>NC_047089.1:108701083-109331348 GCF_902459505.1 Geotrypetes seraphini | reverse complement strand
CTTCCATCCAAAGACAATGCATTTGAGCTCATAGATCCTGACTCTGACACTGAAATTCAGCCAGAAATGGCTATTCTTGCTACAAAGGTGACAATGGTCAACACCTTAGGTGCCCATTGCTTTTCTCACTTCTCAAGTTGGTCGTGCTTCAGAGAGCCATACCGCACTTGAGCCACATTGCAACTTCATTCCAGCGACCAGCTGATGCAAGCCCAGACAATTATCAGCCAAGTGTCATCAGAGAAGCAGAGCTTCAACTCACCAAGAGCAACTTGGCTCCACCTGGGAACCAAGGAACAGCCAAGACCATCACCTGAAAAGTGATCTTCTGGCATTGTGAAGGAGCCTGAGATGAGGACGTCATGGACCATTGTCCATCTCAGAGACTAAAAGACTTTCTCTCTCTTTGTGTTATGTTCGTCTGTGTTGTAAGTCTCTCGTTGCAGTTCCTGTGAGACGAGCAGAGAGAGATCATCTACATTGGAGAAGACAAGCCAGAAGTCATTAAGTCAAGCTTCAATGATTAATGGACTTTAAGGGGACTGTGTGATATTGTTATGTAATAGTAATAGTGGTATACAGTGATACCAGATGGGGAGTGTAATGCCCCCATGTTATGTGAGCATTTGCTTAGTTAATGTTTGTTTAGATGTGTATTAATTATGTGTGCTCTGTGGACTCAGCTTCTCATAGGGCTTAGTTTTCCTGTGGACTGGGCTTTGCTTCCACAGAGCATGAGCTCGCCTCCTTCAGTCAGAGGAGAGCAGTGGCCATATTTTCTGAGCATATGCCAGAGTGAGAGCCTGAGTATGGTGTTCTCCCACCAGGTTTTTTCACCCTTTAATTATGACAATCAAATACAGCTTAGATTACTTCTAAGTATGGAGAACGGTGTCATCTCCACAAAATGGACACTCCTAGCATAGTCCTGATATGTTAGTGGAGTGAGAAGGAATGTACAGGCGTTTGACAAGGTTCCGCATGAACGACTACTTCGAAACATTGCGAGCCATGAAATCGAGGGTGAAATACTCACGTGGATTAAAAACTGGCTGGCGGATAGGAAACAGAGTGTGTGAGTAAATGGACAATACTCGGACTGGAAAAGCGTCACCAGTGGAGTGCCGCAGGGTTCGGTGCTTGGGCCCTTGCTCTTCAACATATTTATAAATGATCTGGAAATTGGCACGATGAGTGAGGTGATTAGATTTGCAGATGATACTAAGTTATTCAGAGTAGTGAAGACGCAGGAGGATTGCGAAGGTCTGCAACATGACATAAACACGCTTGAGAAATGGGCTGCAACATGGCAAATGAGGTTCAACATGGATAAGTGTAAGGTGATGCATGTCGGTAACAAAAATCTTATACACAAATACAGGATGTTCGGAGAGGTACTTGGAGAGACCCCCAGGAAAGAGACTTGGGAGTACTGGTCAACAAGTTGACGAAGCCATCCGCGCAATGTGTGGCGGCGGTGAAAGGAGTGAACAGAATCCTAGGAATGATTAAGAAAGGAATCACAAACAGATTGGAGAAGGTTATCATGCCGCTGTACTGGACCATGGTACATCCTCACCTGTAATACTGTGTCCAGCACTGGTCGCCGTACATGAAGAAGGACACGGTACTACTCGAAAGGGTCCAAAGAAGAGTGACTAAAATGGTTAAGGGGCTGGAGGAGTTGCTGTACAGCGAGAGATTAGAGAAACTGGGCCTCTTCTCGCTTGAAAAGAGGAGACTGAGAGGGGACATGATTGAAACATTCAAGATAATGAAGGGAATAGACTTAGTAGATAAAGACATGTTGTTCACCTTCTCCAAAGTAGAGAGAACGAGAGGGCACTCTCTAAAGTTAAAAGGGGATAGATTCCGTACAAACATAAGGAAGTTCTTCTTTACCCAGAGAGTGGTGGAAAACTTGAACGCTCTTCTGGAGGTTGTTATAGGGGAAAACACCCTCCAGGGATTCAAGACAAAGTTAGACAAGTTCCAACTGAACCAGAATGTACACAGGTACTCAGGGGCCGCTGTGGGAGTGGACTGCTGAGCACAATGAACCACTGGTCTGGCCCAGCAGTGGCAATTCTTATGTTCTTATGAACTACCCTGACTGTAAGTTGTTCGCTTCATTATTAAAGAACTGTTGTATTGATTCAGAGTCTGACTGGTGACATCAAGATTAATGAATTAGGGGTTGGCTGAACAGGAAACTCTTACAGTGGTCAGTAACTTAGAGAAGTCCTTGCTTCAACACAAAAAAGTGAAGACTTTGGAGAGAGCTATATCTGTATAGTAGGAGTTAGACAGCACAGTGCCCACTATAAAAGAAAAATAAAAAAAAGGTTTCCTGCCCCGAACAGCTGAATGGCAGGAGGCTTCTTTCAGGTTATCCCTGCCTCTCAGCTGTTCGGACTTTCCCTATCAGCTCTGCGCATGTGTGAGAGTCACTCTCACATCCATCAGTTGGATAGGAGAGATAGGGATTATGATGAACCTCTGCGTGAGTCATTTGCATGCCAACATTTTAGTGCATCAATAGCTCTTTTTGAATCGACCACAAAATCGGATCGGAAAGACCCACACGGTCATTCCGATCTTAATTAGTGCATCTAGGCCTCAGTTGGGTTTTCAGGATATCCCTAATGAACAAGTATGAGAGATATGTACATATAATAGAAGTAACAATGAAGAAAGGAGTGGCCTAGTGGTTAGAGCTACAACCTCAGCACCCTGAGATTGTGGGTTCAAGCCCCATGCTGCTCCTTGTGACCCTGGGCAAGTCACTCAATCCTCTGTTACCCAGATACAATAGATTGTGAGCCCACTGGGATAGATAGGGACAAATGACTATGTACTTGAATATAGAGCACTAGACAATTAATAGGCAGTATATAAAATGACTAAAATAAATAAAAAATGGCAGGTATATAAATCTGTCTCATGCATATCCACTAGGGATGTTCATAAAACTTGACTGATTGGGAGTTCCCCAGGATAAGTTTGAGAACCACTGCTCTAGAAAGCAGTGACTTGTGCTATGTGTATTACTTAACTCTATTCTTACTAGGAACATAGTGCTGTAATCTATAAAGTGTTACACTACTGTACAGTGGCAAAATGAATTTAAATACAATGAGGTCATTTTACAAAGCCCTGATAAAACCTGGGTTTAAAATTAACAAGGCACTTCCCAGCATGATAAACCCAGATTGAGCATTATATTTTTCAGGGATTTTTCTTCTGTCTGAAAAGACATATTGTGCAAATATAACCCATTAGTGTGTGACACCTGCAAAGAATTAATATAGGAGCACTTAGAGCCTCCTAAATATCCAGTTAGCGCATATTAATCATAATGTGATAACCAGTTAACATGGGACCACCCAATCTCTACCCCCTCCTAAAATTTTTTTTTTAATAGGTAACATGGGATTAGCATGCATAAGCAGGAAAATTATTGCTTTAATGTGTTCTGCAGTAGCCTGTTAGAGTACGTTAACTATGTGTTAAGAGTTTAATACCATTCAGTGAAATGACCTCAATATGTCACTGTTGCAAAATCCTTATAATCTATATGAATTCCTGATGTAATTTGATATGATAGTGATTGTCCAAGGTCACAAGGAGTATTGGAGTCAGAAACAAGGTTTTTAAACTCCAGCTTTCCTGGATATCAACCTATAACTTCAATTAGTAGGTTGTCATTTCTTTGCTAAAATTATCTGTAGTACCTGAAGATTGGAGGGTGACCAATGTTACACTGATTTTTAAAAAGGGTTCCAAAAGGAAGATCTGGGAAATTATAGACCAGTAAATCTGACTTCAGTGCCGGGCATAATAGTGGAAACAATTATAAAAAATAAAATTGTGGAACTTGTAGACAAACATGACTTAATGGGAAAGAGTGAGCATGGTTGCTTGACTTCTTTGAAGGTGTGAATAAACATGTGGATAAAGGTTAGCCAGTTGATGTATTGTATTTAAATTTTCAGAAAGCTTTGAAAAAGTTCCTCATGAGAGACTCTTGTGAAAATTAGTCATGGGATAGGAGGCAATGTTCAGTTGTGGATTAGGAATTGGTTATTAGATAGGTAGGGTTAAATAGACATGTTTTCTCAATGTAGGAGGATAAATAACGGAGTGCAACAGGGATCTGTACTGGGAATGGTGCTATTTAACTTATTTATAAATTATCTGAAAATTGTTACCAGATGCTAGTTTCCACCTTGGGGGGTCAGTGCCCAAGAAAAAGATTTTGGTGTCTTTGTAGATAATACATTGAAATCTTCACCATATGCAGTGGCAGCCAAAAAAGCAAACAAAATGCTAGGAATTATTAAAAAAGGGTTGATAATCAAGACTAAGGGGAAGATTCTCAGAACTTTAACGTGGTCACTATACTGGTTCCAGCCAATTTAGTGTTCATATATTTTAGTGGTGGATTATCAAAATGGCTTACTGTGGTCTTTTCCAAGCTTCCTTAGCAGTCTCCGACTCTGCCATGCAAATTTATTACAAGAAGGTCATTAATATTTAAAAGAGCAGTCCAGGCAATTCTCTATTATTGCCGGGTGATTCCCTAACCTTGCTGTCCTACATTTGTGAGCAAAATTTTCTGACAGGTCTGAGTGCCTTAATTTCTGGTCAGTGTCTGAGTGCTGATTGTCTCAGACATTGACAGGAAAGTAAGGCTTGACAGCTCAGACTGCCAGAAGCTTTTCCAGCTGCCAAGCAACTCCCTCGACACCCACTCCCTCCCACCACCATGCAACACCCTCTGGCATGTAGGAGAGATACCCATTCCCTCTTGCCACCATGCAGCAATCCCCAACACCCAGCCCGGCAGTGGTAGTGATGCCCACTTCTTCCCACTGTGAAGCAACCTCCCTAAACCCCCCACCCCCAGCAGCAGGAGGGATGCCCACTCCCTCCTACCATCACTGTTTTGACCCCCTTACCTTGTTTACAAAAACCGGCTAGAGGGATGCCTACCCCCTCCGGCCAGAAGGCCCACCTCTTCAAAAATGTTGGATCTTCTCCTCTCTGATGCATCCTGAGATATGCTGGGGAGGGTCCTAAGGCTCTGATTGGCCCAGGTTGCTAAAGGAGTGGGCATCTCTCCTTCAGCTGGAAGGGTGGCGGGGGAGTTGCTTGGTGGTGGGAGGGAATGGGCATCTCTCTCACTGCCAGGGGGGATTGTTTGACATTGGTAGTGGGAGGGAGTGGGTATGTATCCCTCCTGTTGATCTTTTATTTTTTTGTGTGTTTATTTTGCACATGTGCCGATCACTATCACCAGTGATTGGCACATGCAAATTTAGTGACCCATCACGACACTCCATGAACCTCATTTGCATGCACAGTTTTTAACGAATGACTCGCCTTTTTGAAATCATTGTAGTAATGTCTGTGACAGCTACCTGTTGGATTTTACTGTGAACATTTGAGAATCTTCCCTTAAGAATGTTATAATATGTCTATATCATTCACCTTAAGTATTGTATTTAATTATGGTCACCTTATCTCAAAAAATATAGTGGAACTAGAAAAGGTTCAAAGAATAGCAATCAAGATGATAAAGGGGATGAAACGCCTCTCATATATGGAAAAGCTAAAGAGGCTAGGACCCTTCAGCTTAGAAAAGAGATTGCTGAGGGGAGATATGATTAAAGTCTACAAAATCCTGAGTCATGTAGAATGAGTATAAGTGAACTGATTTTTTACTCCGTCAAAAATTACAGACTAGAGGAAACTCAATGAAGTTACAGCAAAATATTTTTAAAACCAATAGGAGGAAATATTTTTTTTCACTCAGATAATAGTTAAACTGGAATGCATTGCCAGAGAATGTGGTAAGAACAGTTAATGTAACTGGTATTAAAAAGGTTTGGACAAGTTCCTGGAGAGAAAGTCCATAATCTGCTATTGAGACAGACATGGGGGAAGCCATTGCTTACCTTGGATCAGTAGCATGGAATGTTGCTACTATATGTCTTTTTGCCAGGTACTTGTGACCTGGATTGGTCACCAGGAAGATGGTATACTAGGCCAGATGGACCATTGGTCTGACCCAGTAGGGTTATTTTTATGTTGATTCTGAAAAGCATTGTCACACTTTTTGTCCTGTGTGTCTATCATAATTAGATTGTAAGCTCTTTCGATCAGGGACCATCTTTTATGTGTTTAATGTACTGCACTTCATATGTCTGGTAGCACTATAGAAATAATAAATAGTAGTAGTAGTAGGAATTTGACCTTCCATGTTTGCATATTTTGCTGTATCAATTACAGCAGAAATATGATTTTCCAATTGCTCATGGAAAGAAATTTTTCAACTTGCATGTGTCCAGTCATTGGAAACATTATCTGCAAGTGAATTACTAGCAGAACTAAACAACTTGCAATAAAATCAATACACTCATCCATTGCTTGTTAAGATCTGCCCAGATCAACAGACAGAGGAAAAAGAGAGGGGGAGTAGCAATGATATATAAAAGTTTCCTAATAATTGAAAAGGTTAGTTCCTTATGTTCTGTCAACTTAAAAGTGATCCACACAACAAAACACCCTCTAGGTTTCATGCATAGTCCCTGGTTAAAATGTGCACCAGAAGTGTACAAATTTATGTCTAATGTGGTACTAACATGTTCCTCTTTGACACTGCTATGTAACTTTAGGATCAAATTTATTTATTTAAAAATGTCTTTTTTTTTAAGTTCAATATGTTTATTGTTTTTTCTTCAATAAAAAATACAACATATCAATGAATGTATAGCACACAATATAACAAAACAGACATATCCATCCAGTCATTTTTGTCCATAAAAGGTATAATACATAAACTAATCCCAGAAAGATGAGTGATATTTAAATGTTGGTATACTATACCATCCTGTAACACAAGAATAGTCAAAGGCAAGATCCAATATGCTCTATTCAGACACCAGTCGGTTGGCAATGAAATGGCGGCTTTGCTAAGGTGCTAACAGAAGTTTTGCTGGAGAAGCGATTGAGCTGCCCTAAACTGGGGTAAAGGGAGTCACATGCGAGACAGAGGGAGAAGGATGAGCAGGACATGGACACTGACTGAGGGAGGCGTGCGTGCGCAAAATGAGAGAATGAGAAAGGCTCGAAAGGTGCTGCGTGAAAGTGGAGCACGAGCCATGGACAGGCGCCGAGCGGAGAGAGAGCGCACGAGACACGGAAGCATCTGGGGAGCCTCCGCAGAGGAGACCGTAGTGCTCGACGCTGGGGAGACGCCATCCGTGATCCTTCTGCCCAAAGAAAAACATGCTTTCCAAGCAGAATCTGTTTTCTACCGGCTCATAGGCCTGTAGGTGGCTCTTAGGGATTGCCTCTGTACAGTCTTATTGTGCTGACTGTAAGTTTAAAGTGTATTAGTAATGACCACTTCTCCTTTGATTTTTCTACACTCTTCAGGGGAGCTCCATTGTTGCTGGGAGCTGCCCCAGCCCAGACCAGACCAGAGGCTGCAGGAAAGACAGAAGGGAAGAGCATGGGAAATGAGCTCCGCCTACCGATGCTCCTTGCAGCACCTACTTTTGAATTTCCTACACCCTTCAGGGCAGCTCCATTGTTGCCTGGAGCTGTCCCAGCTCAGCCCAGACCAGTGGCTGCAGGGGAGACAGCTGGGAAAAGTGTAGGAAATGAGCCCCGCCTCCTGACGCCCCTTGCAGTGCCAACTTTTTGTCTTTCTACTCTCTTCAGGGCAGCTCCGTTGATGTCGGGAGCTGCCCCAGCCTAGCCCAGTCCAGTGGCTGCAGAGGAGACAGAAGGGAAGAGCATGGGAGACGAGCTCTGCCTCCTGATGCCCCTTGCAGTGCCAACTTTTGATTTTCTACATTCTTCAGGGCAGCTCCGCTGTTGCTGGGAGCTGCCCAGCCCAGCCCAGTGGCTGCAGTGGAGGCATATACGTTAATACTCGATCAGTGGTAAACAAGCTTTTCATCCTAAATTACCTGATCACATCCAATGACATTGCTCTGACATTCATCACAGAAACATGGCTGAAAGACCTCAAAAGCCCTGAACTTCCACACCTCTGCTCATAGGGTCACAACATTCTTCATCTTCCCAGAAAGCTCAAACGAAGAGGCAGCCTAGCAATAATCTACAAAAACTCATACACCATTGCCGAGACAGACTCAAGCTACCAACCCGACCTAGAATATATCACCTGCAAACTTGAAAGCGAGCACAACCTCGCACACAAGAACATCGGAATCCTCCTTCTCTACAAACCCCTGTGACAAACCTGTGGCCAGCTTTGTCCCTGTAAGGGATAAAAGCAAAACACGATCCCTGGTCAGAAGGGCTGACCAGGTTAAAAGTAAAGGTGTGGATTTGGCTGACTACCCCTCAGACAGGGAGGTAGGGCAGGAGAGACAGGAACATAGGTACATCCAGCAGAGAGCGCCATCTCAGGACAGGTACTCTAGAAAGCCTGATAGGACTCTTATTGAGAAGTGTAGTCCCAGTGCTGGAAGGTATGCTCATTACCAGCCTAGGAGAAACCTGAATTATTTCCCTAGGGATTTCCTGCCAAACACAGCTGCTCCTAGGAGAGAGGGGTGGGGCTTTAACCAACATAAAATCAGAGTATGGGATCTCAGTAGGGAGAGCCGGGACGTGGCTAGAGCTAACGAGCTCAGGCAGCGGCAGAAGCAGCAAGGCTTGGAAGCAGATGAGGGGAAAACTCTCTCTCCTCCAACCCACAGCAGTGAGGACGTAGAGATGGCCGAGGACTACTTCAGCTCAACCCCAGCTGCTGCTGAGCAGACAGAGGCTATGGACGTCTCAGAGCCACTGCTGGAAGCTGGCTATTTCCCCACTGACATGGAGGTTAGTTGCTAAGGGGAAGGAAGCAAGGCTGTGCTTGTGCCTGTAACCCAAGCCCAGCTGACAGTGATTAGGGGGAGAGCAGGAAAATCTGCCCGGAGAGCATTGTTTGTTCAAGGAACTTTATCTGTAGGGGTGTGAAAGCTCCGTGTGAAAACCTAAGTAAAGTTCACAGCTTACCTAATGTCATGCTATGTTCCGTCGGCTAGGAAGCCCAGCTGATAGTAATGAGCTGTGAAGCCTGCTCTGCAAAACCTATCCATGTCTCAGCTAGGTAAGCTGAAATGTTTGAGAAATTCATTGCTAGGTTTGGGAACTGTAATTACTCTGACTGTGTTCACAAGGTGTGCAAAGTTTGAAAGTTTATTTTCCTGATATTTTTCATTTACCTTTACCCCTGATGAAGAGGACTGTATTTAGACTGAAAAGTCCAGGGTATTGAACTGTATGTGGCATTTGTAGCAAGCCATTCTGACAACTGCAAGCTATTTTGTATTTTATATTTTGGCCATGTCATGCGGGTGGCTGATGGTATTCAGACCCCCGGGTTCAATAAAGTACAAGAACATTCTTTTGTAACAAGACTTACCTGTGTGGTCTTCTCTTTACAAGCTGCTCTCAGTGTGGCCTGGCAGACTAGGCAGGCGCCTAGGTCTGTTATAACCTGAAAAGCCTTCCTCCAACCTGAGGAGGCCACGCCGACAGGCCAGAACTCAACACACCTAATCTCTCTGCTGGTTAGAGCAAGGGATAAGGGTGTCACACCCCCTAGCACTAATTCAGACTCCATCACAAAAACGATGGAAATAATAACTAACCTTATGTGCCAACATGACAAACTAATCATACTCGATGACATCAACCTACCCCTTGAATCTGCAGAAAATAAAGAAGTCACCAAACTCAAGACTCTACTTGAGGACTGCCAAATCACAATCATACCTTCAGACCCCACCCATGGAAAAGGCCAAATCCTGTTTGCATCCTCCCCCCCTAACCTAGTCAATAGGTCCAAATGGTCCCCTGTCCCATGGACAGATCACTTTCTCCTAGAATTCTGCCTATACCTAACTGACATAGACCTGAACTCCAAAGCCACCAAAGATACAAGATTAGTCCGCAGGAAAACAAGACCTGACTTCTTCTGGAACATAGTGTCAAAATCACTCCCTCCCCCCACAATAACACCACCTCAATTATAACCAACAGGAACAAAATCATAGCCAAAACCCTAGATACTGTATCCCCTCTCCACCCATGTATAATAAAATCAAGCCAAACTTCGCCCTGGTTTACGGAGTCCTTAAGACTAGACAAACAACTATGCAGACGTCTAGAGAGGAAATGGAGGAAAAACAAGACCACAGAACACAGAATACAATGGAGAACAGCCATAAATAAATATAAGGATAATATATCCGAAACAAAGAAAAACTACTAAGCCAGTAAAATAGGAGGCAACACAACTGACAGCAAAAAACTGTTTCGCCAAAAAACTGACATACCCCCAAACCAAGAATCTGCAACCCTCTCCAATAAAATCTCTTCCTCAACAAAGTCAAATTGGTCCAATTGGAAGTTGCTAAGACAGCCACAACAAATACTTCTCAACACAAATATACGGAATATACTAAACCCATAAAAGCAGACCAGATATGGTCATCATTCACTAACCTTTCCATCCCTGATACCAATAAACTAATATCAAAGCTAGTCTTATGAAGCAGCCCCCTAGACAACTGTCCTCCATACCTTCTTTCTATAGCTCTGCATCATATCATTAACTGGCTCCCAACCTGCTAAATAGTTCCCTGAACCAAGGGCATCTACCCAAAGAAATTGATAAAATAGCCTTAACCCCTATACCAAAAACATAGCATCTAACTACAGACTGATTGTTAGCATTCCAATCCTCACTAAAATCCTTGAGTCCCATGTCAGCAAGCAGCTAGCCTCATACATAGAGCAACACTCCTGCCTTCACACATCCCAATACGGCTTCCAAAAAAAGCACAGCACCAAGCTCCTCATCATCACTCTAATCACTAAAATCAAACAGCTGCTAAGCTTGGATCATCAGGCAATACTGCTCCAATTTGATATTTCTGCAGCCTTCAACTCAGTGGACCACCAATTACTCCTAACCAAACTCTCAGAAATCGGATTAACAGGGACTGTACTGAAATGGCTTGCCAACTTCCTACAAAATTGCAAATCATACTCCAACCCTTGGAAGACATTCTGTGGCATCCCACAAGGCTCTTCTCTATCCCCAATCCTATTCAATTTATTCATGAGCTCTCTTGGACACATAAGATAGACGAAACTGTACTATCTTATGCCGATGACATCCTCCTCCTCATCCCCATAACCAATAACCATCCTAATATTGCCAAAAAAATCTCAAACAATATAGATAAAATTCAAACCTGGGCATGAACAACAAGCTGAAACTAAACGCCACTAAGACCAAAGCCTTTGGTTTCCGCACCGCACAACAGAATGCCACATCTAACCTCACTCTTTCCTCAGGCATCACTCTCAGAATGGAAAAATCCACCAAGGTACTAGGCTGCATCTTAGATGACACTCTCACAATAGAACCACAAATATCTAACCTTCGGAAAAAGACCATCTACATTATGCGCCAACTGCGACTCACAAGATCATATTTCCATCCACACCACTTTGCTCTGATTGTTCAGATGATGGTCCTACCTACCTTGGCATCAATACTACTCTTATCCACAAACTGTAACTCATCCAGAACACAGCCGTTAGACTAATCTACAAATTAAAGAAATTTGATTCAATCACAACCTTCATCTGGCAACTACATTGGCTCCCAATATCATCCCGAATAATTTTCAAATCATCATGTATCCTACACCAGATCCTATACGGAAACTCAGCAGACCCTCTCATCCAACTATTCTCTACTGTTTGGTCGATATCAAAAAGACTCCTTAACAAAATCCAACTAAAGCTGCCATCCACAAAATACCTCCACTACAAGCGAATTTTCCACTCTATGCTAACTTATCTGGGTGTAAAAACCAGAATCTATCAGGAAAGAGACAAACTGCACCATATTCAGAAAAAACCTGAAGACTCACCTCTTTGACAATTAATCTGTTTTAGTTATGTATAGCACCCTCTACTTCTAGGTCCCTCCTCTTGCTTCTCCATGCTCCTTTCCCCTACTACTTTCCCTTTCCTCCTTGATCTGTTGCCTTGAGCCTTGTATAGGTATGTGTGACTCACAAATGGAAGATTAGATTAGATAATACACATTCAGGGTAATCTAATATAATAAAACGGTAAGCCGCGCATGCGCAGTTCCTATGCGTGCGTCTGTTTTCCGTGAGCTGTAGCTAGGAAGTGCGCATGCGCGGCTTACAATCTTCTTCCTCTCCCCCCCCCGCCGAGGTGAATGTCGGCCGCGGCGACCCGAGTTGGATGTCATCTGCGGCGGTTGCTGGCTGCCCGAAGTTCTCTCTCTCTCTTCCTCCCCCCCCACAGGCGGATGTCGACTGCGGCGGCCCGAGTCGGATGTCGGCTGTGGCGGCTGCTGGCCGCCCGAAGCTCTCTCTCTCTCTTCCTCCCCCCCCAGGTGGACATACTTTCCAACAGTCAGTCTGCAGGGGCTGAAGAAATACTTTGAAAGTCGACACTGGCCTCATCCACACAAATCCTTAGCCAGAGAGACCATCGTTTTCTTCATTTTTACTTTTTTTCAAATGAGAAAATAAAATACAATTGTCCAAAAGTCGACCTGTTCATTCAAATAGTAGCATTTGTAAATCGGGCCAAGGACCAAGTTCAGTCTTGCCAAATCCGACCCAGCCCTGGAATAAATTACTCCAGAAATTTCACTCAACTGTAAAAATCATTTGTCCAACTTCTAGGCATGTTATGTGGAAGAGTTTCTGATTGGATGTAGAATTTTGGATGGTTCTATGTTCTGAATGAAACCAAAGCTTCTCCCATTCATCCAAAGACATAGTGCACATAGATGGAGTGGTGGAAGACACGGGAGGTAAAAGGAAGGGAGAATGGACAGGGGGAGCAGGCAAGGGGTGGTAGTGGACAGCCAAGGAAAAAAAAAATATATACACAGAAATACAGAAAGCGGCTAAGGAGAGAGAAAAAATAAAAAAGACAGACACACACACATATTCTAGCACCCGGCCCCAAACAGCAACACAACATTTTCATGGGAGCCAGCCCTCAGAGAAGCCCAAGAGGAGACAACAACGCAAAAAGCTCCAGCAAGGGAGCCAACCAGACTGTGAGTGCGGGGACGCTGTAAGCGGGGATCGGGTGAGGAGCCGCCGCTGCCTGCGGCTTTGAAATTTGGCAAGGGAGCTGGTCAGAATGGGGTAGGGGACTTCTAAAATGTAAGGCTGCATGATTTACAGATAAGGGAGAAGGGTTCCTAATGGACAGTGGGGAACGTACAAGTAAGGGAGAAGGGCTACTGCTAGTCAGGGGGTGGAGCAGGAAGTAAAGGAGAAGAGCTACTGCTGGACAGTGGGAGCAGGAAATGGGGGTGGGGTGATGCTGGACAGGGGGAGATAAAAGGAGAAGGGCTACTGCTATATAGGGGAAGCAGGAAATAGGGGGGTGCTGCTAGACAGGGAGGAGGTAAAAGTAAGGGAGAAGGGCTGCTAGCACCCGTTAATGTAACGGGCTAAACAACTAGTAAGATCAATAAACTTAAAGTTAGACTAAGAGATTATTGAAATGTGGCACAATAAATGTTTAGAGGGTCCCATATTTTTTTGAAATCTACTTAGTGATCCATGTTTTCCTGCAGTGCACCATTCATATTTTACTACCATTGTAATGCACATTAAACAAATTCTTCCAGTTAGATAGTATTATTTTAATCACAATCAGCAATAGGCATTTGAGAAGCCATGGATCAGAGTCATGGAGAAAACTGGTCATCCCTTCATGGCCTAATACTATAATAACCAATGTTAATTGAGACTCAATATGTAATATCTTATAGATAGTTCCCCAGATTTGTTTCCAATAATGTTGTAAAGCAGAGCATCTAAAAATCATATGATCTAAAGTTTTAGTCTCCTGTGTACAAGTCCAACAATTAGCTTGATTGCCGTCAGTCAATTTTAATAGTCTATATAGCAGGGGTGCCCACACTTTTTTGACTCGCGAACTACTTTTAAAATGACCAAGTCAAAATGATGTACCAACAATAAAATTTAAAAAAAACACATCGCACACTGTACGCATAGAATTGTTAATTATCATTCCTATTCCAGGGTTTTTTCAAAGAGGTCAAAGCAGATGACTCTATGCACTGTCACCTCAGTAACAACCATACAAAAATAGACAAATACCCACCCCCCTCCCTTTTTACTAAACCACAATAGCAGTTTTTTGCGCAGGGAGCTGCACTGAGTGCCCAGCGCTGCTCTCGACGCTCATAGGCTCCCTGCGCTAAAAAATACTATTGCGGTTTAGTAAAAGGGGACCATATTGTAAAATATACACAGCAGATATAAATTCAGACACATTTTGATCACTAAATTTAAAATAAAATCATTTTTCCTACCTTGTCTGGTGATTTCATGAGTCTCTGGTTGCACTTTCTTCTGACTGTGCATCCAATCTTTCTTTCAGCCTGTATGCTTCCTCTCCTCCACACCTCATTCCCTCCCCCAACTTTTTCTTTTTCTCTCCCTGACCTTTCTTTCTTTCTCTCTTCATGCCCCCTTTCTTTTTTTCTGTTTCTCTTGTTTCCTTCTGTCTCTCTGCCTGCCCCCTTTCTTTCTTTCTCCCTGCCCTTCCCCAAGCCACTGCCACTGCCGCTGCCATCGGGGAAAAGGACCCAAACCGCCACCAATGGATAACAGGCCCCAAAGCCGACGCCGCCGACGCCCCATGCTCTCCCTGCTTCGGACCGACCAGCATTCCTCTCCCCGACGTCAATTCTGCCGTCGGAGAGGAAGTTCCGTCCAGCCAGGCAGCGATTGGCTGGCCCGAACTTCCTCTCCGACGGCAGAATTGATGTTGGGGAGAGGAAGACTGATCGGCCCGATAGATAGCCAAGGTAAAGTGAGTCCTGGGTGATCGACTCACTTTGCCTTGGCGAGCTACCCGTCGATCGCGATCGACCTATTGGGCACCCCTGCTATATAGGGTCCAATATATCCGATGAATCAGAAAGAATGCAGTTTGTATCAATGCTGAAAAATATAAATATTGGAACGCACTTTGCCAAATGTTATGCCAGTGAGCATCAGTCAGGTTACTATTTGTATCCTTATGCCATATATCCTATAGCCCAATGGTATCATGGTATTTATAAGATTGCAATAAACTGTACCATTTTAAGGAGATTGCTTTGCACAGGGATAAGTATGATGGGGATCGGGGAAGCAGCGGGGGGAGCGGAGATGAGGGTGCTGGAGGGGTGCCTCTCACCTTCGCTACACCACTGCTAAGAGGAGTTGTTAAGTGCATCTGTGTTAATTGCAAATAATCTTAATATGAGGTAAAGAACTTTTTAGTGTGTTAATTGTAGAGAGCCCCCAGCAGTTACTACACAGCCTTTTCACTTACCATCCATTAATATTGTATGGGGAGGTGGGGTGGATTGTTTTTGATGTCTCTTTTAAATGTAGGACAAGGCTGTTAAGGCTAGTCCATGCTTGTATGCACGTATTTTGTAATGTATGTTTTTTTTTAATTATGTATGTGTTTTTGGAACCCGCTTTGTATAAAGCAGGATATAAATAGACACCATAGACCATAATATCTGGTGTTAAAACAAGGTATGTTTAAAATCTTAATGCACTTTAGCAAAAGATTGGTGGAAATGTTCCTCCTACTCTTATGAAACCATTTGCAGACTGGGAAGAGTGTTCACTCATCTTCTATTACATGAAGGCAGACTCTGCCACTTGAAAATGTACTGCTTCTCTAACTGGACTATCATGCAAAGCAGATTTGAGACAATGCAACAGCTGTAGCCATCTGTGAAACGATAAGGTCCCAATTTATATTAGCCTGTTCTGCTGTTCTGACTACGGATGCATCCGGGGACAGAAAACACACACATACAGATAGCCAAAGAGATGATGATTTTATTCAGAAGAACCACACATATCCATAGTCCCCCCCCCTTTGTACATGCACAGTCACAAGCTAATAATGGGTGTAGTTTATAGGGAAAGAAAGTTTTGTTTCTCATAAAAAACAGGGAGGGGGGAGGGAAATTTCCACAACCAGTACACATAACAAAAAGAGACAATGGTTTCTTGTGTGATTTCTTGCATAGCAAAATAAGCTTATAAAGAATATACCCTTACAATCTGAAATAATGATTATGTGGTATCTTATAAGTCTGTTGCAATATTTCAAAGGATTTCCATTTTGACCCATCTCAGAGGTGACCAATAGACCAAATTCCCATTCTCTTCCATGACTTCCAATCTATCGTACATCCCTGAATAGTACATAAAGGATTATTCCAGAGTGGTGTACAAAATGTATAATTCCACTGTACCTGAAGATGTTTATCCAATCCATGCACTGCTTGTATGGTTGAAGTTAATGTAGTATTCTCTATAATCATTTTTGAGTTTTTCATAAAAGAAATATATTTCAGATTATTAACATCTCCATTAGCTTCTAACATTATCCAAGGTAGCAATTAAATAGTTTCACATGATATCATCAAACGAGAGCCTTGTCTAAGTAAGAATACCAAATGATAATAAAAAAAAATGATAATAAAAAATGATAATAAAAAATGATAATAAAAAAAACTAATCCAAGGAGGCTTATTATTCCACAATAATTTTATCAATATTGTTTCAATTTTCTTATATATTTATGAGTTGGTAATAGAAAAGTAAGCATACTGAGTACATAATTGACAACTGGAACTATCATCATTTTTATCATATCTAACCTCCCCCACTATGATAGTTTAAGAGGAAACCATCTAGAAGTAAGATGTTTTAACTGATTCTATAAGATAGTCAATATTGTAATTAGCAGTCTCTTTAGTAGAACCAAATAGATTCCCAAGTATTTTATTTTCATGGAGGACCAATGTAAACCTAAATCTTTAATGGTCTCGCTATATTCTGGACAATTAAGAGGCATAACCTCAGTTTTAGATAAGTTTAGCTTATAGCCTGATATTAACAGAGGGTAGGTTTAAATGGTCATTTTTCTCAATGGAGGAGAGTAAACAGTGGAGTGCCAATGGGATCTATACTAGGACCGGTGCTATTTAACTTATTTATAAATGATCTGGAAATTGAAACGACGAGTGAGGTGATTAAATTTTTAGATGACACTAAACTGTTCAAAGTTGTTAAAACGCATGCGGATTGTGAAGAATTGCAGGCGGTCCTTAGAAAATTGAAAGATTGGGCGTCCAAATGGCAGATGAAATTTAATGTGGACAAATGCAAAATAATGCACATTGGGAAGAATAACCTGAATCACAGTTACCGGATGCTAGGGTTCACCTTGGAGATTAGCCCTCATGAAAATGATCTGAGTATCATCGTAGACAATACGATAAAACCTTCTGCCTAATGTGTGGTGGCAGCCAAAACAGCAAACAGGATGCTAGGAATTATTTTAAAAAAAAGGATGGTTAATAAGACTAAGAATGTTATAATGCCCCTGCATCGCTCCATGGTGCGACCTCATCTGAAGTATTGAGTTTAATTCTGGTTTCCTTATCTCAAGAAAGATATAGTGGTGCTAGAAAAGGTTCAAAGAAGAGCGACCAAGATGATAAAGAGGTTGGAATTCTTCTCGTATGAGGAAAGACTAAAATGGTTAAGGCTCTTCAGCTTGGAAAAGAGATGGCTGAGGGTAGATATGATTGAAGTCTACAAAATCCTGAGTGGAGTAGAGCGGGTACAAGTGGATCAATTTTTCATTCCATCAAAAATTACAAAGACTAGGGGACACTCGATGAAATTACAAGGAAATGACTTCCAGTTTGATCTCAGACAGCATGGCTGCGAGAGCTTTTTGCTCCCACTTCCTGCTCAGAAACTCGTGCTAAGACTGCCTATACTACTTGCTATTTCTGCCTTTCTGACTTTGGATCCTGCGGTTCTGACCACTATGGCTACCAAAAAAATTAAATCTGATGCTCTCCCTGCTACCAAACGCCTAAAGTCGGCTCCTCCATCTCCCGATAAATCTGCTGCTGCCGCGGACCTCGTGGAGGAGACTGATCCTATCCTGGCTGAGCTGCAAAGTATTAAATCGATGATGAAGACACACATCGACATTTCCAAGGATATGCGCATCAAATTGGAAATGATACACTCTCAGTTAGCCACCTCTCAGCAGCATTTTGACCTTCTTACCAAGTGGGTCGTGACGATGGAGAAGGATGTTCCGATGATTCGCGCCAACTCGGCGGCCATTTTGAAATTGACCACGGACCTGGAGGATATGGCCAACCGTAGCCGTAGGTCGAACTTACGGATACTTGGAGTACCTGAGGGGGCAGAGGGCAACGATGCAATCTCCTTTCTTACGTCCTGGCTCCCTAAATTTCTGGATCTTGACTTTTCCCCTGCTCTTGAACTCAAGTGCGCCCATCGCTCTCCTTCCACCCCACTGCAAAGCAACAAACACCCAAGACCGCTAATCGTCAAAGTGCTCCGCTTTCAGCATGCCCTGCAGATTTTGACCACTGCTAAAGGGAAGGCGTCTATGCTTTATCAGGGCCGGAAAATAATCATTGTGCCTGATTTAGCTCCTGCCACTGCTGCAAGACGTAAAGCCTTCCTCGCCATGCGCCAAGACCTCAAAGACTTGGGTGCACAATATGGCCTCTTTTACCCTGCGCGCCTTCGAGTGACTTATCGGAACAGAATGGATAACTACTCTGACCCTGACATCCTTCAAACCTGGATTCATCAAACGAAGATGGGGGTGATATTTCCTTTCTCGCATTCATCTATTGCAAAGGAGGTGTCTTGTTCTCTCTTGCTCCCGAAGCTCTTCGACGTACTGCCTCTGATGATGCAATCTCCTCCATGCCTGTCTCTTCATGAAAGCCGCTCAATGGACTATGTTTATTGACTGATCCGCTATTGCCACTGCCTCTGGGACTCTTAACTGTTCTGGGTTTTTTTTTTAAATTATTTATTTTTATTTTTGGTTTTACCGAACTGTTTGACTCTCTTCCCCTTCGGTTGTATGGTTCTCTCGACCTCCCCCTTTCCCTTGTTCCTTTTGTCATTTTTCCTCTTGTCTCTCCCCCAGCGCTTGTTCCCTGAGTTTGTTCATGTACTCTTTCCCTCATGTTTCCCACCGTATGTGCTCTTGTCTATGTTGCGGTTTTCCAGCTCTGGCCGCCCTCCCTGTCTGTCTTTTCTTTCGTCTGCTTCCTTCTTTGGAAGTATGAATGTAATATGAACTTACGGTATCTGTTCGAATTGCACTGCCCTCATGTTTGGCACCCTAATTGCTTCTTACTTGTTTTTCCCTCATTGTGCTTCTTTTCACTCCTGCTAGGCCTGTGTGTTGCCGTACTCTCATAATGAATTGGCTTTCACTCATGGCTCGCTTTGTAAATTAATTTGTCTTCTCACCTCTATTCTGTATTTATGCCTAGGTTTCTTCTCTAATTTTTTCCCTCTGTATTACGCATGTGACCGCACACTTATATGTTCTTATTTATGCGTTTGCTTCTGGCCTGATTCTATGCATACTTTCCATGAACTTTCCCTGGCTGAGGTATTTTCTTTTATTTCCCATTCCCCATAGCCTGATTTAACAATGAACTGTTTCCTGTATCTCACATTTCCATTATATTGTTTGTCATCTTTTTCCATTGCTATGCCCCTCTGAATTGTCCTTTTTAGCATAAAATTTTTATTGCACTTTTTTCCTCCTTTTTCATGTTTCTTTGTCCCTCGTATGGACTGTTGTACATTCCCTAGTCTTCTGTTTTGTCTGCATCCTTCGTTCTTTCTTTTTTTATTTTTTATGCATCTATTTAAATATATTTCAAGTATTCACTTGTACAGAAAGTTGGTTAGTGAAATATACTTGTATCTAAAATAAATCACATAAACTTAAGAAAATTCTTTCAACTATCCCAACTCAAGTCCACAAAAAAGGATCCAAGATTACATAAGCAAGAAAAAGAGAAAATTATAAAGGTTAAACTCTTACAAACAAAACTGAGATAAAGGAGCTGGTTAAATAAATTATAGAGCTATAGATGATTCTTCTTTATCCAGTCGATGTGAGGCCAGAAAAGCAGTTAACTGGTAGGGTTAACATAGTAACATAGTAACATAGTAGATGACGGCAGATAAAGACCCGAATGGTCCATCCAGTCTGCCCAACCTGATTCAATTTAAAATTTTTTTTTTTTTTTTTTTTCTTCTTAGCTATTTCTGGGCGAGAATCCAAAGCTTTACCCGGTACTGTGCTTGGGTTCCAACTCCCGAAATCTCTGTTAAGACTTACTCCAGCCCATCTACACCCTCCCAGCCATTGAAGCCCTCCCCTGCCCATCCTCCTCCAAACGGCCATACACAGACACAGACCGTACAAGTCTGCCCAGTAACTGGCCTAGTTCAATCTTTAATGTTATTTTCTGATTCTAAATCTTCTGTGTTCATCCCACGCTTCTTTGAACTCAGTCACAGTTTTACTCTCCACCACCTCTCTCGGGAGCGCATTCCAGGCATCCACCACCCTCTCCGTAAAGTAGAATTTCCTAACATTGCCCCTGAATCTACCACCCCTCAACCTCAAATTATGTCCTCTGGTTTTACCATTTTCCTTTCTCTGGAGAAGATTTTGTTCTACGTTAATACCCTTTAAGTATTTGAACGTCTGAATCATATCTCCCCTGTCTCTCCTTTCCTCTAGGGTATACATATTCAGGGCTTCCAGTCTCTCCTCATATGTCTTCTGGTGCAAGCCTCCTATCATTTTCGTCGCCCTCCTCTGGACCGCCTCAAGTCTTCTTACGTCTTTCGCCAGATACGGTCTCCAAAACTGAACACAATACTCCAAGTGGGGCCTCACCAATGACCTGTACAGGGGCATCAACACCTGTCAAACATATTTGACTGAACGGTAACAAATGATACACTTGCAAGGATATTTCAAGTAAAACGTCGCTCCCAAAGAAGTGACTCCAGATTTCAAAAGTAGAAATTCTTTATGACTCTTTTGAGTATCTCTTGAAAAATCAGGAAACATTTGTACTCTACATCCAAGAAACTCTTTCTGTTTGTTTTTGAAGAAAAGTCTCAATAACCATACTTTATCCATTGCAAGAGCTAAAGTCACTACTATTGTAGAAGGTACTGCTGTCTCACTATCTGATGTTTCTAAAATTTCAGAAACATTCAGTGGTCTTGATTCCGATATATTTGGCTGAGGTTGAGTCCCTTCTTTATTTGGTACATAATAAACTAAAGTAAATGGAGGCAAAGTTTCCTCTGAAACTTGCAAAATTTCAGTCAAATATCTCCTTAACATTTCCCTAGGAGTAACAGTGGTTACTCTAGGAAAATTAATGAGTCTCAAATTATTATTCCTGGAATTATTTTCGAGTATTTCCACTTTTTTCCTAAGATTAATGTTATCTTTAGTTAGAGACTCTTGTACATATTTAAAAGTTAACAATTCTTGGTCATGCTTTTGAATCGTGGTCTTTGAGACAGCCAAATCCGTTGTTAAATCTTTCAGCTCTTTAGTATGTTGAATTAATTTCCCTTCTATATATTGGAAATTGGGACTTATGGTTTGTGTAAAATTTGCTATCAAATCCCATAGAGAGTCTAGAGTCACTTGTGCGGGTTTCTCCAAAATAGGAAACCTTTGCTGAGTGAAAAAATGCTCACCGTCCAAGGGAATGCTGTCCTGGCTTAATTCTGACTGGAATCCAACTCTGGTTGCTTGTCCTACCTCGGTTTCTTCTACAGTTACTCCCTGGCCAGGGAGCACTGCTACCACTCTCTCCAGATTGAAGTTGTCTGCCTCTGGGTGGAGGACCTCCCTCTTCTCCGGGTTTCCTCTACCCCTGGGGAACTGGTTAACCGAGGACACGGAGGTGGGGCTCTTGTGTCGGGGCTAAGTGTAGTATCAAGCCCTGGAGAGACAAACCCAGCCTCGCTCTGTCCAGGTGCTCCCAGCGGGCTGCCCTCCGACATTAAGGATGCTGCTCCCTGCATCCGCTGCAAGAGTGTATCAATTCTACCGAGAGAGGGAAGATCCAAGCACGGTGAGGCGTCAGCTGCGCTCCTGCCCCTTCTCTTCGGCATCGGAGCAGGAAATCGGGCCGGAAAGCCACCAAAGCAGGAAAAAAAAAGTAAGAATACTGATGCGGTCCGGAGAGACGCTCTCAGTTAGTCTGTGCTGCGGCCATCTTGGATCCGAGGCCCAGTTAGTCTGTGCTGCGGCCATCTTGGATCCGAGGCCTCAGTTAGTCTGTGCTGCGGCCATCTTGGATCCGAGGCTTTGTGCTGCGGCCATCTTGGATCCGAAGCCTCGTTCTTTCTATTTATCTCCTCTCCTTTCTCCTCTTTATTTGATGTATTTTATGGTGATATTTTACTAATGGTATTTCTCTTTAATCCCTTTTTATTGTGCTTTCTCACAGCTCTCCTGATGCACTGTTTGAACTTTTATGAATGCACTGTTTACTTCCTTTCTATCTTCTCTGTCTTATGTACTTTGGACAGGGTGCCTCCTATAACTCCCTCGTCCTGTTCTATGTATGCACTTTATATTTTTTATACGTCTATTTATACTTCTGAATTTCTCACAACTGTATGCATGATATATATGAATTTATTTCTGCAAACATATCACTTTTTATTTTCTGATTTTATGCATGCTTTCCATGAATTTGCCTTGGCTGAGGTATTTCCTTTTATTTCTCAAACCTTACTGCCTTATTTAAACGATGAATTGTTTCCTGTGACTTATATATCCATTGTGCTGCCTGTCCCCTACTTCCACTGCTATGCTCCTCTGCAATGAATTGTCCTTTGTAGTATAAACTTCTTATTGCATTTTTCTCCTCCCTCTTCCTGCTTCTTTGTCCCCCACATGGACTGTTGTATACTCCCTATACTTTTTCTGTTATCCCTAAATCCTTTGCTCTTCTTACTTATCTCCCTTCCTTTCTCCACTCTAGTCATTATATTTTATAGTAATACTATGCGAATGGTATTTTTCCTCAATCCCTTCTTATTGTGCCTTCTTTCTGTTCTCATGATGCACTGTTTATCATTTTATGAATACACTGGTTATTCTCTTTCCAATGCCTCTGTATTATGTACTTTGGACAGGGTGCCTCTTTTAACCTCCCCGTCCTGTATTATGTATGCACTATGACATCTTTTTTCTCCTATTTATGCCTTTGAACTTCTCCTGATTGTATGCATTATATGTATGAATCTATTTATGTACCACACCATCTTTTATTACCTCTCTCTGATATATTATCTAGTTGATGAATTGCTTTTTGGGTCATGTATTTCTATTGATTTTCCTGTCCCATTTTAATAATACTATACCGTTTTTCATGAATTGTTATTTGCCTCTAGACGCTTTCCCCCATCATCTGATTCCTGGGCCTTTCCCTACTTGATCCTTCTCCCTTCTCCTCCCCTTATCAATTTACCTTGCTGAGGCTTTTGCCTATAGCGTCAATGGGATTGCATTCTATCTCAGAGACTATTGCACAATTTACTTATGTTTTTTGCTATATCATTGCCTGGTTGTTTCCTACTATTTTATTGTTCACTTGCCTTGTTTATGTGTTTACATGCTCGAGTGTTATACTCCTGTTCATACTTTTGGGTATGTTGATGCTGTAATTACCATTGTTGGTATTTGCTCTGCTCATACTGTCATCTTTAGTGGGTCGCTTATTGCCTCCCCGCCTATGTTTTGGCAAACTAGTGCTCTCTTTGCTCCTCCCTTCCTCCTGGAGAGGGTTCTTGTCTTTTTCCCTCCTTTACAACCTATTTTTCTTCCTTTGGTCTTCTACTGTGATTTCTTTCTGGGCGGGCATCTCTCTTCTTGACCTGATTCGTATTCATTTTCTATTTTTCTGTTATGACATCCCTTAAGATCGCCTCCTGGGATGTCAATGGTATTAATCAATCACTAAACTGTAAGAAAATTATGGACTATCTTAGATTAAAAGATTATGATATTCTTCTCTTGCAGGAGACCCATCTTAATTCTAAGGATTGCCCCCTGCTCAAGATACCTGGTTATAGTACTCACCTGTTCTCTCCAGCGTTTCATAAGAAAAGAGGGATATCCCTCTTATTCAAATCCTCTCTTCAAGCCCATATTCTACGTCAGTCTTCGGATCTTGAGGGTAGGTGGATCGTTGTCTCTGTACAAATAGGGGGTATGCTATGTTCTATTTTAAATGTTTACGCACCCAACGTTGACGTGCCCTCCTTCATGTCCACATTGTGAGATACACTTTTGAATTTCTCTGAGTATCCTCTGATAGTTGGCGGAGACTTTAACCTCCCCCTTGATACCCTTAAATAATAAACTGAATTTTCATGATCATATCAGTAATATTATGAAAACTACCTTTTACAGGTTACGTAAAATTCGATCTATTTCCAAATTTCTATGTTCAAAATCACTTAATATTCTTATTCACTCTTTGGTGATTTCTAAAATCGACTATTGCAACTCTCTCTTCAAAGGAATTACGTTGAACGAAATAAAGCGCCTTCAAATCATTCAAAATGCCTCAATTAAGCTTATAACCAAATCCAGAAAGTTTGACCATGTAACACCACTCCTTAAAAATGCACACTGGCTTCCAGTTATCCATCAAATTACGTATAAGCTTTGTATACTGACTTTCAAAACCCTTTGTAATAAGACTCCAGCATTTCTATTTAAATTATTAATTCCATACTCATCAAATAGAGTTTTGAGATCTAATGAACAGAACTTATTGACTATTCCTTTATTGAAAATTATTAATACAAGACGGCAATTTATTTTTTTGGTTACTGCACAACAGACTTGGAATGCCCTTCCAATGTTTTTAAGGGAAGAACAGGAACTCGGAAAATTTAAAAGTAATTTAAAAACATTTCTTTTCAAGGATGCCTTTGAAAACTAATTTTAATATCCTATAACCCTAATAAATTTTATCTTATTATATTTTATTGTCATTTTGTTTACCTTCTGTATTTTTCCCTTAATGTTTCTTCTTTACTTTATAGATTTGTATTTCATTCCCCCTTACCCAATGTTATGAATATGTTAAAATTTGATTGCAATCCCGTGTTGTTTTTTTTAAATATTGTCGTTTATTGTATTGTTACCCATCAAATGTAATTTTAAACTGTTCATCGCTTAGAAGTATGATTACGCGATTAATCAAAAAAACTATTAAACTTGAAACTTAAAGATAGACAATCCCTTTCCCCTTTTCGTATCTCTAAAATGTGGACCGAACTTCATCATGTTATTTTGGATCTGGGCCTATGTGACCCTTGGAGACTTCTTCACCCTGAGGATCGCTCATTTACATTTCATTCCGCTCCCCATCGGTCCTATTCTAGAATTGATTTTTTTCTTATTTCTAAATCTCTGCTACCCCTCGTTCGTGCCTCTACCTTCTATCCCATCATCTTATCAGATCATGCTCCTATCGGCCTCCATATTGAATTGCAGCACACCCTTCCCAAACGCATATGGCGGTTTAATACCTCCCTTCTCTTGGACACCACTTTTCAAGATAAAATTCATAATTTTATCTCTGACTTCTTTGCCATCAACGCTCCTTCCATCCTTTCTTTTAATATCCTCTGGGAAGCTTTCAAAGCGAGGCTTAGGGGCGAGGTGATTAGTTTTCTCGCCTGGAAAAGAAACTCTGACTCTTCTAAACTTGAAAATCTGGAAAGAGAAATCTTGATATTGGAAAAACAACTAGCCCGTGGCAACCAGGCCCAAGTTTCCCCAGCCCTGATTCAGAAAAGGGTTGAATATAATGTACTCTCTCGTCTCAAAGCCCAACAGGACTTTCTAATTTCCAAAGCTGGTACCTATGTATCTGCCAACAAATCCGGACGCTTTTTAGCTCGCTATTTGGCTAATCGTAAACAACGCTCCAGGGTCGCTGACATCTTGAAAGAGGATGGTACTCTGGTCACTGACGATATTTGCATCCTTTTATGAGAATCTGTACTCCTCTTCTGTGATTACTTCCTCAATGCCTAGCATTCACTTTTTACAGAATCTCTCCCATCCTTCTTTATCACACCATTAGGCCGCTAGTTTAGGCACCCCTATATCGGAAACTGAGATTCTGGATGCCATTAAATCGCTATCGTCTCACAAATCTTCTGGTACTGATGGTTTCCCGATTGAGTTTTACAAAACGTTCTCTGCAGCTCTTGTTCCCTTACTGAAACAACTTTTTGATTACCTCTTTTCCTTCCCGGAAGATCAGGGGTGTTTCGCAGAGGCTCATATCATAGTACTTCCCAAGGCGGGGAGAGATGAAACCAAAGTGGCCAACTACAGATCCATCTCTCTTCTTAATACCGAATGCAAGATTTTGGCAAAAATTTTAGCTTCTCGACTGGATAAAGTTCTTGGTCTTCTCATTCATCCGGATCAAGTAGGCTTCATGAGATCCCGATTTATTGGTGATAACGCGCGCACATTTAACGCTGTTTTGGATGTTGCTCATTCCTCCTCTGTCCCTCTGATTGCGATTTCACTAGATGCAGAGAAAGCCTTCGACATGGTTGAATGGAATCATCTGTTCTTGGCTCTCGCATGGTTCGGTTGTGGTTCAGACTTTGTGAAGTGGATTCAGATCCTTTATGCCAAGCCCTCTTCTAGATTACGGATTAATGATTCGCTTTCCGCTCCAGTCCATCTTTACAGAGGCACTCGTCAGGGCTGTCCTCTATCCCCTCTTCTGTTTAACTTGGCTCTCGAACCTTTACTATTATCGATTCATCAACATCCTCATCTTCTAGGCATTCCCGTGGGCTCCCTTCAGGTTAAAACCCTAGCCTATGCTGATGACCTACTTGTGTTCCTCTCCAAACCTGTCTCGTCTATTCCTATCCTCCTCCAATTGGTCTCTGATTTCTCCTTATACTTGGGCTATCGTATAAATTGGGACAAGTCTGAAGTTATGCCTCTCAATGATGTCACTTCTCTGTCTGATTGTGATTCCATCTCCTTTCGTTGGTCCAGCTCTTCCTTGAAATACCTCGGTACTTTTTTTCATCAAGATACTGATACTATGATGTCTATCAATCTAACTGCTATAACAGCCAAAGTGGTCTTGGTGGGGACGTTTCGAAGCAATCAAAATGACTATCTCCCCAATCATTAATTACTACCTCTCTATGCTACCTAAACTTGCTCCAAAAGCCTTTTATAAATCCATGGAGAGCAAACTTACGGAATATCTTTGGTGTAAAAAACCTCCTCGCATATCTTTGAAAATTCTCAAAGCATCTAAGGAAGATGGGGGTATGGGTTTCCCTGATTTCTTTCTTTATCATGTTGCAGCGTTGCTTAGATACAGCTCTATCTGGATTCAGAACGTGGCTTCTACCTTGAATCATCCTGCTTGGTTGCACATTGAACAACATCTTACCAAGCCCATCCCTTTATCTTGCTTACCATACATTTCCCTTTCCTTACTACCTTGCAGATCTGTCACTGTCCGTGCCACTCTTCAGGCGATCCAACATTTCGATGACATCTCTCAGACTGACAGAAGACATACGATATCTGCTCCTCTATGGTACAGCTCCCTCTTCCGCATTGATAATCATTTTATTTGCTGGCGATCCTGGATTGATAAAGGAATTTGGTCCTTGTATCACGTTCTCGATAAAAACGCTCTACTGTCCTTCTCTCAGATTATGGAGAAATTTGCTCTCCCTCCATCGGAATGCTTCTATTGGCTCCAACTTTCTCATTGTCTGAAAGACTGTACTCCCTCTATCTTCACTTTTTCTCAGACATCCGATTTCCTCACTTTTTCTCGAAGGAGTTTTTCATTTGGTCACTCTATGTCCCTCTTCTACAAAGAACTTCGATCTCACCTTTACCCCAGATCCAAGAGGACCACTGATGTTTGGCCGGTCTATACTACTTGGCAGGGCTCTGACAGTGACTGGGACCTTTCAGCAAAATTGTTCGTCGGTCGGCCTCCTCCAGCCTCTCTCAATCTCTCTAATTTTTGGCCTACAAAGTCTTCTGGACTCCCAATAAGATGTTTCGGGCTGGTCTCAGAGACTCAAACCTTTGCTGGCATTGCTCTGCGGACTTGGGCGATCTTCATCATATGATCTTTGCTTGCCCTATCCTTACCTCATTCTGGACTAAGATCTGCGCCTCATTCAACGTATTTTGCCTATTACCTCTGAGCTTTCCTTCGATATTGTTCTCTTCAGAGCCCTGGCTGTGAAGGACCCTCTCACTCCCAGACAACAATCTCTTCTTAACATACTGATTGCTCTAGGATTCAAATGATTCCTCACAATTGGAAATCTGCAGACTTACTCAATGTTGTTTTTTGGTGGAACACCATTCTCTTGATTCACTTGTATGAGACTAAAGCGGCAGAATTTTCCAATAGAGCTCTGAATGTGTCTCGAATATGGGAACCTATACAACATTTCTCTCCATAGTCATTGGCATTTCCTGTAGCTTTGTTTATCTTTTCCTGCTCCTTGCAATTGGAGTGCGACCTTCTTTAGGTCATGGATGCCCGCCCGGCTCTCACCTCCATCTTATTACTATTTGCCATATGTTTCTTCTTCCTCGATTCCTCTGATCTGGCTGACTTCTTCCTTTCTCTCTTTTCTTTCCACTCTTTTCTCCCTCTCCAGGATTCCTTGTCGGTTTGGATGGGATCCCTTGGTGCCTTCCTTGAGATTACCCTTGTTATACTTCATATGTTTGTTGCATGGCACTCTTTCTGGATCCACCTTTGTGTTATTTGTAATTTGATTCTGCTGAATTTCTTCATGTTTCTAAATTGCTTTATATTGAAAATCAATAAACATATTTGAAATCGAAATTACAAGGAAATACTTTTAAAACCAATAGGAGGAAATTTTTTTCACTCAGAGAATAGTTAAACTGTGGTAACTATTACCACGCCAGAGGATGTGGTAAGAGCGGATAGCGTAGCTGGTTTTAAGAAAGGTTTGGACAAGTTCCTGGAGGAAAAGTCCATAGTCTGTTATTGAGAAAGACATGGGGGAAGCCACTGCTTGCCCTGGATCGGTAGCATGGAATGTTGGTACTCCTTGGGTTTTGGCCAGGTACTAGTGACCTGGATTGGCCACCGTGAGAAAGGGCTTGATGGACCATTGGTCTGACCCAGTAAGGCTATTCTTATGTTCTTAATGAATAATCATGAACAATTTGTAGTATGTGTTCAATAGATTGCGGAGTAGTGTACAAAAGGACGTCATCCCCATATGCAGATAGCTTGATTTCACCTTTTCAACATTTCATCCCTTCTACTCTTCTGTTAGATATTAATGTTATGAGCAAGGGTTCCAACACTATATTAAATAACAAAAAGGACAGAGGACACCCTTGTCTAGTACCTCTTTGCAGTCTAAAAGGTAATGAGAAGGAATCATTAATATATAATCAAGTCAATGGTAAGGAGTATAATATTTTAAAGAAAACAAAAAATTGACCCTGATGATTCCACAGAATAGAAATCCAGTGTTCAACCTAGCGCCTGCTAATTTAGGTGAGTGCCCGGCTGTCATCTGGCGTGAATCCTGCTGCCGCCGCTGCTCAACATTAAAGAGCCGCGGAAAGTTCAGCCGCCAAAAGTTCCCGCCTAACTTTTTTTTAACGGCAGCAAGTGACTCGTGCTCTGGGGCTCTAATGGCACCACTGTCCATGCCGGTTTCCCTTCTCTTCCCTCCAAAACTAGAAGTTATGTCCCTGGGGGGGGTAGGGAAGAGAAGGGAAGCCGGCACAGACAGTGGTACCATTAGAGCCCCGGAGCATGCGGGAGATAGGTCGGCGACGGAGGGAAGTTAAAACTTGCCATGCTGCTCTTCCTTGCTTCGGGCCTTCCTGGCTGCCGGGTCCTACCTACTTTCTGTTTCCGCGAAGGCAGGACCCAGTAATGAGGAAAGGCTGAAGCAAGGAAGAGCAGCAAATTATAAGCTTCCCTTCATCGCCAACCTATCTCCCGCATGCTCCGGGGAAGATAGGTAAGCGATGGAGGGAAGCTTACAACTTGCCTAGTGACTCTGCTGACGGGTGCGTGAGATGGGAGGGATGGGAACAGAAATGCTGCTGCTGCACCCAATGTGGGAGGGGAGGGGAAAGAGAAATGTTCTACTGCTGCACCCATTTTTGGGGGGAGGGGGAAGGGAAGAGAAATGTTGCTGCTGCACCCTATTTTTGGGGGGGAGGGGGAAGAAAAAAGCTAATGCACCCAATTTGGGAGGGGAAGAGAAATGCTGCTGCTGCACCCAATTGGGGAAGGGATGAGAAGTGCTGCTGCACCCAAATTGGAAGGGGAAGAGAAGTGCGGCTGCTGCAGCACCCAATTAGGGAGAGAGAGGGGATAAGGAAGATCAGGGAAGGGAGAGGAGAGGAAAGAGATGCCAAGCCCATGGGAGGGAGGGAAAGGAAAGGAGCTACCAGATCATGGAGGGGGGAGAGATGTCAGGGCATATGGGGGTGGGGGAGGAGGCAGATGCCAGACTAGGTGAAAAGAAGGAAGGAGAGAAAGGCAGAAGAGATGCCTGATAATGGAGTGGGAAGGAGAGATGGAAGGAGAGGAGAGAGATGCCAGGGCATGGGGGAAGGAAGGAAAACTAAAGGAGACAAAATGCCAGGCCAGAGGGAAAGAAAGGAGAGGAGGTGCCAGAGAAGGAGGGAGATGGAGAAATAGGAGGGAGATGCCAGGTCAAGGGGGAGAGAAGGGAATGAGATAGAGATGCTAGAGCATGGGGTGGAGTGGGAAAAAAGGAAGGAAGGGAGAAGAGAGAGATGCCAGAGCATAGAGGAGGGGGTGAAACTGAAATGAATCATGTACAAAGGAGAGAAAGGGCACAGGATATATAGTTTATTGAAGGGACATAGAAAGAGGGAAGATACCATATGGAACAGAGAGAGGGTGGACACTGGATGGAAAGGGAAGAGAGGGTGGACAGTGGATGCAAGGGGCAGAGAGAGGGTGGACAGTAGATGGAAGGGGTAGAGAGAGAGGGCAGAGACTGGGTTGAAAGGGTAAAGAGAGAGGACAGATGTTGCATGGAAGGGAGAAAGGACAAACACTGAATAGAAAGAAGAGAGTGAAGAGAAGATGATTAAAGCAGAAACAACAAAAGATGGAAAATTTTTTTGTTGCTTTACGTAGAATCAGGTAGTATTGTAACTGTATTGATTAAAGTTTATAAATAGGAAATGGAAATAAGACAATTTTGGGGGGACTTTCCTCAGGTCAACTCAGGACAGGATACCATAACAGCAGTATACTGTACTGCATGGGTGCCCAAATGGTCGATAGTGATTACATTACATTACATTAGAAATTTCTATTCCACCATTACCTTGCGGTTCAAGGCGGATTACAAAAGAGTTATAAATGGTGGGTTACAATATAAGATCATTGGTGAATTCAAGAGAAGTTGAGAAGGCGGATTACAAAAGAGTTATAGATGGTGGGTTACAATGTAAGATCATTGGTGAATTCAAGAGAACTTGAGAAGAACAGGTAGTATCTGTGGGGTGGGGTGAAGGCAGTTGGATGGAAGGTAATTGAGATGTTAAGAGTGTTTCAGTGATTTCTTGAAGAGTATCGTTTTTATTTCTTTTCTGAATATCTTGTATTCGGGGGTGGTTATCAGTAGGTTGGAGACTTGGTTATCCAGTTTTGCTGCTTATATTGCTAGGAGGCTATCATACAGTTTTTTTCCATTTGACTTCTTTGATTGGAGGGTGTGTGAAAGGGGTATGTGTTTTTCTATGTCTGGGTGACGTAGTTTGGTAGAGGCGGTTGTTTAGGTAGATTGGGCTGTCTCTGTTTAAAGATTTAATAGCATGCAGTAGAATTTCTTGAATTGGTAGCCAGTGTGAGTCGATGTATGCCTCTGTAATATGGTCGTGTTTCTTCAGTGAGTAGATGAGTCTGAGCTGTATTTTGGATTGTTTGTAGTTGTTTAGTCATTGTTGCGGGGAGGTAGAGGATGTTGCAGTAATCCAGTAGGCCTAGTATAAGGGATTGAACTATGAGCTGGAATTGTGGTCTTTTGAAGAAATTTTCGTACTTGTCTTAAATTTCTCATAACTGCGAAAGATTTCTGTATTGTTTTGTTTATTTGAGGCTGCATGGTGCAGCATCTGTCTATAGTCATTCCTAATAGTTTTAGGGTGGTTTGAATGGGGTAGTTGATTTCTATATTGGTTAAGGTTGGGGCTTTGTTATTTTCAAGGAGGATGAATTTTGTTTTGTCTGGGTTGAGTTTCAATTTGTGATCTTTCATCCAGTTCGCTACTGCTTCTAGTGTGTGATGTAGTGTGTCTGTCATGACGGTCTTTGGTTGATCGAACGGTATGAGGATGGTAATGTCGTCTGCATAACTATAGGAGGTAATGTCTAGATTGTCCAGGTATGTTCCGAGGGAGGCAGTATATAGGTTGAAGAGAGTAGGGATAGTGGGGATCCTTGAGGTAAGCCGCAGGGGTTAACATAAGAACATAAGAACATAAGCATTGCCTCTGCTGGGTCAGACCAGGGGTCCATCGTGCCCGGCAGTCCGCTCCCGCGGCGGCCCCACAGGTCCATGACCTGGAAGTGTTCCCTACCTAACCTAAAATATCCATACCCCATTCGCTCAATGTCCTGTAAGGTAACTCTATCTGTACCCTGTAATCCCCTTCGCTTCCAGGAAGTCATCCAGTCCCTTTTTGAACCCCAGAATTGTACTCTGTCTTATCACCTCTCCGGGAAGCGCGTTCCAGGTGTCCACCACCCTCTGAGTGAAGAAGAACCTCCTTGCATTCGTTATGAATCTGTCTCCTCTCAGTTTTTCTGAATGACCTCTTGTTTTAGTTGCCCCTGCTAGTCTAAAGAATCTGTCCCTCTCCACCTTCTCTATGCCTTTCATGATTTTATAAGTTTCTATCATGTCCCCTCTCAGTCTCCGCTTCTCCAGGGTAAAGAGCCCCAGCCTGTCCAACCGTTCGGCATATGAAAGGTTCTCCATACCCTTTATCATCCTCGTTGCCCTCCTCTGGACCCTCTCGAGTATTGCCATGTCCTTCTTGACGTATGGCGACCAGTATTGGACGCAGTATTCCAGATGTGGGCGCACCATTGCTCGATACAGTGGCAGGATAACTTCCTTCGTTCTGGTAGTGATACCTTTCTTGATAATGCCCAACATTCTGTTCGCTTTTTTTGAGGCCGCTGCACATTGTGCCGCCGGCTTCATTGTGTTATCTACCAATACCCCCAGATCTTTTTCTTGGCTGCCTTTCCCGAGTACCCTCCCTCCCATCGTGTAGCTGTACATGGAGTTTCCTTTCCCTATGTGCAAGACCTTACATTTCTCCACATTGAAGCTCATCTGCCATTTTTTTGCCCACTCACTCAGTTTGTTCAGGTCGCTCTGCAGTTCTTTGCATTCCTCAACAGTTCTGACCCTGCTGGAGAGTTTTGTGTCATCCGCGAACTTGATAACTTCGCACTTTGTCCCCATTTCTAGATCATTAATAAATATATTGAACAGCAGCAGTCCCAGCACTGACCCTTGCGGAACACCACTTGTGACCCCTATCCAGTCAGAGTAGTGCCCCTTTACTCCTACCCTCTGTTTCCTGTCCGCCAGCCAATTTTTGATCCATCTGTGCACGTCCCCATCCACCCCGTGGTTCCACAGTTTCTTCAGTAAGCGTTCATGGGGCACCTTGTCGAAGGCTTTTTGGAAATCTAGATATATAATGTCTACTTGGTCACCTTGGTCCAATTGCTTATTTATCCCCTCAAAGAACTGCAGTAGATTTGTCTGGCATGATCGGCCTTTACAGAAACCATGCTGGCTCGATCTCATCAGATTATTTTTTTCTATATGCTCATTGATACCTTCCCTGATCAGTGATTCGGCCATCTTCCCCGGAACAGAGGTTAAGCTCACCGGTCTGTAGTTTCCCGGGTCGCCTCTCGATCCTTTTTTGAAGATCGGTGTAACATTCGCTATCTTCCAGTCCTCCGGGATTACCCCTGTTCTCAAGGACAGGTTGCAAATATGCTGCAGTAGCTCTGCTGTTTCATCTCTGAGCTCTTTCAGTATTCTCGGGTGGATCCCATCTGGGCCCGGAGCTTTGTCCGTTCTTAATCTATCTATCTGTCTGAGAACGTCTTCGAGGCTTACCTCCATGTATGATAATTTCCCCTCTTGATCTCCCCTGAAGATTTTTTCCGGTTCTGGCACACTGGTTGTGTCCTCTATTGTAAAGACCGACGAGAAGAACTTGTTTAGCCTACCAGCCACTTCTTTTTCCTCTTTCACCACTCCCTTCCGGTCACCCTCATCCAGGGGCCCCACCTCCTCCCTCGCTGGTTGTTTCCCTTTCACATATCGGAAAAATGGTTTGAAATTTCTTGCTTCCTTGGCCAGTCTCTCCTCATACTCTTTCTTGGCTTTCCTGACTACTCGGTGACATTCTTTTTGATGCTTCCTGTGTTCTCTCCAGTTTCCTTCAGTTTTATCTTTTTTCCACTCCCGAAATGATTTTTTCTTGTCTCCTATCACTTTCTTTACTTCACTGGTTATCCATGCAGGGTCCCTCGTCTGATTCTTCTTGGAACCTTTCCTAAATCTTGGTATATATAGGTTTTGCGCCTTGTTTACTGTGTCCTTGAAGAGGGACCAGGCTTGCTCCACAGTCCGAGTTTCCTTGGAGCTGTTTCTGAGCTTCTTTCTCACCATTTGTCTCATGGCATCATAGTTCCCTTTCTTGAAGTTAAATGTTGCCTTGGTTCTCTTTCCCATAGGTAGTCCTACTTGCACTTTGAACTGTATCATGTTGTGATCACTGGTTCCTAGTGGTCCCATGACCTCCACATCCTTTGCTGGTCCTTTCAGCCCATTGAGGATCAGATCCAGAATCGCTGATCCTCTCGTTGGTGTCTCGACAAGTTGTTCCATGAAGCAGTCATGGACTGCTTCCAGGAACTCCGTTTCCCTTGCACATTTTGAATTTCCAAGACACCAGTCTATACCAGGATAGTTGAAATCTCCCATAACTATGGTGTTTGGGTTCTTGCATTCCTTTCTCAGCTCGGCTACCATTTCTGTATCCTCAGCTTCAGTTTGCCCTGGTGGGCGGTAGAACAGTCCCATCTTTATCTCGGATCCGTTGCTTCCTGGTACTTTGATCCACAATGACTCCAGTTGGGCATTTGTCACTGCTGTGTCCACAGTGGTTGAGTGAATGGTATCCCTTATGTATAGTGCTATTCCTCCCCCTTTCTGGTAAGTCCTGTCTTTTCGGTAGAGTTTGTATCCTGGCAGTACTATGTCCCATTTGTTTTCTTCGTTCCACCATGTTTCCGTGATCCCTATGATGTCTAGTCTCTCATTATTGGCCATGTCTTCTAGTTCCCCCATTTTGTTCCTTAGGCTCCTTGCATTAGTATACATGCAGTTCAACTCCCGGCTTTTTCCCTTCCTTTCTTTTTTCCCTTGCATTCCATTCTTCATTTTGTCCCCTTCCTGACCTGCCAACTCCTGAGTATTGTCTCTTTTGTCCTCTCTTTGTGGTAGATTCCTATTGCCTTCCCCTTGTGGCGTGTTCCTATTGTCCTCCTCTTGTTCCTTCTCATCATCCAGTCCCATTTTGACTTCCCCTTTTAGCATGCTCATCCTTTCCCCCTCTCGCTTCATCTGACTCCCTTGTTTGTTCATAGTCTGTTGCTTGCTACTTGTGTCTTCCCCGTAATCTTTCCCCTCAGTACCCTCACTGGATACTGTTTCCCGAACCGTCGATACCAGGTCGACTGTCGGCTTTCCCCTTTTACTTAGTTTAAAGCTTGCTCTATCGCTCTTCTGACGTTATTTGCTAGTTGTCTAGTTCCAGCCTTGCTAAGGTGTAGACCATCCTTCTTGAAAAGCTTGTTCTTTCCCCAGAACGTTGTCCAGTTCCTCACGAAGAGAAATCCCTCTTCCTCACACCATCTTCTCATCCATGCGTTAATTGATTGTAGCTCCGTCTGCCTCTTCGTTTCTGCCCTCGGTACTGGCAGGATCTCTGAGAAGGCTATCCTCTGGGTCCTCATCTTCAGTTTCCTTCCTAAGATCTTGAATTGTTCAGTCAGTGCATTCTTGCTGTAGTCCCTCCTGGTGACATCGTTCGTCCCGACGTGGACTATCACTGCTGTCTCTTCCGTCTCTGCTCCTTCCAGGATTCTCTCAATCTTGTCAACGATGTCCTTTGTTCTCGCTCCTGGGAGACAGGTCACTAGCCGATCCTCTCTCCCTCCTGCTATGTGACTGTCAACGTGCCTCAGGATTGAGTCTCCCACCAGGATTGCAGATTTCCCTTCTTTCAGCCTCCGTGTCGGTCGCAGGTCTGTGTCCTTGGTGTTCTTCATTTCTTCCAGCAAGGTTCCTCCGTGGGTATCCTCTACCTTGGTGTCAGATGTTTCTTGTCCTCTGCTCTGTGTGTCTTCCTCATTTCCGTGCTCCTGTTCTTCCACTCTCCGTGTCAGTCTCAGGTCTGTGTCCTTGATGTTCTTTGTTTCTTCCAGCAAGGTTCCTCCATGGGTATCCTCTACCTTGGTGTCAGATGTTTCTTGTCCTCTGCTCTGTGTGTCTTCCTCATTTCCGTGCTCCTGTTCTTCCACTCTCCTGTAGGCATCCTCGATGAACCTCTCGAGCTCCCTGACCTGTTCCTCGATGTACCTCTCTCGCATGGGGTCTTCGGCTATCTGGAAGGGGGCTTCGGAAATGTAGAGTCCCTCCAGCTCCTGGATCCTGAGCTTCAGTCGACTGACTTCGCTCTTCAAGCTCTCCATTTCCTGACATCGTCCGCACACATATGACTGCTGCCCGGAGGGGAGGTAGTCATACATGTGGCAGTCCGTGCAGTACACTGGGAAGCTCATCCTTCGGGTTCCTTCCGCTTCCATATTTGTCCGCTCTCTAGGCGTCCTGTTGCTCTTTGTTAGTGTGTTCTCTCCTGTGCCTGCCTCTTCCTTACCTTCTTCGTCTTTCGCTTCCTTTTACTTATGCGCTTTTGCTATTTGTCCCTTGTTTACCCTCTGTGGCTGCCTTCTCCTTTAGCTTGTGTTCTCTCTTGAGTCCGCCTTTTCTTGTCCTGCTGAGCTTGTTACTGCTGTCTCTGTGTATGTGTGTGCGCTACCTTCTTGGCCTGCTTCTACCCTGTCTTCTGCCCTTGCTACTGTTCTTCAGTGCCTTCCTTGCCTTTCGTTCCTTTGATGTGTGGTCCTTCCTGGGCCTACTCCTTCCTTCTTTTCAGTGTTTGCTTCCCTTTTGCTTGTGTGTGTGTGTGTATGTGTATACTTCCTTACCTTGCTGTCTTCCTTTCTAGTAGTCCTTGAATATAGTGACCCGGCCTGCCCTTCTTAAGGCCCTTCGCAAAGGCGCTCTCGCTAAGGCGAGCGCCTTTTCCGCTCGCCTTCGCCGCGCGCCGAACGGCTGTGCGCCGTTGGCTCCCCTCCTTCAAGGGGGAGTCTGGGCGATGACGCTGCGCTGACGCGGTGCAGGTGGGCGGAGCCTCCTCTCGCCGCTACCCGCTCCTCGCCGCTCCTGTAGCTGGTCTCCGGATCCCCTGTCTCCTCTCTCCGGCTCCCCTGGCTTGTCTCCCTTTCTCTCCTCCTGTATCCGCCGCTGCTATCACGCGGCTCTGGACCAAGGTTCAGATTTTACTTTATCCGATTTTACTCTGTATGTTCTGGATTCTAGGAAGCCTTCAAACCAAGAGTATACTTTATCAGAGATACCTATTGTGTCCAGAATTTGCAGTTAGATATTATGGTCTACTAGGTGAAATGCTGCGGTCAGGTCCCGTTGTATGAGCAGCATTTTTTTTCCCAGTGCTAAGATGTTGTCTGACTATGTCCATAAGGGATCCCAGTAATGTCTCTGTGCTGAAGTTGGTTCTGAAGCCAGACTGTGTGGGGTGAAGTATGTTGTGGTCTTCTAGATAGTTGGTGAGGAGTTTGGCTACTAGTCCTTCTGTTAGTTTGACATATAGAGGTATTGAAGCAATGGGTCTGTAGTTGGATGGTTGGTCAGTTGGTCCTTTTGGGTCTTTTTGGATCGGGGTGATGATGATTTCACTGAGGTCGGTTGGGAAAAGGCCATCTGCGAGCATGGTTTGTATCCAAAGTAGAAGTAGAGTGTGGAATTTTGCACTGGAAGTTGTTAGGAGGTATGGTGGGCAGTGGTTGAGGTCACAGGATGCGTGGCTGTACTTTTTATAAAGTTTATTGAGTTCTGACCAATGTATACTGGAGAAATGGGACCATGTTCTGTCTGCTGGACTTGATTCTTTTTCTGTGGGTTGAATTGTGTGTTCAATCGGAGAGAACTTGATGCAAAGAACTTTAATTTGTATCTGAAACCGAATATCTCGGAGTTATTGAACTCGTCTGCCTAATAAACAAAACAAATCAGATCGCCACAACTGGGGTCCCTGTCGACGCTTGTTGGTAAGTGAGCCCTCTTTTAGTGCGCAACAACCCGTCATGCCAGTAAAATCGGCGAAAACGCCGAAACACAAAATTGACTACTCCATGCTCAAAATGGCGGCGTCACCAATTCCCACTCCAACCTCGATACACTGGAGTGAATGGGCACAGGAAATTTCAAAAATGGTCACTAAATCCTTGGAAGATAAACTTCATAAATTACAATCAGCAGTTGACTGCATTAATGACCGCTTTGAAACACAGGCTGGCCGTATTACAGCAGTAGAACAGAGGATATCTGAAAATGAGGACGCAGTACTACATGAACGGGAGAGTGTGATTAGTTTACAGACCCAGGTGACAGCACTGACAGAACGTTTAGATGCTCAGGAGAACCGTCAGCGTCGTAATAATATACGAGTAGTGGGGCTACCTGAGCTCCAAGCAGACCAAGACCTCTATCACTTCTTCCAAGTTTGGCTACCAAAGCAACTTGGCCTGGTGACCCCAACGTCTGGTTTTTTATGCGAACGGGCACACCGTTTGGGCCAACGTACAAGTGATAACAACCACCCGCGAACAACGATTGCTAGATACATCAACTGGAAAGAAAAGGAGCTTATCATGCAAGCTTTTCGGAAATCTGGCCGGCTTGAATATAAAGGACAAAAATTGCTACTATTCAATGACTACTCTTTACATGTATCCTCCCTTCGTAAGGCGATGACACCACTATGCTCCATACTTCATCATCGAGGAGTGCGATTTGCACTTATATATCCTGCATCATTACGCATTTGGCATGATGGGAAATCACACACCTTCACAGACACAATAACTGCTCAACAATTTATAGATTCTATACCTGTGACAGTAGCTGGCGGCGCCCTGGCGATGGATCCAACGGTCTAACTCCTCTTATTTTTGCATCTTTTAAACCTACCTTAGATTGATCAATATAGAGATATGACATCCTGCTTGGATAGCTCCAAATTCACTGTCTATTTTGTCTATTCATCTTCTTATAATTCGTAATGAATTGTATATACTATGTCATATATTCTGCTAAATCAAGCACACTAATCTCAAATTTTCTATTATTGAATAGGTGTGGAATTTATTAGTTGTTCCATATGTGTTATTATTCCGTGGTCACAGGATCACATTTAAAATGTTTTAAAATATGTAGAATAGTGTGGTCCATTCTTTTTCTGACCATATACTATGCTGATATTATTGATTTCTTTTCTTTTACTTTCACACTTTTTTTTATCTCTCTTCTTCTTAGACAGGAGTGTCTGCCCGAGCTTACAATTATATCAATTATTTTTCTGGACAGAGGAGATATAATCTATGATTCAACAATATATATCATATATTATGGCTGATTTACATGTTTTTTCCTTTAATGTGAATGGTCTTAACCATCCCATTAAAAGGAAAAAGATAGCTAATTATGTATCCAATAAACATCCTGATATAATTTATTTGCAGGAAACCCACCTCCTACCCGCTGCTGCCTCGAAATTTCAACTAAAGGGATTTTCAACTCACTTATATTCCCCTGCAACTCATCAAAAGAAAAATGGTGTGTCAATATTTTTCAATGATAAACTATTTCCCGTTATTCACAATTTTAAAATAGACACTGAAGGAAGATGGTGTCTAGTACATGCTGCGATACACTCAACTAATTTTATTTTTCTTAATATATACGGCCCGGTCAAAGACCACCCAAACTTTTTCAAAGAGCTTCAGCTGGCGATAGTTGAATTTGATACGTGTTCTCTGATATTGGGAGGGGACTTTAATCAAATTCAAGATCTATATATTGACAGATCTTCTTCTTGTAAACCCTCCAAATCCAAGTCTTTCACAGCTCTTCATGCTTTAAAGGACGCCTTTTCTCTTGTGGATCCTTGGCGCTTGCTTTACCCGAAAGGTAGAGAATACACACATTTTTCACCTCCACATAATACATACTCGAGAATCGATTATTTTCTCTTATCCCCTTCTCTTATTCAAGATCTCACCAATACCATTATACATCCAATCTCTCTCACTGATCATGCTGCCATCTCTTTATATATATCCATCTCAGCCCCACATAAGGAATCCCCTTCATGGCGGCTAAACAACGCCTTACTGCTAGACGAGGAAATTATTGAAAAAATCAATTCTTTCACTGCGGAGTTTTTTGAAAATAATTCTAAAGATCCTGAAATTTGCCCTTCCATTGTCTGGGAAGCATACAAAGTAACCCTTAGAGGTGAATTGATTAAAATTGCCTCTTGGAAAAAGAAACAGTCCATGAGAAAGGAAAAAGATTTAGAAAACTCCATCAAAACCTTAGAATTACAACATATGTCTAATCACATACATGACCCAAATACTTTCCAACGTATTCAAAATCTTAAATATGAATATAATACTTTAGTTTCATATATAGCTAGGCGTGATATTTTTATCTCTAACTCTGGTCATTACATGGGAGATAATATAATGGGTCGTCCTTTGGCCAGATACCTTAAAAATAAATCTAAAAGACTACATATAATGGTTATTCAGAATCCATCAGGTCAATTAGTCAAAACCAGATCTCTAATTTCCTCTCAATTTGAAAAATTCTATACTTCTTTATACCAATCCGAATCTACCACTCCTGAAGCAGATATAGACTCATTTCTTACCTCCTTAACTCATCCGACCATTCCAGAATCTGTTAAATTGGAACTTGATTCTCCAATAACTATATTAGAAATTGAAACTGCCATATCTTCCTTACCTGCTGGGAAAGCCCCTGGCCCAGACGGCTTCACGAACGAATTCTTTAAACAATTTCGCACCCTACTAGCTCATCATCTCCTTAAATATTATGACTTCCTCCACTCCACTCCGGACAAGCAATTCAATTTCACCGAGGCCACCATTGTAGTAATCCCTAAACCTGACAGAGATGACACTTTAGTTAAAAACTTTCGCCCCATCTCTCTCCTCAATTTAGACTACAAGATAATGGCAAAATTACTTGCATTAAGACTTACCAAAATAATCCCATTGCTTATACATAAAGATCAAACAGGGTTCATTAAACAAAGATATGTAGGAGACAACCTGCGCCTATTTCACTATATTAACGCTCATGCTAAAACAATGTCAGACCCTGTAATAGGCCTAGCTATTGATGCTGAAAAAGCCTTTGACCGAGTGGAGTGGCCTTTCCTTTTCCATGTCCTGAAGTGGTATAATTTTGGCCCATTTTTTACAAACTGGATAAAAACGCTATATCATCAACCCACAGCTCGTATTAGGATTAACAATTCTTTATCCAATAAATTTCCCCTCCATAGAGGTACTCGACAAGGCTGTCCTCTCTCACCATTGCTATTTAATTTAGTGTTAGAGCCACTCCTTTCAGCTATACGACAAAGTCCCTCAATTAAAGGTATTCCCTCCTCTGATCGAGATTTCAAATTAGCAGCTTATGCTGATGATGTTTTACTTTTTCTGAGAGACCCTTTACTCTCCCTTCCCAATCTTATTCACATTATCATTCAATACTCCCTCCTTTCCGGATACTCTGTTAATTGGGAGAAATCAGAGATCTTCCCTCTAAATGATAATATACTTCCATCAGATTTGGCTCATTTTCCTTTCTCATGGTCACATGAAGCTGTGAAATACTTGGGGATTTTAATACATAAAGATTCGGTTCATGCTCAAGATCTTAATATATCTAAAATCAAAAATCTAGTTCTAAACACTACATCTCGATGGACTCCACTCTTTTTATCCTGGTGGGGTAGAATTGCATCCATCAAAATGACTCTGGACCCTCAAATTAATTATATCCTTTCTATGCTCCCTCTGTTATGCCGGAAATCATTATTTAATTGGCTAAATATGAAAATATCTGAATTCATTTGGAACAAGAAAAAACCTCAAATTGCTCTCGCCAAACTGAAAGCCTCTAAGATCAACGGTGGTCTCAACTTTCCTGATTTCTATCACTATTATATTGCTTTATTAGCCAAATATGGAGCTTACTGGCTCACTAACTCCTCCACTCAAAATCTTCCCACTCAAGATCTTCCTGCCTGGTTTGAAATGGAATGTTTTTTTATGTACGCCTTTACACATCTCATGCTTACTAACGGTGTCAATACCAAGGCACTTAAAGAGATACTCTTTATTGGGTGCAACGCAGCATGCTCTTTATCTTATAGATACATTGACTGAAATCTCAGTTAATGTTAGTCCACTCATGTCCCTTTGGAACAATCCCAAAATTCAAAATCACGACAAATCTCTATCATGGAAAAGGTGGCAGCGGGCAGGTATATGGTTTGTCCATCAATTGTCTACCCTCAACTCGTTAGTTCCATTCGATATACTGTGCTCTACATACTCGCTGCCTCCTTCTACTTATTCACAATGGCGTTCTCTCACTGGAGTGTTGCCTTCTTTGCATATACGATTTGACTATATGACTTCCAAAAATACTATTTACAACTGGTCTTCTCTGTCTCTATTAAAAGGCAAGGCGATATCATCCTTCTACAGTATTTTAAGAGATCACTCCTTCACTTTTTCACCTCACTCTATGAAGCACTGGGACGCTATACTTACCACTCCGCTTTCTGACATTGATTGGGAGCTTTTCTGGTCATCAACAAATCGCCCGCTTTTATCTTCTAGAGTATCACAATCAATGTACTTTCTTATGTGGCAGGCAATATGGACCCCACTTCGCATGTGGAAAGCTAACTTAAAGCAAGACTCTGTTTGCTGGAACTGTTTGAAAGAGGAAGGAACTCTTGATCATATGTTATTTCATTGTACTCTAGTCTGCTCTTTTTGGACCTATGTCTGGAACACCATACAATCTATTACTAACTGCTCAGAAGAAATCTCTATAGACATTGTAATCCTTCGCTCTCAACACTCATGTTTCACACAATCAAATTGTCCACCTAAACTCATTGATACCATGTTGGTGACTGCTCTCATGCACATTCTAAAAAATTGGAAATCACCCTCGCTATTAGATTATACCTTTTGGTGGAACTCTCTGAGTATGTATCATAGATTTGAATCCTATGCATATGAAAAGAGAGTTACATTCCGAACCTGCATGAACTTGAAATACAACAAATCTCCATGGTCATTCTTAGACTCCTATGTACGCTCATCTTCTTAGACACTCCTGTTATCCTTTTCTTCTCCTCTCTTCTCTCTTTCATTTTTCTTTCCTTTTTCTTTACTGCTCTCTCTCATCTTTATCTTATATATCCCTTACATACATTTTTAATAATTGGAGCCTTTGCTCCTATACAGTTAAACATAGATTTATATATTTTATATACAGAAAGCTTTATTTTGTTTCTATGTACTTTAAATGATTCTTGTATCCTTTAAAATACTTAATAAAAATTATTGAACTGGAATTGTGTGTTCAATTAGGTGGGATGGGGTACAATTGAGGGTAGCTCTTGCATTCGTTATTTTGTTCTGCTAAGAGGGTGGCTGATGGGGGGTATTGTTTGTGGTCATGTAGGGTTTAGTGTTAGATCTTTTAATATTTGGAATAGTTTTTTGGAATCTTGGGTATCAGTGCCTATTAAGTTAGTGTAGTGTTTTTTTCTCTTGTCCTTTAATTGTAGTTTGTATTGTTTGTTAATTTTTTTCCAGGCGGTTTATGTTTGGTCTAGGTTATTTTTTCTCCATTTTCTTTCTAGTCGTCTGCACTGTCTTTTAAGTAGGAGTAGTTTGCTGTCAAACCATTGGTCTGATCATCTGCTGGTTCTACTTTTTGTTTGTAGTGGGGCTAGTTCATCAAGGACGTTTGTGCTCCAGCTGCTCCAGTGTGAAATAAAGTCCTTGGGGTTGCAGTCCTGGATTGTTTCATCTATTTTTGTCCAGAATTTGGTGGGTTCAATGTGTTGGCAAGAGGTGTAAGTTATTTTTTTGGAATTTGGTGTAGTTTTGTTTTTGGCCCAGTTGATGTTGAATGTGTATGTGTAGTGGTCTGACTAGAGTGAAGGGGACCAGATTCCATTTGATTTTTGAATTTCTGGAGTGGAAAATTGATATGTCATGAAGGCTGCGATGTCAAATTGGTGTCCTTTCTAATGAGTGGTTTGTGGGTTTAAAATTTGGAAGGATAAGGCTTTGAGGAACGATAGACAGTTATCTATTGGTTTGGATGCTTGGTCTTCGAGATGTAGGTTTAGATCTCCAAGGATAAGGTTGTAGTCAGCTGTTAATGAGTTTTGGTATATGAAGTTTTCAAATTCAGATCTTACTGTAGTCCAGTTTCCTGGTCTTATGTAACAGAGCATGCAGTTTAGTGAGTTTTTTAGTGTGGTGCTTGAGAGATGACACGCAAGGAGGTCCATGTGTGGGGTGGAGGTTTTTTCAAGTATCTTTAGGGTTAAGGAGTCTTTGATTAAGATTGCTAGTCCTCCTGCTCTTTTTTTCTCTCTGCAGGTCACAGTTATTTTGTATCCCTGAGGGCATACTTCTGTTATTCTGGGATCTGTGTCTGAAGCTAGCCAGGTTTCAGTGAGGAAAAGGCAGTCTAGATTTTCGTTTTTTATCTAGTTTTTTATGTGTTCTGTTTTTGGTCCTAGGGCTCTGATGTTTAAGTAGGTACATGTTAGTGTGGTGATTTATGTTTGATAATTTTGAGTTAGTGCAGGATAGATGAGTGATTTAGAGGGAGGTGGATGTTTGGTCTTGGGGTGAGTGGATTGCAAAGGCAATGTGAGTCGATCGCATTGCCTTTGTGATCTTTTTCTTCCTGCCTCCCCAAGACAGGCATGTACAAGAACCGGACTCAGAAGACTTCACCTCCGATGTCAATTTTGACGTCAAAGAGGAAGTTCTGGGCCAGCCAATCGCTGCCTGGCTGGCCCGGAACTTCCTTTCCGACGTTAGAATTGACATCGAAGGTGAAGTCTTGTGAGTCCGGCGCTTGTATGTGCCTGGCCTGGCTCGGGGAAGCAGCAGGGAGAAATCAGCATGGTGGCTTGGGGGTAGGGAAAGAATTGGAAATGGAGAAATTGGCGCAATGCTTGGGGGGGGCATGGGGAGAGAGAAAGAAAGACAGGCAGGCAGGGGGAAAGAGAGAGAAAGACAGACAGGCAGGGGGGGAGAATGAAAGAAAGAGAGACAGAAAGAAAAGGGGAGGGGCAGAAAGAAAGAAATATTGGATTTACAGTCAGAAGAAGGAAGTGAAACCAGAGACTCATGAAATCACAAAAAGGTAGGAAAAATGATTTTATTTTCAATTTAGTGATCAAAATGTGTCCGTTTTGAGAATTTATATCTGCTGTCTATATTTTGGACTAAGACTCCCTTTTACTAAACCGCGATAGTGGTTTTTAGCGCAGGGAGCCTATGAGCATTGAGAGCAACGTGGGGCATTCAGCACAGCTCCCTGCGCTAAAAACCACTATCACGATTTAGTAAAAGGGGAGAGGGTATATTTGCCTATTTTTGTATAGTTGTTACTGAGGTGACATTGCATATTTTAAAGTCATCTGCCTTGACCTCTGAAAAAAAAACCGAATACAAATGATAATTAACATTTTCTCTGCATACAGTGTGCTTTGTGTTTTTTAAAATTTTATTGTGGGTAGATCATTTTGACTTGGTCATTTTAAAAAGTAGCTCACAAGCCAAAAAAGTGTGGGCACCCCTGCTGTACTGTCTTGAAGAAAGATTTGGCATCTGAAAGCTAATTGAAAAATGGATTGGTCCAAAAAAATGGTATTTTCTTATTTCTCATTATTTTTTTTATTTCTATTTGTTAATTTGTAAAGTGGTGATTGTTAAGTAGTAATTTTTTCAAATTTACATCTATTGTCTTTATATTTTGTACAGTATTAGAGGATGTGTCACTGTTTCTGTGGTGTTGCATTGTATGCAGAGTCTGGTTTCTTAGTTCAGTTTAACTTTTGTCTACATAGTTCTATTTTTAGTTTGTGATTATTCCATATTGGGCGAGGGTGTATCTGTGTGTATGAAAAGGACAGAGAAACATAGAATATGACGGCAGAAAAGGGCCTTCAGCCCAACAAGTCTGCCCACTCAAATAACCCTCCCCCCTAAGTTCTTCTTTGAAGTGAACCCACATGTTGATCCTATTTGTTCTTAAAGTCAGTCACATTATTGGCCTCAACTACCTGAAGAGGAAGATCATTCCAACATCAACCACCCTTTTGGTGAAGAAGTACTTCCTAGTATCAACATGAAATCTCCCGCCCCTGATTTTTAGCGACTGCCCTCTTGTCACCGTAGGTCCTGTAAAGAAAAAGATGTCTTCTTCCACTTCAATACATGCCTTTCTATTAGCATCAACTGTACAGGATCAATTGACTGTGCAGGATCTGGCTTGTTTAGTTTTACATTGCGAGTGTTGGTGTTCTAGTGCTTACTGCAGTGTTTAAGATGCTGCCTTTTTCTAGGTGCACCCTTGTTGTGTGACTCATGGAGGTTGTAAAAAAATGATCAGCACTGGCTGTTATATATACTAGGTATGCCACTGGATTTAATGACCCTATTCTAATTTTACTGTTAATGTAGATGTTGTCCCACCCACCCCCCTCACACACATACTATAAAGAATTAAATTAAAGTTGTATTAACATCAAGCAGCTTTCAAATGACATTATAAGCAAATAAAAATAAAATATTTTTAATACATTGCTAATTATTACCTGCATCTTTACCTAAACTGTTTTGCCCTAGCTCTCACTTTGCACTATAGCAAAATAAAAAGTAGCAGATAAAGATTAATCACGGAAGTTTCCTTCAAGGCTTAGTAACACCTCTCCATAAATTATGTGGAAATGGTCTGGAATTGGGGATAGCATCTATTTCATATCCTCAATGAGACCTCAGTGATCAAAACATTATTAGAGGTGCTGTAGAGCCCTTTCTTGTATGACTGGATGAGCTATATTCATCTTTTGTCTTTTAGTTGTTTAAATTCATGCAGAAATAAATGGCTAGATTGAACCTAATGACTTCATTAATGCATTTCCCTTTTTTAAACATTTATACCATTTGAAAGAGGGCAAATATCTAATTATTCCTTTCTAGAATTGGATACTTCTTAAATTTAGTAAAAATATTCTGGCATAAGTGTCAAACCTTAAAAAAGGAAGTCATATTGAGCATTGGAAAATAATAATAATTAACTAATAAAAATAGTGTTATTTAGGGCTCCTTTTACTAAGCTGTGATAGCGGTTTTAGTGCGCGTTTAGCGCGTGCAGAATTGCCGCACACAGTAGACGCTAATGCCAGCATTGAGCTGGTGTTAGTTTTTCCACATAGAGCAGAGGTTTGCACTCACTAATATTCTGTGTGCGCTAAAAATGCTACTGCACCTTAGTAAAAGAGGGGGTTAATTTTCCCCACCACTAAATTTCCTCATCCCGCCCCACCTGGCAACTTTTTCATGCCACCTGACTGGAAAAAATTTCTGGGGAGAACACTGGAAATCCAACAGCAACAGTTGATTCTCCAGATGTAGACTTTATTGTTAATTCAATTTGATAATCCACATAAAAATATCTAGGAGCCAATCCACTGGGAACTTTGGATCCAACATGGTCTTTGTTTCAACAATAGTGTCTTCCTCAGGGGTCTTATGAGTAATGATGTAATAATAAAATGATATTGTGTAATATATGTGAAAGAACAATATCTAGTGCATAAGTGGGATGAGATTAGATCCATGTGGTGTCATTCTTGATTGTGATGAAGTCATTTCATCATGAATGATGCCACATGGACCTAATCTGAACCTACTTATGCACTAGATTTTGTTCTTTTGTATACATTACACCACATCATTTTATTATTACATCATTACTCATAGGACCCCTGAGGAAGACACTATTATTGAAACACGGACCATGTTGGGTCCAAAGTTTCCAGTGGATTGGGTCCTAGATGTTATGTGAATTATCAAATTGAATTAACAATAAAGTCTACATCTGGAATATAATATTTTAACCATTTGCACAAAATCATCAGGAAATTCAAACCAAGATAACAGATGAAAAATACAAGACCACTGTATGAAGGCAGGCCCTATATGCTTCACCACAGTTCTGGGGAATGGGGGGGGGGAGGAGGGGGTTGGTGAGGGTTGGTATGGAGGGAATGGGGCTTTCTTTCTTTTGGGGGGAGGGGAGGCAGTTTCATCTTCTGCTCAGTACAGTTGTTATCCTGTGTTCTTCAAATCCTAAGATTATCATTCCTGCTAATCAAAATAAACTTTTTAACATCCTCCTCGCTGCTGCCACTGATCTTATAATTTGTAATTGGAAGGATAATACTAAACTCAACTTTAGTGAATGGTGGAGCTATGTGTGTTGTAGGAATGCCACAAAAGAAACACACACATGCAATCTTAGAATCAGGAGGAGGCGCTAGTAAGGACTAGCTCCGAGTCACTATTTATTATGCTTCTAAGCTAATGACATCATAATAACTCCCTCGTTTACACATTTCATGATCGATGGGTACAAAGGTACATGGTTTTACATTGGTGGATACAAAGATAGGTACATGCTTTTTACCTCGTGATTACCTTGTGCTTTTACCTCGTGATCATCCTCCAACTCAGCACTTAGACAAGGGCCTGATTAACAAGTGGACAGGGCCTGAATCTTTGCACATATGCAATGCCTGTGTAATGCCTGTCAGCTGATGTCCTTACCAAATAAGGACAACTCAAATAAGATAAGCATGTGACAATCCAAAGGTTATAATGCATGCTCCTTAGCTTTAAGCTGTAGGCAAAGTCTGATTGTTGCCAATATAAGGGATGGTTAAACAAGATAAGGAATGAGGGTAAATGTGTGTCAGATTAATATGTGGCAAAAGTCTTGTGACAAAATGCTAGTATTTTTCCTTTACTTAGAATAGCTGCATGGCAAGAAGGGAAAGGGAATGAGAAACAGGGCCTCATATCCAAACATAGGCCTAGATCCACACACAGGCCTAGATCTGCATACAGGGCCTAGGTCAGTGTGCTGAGGTGGCCTACGTTCAGAACCGCCTGTGTATTGACCCTGCCTGTGTTCTGATGCCCTGGATTAGAACCTATCAGATCTCCATCCCTACAGTGTGTTCTGTACGTAAATATGAAATTGTTATCACTATAAAATCTTGTACAATAGCACATTTTTATAAAACTTGGGCACCACTATATAAATATTGTAACCATTTATTATAGCTTATCTTTATGTATTAGCTTGACTATATATTTCAGTATACATTATTATAGGTTTGTAATTGTTAAATATTGCTTTGTTTATATTTTATGTACTTTTGTTATTAACTTTTTAAATACAATAAAATTTATTGCAAAAAAAAGAATTGTTAATCCCCAATAGGGGTAGATATGTGTTCAGTAACTGGTACTGAAGTGCATTGTTTCATGGTTGACTGTATACTGGGTTGGTACTACCTCCCAAATTTACCTATATACACTGCCCTTACTAACTCTGTGGACTTTACAGGCCAAGGCCTTCAACAGCTTGCATGGGGGTAGTATGAAGAAGTTGGTTGCTTGTATTAGTAACTGGGGAATAACGGGGGGGTGGGTGCTGTTTTTTTGGGAGGGAGGCTTGGGTAGAGAGTTTGTGATATACTGTTCCACTAAAATGTGTTTGATGGCTATAGTTATTGGACTGTTGGCACTTTGGAGGTGCTTGGTTTGTAGCATATGAAACCTGTTTTGCTGTTTATTATATTATGTTTACTGGTTGTCATCAATAAAAATAGTTTGAACATAAGACCACTCTATGCGATCAAATGCCTTTTCAGGGGGGTCACGTGATGCGGGCTATGAAAGGATGTGCGCTACTAGGCTCCGCGCTCCGATCCCCTCTTTATCTGCAATTTACCTCTCTACAGTCCTCGAGCAGGATCTACCTGGAGCCGATTATACAGACCGCTTCCTGCTGGAGGGATCGGCACTGAGTTTCAGAGCCGGTTGAGCCCCGGTATGCCCATTAAAGCTCCCAAATCTCTTAAGGGCAAACCCTGCACGCCGGAACCCAAAATGGTGTTGGTACCCGTGCTTGCACCGCCGGAGTTGGGTGAATGGGCTCACGAGATCTCTCACCTGGTTACAACTGCCCTGGAAGACCGCCTCAATAAATTACTGTCGGCGGTGGATAGTATCAATGAAAAATTTGAGGCCCATGCTCAGCAGATCGCGGAGGCAGAACATCGCATTGCAGCTCGGGAGGATGAGGCCCTTCGAGCACAGCAGCAGTTAACAGCCTGCAAACCCAAGTGGCAGCCCTCACGGAGAAACTGGACGATATGGAGAACCGCCAACAGTGCAATAATCTGAGGGTTGTGGGGCTCCAGGAGCTACAGAACGTTGGCGATCTTTATCAATTTTTCCAATCATGGCTGCCTGAACAACTTGGCCTGGAGACCTCGGCAGCAACCTTTGTGTGCGAAAGAGCGCACAGGTTGGGAACCATCTCGGGGTCAATCCCAAAGCCTAGAGTGGCTATTGCCAGGTATGTGAACTGGAGGGAGAAAGAATAAATCTTAAGGGCCTATCGCTCGGCAGGTAGCCTGATGTACGAGGGGAAGTGACTGTTCCTATTCAATGACTATTCTGTACGTGTTTCTTCTCAACAGCTGGAAATGGCACCCATTTGTAGCTCCTTGCATCATAAGGGGGTATGTTTTGCTCTGGTTTACCCTGCCAGAGTTTCGTGTTATCTAATGTGCATCGAATCGGGGCTAGCCCAGACCCGTGATCTCATCTGTTTTGTTTCCCTTATGGGATTTTGTTTTCTTGTTCTGGTTTTCTTGAGTCTGTGTGGGGATTCGAGGGTGTCCTGGGGGAGCATGCTCTGGGATAGGGTTGGGGGGTGGGGGTGTGTGCCTGGGGGTCTGTATGGTAGGTGTGTGTGGGGAGAGTGGTGGGATGTCTGCTTGTGCTTTCAGGGGAGGGTTGGGGAGTTGCGTGTTGGACTTGCACCGTTCCTTATCTTCTTGAGGCCCTCGCCTTCCGGGTGGGACTGGATGACCAAGGGGGCTGCTGATTCCTTGCCCGGGACATGCTTGAGGCGAGGAGGGGGCTTAGCTGGGAGGTCCCTCTCTTCTCACCATTTCTTTCAGTGTTTCCAATCTCTTTGTCTAGATCTGTTTTTGATACTGGTTAAGCTCTGCATTTCCACCTACAATGTAGATGGCATCCACTCCCCTATGAAGAGAAAGAAATTGTTGAATTGGTTAAAGCAAAATCACATTGATATTGCCTATCTCCAGGAGACTCATCTCTCTGGTGCTGAGCATGCCAAGTTGCGTAGGGAATGGGTGGGGGAAGTCTGCTCATCCTTCTTTAACTCCAGACGGAGGGGGGTAGCGATATTATTCCATAAACATTTGCCACTACACATTCATAAAACTCTGTCGGATAAGGAGGGGCAATATGTGATAGTTTTGAGGGACTTATGGGGCTAGAAATGGATGTTTTGTAATCTTTATGCCCCTAATATCTATAGTCACCGTTTTTTCTCTAAGCTCTTGGCTAAAGTAGCTCAGTATACTGACTATCAACTCCTTGTGGGGGGTGACTTTAACATCACAGCAGATCCATCGATGGATTACAGACCGGGGAGGGTTTGCCCGGAGGACCATGGAGCCAAGGAGGTTAATTTTTTGATGGATCAGTTGCACCTGTTGGATATGTGGTGGACTATGCATCCTACTGAGCATACATACACTTTTTACTCCCACCCTCATGACGTCTATGCACGACTGGATTATTTTCTGGTGGCGCCCTCTTTGCTCTCGCAGATAGAGAGTTTTTCTATTGAAGATGTTCCTTTATGGGACCATTCCCCGCTGATACTGTCGGTTCGGCTTACGAAGGATCCCTCGCAACGGGGATGGCGGTTCCCGAGCCATCTGTACAGAGATATGGAGTTCTATAGGTACCTCAGGGAACACTGGCAGGAGTATTGTCATACTAATGCAATGCCTGACGTTGACCCGGTCATATTTTGGGAAGCATCTAAGGTGGTACTCCGGGGATACATTATTGCCTACGTGTCTCGGGCAAGGCAGCGGCAGGATGCAGACCTTTTGCGGCTTTCTGGGGAGTTGCAGACCCTGAGACAGAGACATGTCGCTATGCATTCTGTGGAGGATAAACGTCGTCTGTGGGATGTTTGTTCCCAGCTAGAGGTCCTTTTGAGTCAGCGGGCCAATAGGGATATTTATTTCCAATGTTATCAATTGCATCGCTGGGGGGGGGGGGGGAAGACCGGACGGCTTTTGGCCAATCTCGTGTGTCCACCTCGAAAACAACAGGTCATTCTGTCTATTAAAGATAATGGGGGGTCGTCTTTATACAGGGGCGGAGGAAATTCAATCACAATTTGTGAAATTCTATGAGAACCTTTATTCACACCGTGAGTCATCCGAGCATGATCGAACAGATTTTTTTCCAGAATTTAGCTTTACCTCATGTGAACGCTGACCAACTTGAACTTCTGAATGCACCAATTACGGTAGAGGAAATTCAGGCAGGTATTAAAGCTTTGAAACACATGAAAGCGCCAGGGCCTGATGGGTTTGGGCCCGAATATTATAAGATTGTGGCAGATTTGATCCCTCCTGCGTTGGGGGCTGTTTATAATGTGATGCATTTGGGACAGGGACTGAGAAATATGGCCCATGTGGTGTTGCTGCCTAAGCCGGGGAAGGATCCTACCTAGGTGGGATCGTATCGCCCGATCTCTCTGCTCAATCAGGATGTTAAACTCTTAGCAGCTATACTAGCCCGCCGTCTGAATGCCGTTGTCCCTTTATTAATCCATGAAGATCAGGTGGGCTTTATTCCTGACCGTTACGCCTCCATGAACCTTTTTCGGGCCCTGATGGCATTACACTCGAGAAGGGGGACAGGGAGTAAATCGGCTATAGTAGGGCTAGACATGGAAAAGGCCTTTGATAGTATATCCTGGCACTATTTATTCTGGGTTTTGCAGCAATATGGCTTGGACGGATGCTTTCTTGAATGGTTACGTAGTTTATATCTTAGCCCACAGGCATGCTTGTTGATGAATGGGGGCTTTACCAATCCATCCTGGCACTATTTATTCTGGGTTTTGCAGCAATATGGCTTGGACGGATGCTTTCTTGAATGGTTACGTAGTTTATATCTTAGCCCACAGGCATGCTTGTTGATGAATGGGGGCTTTACCAATCCTTTCCCTCTGGGCAGGGGTACCAGGCAAGGATGTCCCCTTTCCCCTTTACTCTTTGTGCTAGCTCTTGAACCCTTGGCGGTAAAGTTTCGAACCGATCCTTCCATCCGGGGAATTCGGATAGGAGACAGGGAAAGTCGGATAAATCTTTTTGCAGATGACATCTTGCTATATCTTGATAATCCAACAGAAGATCTGGAGCGAGCACTAGTGGTGGTCCAAACTTTTGGCAACTTCTCCGGTCTGCGAGTTAATTGTGCCAAGTCCGAGTTATTGCCCCTGGATGCTACTCACAAGGAGACCTGGCATTCAGCTCTCTCTATACCACCTGTCGAAGGGCTGCTGAGGTATCTCGGGGTGTATTTGAGCCCCGATTTGCCCCTCATGTATCACTATAATGTCAGTCGCCCTCTTGAGCAAATTGCAGCTCTTTGTGACCAATGGCGGGAGTTGCCGTTGGGCCTGTGGGGTAGAGTAGCTTTAACTAAAATGGTTCTCTTGCCAAAGTTTCTGTATCCGTTACAGACTCTCCCTGTATGGCTCTCCACCAGAGATGTGAAGGTTTTTTGCTCTATTATTTCTACTTTCATTTGGCGCCGCAAGAGGGCATGCATTAGTTATACTAAGTTGATGCTGGATAGATCGCGGGGAGGATTGAATCTCCCAGATATCAGACTTTATAACGTAGCAGCTCTGTTTCATTTTATCCATGAGAGCTGGACGGAACATTACAAATATGCTTCTGAGGGGTGGCTCACTTCCTGGTGTGCGCCGCACTCCTTTTTTGCTTTATTACATTTGCAGCCATCGGCAGTTCCGGGGGGATCCCCAAAAATGGATCAAAAATTGGCTGGCAGACAGGAAGCAGAGGGTAGGAGTAAAGGGACACTACTCAGACTGGAAAGGGGTCACGAGTGGTGTCCCACAGTGGTCAGTGCTGGGGATGTTGCTATTCAATATATTCATTAATGACCTGGAAACGGGGACAAAATGCGAAGTTATAAAATTTGCAGACGACACAAAACTCTCCAGTATGGTCAAACTGTTGAGGAATGCAAAGAACTACAAAGTGACCTGAACAAGCTGGTTGAGTGGGCAAAAAGATGGCAGATGAGCTTCAATGTAGAGAAATGTAAAGTCTTGCACATAGGGAAAGGGAACCCAATGTACAGCTATACGATAGGAGGGAGGGTACTGGGGGGAAGGCAACCTAGAAAAGGACTTGGGGGTATTGGTGGATACTACGATAAAGCCAGCGGCACAATGTGCAGCGGCCTCAAAAAAGGCGAACAGAATGTTGGGCATTATAAAAAAAGGTATCACTACCAGAATGAAAGAAGTTATCCTGCTGCTGTATCGAGCGATGGTGTGCCCACATCTGGAGTACTAAGTCCAATACTGGTCGCCGCACCTTAAGAAGGATGTGGCGATGCTTGAGAGGGTCCAGAGAAGAGCAACAAAGATGATTAAGGGCATGGAAAACCTTGCATATACCGAAAGGCTAGAGAAGCTGGGGCTCTTTACCCTGGAAAAGCAGAGACTTAGAGGGGATAAGATAGAGACTTTTAAAATCATGAAAGGCATGGAGAAGGTGGAGAGGGACAGATTCTTCAGGCTAGCGGGGACATCAAAAACAAGAGGGCATTCAGAAAAACTGAAAGGAGACAGATTCAAGACGAATGCTAGGAAGTTCTTCTTCACTCAGAGGGTGGGGGACACCTGGAATGCGCTTCCAAGAGAGGTGATAGGACAGAGTACAATGCTGGGTTTCAAAAAGGGCTTGGATGACTTCTTGAAGAAGAAAGGGATTACAGGGTATAGATAGAGAGTTACTATACAGGGTACTTCAGGATTAGGGCACAAACAATGTAGGTGGTGGGAACTTAAAGGTCAAGGACCTGGGGGGCCGCCACGGGAGCGGGCTGCTGGGCACGATGGACTCCTGGTCTGACCCGGCAGAGGCAATGCTTATGTTCTTAAGTTAATGAAGCCTCCATTTGAACCAATGTCTACGGCTCATTTGAAATATCTCACTTGGAAAGTGGTCTTTCTCATTTCTCTCACGTCTGCTCGCAGTCAGTGAGCTTCAAGCTTTGGTAGTGGATCTTCCTTTTACAGTATTCCATCATGATAAGGTGGTACTCCACACTCATCCAAAATTCTTATCCAAAGTTGTTACAGTCTTTTAACTCAATCAATTGTACTTCCATTATTTTTTTTCCAAAGCCTCATTCTCATCTTCATACTCTTGACTGCAAACATACTTTAGCCTACTATTTGCAAAGGACTAACTCACATAGATCTTCTCCTCAACTTTTTGTCTCCTTTGATCTAAACAAATTGGGACATCCAGTTTCCAAGAGAACGATATCCAACTGGTTGACTGCTTGCATCTCGTTTTGCTATGCTCAGGCTGGGGCTGCAATTGGAGGGTCGAGTCATAGTCCACAAAGTTAGAGCTATGGCAACTTCTGTAGTTTTCCTACTGAGGAAATCTGCAAAGCTGCCATTTGGTCCTCGGTTCATGCATTCACCTCACATTACTGTCTGGATTCCTTTTCCAGATGGGATGGCCACTTTGGCCAAACAGTATTACAAAATTTATTCTCCAAAACACCAACACTCCCAGAATCCTAATCTGGTTAGCGTGGAGGTCACCCATATGTTGAGAATATGCTGCCTGCTTGTCCTGGGATAAAGCACAGTTATGCACCATAACAAGTGTTATCCAGGGACAGCAGGCAGATATTCTCACAATCCACTTATCCCCTGGTTGGCTTCTTAACTGGCTATCTGAACTGAGGAGATGCGCACCCCACATTGGGCAGGAAGGCACTCGCACATGCGCGGTGTGGTCAGTTGCAAACTTCCTACAGTTCTACAAGCAAAATGGCTTTTGCAGCTGTCCGCATCGGGCTCCGTGGATGACATCACCCATATGTTCAGAATATCTGCCTGCTGTCCCTGGATAACACTTATTACGGTAAGTAACTGCGCTATATAAGGACTATGGAAATGGAAACATCTACAACCCTACTAAATGAAACTACATTGGCTGCCCATAACTGTAAGGATCAAGTTTAAATTAGGTATCACTGCCTTTAAGATCCTTACAGGCACTGTTCTCCAATTACCTACTTCAGGGTGCCTCCAACAGATATTCTGTCAGAAATACTATATTCACTTCTCTTAGCTCCCTCATCATCTCTTTACCACACTAAACTAAGAACATAAGATTAGCCTTACTGGGTCAGACCAATGGTCCATCAAGCACAGTAGCCCGTTCTCACGATGACCAATCCAGGTCACTAGTATCTAGCAAAAACCCAAAGAGTAATAACATTCCATGCTATCGATACAGGGTAAGAAGTGGCTTGCCCCATGTCTTTTTCAATAACAGACTATGGACTTTTTCCTCCAGGAAACTGTGCTAACCTTTCTTAAAACGAGCTATGCTATCCACTCTTACCACAACCTCTGGCAATGTGTTCCAGAACTTAACTACTCTTTGAGTGAAAAAATGTTTCCTCCTATTGGTTTAAAAAATATTTCCCTGTAACTTCATTGAGTGTTCCCTAGTCTTTGTAATTTTTGATGGAGTGATCCACTTGTACCTGTTTAGTTTCAAGTTTCCAAGTTTATTTAGTCTTGATATCCCAATTTAATTACCAAAGCAGTTTACATTATACTAAATTTTAAAATGTTTTAAAATGAAGGGGGAGGGGGGGAGGATTCAAGATGGAGGCAGCTATGTGCTTGTGCTCCTGAAATGACCTGTGTGTGAACAGAAAAGTTTCTCTTACCATGATGCCACATTCCAAGTGCAAGGGGATAGTTCGGACAGATCCTTCGATGCTGAGAATATCCTCCCCTATGCAGCAGTCGATTCAGGAGTTCGTGACTATTGTTAATCCTTAGGATTTGTTCAGGATGGCGTTATCCTTTGCTAGAGGAGAAACAGAGGATTTAGCCTTTGAGACATCTTCATCCCCCTCCAGTAGCTGTTCCACCACTGCGCCCAGCTTCAACCATGGCTCTGTGTGGAGAGCCCTGCTGAATGGAGTCTGCAGAGGAAACCCCTGATCGAGGGGCAGAAACCATGAGAGCAAGAAAGAAGCAAGGAGACTTGGAAGCTGGCAGTTCTCAATTGGTGAAACCTTCGGTGGTGACACTGGAGAGTATCTGGGCGGCTCTCTCAAGGCTTAATGATACCGTGATCATATCTTCACAGCAGTGTTAGTGAGTACTGTGGACACTTTGGCCCAAATTTTGTAAACAGTGTCCCGATTTTAGGCAGCTGTAAGCATCCTACAGCTGTCTAACCAGCCAGTCAGGATGCACGTTATCTAAAAAAAAAATGTTCTTCAGGTAGGCCGCCTACATTGGAGCCGCATTCAGGAGCCAAGGGAGGCCCACATAGTTGGCTAGGTTCGCCTAAGGCTAGCCTTGGGTATGGTTTGCCCAGAAAGTCACCTTAGGCGAACCTAGATGGTTGTACGCATCTCTCTACTAGAGTGGGAGATGCGTACAATGTAGGCTAGCAAAATGCTGGCCTATATTGTAAGTAGAAGCAGCCACTACACTTATCATGGCAAGGAATCTTCTTACCGCGATAAGTATAGTAGGCTAGCCCCCCTCGAACAAATGAGGCAGGCGGGATGCTCAATCCCTCCTGCCCGAAAGACCCCCCCCCCATCCACCCCAGACGATCACCAGCAGAAGGGTGCCCATCCCCTCCTGCTGGAAGACCCCCCCATCTGCCCCAATGATTGCCGGCAAGAGGGTGCCCAACCTCTCCTGCTGAAAGACCTCCCACCCCCCAAAGTTTGCCATCAGGAGGATGCCCAACCCCTTCTGCTGGAAGATCTCCACCCCCAAATTCCCAATCCCTCCTGCTGGAAGAACCCCCCATGTGATGACACCCCTCCCGCTAACACTCCTGGTCCACCCCCCCACCCTTAAAAGTTGGCCAGTCGGATAGGTATTTCTACCCTCTGTTAAGATGGCAAATGAAGTTCAACGTTGAAAAATGTAAAGTATTGCATGTGGGAAGCAGAAACTCAAGGTACAACTATACGATGGGAGGGATCCTATTGAATGAGAGTACCCAAGAGAGGGACTTGGGAGTAATGGTGGACACGTCAATGAAGCACAGTGCGCAGCGGCCGCTAAGAGATCAAATAGAATGCTAGGTGTAATCAAGAAGGGTATTACAACCAGGACGAAAGAAGTTATCCTGCCGCTGTATCGGGCGATGGTGCGCCTGCATCTGGAATACTGCGTCCAATATTGGTCGCCGTACCTTAAGAAGGATATGGTGTTACTCGAGAGGGTTTAGAGAAGAGCGACACGACTGATAAAAGGGATGGAAAACCTTTCATACGCTGAGAGATTGGAGAAACTGGGTCTCTTTTCCCTGGAGAAGAGGAGACTTAGAGAGGATATGATAGAGACTTATAAGATCATGAGGGGCATAGAGAGAGTAGAGAGGGACAGATTCTTCAAACTTTCAAATAATAAAAGAACAAGAGGGCATTCAGAAAAGTTGAAAGGGGACAGATTCAATACAAATGCCAGGAAGTTCTTCTTTACCCAACGGGTGGTGGACGCCTGGAATGCGCTTCCAGAGGACGTTATAAGGCAGAGTACGGTACTGGGGTTTAAGAAAGGATTGGACAATTTCCTGCTGAAAAAGGGAATAGAAGGGTATAAATAGAGGATTACTACACAGGTCCTGGACCTGTTGGGCCGCCGCGTGAGCGGACTGCTGGGCATGATGGACCTCAGGTCTGACCCAGCAGAGGCATTGCTTATGTTCTTATAAAATGAAGCAGGCCTGCCACTTCCTGCATGCATTGTGGGATGCACCAGGAAGAGGCCTAAGGCCCTACCCAACTTTTAAGTTTAGTAGGGGTTTCTGAAGGTGTTAGCGGGGGGGGGAGGGGGTCTTCACATGGAGGGGTATTCTGGCAGGAGGGGTTACACACCCTCCTGCCACTGAACTTTAGGAGGGGTGGGGGTTTCTTCTTGCAGGAGGGGATGTGCACCCTCCTGCTGATGATCATTGGGGGTGGGTACTCAGACTCGATGGGGTGGGTCAGTAGAGTGGGCAGACTTGGTGGGCTGTAGCCCTTTTCTGCCGTCATCTTTCTATGTTTCTATGTTAACAAAAGATAAAGAATACTGAACATACAATAGTTGATCATATTCAGTTATTCATCATATTTGTAAAACAGTAAGGGGCTCATAATCGAAAGAGAAAAATGTCCAAAAACCGGCCTAAGTTGGCACTTGGACGATCAGTCAAAAACGTCCAAGGGCTGATAATAAAACTTGGTTTTGGACGTATTTAAAAACGACCTAGTTCTTCACAGTGCCGCTGAACAAGCATAGCTAAACAGGGCATTTCAGGAGAAGTGTCAAGGGCGAGATTTGAGCGGGACGTGGGCAGGCTTAGACTTAGTCGTACTGCATGTATACCTGAAAGTTAAACAACACAGCATAGACGGAACTTGGACTTTGTGACTTAGACCATTTAAAACATGGTCTAAGTCACAAAAATCCACCTAAAGTCCCTAGATAAGCACTGCAGATACAAACTACAAACCCACAAACACTACCCCAGTGATCACTGGCCTCACCCCACCACCCCCATAAAAATATTAATCACAACTTGAAAATCGTGCCTCCAGAATATCATCACCTGGTAGCCTGGCATAGGAAAGCCTAGTCGTGCTGCACAGAGATGTCTTAAGTCATCTTGGGGGAGGGTTAGGGATCCATGGAGAGGAGGACCCATGCCCATAAGCCCCTGTAATCACTGCACTGATATTGAAACATGTACACTCCCCTATACACCTCCAAAACCCTTTTGTACTAGCATGTAAGTGGCCCCTGCAGCCATAAGGGCTATTGGGATAGTAGATAAGTGGGTCTAGGGGATTCTGAAGGTGGTTTTGGGGGCTCACCATGACCTATAAGGGGGCTGTAGTGAGATGATGACATGGCACCCTTTTTGTGAAGTTCACAGCAGTGCCCTATAAGGTACCCCACTATTTAGGTGCCATGTCTGGGTGTTCAGTCCATCACTTTGCAGATCCCTCCCACATCCAACATGGTTTGTTCTAGGCATTTTTGGACAAAAAGTTGGATGAAAATGTGGTATAATGATGGACGATTTAGCAGCTTGGGCGATCAGATTGGCAGGATGTATACTTAGATGAAAATAATTTGGACGTATTTTTCGAAAATGTGTCCTAAGCTGTTTTTACTTTGGACAATTTGCGACTTGGATGAAAACGGACGTAGATGTTCCTTTTGATTATGCCCCTCCACGGCTTTTTCTAAAGGCAAGGTAGGAAATTGAAGTTGTTTATCCCATATATCAGCTTGGTATGAAACCAACTTACTAAAGAATTGTTTATAGACACAGAGGGGCATAATCAAAAAATAGTCTAAGTCCCTTTTTGGCCTAAGGTCTTAAACGTTGAAAGCAGAAGCAGGGAAAGGGTCCATAACCAAAACTAACGTCCTTGTTTTGATTATGGCCTGCCTCTACCTTCAGCTGTTTAAACGCCCAGCCAACCACTACGTCTACAAGTACACTCCCATGACGTCTACACTTATACCCCAAAATGAACCAAAAAAATGCATAAGCCCAAAATGTCCAACACAAGGGCTTTTAGGCGAAGGAGGAGCCAGTCCTTCGCCTAAAATCTGGATTCTGTAATCGGTGTCTGTCAAAAACAAAACCGGTTACAGAATCCCCCCAACCCCCCCCACACACACACACAACAACATCGGGGCAGGAGGGAACCCAAGCCCCCCTGCCCTGGGCACCCATGGCACCCCCCCAACGATATCGGGGCAAGAGGGAGTCCAAGCCCTCTTGCCCCGGTGATCATGCCCCCCCCGCCGAGTACAATCGGGCCAGGAGGGAGCCTAAACCCTCCTGTCCCTGGCAACTCCCCCCCAACTGGATCTGGCCAGGAGGGAGCCCAAGCCCTCCTGGCCTCAGCGACCCCCTACCCCTCACCCCCCACTACAATACAGACAGGAGGGATCCCAGGCCCTCCTGCTCTCGACATAACCCCCCTCCCCCCAACGACCACCCCCGAACCACCGATCGGCCCCCCCGATGACCCGCGACCCCCCGGGCCAACCCCACGACCCCCCTACTCCCACCCCTCCTTCCCCATACCTTTCAACATTGGCCAGATGGACAGGTGCCAAGCCCACCCGTCCGGCAGGCCAGATGGCTCCAGAATGGGGCCGGATTGTCCCAGGCGGCTGAAACCCCGCCCACAGGTGGGGCTTGAGGCACCTGGGCCAATCAGAATAGGCCCAGGAGCCTTAGGCTCCTCCTGTGGGTGGGGCTTTAAGCACATGGGCGCTAATCCCCGTGCCGGCCAAAAACTACGCCTGCTCAAGAGGCGGCGGTAGCGGCTAGTGCGGCCGGCAGTTTAACGCACACTGTTACGCACATTAAACCTCTAGCGTGGCTTGATAAAAGAAGCCCTAAATTTCATCTGCCACTTGGATGCCCAGTCTTCCAATTTCCTAAGGTCTGCCTGCAATTTTTCACAATCCGCATATGTTTTAACAACTTTGAACAGTTTAGTGTCATCTGCAAATTTAATCACCTCACTTGTCCCAATTTCCAGAGCATTTATAAGTAAGTTAAATAGCACCGGTCCCGGTATAGACCCCTGAAGCACTCCACTGTTTACTCACCTCCATTGAGAAAAAAATGTCCCTTTAAACCTATCCTGTTTTTTATCCGATAAACCAATTCCTAATCTACAACTGAACTTTGCTACCTTTATCAAAAGCTTTCTGAAAATCTAGATACACTATATCAACTGACTCACCTTTATCCACATGTTATATTATTATATAATGTATAATGTATTCGAAATTAATTTTCCTATGAACTGTTTTCCTACCTTCTTCTACTCTATGTTTATAACCTAACTAATTTATTTTTCTCAAGTACTTTAGCAAGAATGTGAGCCTTTGGGACAGTCAGGGAACTCTAAGTACTTTCTCTTCATCTTAATTAATCTTACTTATTGCATTTCTTCTGTTTCTACTGTAAACCGCTTAGAACCTCACGGTACAGCGGTATATAAGAAATAAAATTATTATTATTATTATTCACACCTTCAAAGAAGTCCAGCAAATTGGAGAGGCAAGACCTCCCTTGGCTGAACACATGCTGACTCTGTCTCATTAAATCATATTTGTCTACATGTTCTTCAATTTTATTTTTTACAATTGTTTCTACAATTTTGCCCAGCACTGAAGTCAGGCTTACTGGTCTGTAATTTCCCGGATCTTCCCTGGAACGCTTTTAAAAAATTGGCATAACATTGGCCATCCTCCAATTTTCAGGTACTACAGATGATTTTTAGCAATTTCATGTTTGAGTTCTTTCAGTACCCTGGGATATATACCATTTGGTCCAGGTGATTTATCACTTTTTAACTTGTGGATTTGGCTTAGTACATCTTCCAGATTCACCGAGATTTCTTTCTTTTATTATGAGTTTTTGCCTCTTTTGCAAGTTTCTCCTCATATTCTTTCTTTACTGTCTTTATCAATTCTTTGCATCTAACTTGCCAATGCTTGTGTCTCTTCTTATTTTCTTTATTTTGATCCTTTTTCCATTCTTTAAAGGATGTTTTTTTGGCTCTAATAGCCTCGCCTGTTCTCATTTCTTCTTCTTTCCACCTTTGCTGATATGTGGAATACTTCTGGTCTGGGCTTCCATGATGGTATTTTTAAATAACATCCATGCCTGGTTTACAGTCCTAACCTTTGCAACTGATCCTTTTAGCTTCTTTTTAACCATTTTCCTCATTTCTTCATAGTCACACTTTTGAAAATTAAACACCTCTTGAGCTTGTCCTGTGCCTTAAGTAGACCTGAGGAGGGCCAGCTTGGTTTACCTGGACAGGTGAATGTGCAGTGTTCTCCCCAGAAATTTTTTCCAGCCAGGTGGCATGAAAAAGTAGCCGGGTGGGGTGGAACGGGAAAATTTGATGGTGGAGAAAATTAAATGTGTACTATTTTTATTAGTTTATTATCATTAATTATTTTCCAACCTTTTTTAAGGTTCAACACTTGTGCCAGAATATTTTTCAGGATCTTGCAATCCTAACAAAAATTTTAAATAACAATTGTTATGACATAAACCAAGCAGCACAAGTATTGTCACTGTCAGGAAGAAAAGTGAAAACAATGAAAAAAAATATGGGAAACCTAATGAAGAAAAAGAAAAAAATATTCCTCGTCATCAACAGCAGATGAATTCAGAAACTAGTAGGATTACATCCATCAAGTTTCAGCTTTGAAGGTACATCTGGGCCCTCCCAGCGTCCCTACCTCACCCTCTTCAAGTTAATACCTGGAAACCTCCCAGGTCCCTTACTCTACTAGATGTGGTGCCTTCTGGACTACAGGGGTTCCTCACAGCTCCTGAATTCTACGGTGGATTTTGAAAGATATTTCTGTGTCTTAGGCCTCAGAGGAGAAATGTTCCTGTGGCTTAGGCCTTAGTGGAGGAGAAATGTTCCTGTGGCTTAGGCCTTAGTGGAGGAGAAATATTCCTGTGGTTTTAGGCCTCAGTGGAGAAATATTCCTGTGGCTTTAGGCCTCAGTGGAAGAGAAATGTTTCTTTGTTTTTAGGCCTCAGTGGAGGATAAATGTTCCTGTGGTTTTAGGCCTCAGTGGAGGAGAAATGTTCCTGCGGCTTTAGGCCTCAGGGGAGAAAGGTTCCTGCGGCTCAGGCCTCAGTTGAGCTGCGGGATGGGGGCTGTACAGTGCCATTTTGGGGGGCAACACCTGGCTCTCAGGTCCCTTCCCCTTCCCCTCTTGAAGAATATGGCTACCTAAGTTCCATAAGCTCACTTGTTCTGTGGGCGCCGGGCTACAGAAGTCACCATTCTCTTTGGAGAGGTGCCAGTGGGAGGAGTTTGTTACTACTTTGTCGCGTAGGACAGCCGAGGCTGCTTCAGCCATAGTCGCACACGGGCAGCAACAGGCCCTGAGGGCGGTCAGCCAAGGCCTTTCCCTCCCGCCACAAAAGAGGGGGGTGTCACTGCAGTTGCTGGTGCCACCGCTTTCAGTCTTTCTTCTCTTGGAGGAGGGATACCGCCTCCGGCAGTGATTCCTTTGCCCTCACTATTCAGCAGGCCCTAGTTGAGGTTGGCCTTGGCTGGGGCACCATTTCACTGGCAGCCTAGTGTACCTTGTTTAATCCCGGCCGGCTGACAGCTGGGGCTAGGCTAGTTGTGGGCTAGCTGCAGCTCTTTCTCTCTGGATTAGAATTTTTTTCTTTCCGCTCCTTCTGGGTCATTCATGTGGAGGAGTGGACTAAAAGTTGGATCAGATATCTCAGTGTCTGATGTTGTTGCTGTATCTATTTGGGGGCTCTGGGAAAGGCACTTGTCACTTCGGGGCCCAGGTACAGTTTTGTTGTATTGCTTTTCCTCTGGCATTCTTCTTGACTTTGGTCAACAGTTTGCCTCCTGAGGGATCTGTATAGATTTGTGCTTCAGAGGCCTTCAGTTAGAGGAGGAGTCTTCCCTTGTCCCGTTTCCAGGCTTGATGCCCTAGACCCTTGCGAGGAAAAGGTCTGGTCTGCGGTAGTGCTCATGGGTTTTGACATCAGTTAAGGACCATTGCCAGGCATGTGGTTCCATTCCACAGGAGGATATTTGGGGCCTGTCAGATATGATGGGAGGCTGCTTTGCACTCATTCTATTCGTGGGATGTAGCTGTGTTTGCCACAGCATGGTGCTCTCAGGCAAGGATGGCTCCTTTTCACATAGGCTAGGGAGGGTAGCCTCTCTATGATCGTGGGTAACATACTCTCTGGAATGTAGAATCTCCTTGGACACGTGCTACAGGGCAAGATTTGGGGGCGAAGGATTTCCCGTTCGCTTCTTTATTTCTCTCCCTATGTTTGGACTGCTTTGATACATCTCACTAGTCTCTGGATTCATCTGCTGTGACTAAAGGAAAGAAAATTATCAGGTAAGGACATAATTTTACCTTCAAAGCCAACTTGCATATGCAGAAAGTGTCTTCAGTTAAATATTTATTCTTCTTTATTTCCTAGAGGCCCAGTTGTCTGCAGCTTTCCCATAATCAAAGTCCTCAGGATCTGGGCCCTCCAAGGAGATCAGCATGAGATTATTTAGTGTGCTTTGATTCATGCGATTTCTCAAACATAACTTAATCCTTTTAAGGGCAGAAAACCCCCTTTCACATTCAGCTGTGCTCACTGGGATCACTAGCCCAATATGAGCTAGTTTGGCTAAATTTGGAAACGACTCTTTGAGCTCTGATGTTGTTGCCATTTTTAGTAAAATTTGTTTTGGATTGAAGTCTTTGTATGATTGACTTCTGATCATTTTTGATGCAACTGTCCATTCTTGCCTGCTACTTTCATATTTTAAAATTGGAGGGCTACCATTTTTGGAGTAATGAGCAAAAAGAATTTCAGCAACTTGAATAATGAGTTTCTGCATTGAAAACTTTTGAAAAGCTGGAAATAATTGGCATGTCAGGGAATCTTGCATCTAGGTGCTTGACAACTGTCTCTAGGTATTTATCATATATTGCAATTTTGAATATCATTACATCACTCTGTGTATAGATAATGCGGAGATCTGACCATTCTACTGCCAGACAAAGATGAAGGTTTTGAAAATATCTCCCAGGAATGTCTTTCAACTGCATGATGGACAATTTTGTGGCGAGCAAAATTGGCTCAATTTCGGTAAGATTAACATCTTGTCTTTGCAAAGCCTTAGATAAGTTGGACAACAAAGGTAATACATCTGAAAGCATCATCAGAGAGGAAACAAAATTGTACGTTTTAATACATCTGCTTAATCCTTCAGCTGTGATGTCATTTCGTTCAGTGGCAGCTATGACACTCATCATGCACTGTCGTAGTTACTGTACTGCAGAGGCATGAGACAGCCATCTAGTGTCACTGGCCATTTTCAACTTAATCTGGGGAATGTTCAGAATATTTTGCATTTCTGTTAAATCAGCCATCCTAACTGAAGAATTTTGGAAGAAATAGAACAGCTGCCTTAAGATGTCATTCAGTTTTGTTAAATAAGGTATGGAAGCTGCTGCTTGGGCACTTGCAAGGGCCAATCGATGGTTTACACAGTGGCAGTTGACCAAGAGTCCAGATGTTTTATCTTTAAGCAGTTTTGCCACACCTTTCTGTTTCCCAATCATAACAGCTGCTCCATCTGACCCTAGTCCAACCAGATTAGCAGTTTTCAAGCCTAGTATGTCCATAGTCTCATTCAGTGTGTTGGTTATAGTCTCCACTTTGCCATCACTCATATTGCGGGTTGATACAAAACTAATTTTGACCTGTTTAGTGACCTGGCAAACATATTTAATGTAAATAATTAATTGTTTTACAATTGAGATGTCTGTGGTTTCATCACACAGAATACTGAAAAAATTTTCAGCGTGTATATTTTTCAGTATATTAGACTTTATTTCTGATGCTAAGACATCCAGCAGCTCTTGCATTATTCTTTCTGAGGTGTAATGTGCATTTTTACCAACATTGAGATGTTGTAAAAAGGAACAACCCATTTCTTTACAGTGTTCCAACAGCTTTTCAAACAACGTTGTATGTGGTAACTCATTTTTTGCCAACCAATACATGGATCTTAAAGCTCCCACAAAGGCATCTCTCTGTATGTTATTTAACATAGATACAGATCTTTCAATTTGACCGATTCCAGTTTGCTCTAGTACACGCTTTCCTAAAAGATCAGAAGAAGACTCAATGTGTGTTTTACTTTTTTCATGGTCCAGCAAGCTTTCTTTTCGAATTCTTGTGCATGGCACATTTACCCAAGGTAACTCCCTCCTTGGGAGGTGTTTGTTTGAATACTTCATGCACAATGAGCACCACATACCATTTTCTTTGACCATTAGCCAATCAAACTCTTTAAACCATTGTTTGTTTATGCCGGATAAGCGGTGCTTAGATTTATCAATTGGCAGAGTGTGTGCTGAAAAGATTTCCCCTGATGGACTAGCCTCTGCAATGTCTTTGTCTGAAATTACCACATCAGCAGTTGACGCTGCACCTTCATTGGTTTGTGGCGTCTCTTTTCTGAAATAACTGAGCAGTGTTGTTTTCTGAACACTTTTTTTACTCATGTTGGTAAAATGAAAAGTACCTATGAATAAGACTTTTGAGTGGTAAAGTGGGAGCCTATTGGTTATTCAGTGCACACTTACATTACGGCAGGAACCAGTGAGTGCTACAAGGATTTTTATTTTTTGCTCATCTGGGCTTAACCTGCCCCAAACACTCTGTGATGAAAGAAGAGGGAAAGGCACAGCCAAGTCTGGCCCTGGACTCTTTTCCCCCCCCCCCTTTCTGGAGGACCTACTGCTATTAAATATTTCTAAGATGCTATTAAATATTTCTCAGATGTACGCAGCGCTGCAGAGTTACAAAGAGGGAAAAGCACAGCCAAGTCTGGCCCTGGTCTCTTTTTTTTCCCCTTTCTGGAGGACCTACTGCTATTAAATATTTCTATAGCGTTCTCAGATGTACGCAGCTCTGCACAGAGTCACAAAGAGGGAAAAGCATAGCCAAGTCTGGCCCTGGACTCTTTATTGCCCCTTTCTGGAGGACCTACTGATATTAAATATTTCTGTAGCGTTCTCAGATGTACGCAGCGCTGCAGAGTCACAAAGAGGGAAGTCTGGCCCTGGACTCTTTTTTTCCCCCTTTCTGGAGGACCTACTGCTATTAAATATTTCTATAGGTCTACCAGACAACGCAGGCTGCACAGAGTTAAAAGTAAGAAAATAGTCTCTGCTTGAAAGAGCTTACAACTTTTTTTCTCTCCAAAAATACCCTGCTGAAAGCACAGAGGGAAGTTAGAACCATCAACCTAACCCGCCCAAAACTTTCTGCCTGGTCACTCAGCACAGCGGGAAACAAAAGTTTGGTCGTTGAAGGGGCGGACCTTTGGAGCGTGGGCAAAAATGTTTTAATAGGTTGATGTTAAAACACTATGCAAATTACCCTTCCCTGCTCATGATGAAGGAGTAGGGGCGGGGAAGGGGTAATTTACATAGCATGCTAAGGCGTTGGACCAATCGAAATACAACTCCTTGGCGCGCTATGCAAATTACCCCTTCCCCGCCCATACTCCACCGTGAGCAGTGGCGTGATTCGTGGAAAATCCTTTGGTCGCTAATGCTGTTTCTTCTGCTCATGCTCAGTTAGACCTGATCTGAGCGGAAGAACAGGCATTATCCGAAGTTTGCGTGCTGAATTAAATGCTGCTGAAGTTGTGGTTCAGGCAGGAAAGGTATGTTCATCTTCAAGTACGGGGTGCAGGCAAACCGGAAGAAGCAGGCGCTTGCCAGCTCATGCGTGAACCACCGCCGAGTCGCGAGTCCGATATCAGATCCCGGAACCGGTCCGTTGCGGTCTCTGCAGCTGCAAAATGGCAGCTGGGCACTCACTTAAAGTAGCTGGGTGATGTGCCCGGCTGGAACACGCTGGGGAGAACACTGGATGTGGTGAAATAAGCAAACATGAAATAAAAAATTCAGCCATTACACTTTCTCACATTGCACCAGGATTTACTAGTTAGGAAAACTTGTTGATAGATAGGGCCTAATCCAAGGGCAGGTGAGAATGTGGTATTAGTAGCTATACATAAATATATGAATATTGGATAAGCTAGAATATAATAAACAGAAACACAGGAATCTAATTTAACATATTGATTTGACACATGCTTCATGTGCTTGAAGGTGTGCTTGAAGGTACAGGAAGGCAGGCTAGGACATTCTGTGATTGATAACCACCATAGCAAATTTATCCCAGATGGCAAAGCTTAAGTTTTATAGGGCTTCTTTGTTCTGAAGAGTGACCAGCCTGGACTGGGCCGGTCCTCAAGGAGTTATAGGCAGACAGGAGTTGGCCTCTGACCTGGTTGCCCACATTCCGAGAGGCCCTGAGTTTGCAGTGAGAAAGACAAATCGAATCCACATGTGTATCATTGTATGTTGTCACGGTCCAAAAGGTGGCTAAACCAGCCCAGAGTGAAATCCTCAAACCTGCAGGTACTAGAATAAAGCCAGAACATCCTGCTGTCAGCCCCAATCTGGCACAGCCAGAAGGAAAGGGGAAAAGGCAGGTTGTGTCCCAGTCCCAAATTCAGGCAGGGAGGGCACTGAAAACTGAAAGTATCCCCTATTAATCCTTTCCCAGAGCTAAGGAGAAACCTGAAATCAACTTGGGAAGGGGTGGATTCAGCCCCCGTAGTTTGCAGGCTGGGAAGCCTCAAATAGGAAACCGGCAGGGGAATCAGGGAGGCTCAGGTGGCTCTGATTGGGAGAGCCCAGCAACACACGGACATCTCAGCTTCCACACTTTGCCTAATCCCCAGCAAGGAACGTTTGCAGGAGGTCAGCACACCAGAAGGGGAAGTTTAACTCCCGGGAGTTATAGTGACGTGCCTATTAAGCCCCGGAGGGAAGGGCTGGGAGGTTACCTTAATGGAAATGTTGCAGGAGGGCTGGCAGACATGCAGAGAGGGGGTGGGAGATGAAGCCTGAAGTGAATGTGTGGAGGGAGAGTCCGGGTTCCATAGACGCTGAATGGGAGATGCATAGTGGCCCTGGGGAAAGTGTGTATGAGGAGAACATGGACTTAGGAGGGAACAATGTGTGAGGATTCCATCCTGTCCTACAAGGAAAATTCAGTTATTTTCATTTAACCCTGAGCCTGGGAATGGCTAAGAGCACTGCTGGGACAGCACTGCCTAATTAAGGGAAAAATGTTTCTTTATGCAACACTTTGTCTAGACTCCATAAGAGCAGGGGGGAAAGAAGAATAGGGGCATAATTGGGAGGGTCTGAAGACCTTAAACAAGGGAGGTTTCCCCGCACAGCCTGTCAGGCAGGGCTGTGACAGTCTTCTAGAAGGACAGAGTGATAAAGTGTGAAAAGGAGGAAAAGGGAAAAGTTTTAGTTTGTTTCTACTCTCACTAAGGAAATGGGTGGAACTTAAGAGAGCTGACACGGGCCGTGCTCAGCGGGGATGCCAGGAACTGGGGCTTGGAGAAGCTAATAATACCCTGAGCGGGGAGCATATGGGACAGTGAATGAACTGAGCCAACGTGTGTTTTTTTTTTGATCGTGCCTTTTTGTTAACAAGGACTGTCCAGTTCCTGAGCTAAAGCCCAATGTAAATTCCTTGGACTGAAGTACATAAAAGTGCATAAATGATATCAGGAAGTCATAAAAACTCCATTTGAATGTTTTCTTTTCTGGGCACTAATAAACCTGGCTGAAGCTTTTTTTTCAGAAATCCAGTATCCGGGTTTTTCCTTTATCCAACCACATAAAAGGCACAACAAAACTCTTACTTGTGGTCCGAGCCGGGCTCTCCCATGTGCTCGGGGACTGGCCCGGCCACAGGAAGTTTGTGGCAGTGGTGGGATCGCGTCGGCCACAGGTTGGTGGAGGACGTGCACTAAAAAGAAACAGGAAGGAAAAAAAAGGGAAACTTTTGGTGAATTTTTTTTTGTTTTGGCTTGGTGGCTGAAAAGAGCAGGATAAAATGTTTGTACTTTGGAGGGGAAGTGTTGCCTTAAGTACTGTGTGCAAAGATAGGCAATACCCCCCATTAGTTGAACCCAGAGGGTGGGACAATTGGAGTTTGGTGGAGAAATCCTGGGACGCTGGAAAACAGTAATGTTGCTAACCTGACTTTACATCAGCCCTTGTGGAATACAAATACCAAGAAGCCAAGCAGGAAGAAAGGACAACATGCGGAAGGGGTGGTTCCAAGCAAGGAATAAGGAGAGCAGCGTCAAGGTGCCCAAGAGAGCAGTCGGCGAAGAAGTGGAACGGAGTCCAGAGGGGCGAGCCGTGTTCCTGAGGTCCTGGTCAGAGGAGTGGCTGGGGAGGCCCTAATATCCCAGTGCTGAGACACATCAGTCCCTGAGGTAAAGGTACTTAGGGGGCAGCTGATGTAGGATTGGAGAGTAAGGGGACCAGAGAGCTCTGGAACAGTGAGGGGGGAAATCCGTAAAGTTTAAAGAGCCGCACTTGGGTTTCCTTTTCTCTCTTGCTTGTTTTCCAGGATGGAGGCGTCCAAGTTCCTGACCGGTTTGGAGGTAGAGATGCACAAGCTCCAGCAGTGGTTTCAAGACATGCTACAGTCCCAGACGGATTTGTGGAAGGCGGACCACCAGGCACAGCAAGCTCATCATACCGAACTGTTACAACAGATGGGAGCCCAGATACAGGCAATTAACAACCTGGCACAGCGGCCTACAACGCCGGTAGCCAGCAGCGCTGGAGCAGTCGTCGGGCCGGTGGGCGCTCCTTTCGGGGAGCCTATAAGACTCAATAAGTTAACTGCTGAGGACGACATACAAGACTATCTTGTGGGGTTTGAAAGGGTGGCTGTTGCCTTGCATTGGCCGGTGGACCAGTGGTCAGTGAGACTAATACCGTGCCTGGGGGGAAGAGGCATATCAGACTTTAAGGGCAGAGCGAGCTGCAGATTACCCAACTTTAAAACAAACCCTACTGGAATATTAGGACAATCGCATGAGCGGTATAGGGTCCAGTTTAGGGTGGTAAGGATGACTCGGGGCGAGCGTCCTAAAGCTTTGGTACAGAGACTAAAGCGGTTATATGAGCGCTGGATGGCCCCATATGCCCACAACCTGCAGGCAGTGATGAGTGAGCTGGTACGGGAGCAATTCCTAGAGGCAGTGCCCATTGCCTTAAAGAACTAGCTACTGAGACAGAATATTTCGGCCCTGGGACAAGCAATTGGGGTAGCTGAAGCTTACTTAGAAGCTCAACAACAGGACCTACCACTCCCGAGTCAGGAGGGCCCAAAACCCCGAGCTTCCGGAAGTCCGGGGGAACGTACCGAGGGCCTGGCAGTGTTTCCCCTACTAGCCTGTGTTTTTCCTGTGGTAAGCCCGGCCACCGGAGTCAGCAATGCAGGGCTAAAATGAACCTGATGAATAGGGTGAGGTCGTCAGTATCAGGCCCTAAAGAGAAATGCATGGTCCAGCTATGATTAGAGGGCGTCCCCGTGGTAGCCTTATTAGACTCTGGGGCCAACCAGTCCATCCTATCCCAGAAGGTGTGGGGGAGGATCCTAAAAGCTAGGGGTCAGGAAATAGATAGGCCCCAGAGGAAATCCCAGATACAGTGCATGCATGGGACTTCCTTACCGTATGAAATAAAGTCTGGGTGGAGTACCAAGGGAGGGAGTATGCCCTGAGGATGGCGCTTATGCCAAGACCGCCATATGAGGTGATCCTGGGTTGGGAATGGCCCTATTTTTGGGAATGCTTTGGCACTCGAGGGGGCAGGGCTCCCGTAGTGCAGGAAGAGGAGTTAGCCCAGATCTTTCCGCTAGAAGATGAGATCCTGGGAGAACCATCCCAGAAGAGGGCCAAAAGTAGAGCCGAGAGGCGAGCAGATAAGAAAACCTGCTCCCAAAGCAATCGAGGAGAAAGTCAGCTGCCCTGGAAACCCTGGATGCCCTATGAGGTAGCACGTTTTCCTACCTTAGGCAAAGAACAGAGGAGAGATCCCACGTTAAGTCATGTCTCCCTTTTTTACATTTTTAGCCATTTGTTCTTCCGCCTGTGCTTTTGCTAGACGTATCTCGCTCTTGGCTTCTTTCAGTTTCACCCTGTAGTCCTTTCTGCACTCCTCTTCTTGGGTTTTTTAATATTTCACGAATGGCAACTCTTTAGCCTTTATTTTCTCCGCCACTAGTTTGGAGAACCATATCAGCTTCCTTTTTCTCTTGTTTTTATTGATTTTCTTCACATAAAGGTCCGTAGCCATTTTTAGCGCTCCTTTCAACTTAGACCACTGTCTTTACACTTCTCTTATGTCCTCTCATTCTAATAGCTCTTTCTTCAGGTACTCTCCCATTGCATTAAATTCCGTACGTTTGAAATCTAGGACTTTAAGTAACTTGCGGCTGCTCCCCACTTTAGCCGTTATATCAAACCAAACCGTTTGATGATCGCTACTTCCCAGGTGAGCACCCACTTGAACATTAGAGATACTTTCTCCATTTGTGAGGACCAGATCCAATATCGATTTTTCCCTTGTGGGTTCATCTATGGTCTCATTTTTTGGCATGCTTTAATGGGATTTGTGTGTGGCAGCAGGAGGAAGCTATGTCAGTGAATGCTGCTTTGGGATTTGGTTTTGGCCTGGGTGGTGGCGAGATCGGGGTTGGTGTGATAATATTGCTTTGCTAGAGCTTTTTCCGGTCTTTGACTACGGTTCTTTGGGGGAACAAGTTAGCTAATAGGAGAGTGGTGGTTTTTTCTGATAATGTTGCTGTAGTGCAGGTGCTTAATGCTCAATCTGCTTATTGTCCGTTATTGGTTGAGCTTTTGAGGCTCATTGTTTTGCGCTGTTTACAGCTTAATACCACACTCTCTGCTAAACATGTTCTTGGTTTCTTGAATGAGATTGCTGATTCCTTTTCTCGGTTTCAGTGGGCCCGTTTCTGGGCTTTGGTGCCTGCAGCAGACAAAGAACCGGTGGTCATGCCTGCAACACTGTGGACCTGTTTGCTGGATCATTGGGAGAGTTACTGAGGAATTCCTTGGATGAGAATACTTGGAATTTTTGGAAGTTTTGGGAGGCTACATCTGCATTGGGTGTTATGCCCTTTTCCGTATCTATCCTGGTGCACTTCTTGCTTTTTGCTAAGCAGCGGGGCTGGTCTGTTGGGATAGTTCATGCCTCTTTAGCCAGTGTAGTTTTTTTTTGGTTCAGCTGCTAGGCTATCCAAATCCTTGTGCCTTCATTTTTAGTGAGGAAATTGTTGGTTGGCTTTCAGTGCTCTATTCCTATTAGGCCTGAGCGTTTGCCTATTTTATCAATTTTATTGAAGCAATTATGTGATGTTTTGCCTGGGGTTTGTACGGATGGCTTCAAGGTATTGTTGTTTCGGATGGCTTTTAGTGTTGCCTTTTTTACAGCTTTGCGAGATGGTGAGTTGGTAGCTCTGGCAAAATCTGAAGTTGGTAGCACTTTCCTCGTGGTATCTGATGTGTTTTAGGAATGGCGCTGTTTACGTTTCATATACGGCATTCGAAGACTGATCCTTTTGGGAGAGGATCCTCTGTTTATTTGCGGGCTTTGTTGGATGGTCCCTTGTGTCCTGTGCAGTGTGCATTGTCTTATGTTGCGGTGCGCCCGCAAGGGGTCTGTATTGGCATATTCACGCCAATGGAACACCACTGACACGTTTTCAATTTTCTGCACTTTTGAAGAGGTGTCTAGTGGCAGTGGGATATGACCTGAAGTATTTTGGGAGATATTCTTTCTGTATTGGGGCTTCTTATGCGGCTGAACGGAGGGCTTCTCCTTCCATGTTATATAAAATTGGGCATTGGCATTCTGCATGTTATAAACACTATGGGGTTCATAATCGAAAAAGAAAAACGTCCAAAAACCGGCCTAAGTCGGCACTTGGACGAACATTGTCCAAATACGTTCAAGTGCTGATATTAAAAATGGGTTTTGGACGTATTTCTAAATGACCTAGGCCTTCATAGTGCCGCTGAATGACCAAAGCTAAATGGGGCATTTCAGGAGAAGTGTCGAGGGCGGGAGTTGGACAGGATGTGGGCCGGCTTAGACTTAGTCGTACAGCATGTATAACCGAAAGTTATATAGCCCAGGATCGACAGATCTTGGACGTTGTGACTCAGACCATGTAAAACATGGTCTAAGTCACAAAAAACCCATCTAAAGTCACCAGATAAGCACTGCAAACACATAAAACAGACTCCCACACACTACCCCAGTGATCACCGACCCCCCCCCACCTCCATAAAAATATTAATCACACCTTTAAAATCCAGCCTCCAGACCATCATCACCTGGCAGCCTGGCATAGGAAAGCCTAGTCGTCCAGCACAGAGGCGGCTTAAGCCATCTTGAAAGTGGGTTAGGGACTCATGGAGAGGAGGACCCATGCCCATAAGCCCCTGTAATCACTGCTTTGATACTTAAACATGTGTACTCCCCTATACACCCCCAAAACCCTTTTGTACTAGCATATAAGTGGCTCCTGCAGCCATAAGGGCTATTGGGGTGGTAAATAGGTGGGTCTAAGGGATTCTGGAGGTGGTTTGGTGGGGGCTCACCATGACCTATAAGAGAGCTGTAGTGAGGAGAAGACATGGCACTCTTTTTGTGAAGTTCACAGCAGTGCCCTGTAAGGTACCCCACTATTTAGGTGCCATGTCTGGGTGTTCAGTCCATCACTTTGCAGACTCCTCCCATGTCCAACAGGACTTGTTCTAGGCGTTTTTGACTTGAACGAAAAGTTGGATGAAAATGTGGTATAAAGATGGACGATTTAGGGACTTGGAAGATCAGATCTGTAGGACGTATAATTAGACGATTTTCGAAAGAAAAAAAATTTTGGACGTATTTTTCGAAAATGTGTCCTAGGCTGTTTTCTACTTTGGACGACTTGTGACTTAGACGAAAATGGACTTAGACGTCCCTTTCAATTATGCCCCTCCACGTGAGGCCTGGTTGTATGTCTGTTTGTGCATGATTTTTTTGCTGCTTCAGTTTTTTCTGCAGATCCTTTACCACCTGATAACTGTGTGTGGTTATATGGCCATTCTTACATCTTTTGGGCTTAGAAATGAGCAGTGGAATCTCACTGGGGATCAAATCTGGGCCTTGTTCATTATGGAGTTCAAATTCATTGGCTGGGACTCCAAGGCATGTCCTCAATTGATTGTTTTTCATGTTGGTGGGAATGATCTGTGTAGGATAAAAGGGGTGGATTTGATCCAGTGTATAAAGCAGGACTTATTGTTGGTGGCCAGTTATTTTCCTGGCACCCATTTGGTTTGGTCTCACATTATTCCTTGGATAGTTTGGAGGGATGCGCTCAAGGTTGAAGGTATTGAGCGTTTGAGAAAATGGGTGAATTCTGAGATGTCTCGGTTTATTGTTTCTATTGGTAGGTTAGTATTATGCCATGATTTGATTGCAGTTGATTGTCCTCGTCTGTACAGATCAGATGGTGTGCATTTATTTGATATTGGTCTTGATATTTTCTTGAGTTCTATACAAGACCTGTTGGAGGCTTGTTATAATGGGCAGCATGGTCGCAGCTTGGGGGGGAGCGTTGACTTGCGAGGCAGTCACCGCTTGTGGCGGAAATATGTTATGGGGTAAATTGTGGACAGTGTGGTTTATAAAGTTATGTATTATATGTGCTTATTCTGCTCATGTGCAGAACTGCCATGGGTGGCCGGCATAATTCTGCGACACCACGAGTCTTGCTGGGGGAAGTGGGGTTTGCTGGAATGTGATGAATTTGGTGAGCTGAGCTAATTCGATACCGATTAGCATCAAGGGGTTTGAGTTTTGTGAGTTGAGCTAGTTTGACACCGAATAGCTCCAAAGTTTATGGTTGTTAAGCTACACTGAATTATTTATGTATGAAAATGTTATGTATATATGAATTCATTGATGGATAAGTTTAATAAAGCTGCGGCCCATGCTTTGCCATTACTAAGGGGGTAATAATAATAAAAAAAAGTCTAAAAAGTGTCCTAAATGGCTACTTGGACGATCAAAAAGCCTGATCGTCCAAGTACCCATAACCAAAGCTGGTTTTTAGACGTATCTAAAACCAACTTAGGCCTTTCCCATGCCTCTAAACGCATAGAGAGAAAAGAGGTGTGTTTAGAGGAGGAGAAAGGGCGGGCAGTGGGCGGGAGGTGGGCCGACCTACACCTAGCCGTACAACAGGTATAACCAATACAGTTTAGTTGGCACTTAGACCTTTTTCACTTAGACGAAATAAAACCAGGTCTAAGTGCCGAAAAAGGAGCCGCTGAGCTGATGGCCGCTGGCGCCATCAGTTCAGCGGCCCAGCAACCTAACCATCGCGGCAGGAGAGATGCCTCATCTCCCCTACCGCGATGCCATCACTCTTCTATCCAAACTGCCATGACCCGCAGCAATTCGGGTAGAGGAGTGATGGCATCTCTCCTGCCGCGATGCATCACTCCCCCCCCCCCACACACAACATCGGGGCAAGAGGGAGCTCAAGCCCTCTTGCCCCAGCCAACCGCGGCACCCCCGACACGATCGGGGCAAGAGGGAGCCCAAGTCCTCCTGGCCCTGGCGACCCCACCCTGCTAGTTATTCGGGCCAGGACGGAGCCCAAACCCTCCTGGCCACGGTGACCCACTACCCCCACCCCGCACTACATTACGGGCAGGAGGGATCCCAGGCCCTCCTACCCTCAACGCAAACCCCCCTCCCCCCAATGACCGCCCCCCCCCAAGAACCTCTGACCGCTCCCCCCAGCCGACGCACGATCCCCCTGGCCGACCCCCATGACACCCCCACCTCCTTCCCCGTACCTTTGTTTAGTTGGTTGGACAGACAGGCAATGTTCGGCAGGCAGCCAATGATGGAATGAGGCCGGATTAGCCCATCCGTCCCAAAGCCCCGCCTATTGGTGGGGGCCTAAGGCGCCTGGGCCAATCAGAATAGGCCCGGGAGCCTTAGGCCCCTCCTGGGGGCGGGGCCTTGGGCACATGGTCGGGTTGGGCCCATGTGCCTCAGGCCCTACCCCCAGGAGGGGCCTAAGGCTCCTGGGCCTATTCTGATTGGCCCAGGTGCCTTAGGCCACACCAGTAGGCAGGGCTTTGGGACGGATGGGTCAATCCGGCCTCATTCTGTCGTTGGCTGCCTGCCGGACAAGCGGGTTTGGCTCCCGTCTGGCCGGCCAACTAAACAAAGGTACGGGGAAGGGGGGTGGGGGGTGTCGTGGGGGTCAGCCGGGGGGGTCGCGGGTCGGCTGGGGGGGCGGTCGGAGGTTCTTGGGGGGGGCGGTCGTTGGGGGGAGGGGGGTTTGCGTTGAGGGCAGGAGGGCCTGGGATCCCTCCTGCCCGTAATGTAGTGCGGGGTAGGGGTAGGGAGTTGCTGTGGCCAGGAGGGTTTGGGCTCCCTCCTGGCCTGATCGTGTCAGGGGTGCCGCGGTTGGCTGGGGCAAGAGGGCTTGAGCTCCCTCTTGCCACGATCATGTCGGGGAGTCGGCGGGGCAAGAGGGCTTGAGCTCCCTCTTACCCCGATGTTGTCGGGAGGGGGGGGTTGCAGTTTGACATGGCATGAGGGCTTGGGCACCCTCCTGCCTGGATCGTTGTGGGGGGGGGGGGATTCTGTAACCGGTGTTGTTTTTGACAGACACCGGTTACAGAATCCAGCTTTTAGGCGAAGGACTGGCTCCTCCTTCGCCTAAAAGCCCTTCTGTTGGACGTTTGTGGCCTAGCCGTGTTTTTGTTTCATTATGGCTAAAAAGTGTAGACGTGCTGTGGGAGTACTTGTAGACGTAGTGGAGATTGGGCGTTTAGGCAGAGGAAGGCCATAATCAAAACATGGACGTTTGTTTTGGTTATGGACACTTTCCCTGCTTCTGGGTTGAACGTTTAGGGACTTAGGCCAAAAGGGGACTTAGACGCTTTTTTTGATTATGCCCCTCCACATGTTTATTTAGTGATGTTTATATGAGGAGTGATGCAAATGCCAGTGTTATTATCTTTGTGCAGATCATCTATTATACTGTTGCCCAATTCTCTAGCTTTCCTAATCTCTGAAAACATTTTTTCATCTATCTGCTCATTTCGTCCTGGGGGATGGTAGTATAACCCTACCTTCATATTCCTTCCCTTCACACATGGATTTTCTATCCATATGGATTAAACACTGCTAGCTATATCATGCAGTGTTCATTTTAATTGATTCAATTCCCTCTTTAACATATAGCTCAACCCCCTTCCAATTTGATCTACTTTATCCTTGTGATATAATTTGTACCCAGTTAATACAGTGTCCCATTGATTGTCCTCCTTCCACCAGGTCTCCGAGATGCCTATTATATCTACTCATCATTCAGTGCTATATACTCTAACTCTCCTATTTTATTTTTTAGGCTTCTAGCATTTGTATACAGATACTTCAAATTGTGTTTTTTCCTTGTAACTACAGGCTGCCTGGAAGACAGGGAAAATTTGAATCTTTTACTCTGCCTTCCTCTTAAACCCTACTGGCTTTCTTTCACCATTATTAGAAACTCTCTACTGGGACTTCCTAAATATCCTGTTTCAATAGTATCTTTCAATGCTACCTCACACCAAACCATCTACTCCTGGGCGACTGTAGTCTTTCCTCCGCATTTCAGTTTAAAAGCTGCTTTATCTCCTTTTTAATCATTAGCACCAGCAGCACTATCCCGGTTAAAGTGAAGTCCATCCTTTTGGAACAAGCTCTCCTTTTCCCAGAAGGTTGCCCAGTTCCTAACAAATCTAAATCCCTCCTCCCTGCACCATCGTCTCCACCATACATTGAGACTTTGGAGCTCTGCCTGCCTCTTGGGTCCTGCATGTAGAACTAGGAACATTTCTGAAAATGCTACCCTGGAGGATCTAGATTTCAGTTTTCTACCTAAGAGCCTAAATTTGGCTTCCAGAACCTCTCTCCAACATTTTCCTATATCCTTGGTAGCTATGTGCACCAAGGCAGCTGGCTCCTCTCTGGCACTATCTAAAATCCTAAGTGACATATGAGGTCCACCACCTTCGCACCAGGCAGGCAAGTGACCAGGCAATCCTCATGCCCACCAGCCACCCAGCTACCTACATGCCTAATAATCAAATCACCATCTACAACAGCTGTCCTAACCCTTTCCTCCTGGGCAGAAGCCTCTGGAGACACATCCTCAGTGTGAGAAGATATTGCATCCTGATTATTTCCTACTACACCCGGGTGATGCTCTCCTTGGAGGAGACCTCTCTCCTCCAAGGCAGCACAGGGGCTACCAGAGTGGAGGTGGGATTTCTCTACAACATCCCTGGAGGTCTCTTTTATGTACTTCTGTCTCCCTCAGCTCCTCTAAGTCTGCTGAGAGCTAGGAACTCTTTGCAGTGAGCACACACATATGACTTCTCACCAACCAGGAGAAAATCAATACATGTGACACAGTGCAAAAGACTGGATAGCAACCCTCTTGCTGCTGGACTACTGTCTGCATCTTGTTATTGAGCTGATTTATTAATAAATTAACCTTATTAAGTTACTAGGAATATATTACACTAGTAAAGAGAGCCTTAGGATTTTATTATATGCTTTATTTAGTGTTACTGTCTTAGATATTCTTAGGGTTATATTGTATGCTTATTCTTTGCAGGTAATAAAATATAAATAGTTGAGGAGTTCCATGACATGGTGAGCTCAGCTGGATGTGTTTTAGCTGAGCTTCTGCACTTCGGGTCTCATCTGTCTTCAAATCATTATGTATAGCCGCTTGGATTTTTTACAAAATGCTATTAATACTTATATGAGCAGATATTCTCTTCAATTGGAAATACTATGAGCTCTAAGCGAGTCCTGAAAGAAAGTAAAAAGGAACAAGACAAACTTCAAGCATTACCACTGGCTGGTGAGATGGCTGACTCGGAGCTTGTACAGGAGATAACAGCTGCAGTAGTAAAAGCTTTAGAGCCCAGGTTTACTCACCTTTCAAGTCAATTAGCTGGGGTTGACACCTTGTTATCCAACTTATCTAGGAGAGCTGGAAAGCTTGAAGTGTGTGTTGCTGAAATTGAAGACACAGCTATAGAGGTAAATGACATGCTAGCTACTTTAAAGGAGCAGATCAAATTATAGGAAGTCAAAACTAGAGGAAATTGAAAATCGTTCACAAAGAGACAACATCCGGGTAGTGGGTATTCCAGCGTCAGTATCAGAAACTCATTTATTGTTTCAGCTGGAGGACTGGTTTCAAAAAAACCTGCCGCTTCTATCAGGTCCTAGCCCTATCTGTTTAGAACAGGTAAACCGGGTAGGTACTAAGCTAGATAACTGTCAAAGGCCACGAGTAATTATAGCTAAAGTGCATAATTATGCACATAAAGTGGCATTATTTCAGCAATATCACCAACATAAAGAGACATTGACTTAACTTATCTTCTTTGATATCGTCATCCACACACAGAGCTGGACATACTTTAGATACTGTATTAGTACCTAACACTTTAATATCTAAATTTTCCTTGATGTCTAATAACCCCGTACCTTGGTCCGACCACTCTCTTTTAACCTTTAATTATCATTGGTCTTCCAATAGACTAAATCAGAACCCCATAACCTAATTTAGACACTACCATTGTCTCTTCTAATTTTGAATTCAGTCCTGAATCATCTCTCGACATTAACATTGACAATCTTCTTTCAGTATAGAACAACTCAGTACTCACTTTCCTTGACAAAATTGCACCTTATCAAACCCAGCTCATTTCTTGTCGTCATCAGAAAAGTCCTTGGTTCTCTCCTGAATTACTTTTAATTAAAAAACAGCTTCGCTCCTTAGAGAGAAAATGGAGACATACAAAATCTATCTCTGACCTTCTCAAATATAGGGACCATGCTTCTCACAATTCCATGAACACAAAAAATGCTGGCAATGACTCTATTTCTCTAACTATTCTTAAATGATACTTTGCAACATTCGGTCCCCACATTCTAAAATTAGTTTCTACTAGTTTGACTACTAGCTCTGTTCCAAATCCTGGAAGGAAGCCCTTATATATCCAATCATAACTCGAAAATTAGCGCTGCTGAATGTACTAATTATTGTCCCATTTCTAATATCACATTCTTATCAAAAGTTACTGAAAAAATCATCTTCAATCAAATATCTGATTTCGTGGAAAGCACTAATGCTTTACACCCAAATCAGACTGGATTTAGAAAACATCATTCAACCAAACTCTCTTTAATAGGTCTTCTCACTAACATTAATTACCACCTAGACCACCATAATTCTATTTTACTAATTTCTCTTGACTTATCTTCTGCTTTTGACACAATCGATCACCTTTGGATAAATCCTTAATTGGTTTATTTCATATTTCAAAGAACACACTTCAAAAGTATCATTCAACGGCTTAAAATCTCACACATTCACAAACAACTACGGTATACCACAAGGATTCATACTCTCCCCACTTCTTTTAAATATTTTCCTGGCTCAATTAATCACACTAGGAAAATCAATCGGTTTTACCGTCTTCACCTATGCAGGCGATATTCAACTAGTATATCCCATCAACTTAGACAATCCAGATGAAATTCTTTCCATCAACAAAAAACTTGACAAGATTCATGACTGGTTAAACTCAAACAAATTGTCACTTAATACCACTAAAACCAAAACAATGGTCTTTCCTTTCAAGAAAGATAGTTTCCTTCCCTCTCCTGTTAAAATCAAATCCATTCCAATACATACAGTACGTAATATCAAGCTATCACTTTGGATGAATCTCTCTCTTTCCATGATCACATAAGTACAATTATAAGGAAATGCTTTTATCATTCATGAATGATACACTCTCTAACTAAATTTCTTGATACATCGGCCTTAAATACATTAATTCATTCATTAGTTATTTCTTGTCTGGATTAGGGCAATGCCTTATATCGTGGTATTAGCAAAAAAGAGTTAAAAAACTACAAATAATCCAGAACACAGCTGTAAAAGTAATCTATAAGGCCAAAAAATTTGACCACGTAACTCCTTATCTGATAAAAGCACATTGGCTTCCCATCCATCACCGTGTAATTTATAAAACTCTATTATTGATTCTTAAAACAGGAAACACTGGACAGCTACAATTCATTAATAAATTTTTGATACTGTACGCCACATCACGATTTCTTCATTCTTCAGAGCAAAATTTATTAGCCTTGAACCATATTAATACTAGAAGAAACATTATTTTTTCAGTAGTTGCCCCAACCCTCTGGAACTCAGCACCAAATGCTCTTAGAGAGATAACTAATCTTGAGAAATTTAAATCTTTCCTTAAGACATTCCTTTTTAAAGATGCCTTTCAAGTGTAAATGTCCTTTTAAGGATATTTATTTAAAAAAAAACCAAAACAACCAAAAAAACCATATGAAACTTTTTATCTTCTACAAGTCCACTTCTATTGGACTTACTTGTTTTTAACCCCACCCTTTTGTTTATACCTTTATATCTTACTTTTCTTTCAGCATTGTAGTTCTCCCCTTCTTTTCCACTCGTACCCATTTGTCCAGTCATGTATGTCATTGTTTTTATCTAATCATGTATGTTTATTTTGTTAAAGTTATGTTAAATTTATATTATATGCTTCTACCCTATTTTAAAATGTATAACCACCTTGAAATAAACGATAAGGTGGTATATCAAAATTTTAATAAACTTGAAACTTGATTGCTCCGCTTCATTATCAGAGATGTGTCTGCAGTTTTCCCCCATTTGCACTGCCTTAGTGAAAAGAAAAATGCGTTTCATCTTGGCATATCCTGCAACATTGCGCATTTTTACAAACACTGACTGGAAAACATTTACTTCTATTTTGGAGGCAAATGATTTTATATGACTGTTGCCGCCAGCTGCCTATTTGATCTTGAAAATTCATATTGTCTTTATAGGATGTTAAGACGTTATTTTATTTTATTTTTTTTTTTAATTGAAAAGCTTTTATTGAAAAACACTCCAAACATTACAGAACAATTGCACATGAAAGGCAAAAACAAAAATACATAGAGCTGAATATCACACTCCAAAATAGCACATAGAATTAAAATCAACAGCATAGACATGTGCAAGTCCTTCAAACTAATAAAACAAGCTAGAATACCCACCAAAACACAGCCAATATCCCCCCTCCCACCCCCCAGGGACAAAGCACAATACCTACAGCTCTCAATAGGGTTGAGAGATAGTCAATTCCAAATAGATACCAAAGATTGAAAAGGAATATGGTTATGAGATCCCCCCCAGCATCGCCCATCTATTCCAACCCCCAGACCAACTCAACGCCCCTGACCACCCCTACCACAGATCCCCACAGAAGCCCGAAATTTGCGCCACACATGAGCATAACCATGTAGTTTACCATGCTGCAAGGCTGTTAAATGATAAAGATTCTGCCAATTAAGCAAACGTTGCTCCACCAGGGCCCACGTGGGAGAGAGCGCCTGATTCCACAGAGAGGCAATGGCCAATCGAGCAGCAGTGAATGTCAACTTACAGAACAAAGAGTCACCCCCAGCCAGATCCAATTGATGCCAAAACAACAAGGCATGTCGCCAATCGGCCGGTATCTGGACATCTAAGATCCGGGACACCCGATCAAAGACCTCAGTCCAGAAGCCACACACCTGCCCACACTGCCACCACATATGAAAATAGGTACCCACTTCCCCACAGCCCCTCCAACAGAGAACACTCGCACCTCCCCGCCAGCGAGCCACAACCTGAGGGGTATAGTACCACCGAAAGAGAACCTTGTAACCATTCTCAATCAGCAAAGCAGAAATCCCCGCCGAGGAGATCTCCAACCATATGTCACCCCAAGTATCCCAGGGAATAACCGAACCACAATCATTTTCCCAGGCTCTCATGTAGGGAAGGGAGGCCCCCCCTACTGTTAAGGCACCTATATATTGCAGAGAGAGCTCCCCTCCGAAGCACCGGTCTCAATAGCAGCTCAAAGGGCATCTTCCCACCCCTCAAGTCGCCTAAGAGTCCTGAGGTCCTAATATAATGTAAAACCTGTAGGTAGGGGAACAGATCTCTTATCCCGAACCCAAACTTACCTCTGAGTTCAGTAAAGGGTCTAACACCTCCCTGGACTGGGTCCCACAACTGTCCCACACACACCAAACCCCGTGACTCCCAGTCTGCAAACACTCCCCCATCCCCTCCCGGAGGAAAGTCAGGGTTGTGTCTCAGCGGGGTGTACCAGGAATGTCGCCTACTCCCCAACAAGCAAGCTCGGGTCTGATTCCATACCCTCAAGGAAGTCACTACTGAGGATACCCCCCCTACCAGTCGCGCCCTACCGGGTACCCACGGCCTATGTAACAAAGGCACCCCATCACTTAAATTTTGCTCAATTTCCACCCACAGTTTCGGCGTCTGTGTCTGCCATTCTAAGAGGGCACGCAGCTGAGCAGCCTGATAATATTTCACCACATCTGGGACCCCCAGCCCTCCATCCCCTCTTCCCATACATAGGACCTTCCTACTCACCCTTGGCCGCCTACCAGCCCAAATAAAATTAAAAATTTGCCTTTGAACCCCCTCTAGCGTTTTTCTACCCACCCAAAGAGGCAATACTTGGAATAAAAACAACAAACGAGGTAAAATCATCATCTTCACGATGGCCACCCGGCCCAACCAAGAGAAATACAGATCTTTCCAATTAAGCAAATCTTGGCGAATACGACGAAAGAGCGGGGGAAAGTTAAGGTCATATAAATCCACTCCCGGCGGTCCAAAATAAACACCTAGATATCGCAAAGAGCGCTGAACCCACCGAAACGGATATCGATCTTGGAAATGGGACACCCGGTCCACAGGCAAATTAATGTTGAGGAGCTCTGATTTACCAACATTGACCCGAAAACCCGACACCCCACCATAGATGTCCAACTCCCTCAATATAGCTGGCAGGGAGGTCGCAGGTTCTTCCACCGTGAACAGAATATCATCCGCAAACAAGGCCAGCTTAAAATCCCCTCCCGGTACCATAACCCCCTTAATATCCTGATTCATCCTCACTCGCTGCGCCAGGGGTTCTACCGTCAAAGCAAAAAGGAGCGGGGAAAGCGGGCATCCCAGACGTGTGCCCCTTGCCAGAGAGAAAGTCTCCGAATAACCACCATTCACCTTAATGCAGCTCAAAGGGCCACTGTACAGAACCCGAATCCAGTCCCGCATGCGTGGGCCCAACCCCACCGACTCTAGGACCCGAAATAAAAAGGGCCAAGCTACCCTATCGAATGCCTTCTCAGCATCGATAGATAAAAACACCGTTTCTCGCCCCCCCCCTCGCCCTATCATATAAGTTATAAACCCTACGAGTATTATCACCTACCTGTCTACCTACCACAAAGCCCGACTGATCTGGATGGATCAGCCGAGGAATCCAACTCATCAATCGATCCGCCAAAATTCGCGTGAAGATCTTAGTATCGACCCCCAGCAAGGATATCGGCCTGTAGGAAGCACATTGGAGGGGATCCTTCCCCTCCTTAGCTAACACCGTCACTCCCGCCAAGCGCATAAAGTAAGGGAGGGTACTATTCCCTTGTAAAGAGTTAAGAAAACGCAATAAAGGAGGCAGTAGCAGATCTTGAAAACGTTTGTAGTACCGGACAGTAAAACCGTCCAACCCAGGCGATTTACCAAGCTTCATAGAACGCAACACGCTACGAGCCTCAAGCAATGTAAGAGGGCGGTCCAACCGCACCCCATCAGCCAGTGTAATCTGGGGCAACTCTGCTGAAGTTAAGTAAGCGTCCTGGTCCCGTGAGGGCCCTGGATCTTCCGGGGTATAGAGCTGGGAATAATATTCCACAAAACGGGCACGGATAGCATCCTCATTCTGCAACACTTCCCCAGAAGCCGCCCGAAGTGACAAGATCTGGTTGCGCGTCTGTTGCACCCTAAGACGGTGTGCAACCAGTCGACTAGCTTTGTTAGAGAACTCAAAATATCTCTGTTGGAGAAGCTGTAAGTTATGATGTAATCTGTCCAAGTCTAAAGCCTGGAGATCCCTACGGGCCTGAAACAAGCGCTCCCGCAATGTCGCATTCCAAGGAGAACGCTTATGCAAACTCTCCAACCTACCAATCTCGGTTAACAGGCCCGCTGCCTCCTCCCGCCGCTTACGCTGTCGGGCCGATGCCAGGGCTATTAATCTTCCCCTAAGGGTAGCCTTTAACCCCTCCCAAACCGCTTCCAATGAAGCTCCACACTCCACATTTACATCAAGATATTCTTGTATCCACCCTTCGATCTGTGTTCCCACCTCTGGGTCATCTAAAAGACTATCATTAAAACGCCAAAATTTCCGTCCCGAGCCTCCACCCTCCCCCTGGAATCGCAACCAGACCGGGGCATGGTCCGACCACGTTAGTGACTCAATCCCCGCGGACTCCACCCTCCGGAGTAGTCCCCGCTGCACAAAAACATAATCAATTCTAGAATATGAGGAGTGTATTCCCGAAAAATAAGTATAGTCCCTAACCGAAGGATGTAGCCACCTCCAACAGTCCACCACATTCAAATTGGCCAATGCCTCCCGCAACAGTTTACGATCCCTTCTCCCATAATGATCTGCCCTCCCTGAGTTATCCAAATGGGGGGTCACTGTAAGATTGAAATCACCACCAAAGACCAGGGCACCTCCCTTGAACTTGAGAATCCGAGGGACCAACTCACGAAAGAAGGTCCCCTGACCCTCATTAGGGGCATAGATATTTACCAGGGAGTATAAGACTCCCTCAATCAAAGCCTCCAACATAATATATCTGCCCTGAGGATCCCGCACCACCCTACGTACCTCACACCGGATCCCCTTACGAATAAGAATCCCAACCCCACCCCTCTTAGAAGTGCCCACCCGGGAAGCCCAGAAGGCCTGTGGGAACCTGTGATCTCCAGCCAAGGATTCATGGGACTGCAGTAAATGTGTTTCCTGGACAAAGCAGACATCAGCCCTCAAACGGAGCAATTCCCTATAAAAGGCCCTTCTCTTGTTGGGAGAATTGAGACCCCTAATATTATAAGAGACCAGTTTAAACACCCCCATATTCCAAATGAAATAATGACAATGCAAACCCAACCCCTACAAATATGTCCCCCCTTCCCCCCCCATCCCTCCCCACCACCCCCCTCCCCCACAGTGAGAGTCCTCAGATCTCCCACCAACATATAAAGAAGTGAACCATCTCCATGGCCCCTTACACACATCCCTCACACAAACAGCAACTATCAAAAACGCTGTGTACAAGATTCCCTCACACACCAACCCCCCAATCCCTCCAGCTCCAATGGCACCATTTACACTCCCCCCTCCCCCACCCCACACTACTCCCCATTTAACATCAACCTGAAACCTTCAACGTCCCCCTCTCCCCTCATCCCAAACCAGGTGGTGTATAACCCCCACACAACACTCTCCCAAGGGGAAAGATTCAACTGTCCATTCCCCCGGAGGGGAGTCCAAAGACCCCCTGCCGAGGCCTGAAACTGGCATTGGAAACAGGAAATAGACAAGTACATTCAGTCAGCTCTCAGGGAGGAGCACTTGAGGACGAAGCAGTGGCCCGAAGAGGGGGTCCACCCCCTCGGCCACCCCTCCCGCCTCGGGATCCATTTTCCACTCGTTGCCAGCGGGAGGTAGAAGGACACCCACCCTGGCCAGGCACTACACCTCCCGCCGGGACAGCCTCCTCAGGGATCTCAATACCCGCTTGTTGTAGTAGCCCACGAGCCTCTCGAACAGTGGTAACTCTGGTGTGAACTCCGTTGATGGTAATAACAACACCAAAAGGGTAAGTCCAACGATAGCGCAAATTGCTGCGCTGCAAAGCCTTGGTCACTTCCCTGAACGCCCGCCGTTTCTGGAGCGTGCCAGCAGCTAGATCCTGATAGAACTCCAGCCGGTGGCCCTCCCATGTGACCGTGCCCATCTCCCGGGCTCTGCGGAAAATCCGCTCTTTAAGGACAAAGCTCTGAAGACACAACACTATATCTTTCAGTTGATCCAATGTCCGGGGTCCCAGCGCACGATGAGCCCGCTCCAGTCCCGGCTCCAATGTGTCGTCTTGCAGGAGCTACCTGATCAGCTTGATTGTAGTAGCATGAACATCCTTAAATTCAGGCAGGTCTGGCAGGCCCCGCACCCTCAAATTGTTACGCCGGGTGCGGTTCTCCAGGTCCTCAACCTTATCCTGAAGAAGTTGGTAATCCGCAGACACCGTCTCCAGTGATCTCTGCATTCCAGTTACACTGTCCTCACAGCTATCCATGCGCATCTCCACCACCTCGACCCTCGTGCCCACCTCCACCAGGTCGGTGCGCAGCTCCTGCACCGCCTCCTGAACCTGCACCGCCACCGCAGAGATTTCAGACTTTACCTCTGCGATCCATCGCTGCATATCCGCTTTAGTAAGCGGGTCCATCGGTAAACTCTCTGGCACCGGGTCCTCCACCATATCTGCCACAGCCGCCAGGGCCCCGCTCGATTTTGCCGCCTCCCCGCTGCATGTCTCAGGGCCCATGCTGCCACGTGTAGCCCGGCTCAGTGCTTGTTCCATCGTGCGCTGGCCGGGTTTGTCGCCGGGCAACTTTTTCCGCGTTGCCATAGTGAGCGCTGCGACTTCACACACCTCACCAGCCCCCGGGAACAAAAAATTGCGCCGTTTTCACACCGAAATGATAGTTATTTCGCCGGCCCGAACAGGAGCTCTCAGTTCAAGCTCCCATCCGTGGCGATGACGTCACTTCCTCCCAAAACGTTATTTTATAATAGTGCCTTGGATTTTGCAATAGGATATGTTGGTATAATGTTTTTTTTTGTTTTTTAATTGTGGTGGTTTGTGCGGATGGGATGATGGAGGCTATGGTGGAGCATTTCAAAATCTAAGATACTTTCTTTATAGTTTTTGTCTATGATGCAGTTTTATTGTTATTATGGGAGTATAAATATTGCTTCCTGATTTTGTAACATCTTTAAAAAAAAAAAAAAAAAGTAAACAATAGTAAAATTTGAAAACTCTGAAGTTGTCATTATCGCTAATAGTTTTCAAGAAAAGGAAAGGCTGGTCATTGAATATATGATTGGAAAAGAAGTAAAAACTTCATTAACAATAATCAAAAATTACATGAAGACAGAGGAAACCATAATTAATATGAACTAGAAAGTAGTTCATGAAATAAGAGGAAATCATTTTTTAAGACATGAGAAAGAATGGCAAGAATGAGAAAGAGATAAAAACTTAAAAGTTCATGAAGACAGAGGGAAAAGATGGCAAGAAGAGATGAAAATATTGGAGGAAATGTTATGAACAATGGAAAAGAAATGGGATGAAATTTGTAGATAGACTCCAGACAGAACTTGAAGGAACATCTAGTTCCATCTTTGTTGCCAACTCCAATAGTTAATACTTTGACCCCTCAGGGCCATCGTAAATGCGGTAGATGTACTGTCTGCAGACGTTGTTTAGAGATCCCAGAATTTGTACATCCTAAGACTAGGAAAGTTTTTACCCATAGACATAGTTCAGATTGCAATACTGCTCAGGTGATCTCTGTGATTTTATGTCCCTGCAATCTTTTGTATATAGGAAAAACAAAACGGTTAGTCAAGACCCGCCTGATTAAACATCATAGCTGCATAAATCGAAATACAGTATACAGACAGCACCATTAATGGAACATTGGGTTAAGGAAGGGCACACCATAGAGGACATTAATTTTTTTGTACTTAAAGTTATTAACAGTAGTAGCAGAGGAGGTGATTTGGATAATATACTTTGCAAGGAGGAACAAAAATTTATTTTTCAATTTGATATAGTAATCTCTCATGGACTTAATTTAGAACTTGATTTTCATCTGTTTCTTTAAGGTTTTCTTCCTTTTCTCTTTTTTTCCTATCTAGTTTTTCCTTTTCTTTTGTCTTCATCCCCTTTTTCCCTTTGTTCATATAATGTTTGTTCAGTATGGTCTATGAGGTTTTGTTTTACTTTTCTGTTTGGTTTGCTTTTCTCTTTTTCATCAACAAGCTTTATGTACACTGTTCTACTTGTTCTTCATGTGGACCTAGTAGTTCCGCCTTCCTGTCAATCAGTTCTTATACATTATATGTTATCAGTTCTTAACTAAGGGGTCCTTTTATCAAGCCGCGCTAGCGGGGTTAGCGCGTCGGACATTTCATCACGCGTTAACTTGCGTGGCTGGCTAAAAAACTAATGCCTGCTCAATGCAGGCTTTAGCAGCTAGCGTGGCAGACGGTTTAATGCATGATATTACGCGTGTTAAACCCCTACCGCAGCTTGATAAAAAGACCCCCTAAGTTTAATTTATAACTTATATAATTGTTTTGTTCATCTTTAGTATGTTTTCTTTTATTTCAGAAGTGTTTCTTCCTTTTTTTTGGTGGTTTCACTTATTTTTCTGTTTATGGGTGTGGTTTCCTCTGGGTATTTAAATGCTCTCAGCAATGGCGGCTTCCTTTTTGAAAATGCTTCCACAGCTTTTCAGTGATTTTGGTTACTCTGGCATGTTAGTTGGACTGAGGTAAGTGGCCTTCTTATCGATTTGCTGTTTCTCTCTCCTTCACTTTTTGCCCTACATCCATCTTTTTGGATAATTCTTTATTTATCCAAAAAGCTTTACTGACTTCCGGAATTGGATACACATTCCCTGTTTGAATTGGAAACTACATCCATCTTTGGCATTAACTTCCAATATTCAACTTTCTTTAGTTTTTCTCCTTATTTCTCAATTCTATCTACTATTCCATATCATCTCCTCCCTCTCTCTGCCCTTCCCCTCCTCTCTATCCATGTGTACCATACTTGTATTCTCTCTTTATTCTCCCCATTACCATCTTTTCTTAAACAGCATTTTTTCCATCTCTTCCCTTCCCTACCCCTCCCATTCTGATGCACCATTTCCTCCCTTTCTCTCTCCCCTCTAGTGGTCTGACAACTTTATCCTCTCCTTCCCCCAGTCTGCCCTCAATCACTCTTCCCTCCCTCCCTTCCCTCCTCCCCCTTTGTGATCTGACATCTTTGTCCTTCTCTTCTCACTCTCCCCTACTTCTCTCTCCTCCTTCCCTTCCCTGGTCTGGCATCTCTCTCTCTCCTTCCCTTCAACTTCAATAGTCCATCTTACTCCATCCCTTTTCCCCTTCTTGTGATCTGGTATTTCTCTCCTTCCCTTCCTTCTTCCTCCCTACCTTAGTCTGGAATCTCTCTCTCTCTTCCTTCCCTGGCCTGGCATCTCTCTCTCTCTCTTTCCCTCCTACTTCAGTAGTCCATCTCACTCCATCCCTTTCCTACTTCTTGTGATCTGATATATCTCTCTATCCCTTCCTTCTTCCTCGCCACCCTAGTCTGAAATCTCTCTCCTCCTTCCCTTCCCTGGTCTGGCATGCTCTCTCTCCTTCCTTCCAGTGGTCCATCTCTCTCCTTCCTTTTCTCCATTCTTGTGGTTTGGTATCTCCTCTTCTCTCCTCTTTCCTCTTCCTAGTCCCTACCATGGTCTGGCATTTATATCCTCCCCTTCCCTGGCATCTTTCTTTTTTCCTTCTCAATCCCCTTGGTCCAGCATTTCTCTAATGCCCCCACCCCCCCCATTATCCCCCAGTGACCTGACCCCCCTGCATTCCTCCCCTTCATGGGATCTGGTAAGGTAGCTGCTATTTCATCCTTCAGGCAGCCAGCAGCGTGAGTGAACATGCTACTTTTGGTGGCCCATAAGTTTTCCCTCTGCTACTGCTTCCCACCTATGAGGGAACAGGTGACAGAAAGCAGTAGCGGAGGGAAAGCTTCCAGGCTGCCTGAAGGATGAAAGAGCTGCAGAGATGGATCCCACAGAGGGGGAATGGAATCCCAGACTGCAGGAAGCAGTCACTTAGCCTGTTCCATGATACAGCCTGGTGGTGAAAGGAAGGCATGAAGTGCTGCTCTTGGTGCATGGCAGCCTAGAGCTGCTGTGTTGGGCTCTAAAGAGAAGTGTGCGGCTGTGCATCTGTGCAGCGTAGAGGAAACATTACCCTCCACCCCAATGCCATCCAGAATCTTGCCCCCTCACCTCCCCACCGCTGCTGTATGCTTCTTGAACCAGCAGCAGTGGCTGTAAACTTAAATACAGTCAATGCGGGACCTTGCTGCACATCCCTGCGGCTGCTGGCTCTGCTCAAGAACAAGGAAGTGACTTTGGAGGGGAAGGACTGGCATGCACGAGGAGGTGCAAGAAGGTCCCGCGATGACTGAATTTAAAGTTTACTGCCACTGTTGCTGGCTCAGGAAATCAGCAGCGGCAGAGTAGGGCGGGAGGTTCCAGAACTGGTGGGCTGGCTGTGCACCCCCTTGATATGCCACTGGTTGCATGCACAGTTTATTTCAATCATTGCCTTTGGAATACCTAATACTGCAATATGTGCCCATATGTGCGGGGAGTGTGTGATGCAGTGGTTAAAGCTACAACCTCAGGACCCTGGGGTTGTGGGTTCAAACCCATGCTGCTCCTTGTGACTCTGGGCAAGTCACTTAATCTCCCCATTGCCCCAGGTACATTAGATAGATTGTGAGCCCACCAGGACAGACAAGGAAACATGCTTGAGTACCTGAATAAATTAATGTAAACCGTTCTGAGCTTCCTTGGAAGAACGGTATAGAAAATTGAATAAATAAATAAATTCACAAGTGGTGCATATAGATGCACTAGCCATTGCTATACTGTGTGTGCACATTCAGAATGCCACATGTACATGACATCACTTCCTCTTCCTGTTTTTCCTTGTGCTGGCAATGACACCATGTGCATGTAACTGCAGGCTTGTGTGTGAGCAGCACATTACAGGAGAGCCTTCTCTGAGTTTATCAGCACACATATAGTGCATTCCTCTTTTCTTATGTTCTGTGTTTTTCTACCCTTGAAACTTTTGCAAAATGCCTCCCAAATCAAGAAAGTCATGTTTTTTCTTTGCTGATCTGAGCCTCTTGGTCAGATTAATGAGCCACCAGGAGCAAATTTTCTTCCCTGGCCTGGATCGGGCTGCTGAGCTGATCACGGCTGCTGCAATCAGCTAAGCGGCCCAGGCAACCTGTCCCCCCGCCCCCGTAATGATCATTGTAGGAGGGATGACCAGTCCCTCCTGCCCAAAGCTGCTGTGACCCCCCCCCCACACACACACACACCACCACCATCAAATGTTCCCCAGTATTTCTCCTGCCAGGGAACATTCAGGAGGGTCGTGGCGACTTCGAGCAGGAGGGACTGGGCATTCCTCCTGTCGTGATTGTTGCATGGAAGGGTTCTACGATTTACTAACCAATGCTTATGACAGATGCCGGTTAGAGAATCGTGATTTTAGGCGAAGGACTGGTCCCTCCCACACCTAAAAGGTCTTGTTTTGGGCATTTCGGACTTGGGCAATTTTTTTTTTGAGAATAGGGCTTAAAGGTAGATGTAGTAGCAGTCTGGGCGATTAAATTCCTGAACGTACAGGTAGGCCATTCTCGAAAAAGCACATTTTTGACTTTTTTTTTTGAGAATGGACATTTCCCTGCTGCCTACTTTGTGTGCCTAGGGTCTTAAGTCAAAAGGGGACTTAGACGTTGTTTTTCATTATATCCCTCCATGTATCTTAATAAAAAGTTTGACCCATGACTTAGCCTGTGTTTTAGATTTCGGCCCCTTATGTGATTGAGTTTGACACCCCTGGTCTAGGGGCTTGTTACACTGTAGCTTTCACATGCACCACATGCCAAGAGAATGAAATGAAATCCCTGCACTGCTGGCAAAATGTTACAATACAACCCAAGAGAACCACATATCACCTCTACCCTAATGCAGTACTACACAGTAGAGAGCTGCACGGGAACAGGGACGACGGGATCCCGCGGGTTCCCCCTTCGAGTCACAGGGATCCCGTATGGACGACCCCTAGGGTGGCGGGGATCCCGTGGGGATGCCCCCTAGGGTCGTGGGGAACCCGTGGGGACACCTCCGAGGGTCACGGGGTTCCTGCGGGGTTGGATGCGAGGCTCGTCTTCTCCCTACCTGCCCTGCCGCAGCACACAGCTGATCAGAACGGAAGTCTTCCACGATGTCAGCGCTGACGTCGGAGGGAGGGCTTAAGCAAAGCCCTCCCTCCCTCCGACGTCAGCGCTGACATCAGGAAGACTTCCGTTCCGATCGGCTGTGTGCTGCGATTGGCAGTGGCGTACCGCTGAAGGGAATTGAACGCTAAGCCCTCGGCAATACACCTGTGCCAAAAAGGAACTCTGGAGTGGTTCAAACGTTAAGAAGCACCCAAAAAAGGAAAAACCTCCAAAAGGAAGCAGAAGCCACAGGAGAAGACGTCCGTAGCACCTGGATAACCCTTACACGTCAGCCAAGATTTTTCAAAAAACTAGGTCGTAATACTAAAGTAGTACAAATATCTATGTTGATCGGACCCTAGGCGAGCAAAGCCGGAGATACCAGGAAACTTCTTAGTCCGGCTGTCGAAAGACTCATCAAATCCGCAAAGTAAGGATGGCGCCGCCAATCCAGAGATTCTACAAATACTGTGCCCGGAAAGCGAGCTCGAGATAGCAAATCCAAGCCTTCATCAGCCAGCGGAAAACACTGAAAAAGATAAGGCAGAAGCAAGAAAGGAGCCATTCAGCTACCCCCTCTAACTCCCCCTCCCTGGGCCCGCCGAAGAAGCTAGGAAGCTTAGAATTGAGAGACGAGGCCATGAGGTCTAGGTCAAGGAGATCTCACGTTCATAAAAAGAGCTAAAATGCCTGAGCCACAAATCTCAATATCCAGGATGCAGAAGATTACACTATTACTAACATGCACACTTTCCAGAGTGTACACAGCGCTGTACACTGTAACATGCAAGAAATGGGCCATGCTCAGATTCCGCGGAGAGAAAGTCTATCCAAACTCTTATCCTGATCCATAAAAGGATCTGCCAACAGAAGACGAAGATGAGAGTCCACCCATTGAAGCAGAACAACTTCACCTGCAAATGAGTACAACACCTACTGCCCAAGCTGTAGAGAAATACCCCCATCCTAATACTGACCAAAAGGACCCTCAGCGGCAATCCGGAAGAATGATCTGAAGCTCCAGAAAGGTAGCCTGACCCTGCTCAAGAGTAGAAGAATGAACAAGTACTGAGTCGCCTCTGAAGACCAGACTCCTGGAGCTGAGGATGGAAGCCACCGAGCCCCCCAATCCGACAGCCCGGGATGGTCGGTGGTCATGAGATAGTCCAGCAAAGACCGAGGCATGCCTTGAAAAGAGAAATCGCGCGGAGCCACCAAATCATACAGAGCGATGCAGGAGGAGCATACCAAATAATTGGAGCCCTGAGAAACCGGGAACCACCGGAACAAAAGCGACTGCTGTAGCGTAAGAAGGGGAAAGCAAGCCGAAGTCAGCAATATGGATCCCAGAAACTGTACAGAATCCCATATTCTTGGTCATGGTAAGCGAAGAAGAATACCAATCTGAGACCGAGACCCCACGCCCAAGTCTCCGGAAAGAAACACATGTCTCTCCTATATGAATAAAAACATCACCCCTATATACCTATAAATAGTACAGGAGAAAAGAGCGCTGTGCAAATTCGAAGATGCACGTGTAAAGAACTTAGGAAAAGATATTACCCTTTTCGTGTCAGTCAAATGGCGCGACTGGAAGTCGTCCGAATCAAGCAGGCAGTCAAGAAGAAATTAGATGAATCGCCTGGTAGCGTCCACGTCACCTAAAACGTTCGTGAAGCCTTGGGTATGAGAAATGGCATGTGCCAAAACCGAAAGCGCCGTTCCAAGAGAGGCAGGCAAACCAAGTGCCGATTCAGAGTCCTTAGAGAAAATGTAAATATACTGCCAGGTTGTCTGCAGAAATGTGTACGGTAACCCCGAGAAACTAATTCAGCAGAATGGGATCCAGCCTGCCCAATGCCCCCGTCTCGGGCACCATGCAGTAAGAGGAACAACGTCCCTTAGTTCCCAAAGAACTACAAGAACTGTCCTGAGGACCAGTAACACTGAAAAGGGAAACACAAAACATAGAGACTCCAAGAACGAACTGGAAACCTGAGGAGGATGCAAAGATGCAAGCATCCTGAAAAATCTTCATAGCCCCATGACCTGACATTATAGCGTCTTCTCCCTCATGAGAAAGCCTGACGAGTCATTGGAAGAAGTCAAGATCCCCTCAGAATGAAGTGCAGAAGGTCAGGGAATGGCAGGATGAGACTGTAGGATCTGCAAGAAGAATCTCCTTGGAAAAATCAAGTTTCACAATGTAAAGAGGAATATACTGGAACCATGAAAATAGTACTAACCCCATGCAACATGAGCGAAATACGTATGTCCTTTAAAGTGAATACATACTAGACTCAATCAAGATGTTGCATCTACCGCCCTGTGGAAAACAACAGCATCCTTACAGGTATCAGACAAAGCTCACATCGCTAATGAGAGCTTCAGGGATGAGGCTAACAGCCACATAGCGCGTGATCCTCCGCGGGTTTGATAGAATAGGTAACTGGCTCCTGGTTAAAAGGAGCTGTACAGCCCTTCCTGTCTGGTCGGGGGGCCCATCTAGCATGTGCCATGAGAAAATGGTGACAGGAGAAACCAGCGTGATAAGCATGGAAATCTGAAGTCCAGGGACCCTCAGAAATAGAGAAAGAGAGTCCTGGCCACAGGAAGATGTGCAGTGTTATTATGCCCATAGAGACAGCCCGGAATTGGAAACTGTTTGTACTACCTTTAGGCATATATATCCTGTGCCACTACTAGACACATGCAGCTCAGCACAGAGGCCCAAATAAGGACAGTTACCAACAGACAAAGGCTCAATCTGCAGGGACCCCAAGAGAGACAATGAGATACCTGTGTGAAATACAGGGCACTATCTTACTGCTGATCTCACCGTGCTGTGAGTTGCCGTATGTCGCCCCAGTCCGGAGAAAAACCAAGACTGGGTGACCTAGCACAGGTCAGAGTCTCTCTGGTAAACCCCTTGAGTGTTAACCCCAGAGTCCGATTAAACAAGCAGCTTCCTTCAAGGGAGTACAGCAGGAACACAGACATAGACATATAAAGCTGCCCAAGCTTGTCCCAAAGCTGGTGAAACACATACAACTTGTCTGAACCGGAAAGGAGAGAATCCCCGGCATACTCTGACCAAAGTCAGCTGGAAATAAACTACTGGAACGCTGCAGCTCTCCCGCCATCGCCGGAGACCCAAGCGCACGCCTGATTCTCACTGACACGTGGCCGCTGCATCAACGCTCCTAGAAACATAGTCAGATTCAAGCCACGCAAAATTTACCCTGCCGCGGCTTGCATAGAAATAAAATCAGACTCAGGGAATAACCAGAAGAACGGCCCACAGCGCCGGAAAAAACATGTCCCATCTCATGCTGCTATAAACCGGCACCTGCACAATCAGCTGCACATGGCCGTGACAAACACCGATGAAAGAGAGCCTCAGAATAAACAGGACTACTATTGCTGCACTGAAACCCAACAATGAGAACAAGTGCGAGCATAAAATTGCACCGCTACTGCCGCGCTGTAACCAACAAGGAAACCAAGCATGTGCATGCAAAGGTCGGGAAGTCCCAGCTCCCTCCACAGATTTCTAGTCATAAAACTTAGCCTCAATAAAATATCCATGCCTTAAACATATGTTGACCGAACCCACATTACTAAGACTCCCAAACAAAACCTGAAGTTCAAACAACCGTAAAAGCCAGACATACTCACAAACTTGTTGTTAGGGCCGGTTGAAGCCAGTTAAATCTGGTTGATCATCAGTAACCAGGCAGAATGGAGGAACTGTGGTCTCTCTTTTTTTTTTTTTTTTTACAGAGAAGGGAAAGAAGAAAAATATTGAGACCCAGTCAGACCCTCTATCATTGGAGGGAGGGTGAGGCAGGGACCTGGGGGGGCCCAGGTGTAACCCCTAAAGCCGGCACAGTTCAGCCGGACACCCTTGTCTCACTGAAGAGAAAATCTCAACAGGAGAAATAGCATTGCCAGCTCACTGAAGAGAAACCTCAACAGGAGAAACAGAATGGCAGTCTCACTGAAGAGAAACCTCAACAGGAGAAAATAAAGTTCCAGCCACAGCCAGAATTCAGGAGCTAGTTGAATAGCGACTTTTTCCTGCTGGGAGATAGAGAATACTGGATAAACAGGAGTGCCAGCCAATAGTAGAGAATGACACGGTGACGGTTTACCCGCGGCCACCGCATTTAAGCCGCGGGTCACCGCCGAAAACGGGGAAGAAAACTAGCAGTCGCTGCGGTGACGGGGACAAGGCCATTCACCGACCGCGGAAACGGTGAACAGGTTTGTCCCCGCGGGCCAATGTACCCCCTTCTAGGAACCGCTATTTACCTGTGTTTCACCGTGCTCCTCATTTGTCAGATCAACCCTTCCTGCCAATCGCAGCAGAAGGGTACCCAACCCCTCCTGCCGGTCCTCCCAATGGCCTCCCCTAAGATCGCCGGCAGGAGGGTACCCAACCCCTCCTGCTGGACCCCCCCCCCCAACGAACCCTCCCACCCCGGAACCCCCTTAGTCTTACTTTCCAAGTTGGACCGGACGGCTCCTCACACGTATGGCCAGCAGGCTTGCCTCCGTCCAAATGAGGCGGGCCCGCCCCTACCCTGCCCAACCCACAGGATCCTAGGGCCTGATTGGTCTAGGCACCTAAAGCCACTCCCGCTATAGGAGGGGCCTTAGGTGCTTGGGCCAATCACGGCAGGAGGGCACCCAACCCCTCCTGTAGACCCCCCCAACGGCCCTCCCGACAATCGCAGCAGAAGGGTACCCAACCCCTCCTGCCGGTCCTCCCAATGGCCTCCCCTAAGATCGCCGGCAGGAGGGTACCCAACCCCTCCTGCTGGACCCCCCCCCAACGAACCCTCCCACCCCGGAACCCCCTTAGTCTTACTTTCCAAGTTGGACCGGACAGCTCCTCGCTCGTCTGGCCAGCAGGCCTGCCTCCGTCCAAATGAGGCGGGCCCGCCCCTCCCCTCCCCTGCCTAACCCACAGGATCCTCGGGCCTGATTGGCCCAAGCACCTAAGGCCCCTCCTATAGCGGGAGTGGCTTTAGGTGCCTAGACCAATCAGGCCCTAGGATCCTGTGGGTTGGGCAGGGTAGGGGCGGGCCCGCCTCATTTGGACGGAGGCAAGCCTGCTGGCCATACGTGTGAGGAGCCGTCCGGTCCAACTTGGAAAGTAAGACTAAGTGGGTTCCGGGGTGGGAGGGTTCGTTGGGGGGGGGTCCAGCAGGAGGGGTTGGGTACCCTCCTGCCGGCGATCTTAGGGGAGGCCATTGGGAGGACCGGCAGGAGGGGTTGGGTACCCTTCTGCTGCGATTGTCGGGAGGGCCGTTGGGGGGGTCTACAGGAGGGGTTGGGTGCCCTCCTGCCGTGATCGCTGGGGGGAGGGGAGACTTGCAGCACTGCTTATACAGCGACTCTGGCTGTGAGGAACTACAGTAAGGCCAGTGTTGAACAGACTTCTATGGTCTTTGTTCCATGTGTGGTAAGACAGATTAGGATGTGTTAGATAGGGCTTCAACAGCAATTTCAGTAGTTGGAACATTAGAACAAAGTCAGGCAGATTTCTACAGTGTGTATCTCATGTATGGCAAGACAGATTAGAATATGCTTCAATGGCAACTCCAGTAGTTGAGACTTAAAGAGAACACCAAGCAGACTTCTACGCTCTGTGTCCCTTCATGGGTTCTAATTTTGGCAATTGGGGTTCCTTGGAATAATTGTACCTAAAGGGAGGCCCTACATTCTTTGGGCTAAAGTACTTTCGGAAACCCTTTTGGCCCAAATGAGGTGTATGGGATGGGAGCTTGGGGGTTTGAAGGAGCTCAGTAAGATCTCTAGTAAAGAGGTGGGACTTTGTAAGCATTTAAAGTACATGTCGTGTTTGTTTTTGCATTGCTAGCCCCAGGGGTGGTGGAAGATTAGTGATTGAAAAACTGTATGAAAAATAACTATTTTAAATTTAGTGATCAAAATGTGTCAGTTTTGAGAATTTATATTAATTAATTTTTTCTCTGCGTGTTTTGTTTTTTAATAGTTATTAACTAATATTTAACTAAGTTTTAAAGTTTTAAAGAATGTTTCCTTTATACGTAAATAAAGAAAAGTGAATGGGATTGCAGTGGCGGTGACGGGGCGGTGAATGGGGTGGCAGTGGCGGTGACGGGGCGGTGAAGAGGATGGTGAGACGGGGACGGGGCGGTGACGGGGATGGTGAGACGGGGACGGGGCGGTGACGGGGATGGTGAGACGGGGACGGGGCGGTGACGGGGACCAATTTTTTCACCGTGTCATTCTCTAGCCAATAGTACCACCTATTAATCAGTTTCTCTATCTCCGCCTGCTGGTAGATGTGGGCTATCCCATTGGTCTCTGGATTCATCTCCTGCTGTTGCTAGGGAAATTATAGTTTTTGGAGGGAATCCTTATGCCAAATTTATAAGTTTGACCGTCTGAATTCGTTACAGTTGGGACACTATAATACATTCAAAGAGATTTGGGGTCCATTAACAAAATTTTGTAAGAATTGATCATTAATAATTTCCCTTTGATTTCTGAATGAGTGTTATACACATCCAGGAAGGGTGGGAGGGAGGGTGCGAGAGGGGGGTGTTATGTACTTATTATATCAATTGACTAGCTGATGCCCCGGCGTTGCACGGGTATTAAATTATAGCAATAACACTGTAAATGGATTCAAATAAAGATACTTTATAGTGGTGAATGAAATTATTTGTTTACAGCTTTATAAAAAGTACAATATTCAAATTATAATGTGAAATATTTGACAAAATGAATATAATACAACTAACACAAAACTTGATTATAAACATTTTTAGTTTCACCTCCAGGAGCAAGAACATATAAATTCTTGGGTGAAGAGACCCCCAGAACATATCACCCCAGGTAGTGAGGGATCTGCATACCAAGTTTCGTTCAAATCGGTCAAGCCGTTTTTGATTTACTGTGAGAATGGCAGCTGTTTACATTTTTTTGAACATATAAATTCTTGGGTGAAGAGACCCCCAGAACATATCACCCCAGGTAGTGAGGGATCTGCATACCAAGTTTCGTTCAAATCGGTCAAGCCGTTTTTGATTTACTGTGAGAATGGCAGCTGTTTACATTTTTTCCATTGACATGAATGGGTGAAATCTGATTTTCTGTTTGTAGCTCCGCCCACGTGTGCAGGTGGGCCGCGAGACCCCCAGAACATATCACCCCAGGTAGTTGGAATTACTGTGAGAATGGCAGCTTTTTACATTTTTTCCATTGACATGAATGGGTGAAATCTGATTTTCTGTTTGTAGCTACGCCCACGTGTGCAGGTGGGCCGCAAGACCCCCAGAACATATCACCCCAGGTAGTGAGGGATCTGCATACCAAAGTTCGTTCAAATCGGTCAAGCCGTTTTTGAATTACTGTGAGAATGGCAGCTTTTTACATTTTTTCCATTGACATGAATGGGTGAAATCTGATGTTCTGTTTGTAGCTCCGCCCACTTGTGCAGGTGGGCCGCTAGACCCCCAGAACATATCACCCCAGGTAGTGAGGGATCTGCATACCAAGTTTCGTTCAAATCGGTCAAGCCGTTTTTGATTTACTGTGAGAATGGCAGCTTTTTACATTTTTTTCCATTGACATGAATGGGTGAAATCTGATGTTCTGTTTGTAGCTCCGCCCACGTGTGCAGGTGGGCCGCGAGACCCCCAGAACATATCATCCCAGGTAGTGAGGGATCTGCATACCAAGTTTCGTTCAAATCGGTCAAGCCGTTTTTGCGTGATCGCGGCACATACACACATACATACACACATACATACCTCCGATTTTATATATATAGATTGTAATGAGTGCTGTTTATTAGTACTAATTGTTTGTTAACCTGTTGCACTTTATGTTGGCTTTTAAAAATGAATAAAGTCTTATTTTTAAAAACCCGGTTTGCGAGTGTTTTGCAAGATGAGCAAAACATTTTTCTAAATCGTGATTCGCAAAACGAGCATTGACTCGATTTGCAAGTCCCCCACCCGCAAACTGGCATTGCCCCCCCACCCGCAAATGCCCCCCCGTGAACCAGCATCGCCCCCCCTCGTGAACACTTCCCCCCCCGCGCGAACCAGCATCCCCCGCCCAAACTGAAGTCTTACCCTCAATCTGGCACCAAACCCGCCTCTCTCCGAGATTCTCAGAGAGAATGAGAACCAGAAAGCCTTGAGCATGTACAGATGCTCAAGGCCCAGTCCGGAAAGAGGAAGATCTTCAGGCACTGGCACCTCCTGTGGGTTAGTGCTGCTTGCTGGTGCTAGACTGGGGGTAAGCCTTCAGTTTGGGTAGGCTGGGGATGCCGGTACATGTGTGGGGGGGCAGGCATTCCCGAGGGGTGGCGATGCCGGTTTGCAGGAGGGCGGCGTTTGCAGGCGGGGGTGGGGGGGATGCCGGTTCATGGGGATGGGAGGATGTGGAAGTGCACTAGTGGCCTCGGGGGTGGGGGGTCTTTTGGGGATGTGGTGGGGTTGGGTGGAGCAGCGCCGGTGGCCGGGGGAGGTGGAATGAATCAAGAGAGTTTCCCTTACTTCATAAGAACATAAGAACATAAGCAGTGCCTCCGCCGGGTCAGACCATAGGTCCATCCTGCCCGGCAGTCCGCTCCCACGGCGGCCCAGACTGGTCACGACCTGTCTGTATCAAGACCAGACTGGTCAAGTCCTGTCTTCCTATCGAAGTCCTAACCTTCCGGTCTTGCACATGCACGACCTGGTTTGGTTTCTATACTCATTACTTGGTTAGCTTTTTATACTTGTGTTACATCCCAGCTCCTCCCTCAGTATCCCGCGATCCCTTTATCCCTCAGGAATCCGTCCAATCCCTGTTTGAATCCCTGTACCGTACTCTGCCTGATCACTTCCTCCGGTAGCGCATTCCAAGTGTCCACGACCCTTTGGGTGAAAAAAAACTTCCTTGCATTTGTTTTGAACCTATCTCCCTTCAGTTTCTCCGAATGCCCCCTCGTATTCGCTGTCCCTTTCAGTCTGAAGAATCTGTCCCTATCCACCCTCTCTATGCCCCTCATGATCTTGAAGGTCTCTCTCATATCTCCCCTGAGCCTCCTCTTCTCCAGAGAGAAGAGCCCCAGCCTATCCAACCTCTCGGCGTATGGGCAGTGTTCCAGCCCTTTTACCATTTTAGTTGCTCTCCTTTGTACTCTCTCAAGTACCGCCATGTCCTTCTTGAGGTGCGGCGACCAATACTGAACGCAGTATTCCAGATGTGGACGCACCATCGCTCGATACAATGGCATGATGACTTCCCGTGTTCTGGTTGTTATGCCCTTCTTTATGATGCCCAGCATCCTGTTGGCTTTTTTCGAGGCTGCTGCGCACTGTGCAGATGGCTTCAGTGATGCATCCACCAGCACACCCAAGTCTCTCTCAAGTCTGCTGTCTCCCAACAATACCCCCCCCAATTTGTAGTTGAACAACGGGTTCTTTTTCCCTAAATGCATGACCTTGCATTTGTCCACGTTAAAGCGCATTTGCCATTTGTTTGCCCAGTCTTCCAGCTTGTCAAGGTCCCTTTGCAGGTCCTCACACTCCTCCCTGGTCTTAACTCTGCCGCACAGTTTGGTATCGTCTGCAAATTTTATAACCTCGCACTTTGCCTCCTTTTCCAGGTCATTGATAAATATGTTAAAGAGTAACGGCCCCAGCACCGACCCCTGTGGCACACCGCTTGTGACTCCCCTCCAGTCAGAATATTGACCCTTTACTCCGACCCTCTGCAGTCTACCCGACAACCAGTGCTTGATCCATCTGTGCACATCCCCTCCCACCCCGTGGTTCCACAGCTTCTTAAGCAGCCTTTCATGTGGCACCTTGTCGAAAGCCTTTTGAAAATCGAGGTAAATGATGTCTATGGGTTCCCCATTGTCCACCAGACTGCTTATTCCCTCAAAGAAGTACAGAAGGTTCGTTAGGCACGACCTTCCCTTACAGAATCCGTGCTGGCTTGTTCTCAGTAGGCCATTCCTCTCGATGTGCTCGCAAATGCCGTCCTTGATCATAGCTTCCACCATCTTCCCTATAATTGAAGTCAGGCTCACCGGCCTGTAGTTCCCGGGGTCACCCCTCGATCCCTTCTTGAAGATAGGTGTGACATTCGCCAATTTCCAGTCCTCTGGTACCTCACCAGTTTTCAAGGATAGGTTGCAAACATGCTGGATTGTGCCCGCTATTTCTTGTCTTAGTTCCTTCAGAACCCTTGGGTGGATCCTGTCCGGGCCCGGTGATTTGCCGCATTTCAGCCTGTCTATCTGTTTGAGGACATCCTCCTTACTTACCTCTATGTGTTCCAATTTTTCAGCCTGTTCCCCACTCATGAGCTCCTCTGAGTCCGGTATATTAGATGTGTCTTCGCTCGTGAAAACCGACGAGAAGAACGTGTTCAACCTCTCAGCTACCTCTTTATCCTCCTTAATCACTCCCTTCCTATCCCCATCGTCCTACGGCCCCACCTCCTCTCTCGCTGGTCGCTTCCCCTTAACGTAACTGAAGAATGCCTTGAAGTTTTTCGCCTCCCTGGCCAGCCCCTCTTCGTATTTCCCCTTTGCTTTTCTAACCTCCCGGTGGCATTCCTTTTGGCATTTCCTGTGCGCCTGGTGATTTTCCTCCGTTGGGTCCTTTTTCCATCTCTGGAAGGATACTTTTTTGTCCTTTATCGCCCTCTTTACTTCTGTTGACATCCAAACCGGGTCCTTTGATCGCTTGTTCTTGCAGCCTTTCCTGAAACTGGGGACGTACATTCTCTGTGCTTCCTGCAGGGTGTCCCTGAATAGGGTCTAGGCGCTTCCCACAGTCTCCATCCTAAAGATGTTTCTGAGCTTCCTCCCCACCATTTCCCTCATAGCAACATAGTTCCCTTTCTTGAAGTTCAGCGCAGTTGTTGCGGTCCTCCTTACTATGGGTGTCTCTCTTTCTAATGTGAATCTGATCGTGTTGTGATCATACTTCCTATGGGGAAACTCGCTTTGATAAGCAATTTGGCTTACAAGCATGCTTCTGGAATGAATTATGCTCGTAAACCAAGGTTCCACTGTACTTTTTCCAGTATTGTTTCACTTCACACAGTAAGGGTCAGAAATTGTACATCCACATTAACCCTTATAACTAGGGTTACCAGATGTCCTGATTTACCCAGCCAAAGGACTGTCTGGATGTCTGGACAGCTTTCTAAAACACAGCAGTTAGTCTGGGGTTTCCTTTCCTATCCCCCACCTACCCCCTCATCTAAAATTAAATCATTGTAAATAAGCTGAGCATGATGGTGTCTGACAGTTCAAAGGTATAATATCTTTAAACATTTTCTTTGTGGTGAAGCAGATAAGTTGTGTAAAAAATAAAGATACCCATCTGATACTGAATTAAAGAATCCATAGGAAAATCCATTAAGAATGAACATAAAGAGGAGAGACTAAAAATATGGGATATCTGGTAACTGAAAGATTCTTGAAAATCAGGGAAACTAGTGAAAGTAGACATGAGTTTAAGTCCACAGTAAGGGAAGAATGGCATTCCTTGGGCTTTTGGATGGAAGATTCTATTCCTATTTAATTTTTGTATATAAATACTGTTTATTTGTATTGGACTACAAATATTTGCCTGTTTCTTAGGAAGAGATGATTTTTATGAAAAAAAGATTAATTTGAAACAACATTACTTGACTGAATTACCTTGTTTAACTTTAATGTACATCTTGGATTTTGAAATATAAAATTCCTTTCTTTATCAGGAAATCTATTCAAAGTCTTGTATGGAGCCTCTGAAACAGTGGATTGGATCTAAGTGAGTCCCCGGGGAAACTATGCATACTTAGAAATGGAGCTACTATACATATTCAAGAATTTCCCAGATCTTATCTGGAATTTACATTTTTAAGTCTTTCTCTTGAATTAGGAATAAATCAAATTTGAATTTGTAAGCCATTGGTATTGAATTTTCAGTAACCAATGTTCAATAACCCACAACACATAATTTTCCAGCATTAGCACAATTGACATGCTGTGCATGAACCAATATTTAATCAAGCTTTAAGTGCTTCAAAGGTAATTAGATGAGCATTATATTGCTTACAAATGTAAAATAGCCTGGGATGGAAAATTAAAGCAGAAATCACTACAGCTAGTGGTAATAATGAGACTGATAAATACTTATACTGCACAGATCTCAGAGCAGCATTATACCTTACATCTTATCTTTTTAAATCAATAATATTTTTCCATATGTATATTAAGAACATAAGAATAGCCTTACTGGTTCAGACCATCTAGCCCAGGGGTGCCCACACTTTTTGGGCTTGTGAGCTACTTTTAAATGACCAAGGCAAAATGATCTACCAACAATAAAATTTAAAAAAAACAACAAAGCACACTGTATGCTGAGAAAATGTTAATTATCATTCCTATTCCGGGTTTTCTTCAAAGAAGTCAAGGCAGATGACTCTATGCACTGTCACCTCAGTAACAACCATACAAAAATAGACAAATATACCCCCTTCCCTTTTTACTAAACCACAATAGCAGTTTTTAGCGCAGGGAGCTGCTCTGAATGCCCAGTGCTGCTCTCGATGCTCATTGGCTCCCTGCGCTAAAATCCGCTATTTTGGTTTATTAAAAGGGGGGGCCATAGTGCAAAATATAGACAGCAGATATAAATTCAGACACATTTTGATCACTAAATTTAAAATAAAATCATTTTTCCTACCTTGTTGTCTGGTGATTTCATGAGTCTCTGGTTGCACTTTCTTCTTCTGACTGTGCATCCAATATTTCTTCCTTTCTTTCAGCCTGTATGCTTCCTCTCCTCCAGACCTCATTCCCTCCCTAAACTTTTTCTTGCTCTCTCCCTGCCCTTTCTTTTTCTCTCTCTTCATGCCTCCTTTCCTTCCTACTCAACCCCATGGCCTGGCATCTCTCTCCTTCCCTTCTATCTCTTCCTCTCCTGCCATGCTCTGGCATCTCCTCTCCTTCCTTTCTCTCTGGTCTGGCATCTGTCTTCTTAATTTCCCATCCCTCCCCCCATGCCCTGGCATCTTTTTCCTCTCCTTCTCTTCTATCTCTCCCTCCCCCCTCCATTATCTGGCATTTTCTCTCCTTCCTTGCCCCTGGTCTGGCATCTGTCTCCTTCCCTTCTCTCTCCTTCCATGGTCTGGTTTTTCTTTTCCTTCCCTTCTCTTGGAAGCCCGTGGCATTTACTGTGCGTCTGCTGCCGCCTCCATGTTTGGTAGACAGGCTGGAGGTAAAGGGCAGCATCACCCCACAGTTATAATGTCCGGTTTGGGCCTCTCAGACTTGCCGGCTAATGGCCAAGCAATATAGATGCATTATAATATTTTTTGTTTTATTATTAATCCCTACTTGCCCTGCCTTCTGGAGAAGCCCCAGTGAAGGAACGGAGCAGCCACTTGCCTTCTCTGGCTCTGGGGATGCTGGAGCGGGAGGTGACAGAAAAATATGTGGGGAGAACGGCACTCACCCATTTATATTCCGCGGTGCTCTCCTCGGGGGCGGACACGTACGGAAACGTTCCACGGGTGAGGGAAGGCGACACTCAGAGCATGGCTGCCACGTCCTGCCCCTTCGGCAGTCCAAATACTGGCCATGCGGGACGTGTCTGCGGCTGCAGCCAGCTACCAGAGTGTCGCGCCCCCAAGGCCGGAGTTTGCACACGTTGTTAGAGGAACTGAACCCAGGCAGGGGGGGCGGGCTCTAACACTGCGCGCGCTAACACTTCCCTTCTGAAAAAGGAATGACATAACTTCCTGTTTCGAAGAAGGGAAGCCAGCGCACGCAGTGTTAAAGCCCCGCAGCCTGAGTTCAATTTGCTTGTGGGCAAGAGGGCAGTAAGTGAGTGGAAGGGAGGGAAGCTGTCTTTTCACCAGGCAATCGGGGAGAGGAAGGCTGATCGGCCGGTAGATTTTGAAAAGCAACGCGAGTCTATCACGGAGCCTGGGATGGGCTCTATGATCAACTCACGTTGCCTTCCTGAGCTACCGGTCGATCGCGATCGACGTATTGGGCACCCCTGATCTAGCCCATCCTCACCTGTAGCCCATCCTCACGGTGACTAATCCAGGTTATTAGTACCTGGCAAAATCTCAAAAAGTAGCAATATTCCATGCTACCAACCCCAGTAGCCTGTCCTCATGGTGGCCAATCTAGGTCACTAGTACCTGGAAAAATAAAACAAATAGTAGCAACATGCTACTATTAGTAACAAGCAGTGGCTTCCCTCATGTCTGTATCAATAACAGACTATGGACATTTCCTCCAGGAAATTGTCCAAACCTTTCTTAAAACCAGCTACATTAACTGTTTTTACCACATCCTCTAGCAATGCATTCCAAAGCTTAACTATTCACTGAGTGAAAAAATATTTCCTCCTATTCATTTTAAAAGTATTTCCCTATAACTCCGTGTGTCTCCTAGCCTTTGTAATTTTTGATGAAGTAAAAATTGATCCACTTGTATCTGCTATACACCATTCAGGATTTTGTAGACTTCAATTGTATCTCCCCTCAGCCAGGGCAGGATGAATTCTTCGAAGGCCCCCTAGCCATGCCCCACGCCCATCCCTTGCCCCACCGCCATTTATTTATCTGTTTTCTTCTTTACTTCTTTATTTCCACTTGTATTTCTTTTTTTATTTTAAAATTCAAAACAAACAACAAAAATTACCATACCAGTTGCCAGTGTACAGTTTTAGTTATATGCGAGCCCCAACTACCTCTGAACAAATCCCTCCTTCTTTCCCTTCTCACCTACTTGCTCAGGACTTTAACCCTGAACTCTTTCTATACGTATATAAAAGTGTTAAAATGCATTGTAAAGCAGTAATAATATCCAAAACATAAGTCTGTATTAATAAGCAAGTTTGCAACTTCTCTCAACTGCCTCACTCTATGTCATCCAACTGTAAATCATATGTATGTATAAACAACCAAATATGTAACTCCTCTAGTATGTTCCATTCCATGTATGTTAAATTGTAACAAAACAAGGCAAGTGGTTCACCAAAGAATCCAATGTGGAACAAAAGAAGATTGGCAGACAATAAGGAGATTCAAATCAGATTTATTCAAGGTGCTCCCAGGAACCATGTCTGATGCATTTTGCCAAACAAGGCTGTTCAATGCTAACAGAAAACCATGTATTTTATACACACAGAACCACCCTCACCCAGTATGGAATAAGTAATCACAAACTAAACTCCCCCCTCCCCCCATTTTTATTTATTTATTTTTTTTTTTTTACAAAAGCACAAATGCTGGCTGGTGAGCTAAATGTTCTGCGCTGCTCTGACTCTACAACCCAAAGGAACAGTACAGTTTAGGGGGTGAAGAACTTATGTGCACAACAGAAGAGTGGGACTTGGGTGTGACTGTATGTGATGATCTTAAGGTGGCCAAACAGATTGAAAAGGTGACGGCGAAAGTTAGAAGGATGCTAGGATGCATAGGAAAAGGTATGGCCAGTAGGAAAAAGGAAATATTGATGCCCCTGTATAAGACTCTGGTGAGACTTCATTTAGAATATTGTGTGCAATTCTGGAGACTGCACCTTCAAAAAGGATAGGGTCAGTCCAGAGGAAGGCTACTAAAATAGTGCATGGTCTTTGTCATAAGGCATATGGGGACAGACTTAAAGATCTCAATATGTATACATTGGAGAAAAAAAAATCTCAATATGAACGACTGGGATAAATTCAAAAGAAAAAAGTTCCTAAAGATCAATAATGCACTAACGCTGGTATAGGAACAGGACGTCACAGGAAATAGAAAAATCACTTTTTGAATCAGGATACTTACTGCATTGAACTTTTCCAGCAATTTAGCGGGTTCTCTGAGGAAGCCAGGGCGGCGAAACACGTCAGAACCCAGCTGAACCCACGATGTTGGCATTTTTCAAACTAAGTTTATTTTTGAAGTCACAATTTTGAAGTTCTTTCACAGTTGGACATTATGTTTTGTTATATGGACTAGTGAATTATATGAGTACTTTTCAATTAGCGCTTTGAATTACCTTTAACTGTACAATGGTGCAATGATAGATACCATAGGAATCTCTACAGGGGTTTGTCCCCATATTGAGTTCTTACGATCCATCTTGGAGTCTGAGCACTACTCAAGGTTAAAAGGCATTTAAAGTAGCTTTATTGTTCCTATACCAGCGTTAGTACATTGGAGAAAAGACAGGAAAGCGGAGATATGATAGAGACGTTTAAATACCTATGTGGCTTAAATGTGCATGAGTTGAGTCTTTCATTTGAAAGGAAGATCTGGAATCAGAGGGCATAGGATAAAGTTGAAAGGTGATAAGCTCAGGAGTAATCTATGAAAATACATTTTTACAGAAAGGGAGGTGGATGCTTGGAACGGTCTCCCGGAGGAGGTGGTGGAGACAAGAGACTGTCTGAATTCAAAAAAAATGGGGTAAAGACGTGGGATCACTTAGAAAGAGGAAGAGATAATGTTTACTGCGAATGGGCAGACTGGATGGGCCATTTGGACTTTATCTGCCATCATGTTTCTCTGTTTCTTCTGCTCTTTTGTAAAGGGGGGGGGGGAGGATAGAAACATGTATACAAAAACTGAACCATAAAGAAGCCAGGCTCTGCATACAATGCAACACCACAGAAACAGTGGTGCATATCCTCCAATATTGTACAAAATATAAAGATAGCAGATGTAAATTTGAAATAAGAGAAATAACAAATCACTTTACAAATTAACAAAGAAAAATAAAACAAAAAATGGAAAATAAGATACCATTTTATTGGACTAATACATTTTTAAATTAGCTTTCAGAAGTCAAACCCTCTTTCCTTAGGTCAGTAAAATATACTGCTGCTACAGTATCCTATCCTGACCTGAGGAAGGAGAATTTGGTCTCTGAAAGTTAGTCAAAAATACAGTATATTAAAATTAGTCCAATAAAACGATCACCGTATTTCCATTTTCAATTTATAAACATTTATCAACACAGCTACAATACTACTTTATCCCAAATCAAAAAAATTAAAAAATATAATTTTTTTTCTACCTTTGTCATCTTGATTTTCATATAGACTCTCTATCAGCTGAATTATATGTTTGGGTATTCCCATTTGCACTAGAGTTCTCCATAATTTATTGTAATCCAAACAGTCAAAAGATTTGCTATAAGCACATAAGAACATAAGTTTTGCCACTGCTGGGTCCTTAGTGCCCAGCAGTCTGCTCACATGGTGGCCCTTAGGTCAAAGACCAGTGCCCTTTTTGAGTCTAGCCTTACCTGTGTATGCTCTGTTCCAGCAGGAACTTATCCAACCTTTTCTTGAATTCCCTGAAGGGTGTTTTCCCTATAACAGCCTCTGGAAGAGCGTTCCAGATTTCTACCACTCTCTGCATGAAGAAGAACTTCCTTACATTTGTAGTCAATGAAGCAAAGGTATAGGGGTTTTTGGTATTCTTTGTTCTTCTCCAATATTCATCTAACATTGGACTAGGACTCAAGCATGAGTTCATGGCACCTAACAACCTTTTTCGCCTTGTTTCTGCTTTCCTCATCTTCTTATCATTTTCTTCCTTCCATCCACTGTCTGCCCCTTCCAGAAACTATCTGCCAATTACCTTTCATCTTTCCATTTCTCCTCCTGCCCTCCCCCACCCCCTTGGGCTGGAATCCATCTTCCCTCTGTTCCCCTCATTGTCTGGCATCTCTCTCCTTCCATCTCTTTTTCCCTCCCCCTCTCTAGTTTTTAGCATCTCTCTCTTCTCATTTCCTCCACTCAGATCTAATATTTTTGTCTCCTTCCCTGTTCTCTAGCATATCTCTATCCTCTCTCTATCCTTTTCTTCTCTGGTCTTCCTTCTCTATTTTCTGCCTCCATCTAAATTAAACTCTTTTTTACTATTCAGTCCTCAGTTTCCCTCTTTTCATTGTGTCAAACCAAAGCTTCCCACCCCTTTCCTTCACCCCTCCACTATCTCACTAACTCTGTCTTCTTCCCCCTTTTCTTTATCCTCTCCTTCCCTACTTCCATTCAGCATCTACTCTTCCCTCTCAACTGACATTCATTTGCCCTCTTCTCTCTCTCTTCTCCCCACTTCCATATTCTGCCCCTTCTCTCTCTTCGCCCCACTTCCATCATCTGCCCCTTTTTTTCTCTCTCTCTCCCTTCTCCTCACTTCTATCATCTGCCCCTTTTTTCTCTCTCTCTCTTCTCCCCACTTCCATCATCTGCCTCTTTTTTTTCTCTCTCTCTCTCTTCTCCTCACTTTCATCTGCCCTTTTTTTCTCTCTCTCCCTTCTCCCCACTTCCATCATCTGCCCCTTTCTCTCTCTCTCTCTCATCTCCTCACTTTCATATGCACCTTTTTTTCTCTCTCTCCCTTCTCCCCACTTCCATCATCTGCCCCTTTCTCTCTCTCTCTTCTCCTCACTTTCATCTACCCCTTTTTTCTCTCTCTCCCTTCTCCCCACTTCCATCATCTGCCTCCTTCTCTCTCTCCCTTTTCTTCACTTCCTTCATTTGCCCCTTCTCTCTCTCTCCCTTTTCCCCCACATCCATCATCTGCATTTTCTCTCTCCCTTTCCTCCACTTCCTTCATCTGCCCCTTCTCTCTCTTTTCCCCTCTTCCATCATCTGCCTCCTTCTCTTTCCCCACTTCCATCATCTGCCCCTTCTCTCTCTCTCTCTCTTTTCCCAACTTTCTTCATCTGCCCCCTTCTCTCTCTTTCCCTTTTCCCTACTTTCTTCATCTGCCCCTTCTCTCTCTCTTCCTTATCCCCACTTCCATCATCTACCCCAGGCCCATCTCCTTCCCTTCCTCTCACCTTTATCGGTCACCTTGCTTTCCAATGTTTTTTTTTCAAATGGCAACGGGCCCCGGCATCGATGGCAAGTAAGTTTGGCAACTATTATTTTGCAAGCAGTGCTGCTCAGCCAACGCTTCCCCTCTGATGCGAGCCGCCCAGGCAGAAACAGGAAGCTGTGTCAGAAGGGAAGCTTTGGGCTGAGCACTGCTTGCGAGATAACGGTTGCTAAACTTACCTGCCATTGATGCTGGGGCCCGTTGCCATTTGAAAAAAAAAATTGGAAAGATTGGTGTCCCGCAAAGATGAGAGGAAGGGAGATCCCCCCAGGGCAGCTGCTCTGTTTGCTCTCCTTCAGCGGGCCCCCTGACAATTTTGGGCCTATCATTTAATCTGGCCCTGCCCTCATGCATCTCTTTTCCAAGCTGAAGAGCCCTAACCTTTTTAGTCTTTCCTCTTAAGAGAGGAATTCCATCACTTTTATCATCTTGGTCACTCTTCTTTGAACTTTTTCTAATTCTGCTATAGTTTTATTGCGATAAGGCAACCAGAATTGAACACAATAGTCCAGGTAAGGTCGCCCCATGGAGTTTCAAGTTTATTTAAGGTTTGTTATACCGCTTATCTTACTTCTAAGTGGTGTATAATTTATAAAAGATTGAGGATTATACAAACTATTAATACAAATTAACATTTATGAGATGTAACTAATGTATAAGAAACAGGAGGTTGGGGGCGAGCTCCATTAAATGTATAGGATAGCAAGACACTTAAGGGTAGTACAAAAGGGAAGGGGAATCCTGTCTGAGGGGGGCCTAGAAGGCACAGTGAATAAAAAAAGTTTTCAGCTTTGATTTGAAGTGGTCTAGTTGGGGTTGCTCTCTTATATGGGTTGGAATAGAATTCCAGAGTGAGGGGGCAGTTGCTGAAAAGATGGAGGATCGGATTGTATCGTAATTTATGTGGCATAATGAAGGTATTGTGAGTAGATGCTGGGATTGCATCTGAAGTCATCTAGTCATGATAAAATTGGGAGAGTTTGTTGTTAAGGCCATGAATGTGAGGAGTAGTATTTTAAATGTAATTCTATATGAAATGGGGAGCCAGTGTGCTTTGATCAGTAGTGGTGTTACATGGTCAATCTTTTTTGCTTTCATTATGATTTTTATTGCTGTGTTTTGTATAATTTGAAGTCTTCTCAGTTCTTTTTGTGTAATCCCTTTATATAGTGAGTTGTAGTAGTCCAGTTTTGAAATAACTAGGGAATGTATTAGTATGCTGATTGATGGTGGTTCCAAAATTGGTGAAAGTGAGCCGATCTTGTGTAGCTTATGAAAATACTGTTGAACTGTAGCGCTAATTTGTTGATGCTATGTAAGCTTGCTATTCAAGATTATGCCTATTTAGAGAGGTGTAGATTTGAGAGTAATTGGTAGTCAAAGTGTGATCCTCCCTACACGGGAAAAGCATTGTTTATGTTTATTAATAATAATAGCTTTATTTTTCTATACTGCCATAGTCAGTTCACATTGAAAGAAGGCTGGACAATCAGTGAATTACAGAATGCAAGAGGAGAAATGTTACATAAAAATTGGGGTTATATGAGAAGTGTTACATGAGGCATTGGAGTTACATGAGAAATTACATCAGGTTTGTGAAAGGAAATATCATAGTGACAGAAGGTCATTTGTTTAGGGCTAACATGATGTTTAACCATTCACTTATCTGTTCTAGCTTTTGGTTGATGCTTTGAATTTAAGTGAGGTTGTCTGGGTCTGATAAGTTATATATCATCAGTATAGGCATACATGGTAAAACCGATCGATTGCCCTAGAGCAGGGATAGGCAATTCTGGTCCTCGAGAGCCGGAACCAGGTCAGGTTTTCAGGATATCCACAATGAACATGTATGAGATGGATTTGCATGCACTGCCTCCTTGAGATGCAAATCTATCTCATGCATATTTATTGTGGATATCCTGAAAACCTGACCTAGTTCTGGCTCTTGGGGACTGGAATTGCCTACCCCTGCCCTAGAGTCATAAGTGGCGCTATGAAGATATTAAATAGGAGTGGGGATAGTACTGAGCCCTGTGGAATTCCATATTCGCAGGGGGAGGTATCAGATAATATGTTGTCAACAACAACTTTTGATGAAGTAGGTTGGTGAAGTAGGATTGGAATCAAACAAGTACTTCATCTGAGATTAAGCTTAGTCTTTGTAGCAGCCGATTGTGATCGATGGTGTCACTGCAGATGAAAGGTCAAGCAAAATAAGTATGATTGATTTCTGTTGATCTAGGTATTACAGGATGCTTGTCGTGAGCCAAATTAATGAGTGTTCTGTGGCGTGATGTAATCTAAATCCTGTTTGATTTGGATATAAGACGTTTGTTTTTTTCCGATGAATTTGGAGACCTGATCGAAAACTACTTTTTCTAGAAAGGGTAGGTTAGCAATTAGTTGGTAGTTATATTTGTCTGTTGTTTTTTCCTTGAGATCCTTGATTTTTGGATGGATTGTTGTATGTTTCCAATCTTTAGGTAGTGTGTCCAATGTGAGACTTGTGGTGATTATAGTATGAATGAGTGGACTGAATATAGGGAAGTATCATTTTAGTATGAGTGGGGGGATTATGTCTGAGTTGGAGCCCTTAGGGTTTAGGGACTGAATTGTGCATTTGATGTCGGCTATTGATGGAGTAGAGAAATATGAGCATTTTGAAAATGGTAGCTTAGTAAATTCATGTGTTGGGGAGTTGAGGTTTATGAGATGTTTCTTTATGCTTTTTTATTTTATCAGAGAAATGTTTTGCTAATTCTTGGGCTGTGGGTTGTTTGTCTACTGATGGATTTTCTTGTGTGTTAGAGGTTATGGATTTTACTATGGAATATAGCACTGAAGAATTTTTAGCTTTTCTTATATGCTTGATTTATTTTGGATTTGTAGAAACTGGCTTGTTCTTTATAATTATTTAAGGTAGAAAGGGTTCTGTCATGTCACCATTTTCTTTTAAGTGATCTTAATTGTTTTTTAATTAGTGTTAGTTCCATGTATACCAAGATTTTTTATGCAGCAAGGACCCCACCCACCAAGACCTTGTTCTGGTACCAACTATTTAAAGCTAACACTCTTGTAGCGCATTTCCACTGATGTCTGTCATCGCACCGATCCACCAACTAGACATACTGCACAACTTTTACTGGATGCTAAATTTTATGAGCCTGCTTAAAGATTTTATTGTACGCAGTGCTAGTGTTTTTAAGAGTTTGAGTCCCGAGTCATTCCATATCTTAAGTTGTTCTTCTATAGGGAGTTGATGTAAGTTCTTTATTTCCATTTGGAAATTAGAGGAGATGGATGTTGTATCTAATTTTGAGAGGTCTCAATAGTAATTGTCTTGGATTTATGTTGTTTGACGGCCGAAAGGGTGTGGTAAGTAAATGCTATTAATGTGTGATCCAACCATGGTACCGGTTTATTTGAGTTTAGAAAAGTAGTATTTTTTAAGGAAGTTGTGATAAGGACCATATCAAGGTTATGGTCTGCAGTATGCATTAGCTCAGTTAAAAGAGGTATCGGATTAAGATCGGTTGAGAAAGTTAATAATTCAGCTGTAAAACTGCTGCTTTGGTCGTCTAAGTAGATGTTAAAGTCTCCTAATATAATAGGGTTGTGGTGGTAGTGCAAAATCAAATATGATAGACTGTAATAGAGTGATGTGTGGATTGGTGGTTATTTTAAGTTGAAGGTATTCCAGTGGGATTTTTTGGAGGATTGTTCTATGGTTGTTTTTAAATTGGATTGGAAGATTATAGCCAGGCCGCCTCCCTTTATTCCCGAACGATGATTAAAGTGAAAGTTAAATCCTGTGGGGTAGACATAGTTTAAGTATGGTTTATCTCTACTTCCGACAACCATGTTTCCATTATACATAGTATATCTAATTTGTTTTAAATAATTGTATCTTTTAATAGGTAGTGTTTCATTTTAAGTGATCGAGTGTTGGTGGAAAGATTGATTGAGAAATCTTTTTTAAGTTTTCCTGGACATTTATGATTTGTGGCGACCTGGCTTGATTGGGATTATGTAAAGTTCTGTCTGTGGGCGGCCGATGCCCCCAAATAACTAGAAAGTGTGAGTTTAGATTTTGCATAATAGTGTGTGTTGAGAGAAGAAGAAGATAAAAGATGAGTAGCATGGAGGTCATGTATTTGGAATTTTTAAGTGGAACTATTATGTTGTGTAGACACTTAGGGCCTGTTTTACAAAGCCGCGCTAGCGGCTGCTGTGTGGTAACGGCCCCAAAGCACATAGAGATTTAAAGGGCTTTAGAGTTGTTGCCGCGCGGCAGCCACTAGTGCGGCTTTGTAAAACAGGCCCTTAATCTGATTTCTCTTAATGTCAAGGGACTGAATAATCAAATTAAAAGCAAAAAATTATTAAAATATCTTTCAGATATATCCCCTGATATAATTCTGTTATAAGAGCCCCTTCTGGATAAGGTAGAGTCTAAGAAATTGATGCAATATTGGTCACCTCCATCCTTTTCCCCAGCTGCTTTATAAAACAGGCCCTTAGGGGTAAATTCTCTATTAGTATGTCTAACATAGGCGTGCTTTAGATGTCCGGCAAACGCAAGTGTCAATCAAACGCTACTTAGGCGTGCGGTAGACGTCCCTACAACCTCTTGGCGCAAGATAGACGCAGGTTTCTGAAACGTCATTAAGACGTCTCCAATGGACCCGTGATAGACGTGGGTACGTTTTTTTTTTTTTTTAGATTATACTTTTTTTATACTCTTTATTATCACTCATTCAGCATTGTAAGTATAGGATGATGAAAAAGATAACCAAAACACAGTATACCATTTTGTAAACTATATATTAGTTGATCTAGCAATATCAGTGAGGTAGGGAATGGCAGACAGAGAACACTGCTGTGTTGTATCTTTTTCCTCTAGGATATCAGAATTGTACAGTTTACCATTAATACAAGGAAAAAAATATGTTATGTTTCAAAGGAGAACTAGAAGATGAAACATACCGAGTGGGTGTTGAACTTACATTATCAGTATGGAAGGTGGGAACCGGTAGATGTATGCTACACAGAAAGCTGTACAGAAATTTCATACTCACCTCCTATTAGAAGTGGAAAGGATAGGACTTTGAACACCATATAAACTTCGTTTAAGTTCCACAAAGACTGGCAGGAAAGGCACCCTAAGTCATCCAATAAGCTTTCTCTCGATTTCCCAGAGACATTATTTCAGAGAGGATAGTTTAGAAGTGATATCTTGCTCGAAAGAACACTCTCCTGGTCTTAAAACATTGCAACAATCAGCTCATTCTTCAGAACAAAGGTAAATCCCATAACTTACACTGGCCCAACTTAGAAACAGAATCAAAACACAGATTAGACCTGAATGTGGCTTCTAGTTCACAGGAAGAGGAAGTAGCAAGCAGCACAATGCTGACCTCATTGTTACATCATCAAGGTGCACCTGGAAGGTAGATATGCCACAAGTAAAAGACAAGCCGGGAGTTGAACTCACAACCTACAGATGATCGATATAGTGCTTTTACTCACTGACCTACACCTGTGTCTCTGGTTCCCCTGTCATAGCATACCTTAGTGATGTGCTAAAGTATACTCTACTTAGCTATCATATCACAGTCAGTTGAGGCAAAAGACTGGTAGCTCAATGGTGTAAAGCACCGTTGTCATGGATGCAACACCCATATTCTTAAGTATGGTTCAATAAATGTAATACAGAGTCAAAATTATGCTGTTTATTTTATCAAACCCAAGCTCAACTTTGTAATGTATTGTGTATAGTCTCACTAATGTGTTTGTGATGAAAATGAGATGTGATAGGTGTATATCCTATATAATAAAACCCTAGCCGCGCATGCGCACATACCTGCGTGCTTCTGTGATCTCTGCTCTGTGATCAGTAGGTCTGTGGCCAGCAGGAGTGCAGATGCAGCAGCCAGGCGACTCCCCCCTCCCGCCCTCACTCACCACCAAAACCACCACCGCCAAAGCCTCCTCCTTCTGCCCAGCCGGGAGGAGGGCTCTGAGTCGCTGAAGACTGTCCCAGATCAGCTTACACAGTCCCTAAAAAATTAACCTTTTCATCTGAGGCGCGAGGCTGTGGTGACCTTCCTCCCCCGGCTCACTAAGGTTTCATCTTAAGAAATTCAAATGCATTGTTGAAAATGCAAGTGACTATTCTGTCATCCTAGACACCCCTGCAACACCCCAACAACACACTCCTGCAACACCCCAACAACACACTCCTGCAGCATAAACCCCTCATGTTATAATCAAGTAAAAGACAAGCCGGGAGTTGAACTCACAACCTATGGATGATTGGTACAGTGCGTTTACTCACTGAGCTACCGAGCTACTTAACTGTAGCCCTAACCCTAACTATAAAGTAGCATCTGACGTCATAGAAGCCGTTAGAATTTTGAAATCGTTTTGGACGTTCATTGGGTGTTCTCAGATCAAATACACCTGTAGATACTTGCAATGATTACCCCTTGTCAAAGCTTGTACCTAAAGCCATTTCTGGAGACTCTCATTCCCAAGTCCCCAACATAGCTCAGTGCTTAAAAGCACTGCATGTATCTTCCAAAGGTCAGGGGTTCAAGTCCTGACTAAGGTTACCAAAGACATAATATTTTTTTTCCACCCACCCAAACATGCATAGCTAAGCTAAAATATATGAACCTCACTTCCCAATCTTCATTTATTTAATTTATAACTTGTCATTGTGTTTGGGGGAGGTGAAGTTTCATTAGGTTTACATGGTAAGCTTCTAAGCTTGTACCTAAAGTCATTTCTGGAGACTCCCATTCCCAAATCCCCAACATAGCTCAGTGCTTAAAAGCACTGCATGTATCTTCCAAAGGTCAGGGGTTCAAGTCCTGATTAAGATTACCAAAGACATAATATTCTTTTTATTTTCCACCCACCCAAACATGCATAGCTAAGCTAAAATATGTGAACCTCACTTCCCAATCTTCATTTATTTAATTTATAACTTGTCATTGTGTTTGGGGGAGGTGAAGTTTCATTAGGTTTACATGGTAAGCTTCTAAGCGTTCTGCTATACTTTTTTGTATAACAGCGATATCGGCGTGCTTTAGGATGTAATCAACAGTGTTGATGTAGCGCGGAGTGGCCGCTGCAAGCACGCCCAAGCGGCACAAAAACGTCATCGCGTTTTTTTGCGTTGTGATGTCATAGAATCACCCGTTCTTCATACGCAGTTATTTCTCCTAAAATGGCTGCCAGGAGACAGCCAAACTTTTCCACCCAGGACTCCAGGCTGCTAGCCAGGCTGTTTCTCTCCCGGGAGCACCACTATTTTGTAGTGCCTGGCCATCGCAGGTCAGACCTGCAATTCAGGGACTCATGGACCCGCCTGACCCGGCAGTACAATCGTAGAGCCTCCTGTCCCAGGGAAGTAAGTATTCCAAGTCAGGCCCACACAATTAATCATGTAAAAAGTAATTATGATGGAAACCTGTCTCGATCAAATTGGTCATGTTTTTTGTGATTCCTTTTTAAAACTACAATTGTGCATAATAAATCTTTTACATTGAATACTAAAATTAAAGCACATCCCAAAGGAGCAGTAGTAGGATTTCAAAGACAAATTCAGCTCCTACAAGGCATCTATTCCATTCACAACATGCACACAACTAATTTTTGTGTCACGAGCATCGCATTTGTAATAGAAACATCTTGAAATCAACTTTGCCAAAGGAAAACAAATATATTAAAGTGCTGCTATGTCATTTCAAGAACCTACAACTTTCCTGTATCAATCTGCTGGTCTAGGGAGATAGTGGCATGACGTTTAAAGTGACAGCGTCAGTACCCTGACGTCAGGGGTTTCAAGCCACGCTGCTCCTTCTGACCAAACTATTTTATTGCCCCTGCTGCATGATTGTAAACTCACCAGGACATGCTGTAATGTGGGGCAGTGCTGATAGGCTACAACCTCAGCACCCTGGGGTTGTGAGTTCAATCCCACACTCCTCCTTGTGATGCTGGCCATGTCACCTCAACCCCCCCCCCCCCATCCCAGGTACAGTAGAGAGATAGCGATGCCTCCAGCACAGAAAGGGGAAAATGCTGGAGTACGTGAATACATTCATGTAAAACATGTGGCAGAAGGGGGTGGAGGCAGGCAGCAAAGCGGATAGGGGCTCTTGGAGGGCAGCATACTCCATTTTTATGTGCTTATAGAGGTCAATACTTAAGTAAACATGTTATGCCACAGTGTAGATGGCACTCATCATATCCCTCCCTCTCCGTTCTTTCTCTCTCTCTCTCTATTATCCAGGTTGAGGATCTCAGGAAACGGGGTCGGCTGCTGAGGCGCCAGGAGTAGGCCTTCCTTGAGGGGGTGAGGGAGGAATTGCGCGCTGAAGCCGGTGAGTAATGAGTCCAGCGTGTGTTTCTTTGTGATCCGCCTACCAGAATAAATAGATGAAAATGCTTGAGTAGCTGTAAGCCATTCTTAATCATAAAATCTGCAGTAAAGCTGCTATTGTGATATCATGTCACAAGGGGTTTATGGTGTTCTACTTGCCTCACTTACTTATGCTACATTTTGATGTTTACAGTGGAGTAGGTGCTTTGCATCCTATTATTAGCATTTGAAGAAAATAACGTAGTAAAGAATGTCATGTTCAAAAGTGTTGTGGACATATCTGACTGGATCCTGTTTCCCTCTTGTCAAGCAGCAGCGCAGGCACCGCAGGTGATGGAGGGAGCCCCACCCTTGTCCTTGGCGGAGGAGGAGGAAGAGGAGGAGAGGGAAGAAGGGGAGGAGGAGGAGGGGGATTATTCTCCCTTGGAGCCCTCATGACCACCCACACTGCCTGCCCCACCACTGCCCCCTGGACCTTCACCGCCTGCCTGACCACTGCCCCCTGGACTGCCTGCCCCACCACTGCCCCCTGGACGCCCACCGCCTGCCCCACCACTACCTCCAGGACCCCCATCACCATCCCCTGTTGGACCTTCCCCTTCCCCCACCCATAGCCCTTCCCATCACTCTCCTGCCCTTCCTGTTCCTGATCCCATCCCACCCCCTTTCCTTTCTGTTCCCCCCCAGGAGCAGCCCGACCAGCCTCAGGAGGGGGCGGGCAGGGAGATGGAGGCCTACTCTGCCATCTTGGAGGAGGTGCAGGTATTGAGAGGGTGTGTGGAGAGGATGGAACATGCCCTCTTGTGGCTGGTAGCCGAAAGAGGGCATGGTGCCAGCAACCATACACCCTCTCAATGACTGCACCTCTTCCGCCCCCCTCGCCTGAGGTAGCTCAAGCTGCTCTTGGGGGGCACCCACCCTCTTTCCCTGCGTTATATGTTATATATGTAAATAGTTTTTTAAAAAGAAGTTTAAGTTTTTAAAAGTTTTATATTTTAATAAAAAAATTGTTTATAGGTTAAACATGCCTGTGTGGTTTTAACCTTGTAGCATCATCAGTTTAGTGGACAGAGTCCAAGGTAGATAGGGGTTCAGGAGGGACTGCTGAATGGGCCCTTTTCAATATAACAACAAGGTGACATATAGAAAGTTTGACAATCTTTATTGGAGTCTGTCATTCATTCTATTACCTGCTAGACACTCTGATGTCAAATCATTGCAGAATCTAGGAAAAAAGCAAGTGAATGCAAGGGTATATGCAACTGTAGGTAGATGACGACATCTCAGCTATGATGTGCAAAGTAAGCCAGTCCCTGTTCCAAAGTAAATGGCTACATAAGGAAGAGAATATAAGTAACTGTGGTAGATTTGTTGTTAAGGAATAGGGTTACTGCTAGTAAGAGTTGGCTCCACACCAGGAGAATCCAAATGAGACATGTGGGCTTTTCTTCCTTTCACGGAAGGTGATGGAAGTAAAGGCCAGATACCTCAATCTATCCTCCTGGTTCTTGAGCTGCACTATTTTGGTTAAGCAGGTGTGGAAACCACAAAGATGCTCACAGCTGCACTGCTCTCAGTAATACAAAACTCCATCTGACAATACTGCAGTTGCCTGTCTAAGACACCTAAAAACAGAAAAGAGGAGAAGCTGGTTTACACAAGGTTCACAAACAGGGGGTTCAACCCCCAAGGTCCATATCTGTCCTCCCTTCCCTGAAGCAATGTGTTAACCTCATTTATGTTGAGCTGCTTAGATGTCACCGTGGTATAGTTGTTAAAGCAATAGCCTTAACTCGCTGATGGTGTGGGTTATTATCACCTGTAATCCTCCACTGCTACTGTTTAAAACTCATGTGAGGGAATAGACTAACTGAAAACAAAAAGTTTGTGTGCATATAACAGCAGGAATGCGTGCCATGGTGTTCTATGAGGCCAACATTATCAATTTACTATTGTTCCTGAAAGTCATCAAGGATACCTGTGTGAAGAGAACAATAGAAGTGTGAAACATTTATTTCACTCATCAGAAGAGTGACTCAAGTGAAGAATAGTAGAGTAAGCAAATAAAGGTTACCATATATCATTCTCACCTACAACTGTTTGGCTAGGTGCAAGCTGGTGTGCTGAGCTGCTTGTCTGGTTTCTCTCTGGCAAACACATAGGTGATGAGCATAGTTAACCTGAAATGAAGAATAAAGAGAAACTGTAAACAAAGACCTATGTCTCCAAAATTAAACACTGAAGTTGTGGCAGAACACACACCTAGAAGTAACAGAGGTGATAACATAGCTTTAGACTCCTTATTAAAAATGGCAGCCATTAGGCACTAATTAGGAGTTTTCCACCTAAACCATGTACACTGATTGAATGTCTACTGAATGGCAGTGTTCCCCCCCCAACACACCCGACCTATTCTTATCAATGAGTTAGTACACAAAACCATTCCTCACCTGATTTTAACTTGCCTGTAATTTGATTCTACAAAGAATTAACTTTAACTCTATGAGTAAACCCTCTCAGATGTATGAACACATCCATTTTACTTACATATCCATTTTTCTACCAGCAAAATATCTACCAGCATGGTCTTTATCAGTCTTCTCAGTCATTTTTGTCAGCCCTGTGGAATGGAGAGTAGGAGATATCAGAAATAAAATAACTATTATAAACAATAGCATACAATGAAAGCCCATAAAGAGAAGTCAGTTTTTGCTGGTTGGTTTCTTTAGTTCTATCATAAGGACACCTAAGTAGCTTACAAAATATCATTCTCACCTGGACTTACTATCTGAGCTGCTTCTAGAAAAGATAAAACAACATATTAGAATGACATGTAGCTTGTTAATGGCTCTGTGGAATAGAGAAAAATGGGAGGCAGAGATAGGAAAAAAAATGTAAAAGACTAAGACAGAGTAAAGTCTCAAACATCTGCATAAGCAATAGGACAGAATAGAAAGGAAACACTGCTCACCTCGACCTTCTTATACCCATGCACGCCTATGTAGCGTTTGACGTCAGCAGGGCGGGAAAACTTTCTCTATGCCTATTGGGCGCCGTTCGGGTGCGGTTGCTTGTCCCGCTTCCTAACCACGCCCATCACACCTTATTGGCTGTCCTATGGGGGTGTGTTTAAACATGTTCTACAAGTAGCCTGAAAAGATGTCTTCACCTTGCAACATGGCTCCAAAACGGAAATTGAATTTCTTGCATGGAGAGTTGCAGATATGGAAAATGGAGGTGGGGCAGACCATGACATTATGAAAGCAGGGAGAGTGGTGGGTGTGGGCATCTGTGTATAACCTGGCCTGGCCTCTTCTTTTCCCTAACAATTGATTCCCCTCCACACTTAACACAAAACCTAAGTCCTCAACAATCCCTCACACCAACACCCAGAAAAATCCATAAACTAAAGAAATACAGATAATGGGGGTGGGGAGGAGTGTCAAAGACAGAAGGGAGTATAAAGGAGAACAGGCAAGTCATAGCACAAAGTTTCATCATTGAGGAAACGAAACACCACAAACACCAACTCACATGAGGGGGTCTTACATAGGAAAAATGGCTGTGCCAAAGCTTTCTATATACTAAGCACGCCTAATTAGCGGCTGACGTCATACGAACCGTTAGGATTCAAATCTAATTGGATGTGCATTGGATGTCGTGTTGCCATATACAGCTATAGTGACGTTGTAGTCATTTCCTTCACATCTCTAAGCTTTGATACGAAGCTCTATGTTCTAAACAAAGTTACCTCTATAGCTCTATGCCTTAAGGCATTGCTTTTCATCTTCCATACATCAGGGGGTTCAAGTCTTGAGTAAGGTTAGCAAATTGTTTATATTCATTTCTCAGCCAGGACACCTGGTAACTCTTTAGCCTTGCCTTTACATATCAATATTTTGCTTCAGCTTTTATTATGTGCAGCCATTGTCTAATATTTAATGCAACCTGTTCTCTCTCATGCTGAACACCCTCCTCCACCAAAAACATCCCCCCCTAACTGGATCATTCTTCAACACCTGTCCAAGCCCTCTGAAGTTTGATTTAACTCATAGCTGTTGGCCAATGCCTATATTGCATCAAAAGAAACACATTCCTACTAGAATGGCTTGTAGTTAGGAGTAAATGAAAGTATCTCATGCACCTGTGGCTGCAGAATGCTGAGGAGAAACAGCAAATTCCACCACTTCTGAGAACTGTTAGGATGCAAGGAAACAAAAGTGAACAACAAACAGCACTGCAATCGGCTCTCTTTTGAAAGCAAAGAAAAAACAGCACACATTATCAGCACTTAAAAAGAGAATAAACAGATACACACCTTAACATTCAAGCTTCCCTCATTGCAAAATGGAGGTCTTCAGTTGCACAAAACTGACCTCATTGTGACCTCATCAATCTGCACCTTCAAAGTAGTATGCCACAATTAAAAGATGTCCTGGGTGTAGAACTCACAACCTCTGGATGTTAGAAGCACAGGCTGGCTCCTAACACATAGAGCTACAGCTGCTTCTACTTAGGTCTATCTAACCACCCTTTCATATCATACTTGACTGAGCTGTCTATGCTCATTAGCTATCATATCAGGATGAACTCAAATAAGTTTAAGCAAAGGAATGCCTAAAGATTTGGAAGGTTTTCAAGTAGAAAACAAATATCAAATATGTATTAAAGAATTGTAGCACAAATGACGCTGATCGGTGAGGGCAAAAAAACACCACTTTTCCGGGTATGACGCCTAAACGGAACAGATTACTTACAGTCATATATCCATTAGTACAGTGCTTAGAATGAAGATTAGCGTGTGAGAAAAATGGAGCTCCACCTCACATGCATTCAAGCACACTTGGGAATATGGGTTTGGGGCTCAGTGAAAGCAGCGCTTTTAACCATTGAGCTACCACTCTTTTGTCTCAGCCTACTATTACATTATAGCTAAACTCCTTTTCCCTTAGCACTTCACTAAGATATGATATGACAAGGGAGCCAGAGACATTGGAGCAAAAGTTGCTGTAGGTCAGTGAGGAAAGGCACTCTCTACCAATCTTCCGAGCTTTGAGGGTTCAAATCCCAGCCTGTATTTTACTTGTGGCATATCTACCTTCCAGGTGCACCTTGATGATGCTTTCCACTTCTTATAGAATTAACTGCATATAAGAAGCGGTATAAGCAAATCCAAACTGCCATAAGCACAAGAAAGCATTTCTAGCTCAACACGGTAATGCTCCTGTTCCGATCTCTGAAACTCCCAGGTTCGACTCCCACCTTTTATCATTTTAATAAGGTCCTAGTTTTTTCCTATTAGCTCTTATAACAGGGTCTACATGGTGGACTTTGCCATTTGTAAGGTGCACATTTCCCTTTCAAGGCAAACCTATTTTCAACTTACCATTGCTCGGACATCCTAAGCAGTGATGAGAGGAAACCTTTCCTCTGACAGCAAGATGACATTTGTGGATCGCCTGGTTAATGTGCTCTATTACGTGCTCTATTACATTTGCCTGGAAAGGGAAATGTGCACCTTACAAATGGCAAAGTCCACCATGTAGACCCTGTTATAAGAGCTAATAGGAAAAAACTAGGACCTTATTAAAATGAGCAAAGGTGGGAGTCAAACCGGGGAGTTTCAGAGGTCAGAGCTCGGAACAGGAGCATTACCGTGTTAAGCTAGAAATGCTTTCTTGTGCTTATAGCAGTTTGGATTTGCTTATACCGCTTCTTATAGGCAGTTAATTCTGCTAGGAGACAAAACACTGCAGTTGTATATTATTGTTTCTTCACGATTTCAGAAATGTATACTTTACCATGATAAAAACTAACAAAGTATGCCATGTTTAAAAGGAGAAATATAAGATGAGTTGAACTCAAATTCTTAGCATGGAAGGGGGAAAAGTTTATTTTTCTGCTACACAGCAAAGTTGTACAGTAATGTTATATTCAATTCCTATAAGAAGTGGAAAGCATCATCAAGGTGCACCTGGAAGGCAGATATGCCACAAGTAAAATACAGGCTGGGATTTGAACCCTCATAGCCCAGAGGATTGGTAGAGAGTGCCTTTCCTCACTGACCTACAACAACTTTTGCTCCAATGTCTCTGGCTCCCTTGTCATATCATATCTTAGTGAAGTGCTAAGGGAAAAGGAGTTTAGCTATAATGTCATAGTAGGCTGAGACAAAAGAGTGGTAGCTCAATGGTTAAAAGCGCTGCTTTCACTGAGCCCCAAACCCATATTCCCAAGTGTGCTTGAATGCATGTGAGGTGGAGCTCCATTTTTCTCACACGCTAATCTTCATTCTAAGCACTGTACTAATTGGATATATGACTGTAAGTAATCTGTTCCATTTAGGCGTCATACCCGGAAAAGTGGTGTTTTTTTGCCCTTACCGATCAGCGTCATTTGTGCTACAATTCTTAAACAAATATTTGATATTTGTTTTCTACTTGAAAACCTTCCAAATCTTTAGGCATTCCTTTGCTTAAACTTATTTGAGTTCATCCTGATATGATAGCTAATGAGCATAGACAGCTCAGTCAAGTATGATATGAAAGGGTGGTGAGATGGACCTAAGTAGAAGCAGCTGTAGCTCTATGTGTTAGGAGCCAGCCTGTGCTCCTAACATCCAGAGGTTGTGAGTTCTACACCCAGGACATCTTTTAATTGTGGCATACTACTTTGAAGGTGCAGATTGATGAGGTCACAATGAGGTCAGTTTTGTACAACTGAAGACCTCCATTTTGCAATGAGGGAAGCTTGAATGTTAAGGTGTGTATCTGTTTATTCTCTTTTTAAGTGCTGATAATGTGTGCTGTTTTTTCTTTGCTTTCAAAAGAGAGCCGATTGCAGTGCTGTTTGTTGAGAAAAAAAAGGGGGTTGTAAAAGCCATGTGTAAATTATATTATTGTTTTGGGCAGAAATGTGGTTTGTTATCCATGCAATATAATGTGTTCCATTGACATTATATTTATTAGGACAGAGAAAAGATGAAAATTACCCATTCAAACTCACTATTGGAATTATTGATGAAAAAACACAGCGAACGTCTGCCTCGTGTCTAACAAAGAGCCGCAATTACGAAAGTTGAAACGGCATTGAAATCCAAGTTAGACCAGGGTTTCTTACGTCTACATAATACACGATATTTAGACGCAGGCGTTCGCTCAGGTAGCGCCTATCTAGCATCCCCATTCGGCACGCCCACGGAACGCCCACGGAACGCCCACGTCCAGAGCTGGAGATGGGACTATGCTTTCTATAGACGTCAGTCCGTCAACTATCTCTTAGGGACGTCTATGTGTCGTTTATTTCCCAATTAACATTAATTAAGACCCTTAACTCCGTAATTTGGACTCCGTAATCGGACGTCCAAAGCACGCCTAAGTTAAACGCAGTAATAGAGAATTTACCTCTTAGTGTGTGCAAGAAGGAGTGCATTAAGGAGCATTACTTGCTCCTTAAGCGCGCTCCTTTGGCACACACCTTTGCGGCATGCACTGCAAGAGTCTTAGTTTTAAATAGTTGGTACCAGAACAAGGTCTTGGTGGGCAGAGTCCGCAGTACTGTTGCCTTGTGGCGGCAGATCAAAGAGAGACTCTGAAAAAAGAAAGCACACATATAGTAAAGACACAGTTTAAAATCTTTAAGCAGGCTCATAAAATTTAGCATCCAGTAAAAGCTGTGCAGTATGTCTAGCTGGTGGATCGGTGCTATGATAGACATCAGTGGCAATGCACTGCAAGAGTGTTAGCTTTAAATAGTTGGTACCAGTGGGGTCCACAGCGCCACCGCTTCGTGGTGGTAGATCAAAGAGAGACTCGGAACAAAGTCTTGGGTGGGGGCCACAGCGCCTCCGCTTCAGAGGCATTATAGCAGTCTTGTTAACCATCCTTTTAAAATAATTCTTAGCATTTTGTTTGCTTTTTTGACCGCTGCTGTACATTGGGTGGTAGGTTTCATCGTATTGTCTACAATGGCACCCAGATCTTATTCTTGGGTGCTAACCCACAAGGTGGACCCTAGCATCTGGTAACTATGATTTGGGCTGTTCTTCCCAATGTTCATCATTTTGCATATGTCCACATTAAATTTCATCTGCTATTTGGATGCCCAGTCTTCCAATTTCCTAAGGTCTGCCTACAATTTTTCACAATCTGTATGTATTTTAACAACTTTGAACAGTTTAGTATCATCTGCAAATTTAATCACCTCATCGCAATAGTCCTACAACAGATCCCTGCAGCACTCCACTAATTACCCTCCTCCACTGAGAAAAAATGGCCATTTATCCCTACCCTCTGTTTTCTATCCAATCACCAATTCTTAATCCACAACTGTACTTTGCCACCTATCCCATGACTCTTTCATTTTCTCAGGAGCCTCTCATGACATGTAGGGAATACTCCATGTCTTTTCCTTTTCTAGAGACTTACAGTAAAAGTTGTCACTAATCACTTGGCACAGTTTTATTTTGCCTACTCAGTGACATGGGAGCAATGCTGAAACTGCTGAAAGGGAAGGCTCCCAAAACTATACAAGAAATGTATGTGCTCAAGGCTACCTAAAAGGACGTGGTGAAAGAACAGGTTGCAAAACCATGCGTTCCCAAAGGTGATGGTAAGGAGGGTGAGGTGGGATCTGAGGGTGATGATGGTTTTGTCCTAAAGAGGAGATTCTCCAAACTGTTCTGAACAAATTTGATGAAAGAGTTGAAAGTTTGGTGTCTTGTATTGGGGAGACAAAGCAGAGAGTGTGAACCTTAGAGGACTGGATGAAAATGGAAAGTTCTTCAATACAGTCTCTGCATTTCAAAGTCAGGACTCTTCAAGACCAGTTGTAGAATCAAGAGAATTGGAGCTGCCGTTCTAATATTTGGATCTTTGGTGGAGAGGAAAACAGTGACCGAGTTCAAAGAAGCGTGGGATGAACACAGAGGATCTAGAATCAGAAAATAATATTAAATATTGAACTAAGGCCAGTACTGGGCAGACTTGCACGGTCTGTGTCTGTATATGGCCGTTTGGGGGAGGATGGACTGGAGAGGGCTTCAATGACTGGGAGGGTTTAGATGGGCTGGAGTAGGTTTTAAAGGAGATTTTGGCAGTTGGAACCCAAGCACAGTACTGGGTAGAGCTTTGGATCCTTGCCCAGAAATAGCTAAGAAGAAAAAAATTTTAAAATTTATATTGAATCAGGTTGGGCAGACTGGATGGACCATTCGGGTCTTTATCTGCCGTCATCTACTATGTATGTTACTATGTATGAAAAAGCAGAGAGTGTGAATCCTCAAAGTATGTGCAGGAGATGCTGTGTGCATGTTTCCTGGTTTCCATAGCAGTTCCTCAATATGAGGTGGAGAAGGCTCACAGACAACTTAAAGCCATCCCAGGGGCAGGAGAAACTCTGAGATCTTCATTGTTAACATAGAAACAGAAACATAGAAAGTGATGGCAGATAAGGGCCAAGGCCCATCAGGTCTGTCCACACCAATGACCCTCCTCTACCTCCCTTTGTGAAGAGATCCCACCTGTCGATCCCATTTAGCTTTAAAATCAGGCACACTGCCGGCCTCAATTACCTGTATCGGAAGACTATTCCATCGATCCACCACCCTCTCGGTAAAGAAGTATTTCCTGGTGTCGCCATGCAATGTCCCTCCCCTTATTTTCCACGGATGCCCTCGTGTTGACATGGGTTCCTTGAAGAAGAAGATATCCTTCCCCACCTCGATACGGCGCATGAGGTATTTGAATGTTTCGATCATGTCTCCCCTCTCCCTGCGTTCCTCTAGGGAGTAGAGCTGCAATTTATTCAGCCGTTCCTCATATGGGAGATCCCTGAGCCCTGTGACTATCCGTGTGGCCATTCGCTGGACCGATTCAAGTCTCAGCACATCTTCGCGGTAATGTGGTCTCCGGAATTGTACACAGCATTCCAGATGGGGTCTCACCATGGACCTATATAATGGCATTATGACTTCGGGCTTACGGCTAACAAAACTCCTGCGTATGCAACCTATGATTTGTCTGGCCTTAGATGAAGCTTTCTCCACCTGGGTAGCAGACTTCATGTCCTCACTGATGATTACCCCTAAGTCTCGTTCCGCTACAGTTCTCTCTAGGATCTCACCATTACGAGTGTAAGTCTTACAAGGATTTTTGTTGCCAAGGTGCATGACCTTGCATTTTTTGGCGTTGAAACTTAGTTGCCAGGTCCTGGACCAATTCTCCAGTAGGAGGAGGTTGTGCGCCATACTATCGGTCTTGGATTTGATGTCAGGTCCTGTTGTGTTCTTGCCTACTATATTGCATAGTTTGGCGTCATCGGCGAATAACGTTAATTTACCCTGAAGCCCCTCAGCCAAGTCCCTTATGAAGATGTTGAATAAGATTGGGCCCAAGACCGAGCCCTGCGGTACTCCGCTGATCACCTCCGTCGTTTCGGAGGGGGAGCCATTCACCACCACCCTCTGAAGTCTACCTCCTAGCCAGTCCCCCACCCATGTAGTCAAGGTATCACCCAAACCTATAGAGCTCATCTTGCTCAACAACCTGCGGTGTGGTACGCTATCGAATGCTTTGCTGAAATCCAAGTACACGACGTCCAGGGACTCCCCAATATCCAGTTTCCTCGTCACCCAGTCGAAGAAGCTGATCAGGTTGGATTGACAAGACCTCCCCTTTGTGAACCCATGTTGACGGGGATCTCGCAGATTCCCCTCGTTCAGGACCGTATCCAATTGGTGTTTGATTAGAGTTTCCATTAGTTTGCTCACTATTGATGTGAGACTCACTGGTCTGTAGTTCGTAGCTTCCATCCTGCATCCTTTTTTGTGGAGTGGAATGACATTAGCCGTTTTCCAGTCTAGCGGGACTCTTCCCGTGCTAAGGGAGAGATTGAAGAGTGTTGATAGTGGTTTCGCCAAGGTGTCTCTTAACTCCCTGAGTACTCTGGGGTGTATGTTGTCTGGCCCCATTGCTTTGTCAACCTTGAGTTTGGATAGTTCACTGTAGACACTACTGGGCGTAAACTTGAAGTTGCAAAATGGGTCTATTGAGCTATCCCCTGTTGGTAGCTGAGGGCCGGATCCCGGCGCCTCATGGGTGAAGACTGAGCAAAAGTATTCATTTAACAGTTTAGCTTTTTCGGAGTCCGATTCTACATAGTTCCCCTCAGGTTTCCTAAGGCGTACTATCCCTCCTGTGTTCCTGTTTCTATCACTAATATACCTAAAGAATGCTTTTATCGCCCTTTTTGATGTTCTTTGCTAGATTCTCCTCCATCTGGAATTTGGCCTTTCTGACTGCCGTTTTGACGGCTCTTGACTTGGCCAGGTAGTCTTCCCTGGAGTCCTGCTTCCTTGAATGTTTGAAGGAGATGAATGCTCTTTTCTTCTCTTTTATGAGGTTGGAGATCTCCGTAGAGAACCACTGCGGTTTGTTTTTTCTTCGTCGTTTACTTACTGATTTTATAAATCGGTTTGTTGCTTCATGTATGGTAACTTGAATGCTGACCACATTTCCTCTACATTATCTGTCTCTGCTTGGTTTTGCAGCAACTGATGGATGAAATCCCCCATGTTCTCGAAGTTGGTGTCCTTGAAGCTGAGGACCTTAGTTAATGTGTTGGATTTGGTGAAACCTTTTCTGAGGTTAAACCATACCATGTTGTGGTCACTGGATGCCAACCTGTCTCCCACCGAGACCTCTGTGACACTTTCTCCGTTGGTAAGTATTAGGTCTAGAATCACCTGATCCCTAGTTGGCTCCAAAACCATTTGCTTGAGTCTTGCTCCCCTTATAGAGTTTAATAGCCTTCTGCTGCTGCTGGTCGCAGAGGAAAGTGTGTTCCAATTCACATCAGGCATATTGAAGTCACCCAACAATACTGTGTCCCCACGCAAGGTGATATTCTCTATGTCCTCGATTAATTCCATATCAAGGTCTTCCTGTTGTCTTGGAGGTCTGTATACTATGCCAAGGTACAGGCATTTGTCCTTTCCCCTGGCCAAATTTACCGAAAGGGATTCCCCTGTGTACCTAATGTCTGTGATTCTGGTAACTTTGATGTCATCTTTGGCATATAGTGCTACCCCTCCTCCCATTTTGCCCTCCCTGTCTCGGCGGAACAAATTGTAACCCGGTATGACCATGTCCCACCTGTGGGAGTCCATGAGCCAGGTCTCGGATATCGCCACCACATCTAGGTCGGCGTCCCTCATTTCCGTCTCCAATTCCAGAATCTTGCTGCCCAAGCTGTGGGCATTGATGTACATAGCCTTCCAAATCTTAGGTTTGTTATGGCTATCTAGTAATATTCCCGATTGAGCTCCGTTGACTCCTTTGGTATTGTTTGCAATGTGTGTATTCTCCTTAGACCCTGAATCACAGTGCGAACTTACCCCGGACTCGAAAATGTGAGTATCCCCCCCCCCCCCGAACATGGAAATGTGAGCACCCCCCCCAGACCCATAATTAGAACTATGTGTTAGCGCCTCAGATCCCGACCCATGATTGCCATGTATACATACCTCAGACCCTAAATGGTATTGGCAGCTTGCTTCGTTAGGTAGGTTATTAGTGCCCGTGCCCTCCCCCAACTTACCTAGTTTAAAGCCCTATGGAGTAGGCGGGCTAATCGGTGTCCAAAGACGTTCTTCCCTCTGCTGGACAGGTGCAGCACATCTGGTCCCTGTAGTCCTTGTAGTGCCTCTCCGTGGTTCAGGAACCCGAAGTTCATCTCCTTGCACCATCCTTGCAGCCAGTTGTTTGCCTTCTGGATCCGATTCTCTCTGGCTCTTCCCTTGCCCTTTACTGGAAGGATCGAGGAGAACACAACCTGCGCATCCAACCTCCTCAGCTTCTTACCCAGGGCTCCAAAGTCCTCAGGTATGCTCTCCGGGGTGCTCCTGGCGGTATCGTTGGTTCCGACATGGATAAGAAGCATGGGGAAGTGGTCTTGGGGCCTGATGAGTCTGTCCAAGCAGGCGGTTACATCCCGGATCCTGGCTCCTGGCAAACAGCAAACCTCTCTCGATTGAATATCTGGTCTGCAGATTGGGCCCTCAGTGCCCCTCAGCATTGAATCCCCAATTACCACCACTCTACGCTTCTTAGGGGGGGGAGGGGCGATCTGATGTCTCTGGGACCGGAACTTCCTGCTGGATATCTTCCTGTTCCTCATTGTCAGGTCCTCCCTGAAGCAGCTGGAATCTGTTCCTCAATGGGATTTGCGGGGTTGATGTAGAACTACCCTGTGTGTGAGAAAAAGAGACAGTATATGAGGAAGGTTTTCTGTGTTTGCCTGTGGAGGAGGTTACCAGCTGCCAGGAGTCAGCTTCGTCAGCCTCTTCCTGAATTCCGATTGTTGGTCCCAAGGTTGCAGGATTGGTGGTTTTGGGTGTCCCGAGGATGGTCCTGCCAGGTTCCTGTACGGTGATCTGGGACAGTTCCTGGATGACTTCATCGATGTAGGCCTCGTCGTCCCGGATACTTCTTAAGCGCATGACCTCCTCTCTCAGGCTATTCAGTTCCTGTAAAAGGCTGTTATCTAGTTGATCCGTCGTTTCTGTCTGTGTAGAAACTGTAGCCATTTTTGTGGGGATGGCCTCGGTCTGTACAGAGACCTCTGTGCTCTGTCCCAGCTCTCCCTCCGCTTCCGTGGCCACCCCCTCGATCCCTTTGGTGACTGGACCGCCTGCCTTGATTGTAGTTCTGTTTCTTCTGGTTCTACCTGACATTTTTTTTTTTTTTTTTTTTAAATAAGATAGTTTGGAAAATCTGACTGCTGGAAAGAAATTAAGAAATTAAGCAGCAAGTTTAAGAAAGTGAGTGATAGAAGGATATAGAGGAGCTGGGAAAGCTTAAAAGATGGGTTAAAGGTTAATTAGCTAGTTATCAGTGAAGGTGATTGTACTCTGCCTTGTTGTGTATTTGGATCCTACGTTGGCAGTTATCTGGAGCCCCTCCTAGAGGCCCTTCTCGAGGCCCTTCGCAAAGGCGCTCTCGCTAAGGCGAGCGCCTATGCCGCTCACCTTCGCCGCGCGCCGAACGGCTGCGCGCCGTTGGCTCGCCCCCTTTTATGGGGGATCTCGGCTGTGACGTCGGGGGGTAGGCGGAGTTACCACCCGCCTCTGCCCACTCCCTTCGCTGGTTCTCCTGCCTTCTCCGCTCCTCTCCGCCCCCTTGTACTGCCTCCTACGACTCTCCTTTACTTCTCCTGCCCTCTCTGCTTCTCTCTTTCCGCCCGCTAAGTCAGCCTCCTGCACCTGAAATCAAGCACACACACAAAGCACCTCCGACTCCGATCCTCTCCGCTTTCAGCTCTCCACGTGCTTGTTTCCAAAAGGCGCCCCTTGGCTGGCTAAGCGATCCTATGGTTTGTGGAAATAGAGTATGCAGGGCCGGATTAAAGGATAGGCCCAGTAGGAATGTGCCTAGGGCCCGAATATGTGAGGAAGGCCACTCACTGTCACTTTTCCAATTTTTTTTTTTTTTAACGGCAATGACAGCAAGATCGCTCCCCCCCCCCCCCGCAAACCCTCCAAAGAATAATGAATAATGTAAGTGGTGACCCGCATGAAGGTGAGGGGAAGAGAGAAAGATGGGCCTGGGGTGGAGGCTCGGAGCGGGAGAGAGAAAGAAAGGGGCAGTTGGGCAGTTGATAGAAGAGGGGAGAAGGGAGAGAGAGAAGAGGGCAGATGGATATCAAATGAGAGGGGAGAATAGATGCTGAATGGAAGTGGAGAATGAGAACACATACTGGACGGAAGGAGGGAATAAAGAAAAAGGGCATATGCTGGATGGGGGGAATAAGTGAGATAGTGGAGGGTGAAGGAAAGGGGTGGCAATCTGTGGGTAGACACAGTGAAAAGAGGGAAACTGAAGACTAAATAGTAAGAGATAATTTAATTTAGACAGAAGCAGAAAATAGAGAAGAGAGAAATGCCAGAGCATGGGGGGGGGGGGGGAGCATGGGGAAGAAAGAAAGGGGCAGTTGGGCAGATGATAGAAGAGGGGAGAAGGGAGAGAGAGAAGAGGGCAGATGGATATCAAATGAGAGGGGAGAATAGATGCTGAATGGAAGTGGAGAATGAGAACACATACTGGACAGAAGGAGGGAATAAAGAAAAAGGGCATATGCTGGATGGGGGGAATAAGTGAGATAGTGGAGGGTGAAGGAAAGGGGTGGCAATCTGGGTAGACACAGTGAAAAGAGGGAAACTGAAGACTGAATAGTAAGAGATAATTTAATTTAGACAGAAGCAGAAAATAGAGAAGAGAGAAATGCCAGAGCATGGGGGGGGGGGGAAGGGGGAAGGAGACAAAAATATCAGATCTGAGTGGAGGAATTGAGAAGAGAGAGGGAAATGGAAGGAGAGAGATGCCAGACCATGAGGGGAACAGAGGGAAGAAGATGGATGCCAGACCAAGGGGGCAGGGGGAGGGCAGGAGGAGAAATGGAAAGATGGAAGGGGGTTGACAGACAGTTTCTGGAAGGGGCAGACAGTGGATAGAAGAAAGAACATGACAAGATGGTGAAAGCAGAAACTGGGAGACAAAGGTTGTTAAGTGCCATCAACTTGTGTTCGAGTCCTAGTCCAATGTTAGATGCATATTAGAGAAAAGCAAAGAACACCAAAACTCCCTAAACCTTTGCTTCATCAACTACAGCAAACCTTTTGACTGTGTGAATTACAATAAACTATGGAGAACTCTAGGCCAAATGGGAATACCCAAACACATAATTCAGCTGATAGAGAGCCTATATGAAAATCAAAACGACAAAGGTACAAAATATATCCTATTTTTTTATTTTTTTGTTATAGGATAAAGTAGTATTGTAGCTGTATTGATAAATGTTTAGAAATAGAAAATAGAAATACAGTGATCATTTTATTGGACTAATTTTAATAAATTTTTGACTAACTTTTAGAGGCCAAATTCTCCTTCCTCAGGTCAGGACAGGATACTATAACAGCAGTATACTTTACTGACCTAAGGAAAGAGGGTTTGACCTCTGAAACCTAATTTTAAAATGTATTAGTCCAATGAAATGATATTATCTTATTTTCCATTTTTTGTTAATTTGTAAAGTGATTTATTATTTCTCTTTTTTTCAGATTTACATCTGCTATCTTTATATTATGTTCAGCAATGGGGAATATGCACCACTGTTTCTTCACCCCCTAAATTGTACTGTTCCTTTGGTTTGTAGCACAAACCAGCATGCTGAATGCTCTGCACTGCTCCGATGTTCATAGAATTCCTATGATCGTCAGAACAGTGCAGAACATTCAGCCCACCAGCCAGTGCTAAAAACCTCTTCTGTACTTTTGTAAAAAGGGGGGATGTTTAGTTTGTGATTACTTATTCCATACTTGGTGAGGGTGGTTCTGTGTCCTGTGTGTATGAAAGACATGGTTTTCTGTTAGCATTGACCAGCCTTATTTGGCAAAATGCATCAGGCATGGTTCCTGGGAGCACTTGAAAAAACCTGATTTGAATCTCCTTATTGTCAGCCGATCTTCTTTTGTTCCACATTGGATTCTTTGGTGGATCGCTTGCCATGTTGTTTTGTTACAAATTAGCATACATGGAGTGAAACGTACCAGAGGGAAAACAGATTTGGTTGTTTATACATACATATGGGTTAAAGTTGGACGACAGAGTGAGGCAGTTGAGAGGAGTTGCATAGACCATCAAGAAAAACTAAAAACTTCTATTTATTTGCTTATCCAAAAATTAATGGGTGTAGATATAAGACCTTCTTAGATAGGAGCCTAGCATTTCAAGCTGGTAGGCAACAATCTTGGTTAGGTAAATGTATTCAGCAAGCTATGTTATCCTATTGCAGTTTTCGGAAATTAAGACCACTTTGTTCGATAAGTGGTGGGACCGTTGGATGACCATGGAATAAAGGGAGCACTAAAGGAGGACAAAGCAATCGCTGACAAACTGAATACAATTTTTGCGTCTGTATTTACCGAAGAAGATTTACACAGCATACCGGAACCCATCAGGCTACATGCTGGAAAAAAAGATAGAAAGCTGTCAGGATTGACGGTCAGTCTAGAGGAGGTGTGTAGGCAGATTGATAGGCTTAAGAGCGATAAATCCCCGGGACCGGATGGCATCCATCCGAGGGTCATCAAGGAACTGAAAGGGACAATAGCTTCAACTAATAGCCAATCTGTTGATCGAATCAGGAAAGATTCCGGAAGATTGGAAGGTGGAGAATGTTACGCCGATCTTCAAGAAAGGTTCGAGGGAAGATCCGGGAAGCTACAGACCAGTGAGTCTGACCTCGGTACCGAGAAAGATGGTAGAGTTGCTGATAAAGGACCGCATCATTGATCACTTTGACGGACACGGGCTGATGAGGACCAGTCAGCAAGGTTTTAGCAAAGGAAGATCATGTTGACGAACTTGCAGCACTTCTTTCAGGGAGTAAACAGGCAGATAGACAAGGGTGACCCGGTAGACATTGTATATCTGGATTTTCAGAAGGCATTTGACAAGGTTCCTCATGAATGACTACTTCAGAAAATTGCGAGATATGGAATCAAGGGTGAAATACTCATATGGATTAAAAACTGGCTGGAGCATAGGAAACAGCGAGTGGGGGTAAATGGACAATACTCGGACCAGAGGGGTGCCGCAGGCTTGGTGCTTGGACCCGTGCTCTTCAATATCTTTATAATCGATTTGGACATTGGTATGACGGGTGAGGTGATTAAATTTGTGGACGATATAAAGTTATTCAGAGTAGTGAAGACGCAGGGGGATTGCGAGGATCTGCAACGTGACATAATCAGGCTCGAGGAATGGGCATCGACATGGCAGATGAGGTTCAACATGGATAGGTGTAAAGTGATGCATGTAGGTAACAAAAATCTCATGCACGAATACAGGATGTCCGGAGCGGTACTTGGAGAGACCTCCCAGGAAAGAAACTTGGGAGTTCTGATCGACAAGTCGATGAAGCCATCCGCACAATGTGCCGCCGTGGCAAAAAGGGCGAATAGAATGCTAGGAATAATAAAGAAGGGGATCACGAACAGATCGGAGAGGGTTATCATGCCGCTGTACCGGGCCATGGTACTGCATCCAGCACTGGTCGCCGTACATGAAGAAGGACACGGTATTATTCGAAAGGGTCCAGAGAAGAGCGACTAAGATGGTTAAGGGGCTGGAGGTGTTGCTGTACAGTGAAAGATTAGAGAAATTGGGCCTCTTCTCCCTCGAACAGAGGAGATTGAGATGGGACATGATCGAAACATTTAAGGTATTGAAGGGAATAGACTTAGTAGATAAAGACAGATTGCTCATCCTCTCCAAGGTAGGGAGAATGAGAGGGCACTCTCTAAAATTGAAAGGGGATAGATTCTGTACGAACACAAGGAAGTTCTTCTTCACCCAGAGAGGGGTAGAAAACTGGAACGCTCTTCCAGAGTCTGTCATAGGGGAAAACACCCTCCAGGGATTCAAGACAAAGTTAGACAAGTTTCTGCTGAACCTGAACGTACGTAGGTAGGGCTAGTCTCAGTTAGGGTGCTTGTCTTTGACCAGAAGGACGCTGCGTGAGCGGACTACTGGGCATGATGGACCACGGGTCTGACCCAGCAGCAGCAATTCTTATGTTCTTAGTAAGTTTTATTATTGAAATTCTATTTTACAAATATTTGCATTTTTTACTGTATTATTGTATTTCGCTGATTGTCCAGCTCTTGTGACAATCCTGCAACCCCGAGGTTTGTCACAGAGAGATTTGGTAAGAGTTGCAAGCCCAGAGGCAGAAGGGCGAACCAAGTCAGAGCCGGGAGGGGTAAGTCAGCTGACTATCCTGTGGACTCAGAGGGAGAAAGGGATGCAGGTCCAGAAAGCTGGTACTGCTCTGATAATGTCCTGAGGTCAAACAGTAAAGATTGGCCTTATTGGTTTACAGATTCTGTGAAGCAGAAGGCAGCACAGCAGGGTGCCTTGAGAACAGTTCAAGCCAAGGGAAGAAAACGTTCTCCCCTGCAGCAAAAGGGGAGTGGTTTCTTCCCTCAGCTTAAACGGAGACTCTGTAATGAGCTAAGGAGGGCAGCAGGAGAAGCAGGCAGAGGAACGGAAACCAGATCAGAGAGGTGCCCCAGGATGGAGGAAGGAGCCCTGTGGGAGTCGGTGCTGACTAAGGAACAGTCAGAACCACTAGTAGTGAATGACTGGGTCATGGAAGAGGACCAGGTTAGGAACCTTCCTGTTGATCCATGTATGTCTGAAACTATGGTGATAGAGGACAGTTATAATCTCCCTGAATCTCAACCTGAAGGAATGGAGATTTCTTAGCCTTGAGAAGTGTGATAAGAAGGTATCTTTCCAACTTACCTTTTTCTACCTTATGTTAGGAACTATGAATGTTGTGACAAAAGTTAATTCCTGGAGTTATGCCTGTGTAAATCACAATAGTTTTTGCATGTGGCTTCAGCTGTTGCTCAGCCGTGTCAAGCCTGAGTGAGGAAGCCGCTGAAAGCCTCTAGGTTTCATATTACAAACCTCCGTGCCTGCTGGATTCTGTTAACCAATTATCCTAAGCCAGCTGTGAAGCACAACTAGCTCCGTGAGCTTTGGGAGCTGGGGCAAAGTTAACTTAAGGACTGCTCTTTTCGCCATGCAGGGTCTCTGCAAGGCTAGCTTAAAGAATTGTGGTATATGCTTTTCTTTTACAAGTCTGTTTTGAATTGAAATGTTTTGACTGTGAGAACAAAATGCCTGTTAAACACAAGCTCTGGGGAAGAGAAACACATGGACTGTGTGGCATGTAGCGAAGCCCAGAGCTATGGGATTTATGTTTTCATATTACAAACCTCCATGCCTGCTGGATTCTGTTAACCAATTATCCTAAGCCAGCTGTGTTTGTGTGCCTAGGGGCCCTCAAAGAATTAATCCTGCCCTGGGAGTATGTGTTATCAGTGGCTTGGTGCCAATATGTGATGGACTACAATAGAATGTCTATTCGAGTTTTTCCTGACTTGGAACAAGTTACAATGAAAAAATGAAAGGAGATGTTGAAATGGAAAGATGCTGTGCAGAAGTTAGGGTATAAAGCTGGAATTTGGACAAATTTGTGAAAATTTTATTAAACAAGACGGCCGAGGGTCACAGAGGAAGCTGCATTTGGTAGACCCTTCTGAGACTACTTCTGGAAGTACTGGAGGATGTATTTTGAGGTCTCAAGATGATGGATTGTAGTAGACACCATGGGGGTAGGGGAGTGGACCACCCCAGTTGACATCTTGGTGGGGATGCCAATACCTCTCCACCCCCATGCCACATTCATGCCCTCCCTTCCTTACACTCGTACTTCTTTAAAATATTTTCCAGTGCAAGCAACTACTCTAGCCTGTTGCTCGCACAGGCCTGGTTCCCTTTGAAATCACTTCCTTGTCATGGGGCCAGGAAGTGACATCAAAGGAAAGCCAGCGTGAGCAGCAGTTGGAGAAGCTGCTCATGCCGGAGAAGATTTAGATACATGGAGATGGGAAGGGACAGCACGAGTATGGCGTGGGAGTGCAGAAATAGTTTGAGGGGGGCAGAGAGGATGTTGTGGGGGGATTGGCAGAGAGGAGGGTGCGGGGGATACCACCACCACCCTGGGTGCCTCTCACCCTCGCTCTTCGCTCTGTCACTGTAATTGGAGGTCAGAGCAACTGATTGATATGACCAGAGTGGATGACTTTATGAAGTCTTTACTTGAGATTTTTATTTAATCTGATTCCTGGGATACTTCCTGTAGTTTTCTGCTTACCCCCTTTTATGACTTTTTGTTGCTGGCTGCAGTAGTATTAGCTCTGATGCTTTGATAAATCCCATAAGTCTCGGTAGAATGTTTTGGGGCAGGGTTCTTTACAGGAAGCAGAATGGAAAAAGATTTATTTGTATAATCATAAATGTAAACAACTGCAATATAAAGTTGTTCATCGAGTGTATATTTTCCCTCTTCAGTTGTATCACATGGGAAAAAGTATGACTACAGATTGTTGGAAGGGATGTGGAGAACTCAGGTCTTTTGATCATATGTGTTGGTCTTGTAAGGTGGTGCAGAATTTCTGGGCTGTGGATCAGAGATTTCTTTCTCAGTGGATCTGGGGGGATTTTTACTAGGTTTTCAGATATGTCTTTTGGGATGGGAATTAGGTGATGGGTTGCGGGAGGATCAGAAGGAGTTTATATTGAATCTATTATTAGCTGCTAGACTTACTATTGTTATACAGTAGTGTTGTCTGATTCAGGAAAAAATATTTAGATTCGATTCAGCCTATTGAATCAATTTTTCAATTCGATTTTCTTGCCCAATTGGGTGTTTTTTTCCCCAAGCATCCTGGTGGGTTTATTTTATACACTATATACTAGGGAAATTCAAATTACCAACTGGTGATAAACTAACAGCTCTATAACTGATCACCTTAAATAGATAATAATAAATATGATATATGTAGTAAAATTACACTATCAAACTGGCTTCAAAAAGTGCTATTAAGTGAACGCTCAGACCCACAACCTCAACTCTAGTGATTTTTCACAGAGCCAGTTGCAAATGAGACCATCATAGCATGTTCACTGTCTCTGCCACCTACTTCTTATTACACCTAAAAACTCTACATAGATAAGAAGATTGTTACTTATCTGTATTGCATGGTGGCAAAAATTCAGCTCTGCAATTGCTCCGGGTATATTTTTAAATTCTAAACTGCTGTCATACTCTCTCAGACCCCCAACCTAGGTTTCACAGTTGGCTTCTTCAGGAGGGAACACTGCGTAAAACATAATCAATCAGACTACCACCCAGTGAAAAGAAGATCCTACCATCCACTAAGCTCAAGAAGCACTAAAATACACTCATACAACTCTCTACCAAACCTTATAACATTCACTAAACTTCCAAATCACAGCTTAAAGGGTAACAGGACTCCTCCACCCAGCTAACAGACAGCTCCAGCAACACGATTCCAACACAGATTACGCCCACTAAGTACCTCCCAGTCTCTACTCAGAACATCAGAAGATGGACAGCCCTCTTAACCAATCAGAAAGGCACAAAAACGGACTTTCAATCTCAAAGTTTAAACCGATCAATCTCATTATTCAATCCCATGGAAACTAGAGTGTGCCACTGAAAAATAAATCTGTGCTCATGTTGCAACAAGTACTGAGACACATTGCCTGTGTCTTTATTAGCTTTCAGTAGTACAGTATATTAACATCTTCCACCCTGTGTCCATTCTCCAGCCAATGACTAGTTGTAAGACGCTGGCATCGAATATTATGCTCAGCGATATGTAATTTTATGACCCATCTGGTGTGCCCAATATAGAACTTGCCACAGGGTCACACTATGCAATATATCACTGCCTGAGATGAACAATTAGTTCCGGATCTAAGTAGAGTTTTTAAGTGTAATGAGAAGCAGGTGGCAGAGACAGTGAACATGCTATGATGGTCTCATTTGTAACTGGCTCCGTGAAAAATCACTAGACTTCAGGTTAAGGGTCTGAGCATTCACTTAATAGCACTTTTTGAAGCCAGTTTGATAGTGTAATTTTACTATATATATCATATTTATTATTATCTATTTAAGGTGATCAGTAATAGGGTTTATTTTATAGCCTCTTCACCCTTTTGCCCTTTCCTACCCACACTGGCGCTGTGGTGTAAACAAAATAAACAAACAAAAAAGACTTTTCCTCTCTGTTAAATCCTAGCTCACATTCACAATCTAATATCAGCTCTAGCAGGATACAAGTTTCAAATCTGACATATTTTCTACCTTTTGTTGTCTGAACATAAGCTGTAACTCTGCTGGGTCAGACCAGAGTCCACTCACGCAATAGCCCAACAGGTCCAAGACCTGTGCAGTAATCCTCTATCTATACCCCTCTATCCCTTTTACCAACAGAAAATTGTCCAATCCCTTCTTGAACCCCAATACTGTACTCTGTCCTATCACGCCCTCTGGAAGCGCATTCCAGGTGTCCACCACACATTGGGTGAAGAAAGACTTCCTAGTAGAGAGTTGCGCGGGGACAGAAATCCCACCCATCCCCGCTCGTCCCCACCCATCCCCGCCAGGATCCTCTCCATCCCCACCCATCCCCACAAGGAATTACCTCCATCCCCGCCCGTCCCCATAAAAAGCAGCAATTACTTCTGACAGGATCATCAATTCCACAGTTTCTTTTGTGTTTCCGCTGCTGTTTTCCTTGTGGAATCTCTTTGGTGGAACCCTTTGTTTTCTGTTCAGGTAATTAACTTATAAACCCCCTCTTTTATTATGGCTGACGTGTCCATTATATTATATGGACGAACCCTGCTTCCAAAGCCTTCCATCCCCGTGGGAGTCCCATTGGCTAGAGGGGGGTCCCTTTGGGAGTCCTGTGGGCCAGAGGGGGGTCCCCGTGGGAGTCCCGTGGGTTAGGGGGGATCCGCGGGATTCCCGCAATCCCCGTTTCTGTGCAGACCTCTACTTCCTAGCATTTGTTTTGAAGCTGTCCCCTTTCAACTTTTCTAAATGCCCTCTCGTCCTTGAGTTTTTTGAAAGTTTGAAGAATCTGTCCCTCTCCACTTTCTCTATGCCCTTCATGATCTTGTAGGTCTCTATCATATCCCCTCTAAGTCTCCTCTTTTCCAGGGAAAAGAGCCTGAATTCCTCTAATCTCTCAGCGTATGAAAGATTTTCCATACCTTTTATCAGACGTGTCGCTCTCCTTTGCATCTTCTCGAGTACCGCCATATCCTTCTTAAGGTCCAGCGACCAATATTGTACTCAGTACTCCAGATGCGGATGCACCATCGCCCGATACAACGGCAGTATAACTTTTTTCATTCTGGTTGTAATACCCTTCTTGATTATACCCCAATTGGGTGTTTTCGCTTTCTTAGCGGCTGCTGCGCACTGTGCCACCGGCTTCATTGACCTGTCCACCATTATCCCCAAGTCCCTTTCTTGGGTACTCTCATTCAATAACATCCCTCCCATCGTATAGCTTTATCATGGGTTTCTGCTTCCTACATGTAATACTTTACATTTCTCCATGTTGAATTTTACCTGCCATCTCGTTGCCCATTCTTCTAGTTTGTTCAAGTCCCTTTGCAATTCTTCGCATTCCTCTTTAGTCCGAGCACCACTAAATAGTTTGGTGTCATCTGCGAATTTTATTATTTCGCACTTTGTCCCTGTTTCTAGGTCATTTATAAATATATTAAATAGCAACGGTCCAAGATTGACCCCTGTGGAACACCACTCATGATCTTCCTCCAGTCCGAGTAGTGGCCCTTCACACCTACCCTCTGTTTCCTACCTGCCAACCAATTTTTGATCCATCTGTGTACGTCTCCTTCTACCCCATGGTTTTTCAGTTTCCGAAGTAGGCGTTCATGGGGTACCTTGTCAAAGGCTTTTTGGAAATCTAGATATACGATGTATATGGGGTCTCCTTTGTCCATCCGTTTGTTAATTTCCTCGAAGAAGTGCAATAAGTTTATTAGGCACGATCTCCCCTTGCAGAATCCATGTTGGCTGGTTATCAGAAGTTTATTTCTTTCAAAATGTTCATCGATGTTGTCTTTTATCAGTGCTTCCGCCATCTTCCATGGAACTGAGGTCAGACTCACCAGTCTGTAGTTTCCCAGGTCACCTCTTGAACCCTTTTTAAAGATGGGCGTAACATTGGCTTCCAATCCTCCGGGATCACGCCTGTTTTCAGGAATAGATTGCAAATTTGCTGCAGTATTTCCGCTATTTCCTCCTTTAGTTCCTTCAGAACCCTTGGGTAAATTCCGTCCGGACCCGGGGATTTATCAGTTTTTAATTTTTCTATTTGCCTGCGTACGTCTTCGAGGCTTACTTCCATGGATGTTAATTTTTCTGTTTGGTCTTCTTTGAAGATTTGGTCAGGATCCGGTATGTTGGATGTGTCCTCTTTTGTAAATACAGATGAAAAGAACATGTTAAGTCTTTCTGCCACTTCTTTCTCCTCCTTCACCACTCCCTTCATGTCTCCGTCGTCCAGCGGTCCCACCTCCTCCCTAGTCGGCTGCTTCCCTTTAACGTATTTGAAGAACAGTTTGAAATTTCGTGCTTCCCTGGCTAGTCTCTCTTCATACTCTCTTTTAGCTTTTCTAACCACAAGATGACATTCTTTTTGATACTTCCTGTGGTCATTATTCAAATCATGTTGGTCCCAAGCTCTGCGACAAACGTCTTCTAATAACTCGCTTGCCAGGGTCTCTTGCCCATTTGTCGTTTTCTTCTTTCTCCGTGGTAACCATCCATCTTCCATCTTTGTCCTCCCCTTTCATTTCCCTTCCCTCCCCTGGAGGTCTGGCATCTTTCCTTTTTTTTGTCTCTATTCCTGTAGCTGCAGCGATGGACCCCACCATCCCCAGATCCACCATCTCTCCTTTTCTCAACTACCCTTTCATCCAGCATCTCTCCCTCTTTCCCCACCACCCCAGGGTCCACCAGCTCTCCCTTTCTCTTTCTAATTACCCTCCTATCCAGTATCTCTATCCTCCCTCTACACCATCCCTTGTGTCAACTTCTCTCCCTTTCTGTTCCTTCCATCTCTAAATCCCATTGTCCTGTTTTTTGATCCATTATTTCTTCTATCCCCCATCTCCCCTCTCCATGATCTCCCCCAAGTTCATCTCCCCCTTCACCATCCATCTTCCCCCTCAAGTTCATCTCTCCCATCTATCTTCTCTCCATCTCTCCCTCTCCAGTCCACCAATTCACCCAAGTCCATCTCTCCCTCTCCCCCAAGTCCATCTCCCCCTACACCAAGTTCATCTCTCCCATCCATCTTCTTCCCATCTCTCTCATCCTTCTCCCCATCTCTCCTTCTCCAGTCCACTAACTCCTCCAAATCCATCTCCCCTCTCTCCCATCTACCTTTATTTTGACATTACAACATGTTGCCGGTGACGGTAGTGATTTAGCGATCCATTCCTGCTGCCACTCCTTGCATCTTCTCTCCACTGCGGCCCACCCTCAGTGAAAACTTCCTATTTCTGCTTGGGCATCCAAATGGAGAGAAGACGCCTGGAGTAGCAGCAGGGTAGTTAATCGCATTTGCTACCGCCACTTTTGCCTGGCCAGGGAGGAGAGGAGAAATACTTCCGATTGGGAAGGAGAGAGCTTTGCTGCGGCCAATCTGCATGGTTTCGCAAAACCAGAAGTTATATTAGACAGAAGGACTCCGGTGGTAGAGGGAAAGCCCAAACGGGTCTCTAGCAAGGGGGCAGATGAATCGGTAAGTTTGATTTTTTATTTTTTTTTATAAACAAATCAATTCGAATCGATTCACCTGAAGTGAAAAGGTGAATCGATTCGAATCGTGAATTGGGCAGCACTATTATACAGTGATGCTCTGTAGCTGGGCCCCAACACCATTGTTAGGAGAAGATACAGCAGGACTTGTTCTATATGATAAATTGACATGAATGTTAAGAGAGAGAGCAAGTTTCATGAGGTGTGACAATGGTTATACAATTCTCATTGATTTCCTTGGGGGCACCTGCAATGCTTTGTGGTATAAGTTTTGGTGGAAGTACAGCATATTTTGAGTCCCAGATCGTTGGTTTCCATTTAGAAATCCTGTGTGCACTCTACTTCATAATGTGGACATGAGTGACAACTTTACTGCATGGATCAAAGCTCTGTTTAAAAGACCTTGTATTTTAATCATTTGAAAAGGGGCATCATCATTCATCTGATGCTTTTTCTTTTCTTTTTCTCTGTTTTCTTTTTTGCATTTCTGGGTGTGGAATGATGGAGTTATTGGGGGAGTGGGGTATGGGGGTACTGTGGGTTTATCTGTGATTTTTGCATTTCCGGTCCCACATCTGTTTTACATCAGTATGCCTCTACATAATTACTACTTTTCAACCTTGTAAGGTTTATGTGTGGGGATTTGAGGGGTTGGGCCAGGCTCGCTGTGGTACTCCCTTCATGTATGTTGCAATGTTGATGGTGTTGCCTTTGTTTTATTACTCATGGATTGTATCACAAGCCTTGTTTGTATTTTTTATTCAGTAAAAAAAGAATGTTAAAAAAAAGCTTTCTGAAAATCTATCAACTGACTCACCTTTATCCACATGCTATTCACACCTTCGAAGAAGTCCAGCAAATTGGTGAGGCAATACCTCCCTTGGCTGAACACATGCTGATTCTGTCCCATTCAATCATGTTTGTTTATGTATTCTACAATTTTATTTTTTTTTATTGTTTCCACTATTTTGCCCAGCACTGAAGTCAGGTATACCAGTCTGTAATTTCCCAGATCTCCCCTGGAACCCTTTTTAAAAATTGGAGTAACATTGGCCATCCTCCAATCTTCAGGTACTACAGATAATTTTAGCAACAGGTTACAGATCACTAACAGCAGGTCAGCAATTTTTTGTTTGAGTTCTTTTAGCACCCTGGGATGTATACCATCCACTCCAGGTGATTTATCACTTTTTAACTTGTCAATTTAGCTTATCAAATTTCTTTTAGTTCCTCTGCATCATCACCCTTAAAAACCATTTCCAGTTCAGGTAGATCTCGTACATCTTCTTCAGCAAAAACCAAAGCAAAGAATTAATTCAGTCTCTCTGCTATGGCCTTATCCTCCCTGAGAGCCCCTTTTGCTCCTTGATCATCCAACAGTCCCTCACATGTTTTCTGCTTCTGATGTTTTTACCTCTTTGAGTTTTTACCTCTTTGGCAAGTTTCTTTTCATATTATTTCTTAGCTTTCTTTATCAATGCTTTGCATCTAACTTGCCAGTGCTTATGTCTGTTCTTATTTTCTTCATTTAGATCTTTTTTTCCATTCTTTAAAGGATGTTTTTTTTGGCTCTAATAGTCTCTTTCACTTCACCTTTTAATCATGCCGGCTCTATTTCCTTTTCTTTCCACCTTTGTTAATACGTGGACTATATCTGGTTTGGGCTTCCACGATGGTATTTTAAAATAACATCCATGTCAGGTTTACAGTCCTAATCTTTGTAACTGATCATTTTAGCTTCTTTTTATCATAGTCACCCTTTTGAAAATGAAATGCTGCTATAATAGATTTATTTTGCAGTCACTCCAGATATCAGCTCAAATGTGATCATATTATGATCACTGTTTCCCAGCAAACCCAACACAGTTACCTCCTGTACTATTCCTTATATTCCACTAAGGACCAAATCTAAAATAGCTCCCCCTCTTGTTGGTTCCTGGACCAGTTGCTCCAAGAAGAAGTCATTTATGACATCTTGGAATTTTACCTCCCTAGCACATCTTAATATAACATTTAACCAGTCAATGATGGGGTAACTGAAATCAAAGAAAAAACAAAAAAAATATGCTCAACACAAATTTGATCACTCCATTGACCCCTGGGTGCTGCAATACAGTATATAGGAAAATTGCAGTATAGTGAACTCAGCTAAACAAAGCATAAATGTTTGTGGAGAAAAAAGCCTCAGTTAACGCTTCATGGGCTCAAAAAAACTCTACAAAGGTATATTCTGCAAATCTATCACTTTGTCCATGTATTGTTTAGCCCACAGGATCAGTCAGCATCAAGTCAAAAAACAAACACTGTTGAGTAGCAACACCAAGCACTATCGAAACTAAGCAAAAAAACTTATCTGTGATCTCTTCCAGTTACACCGTTTCTACTTGTTTCAAACACCAATACCCCAACAGAGAATCCCCGTTTCACCGGTCAAGGCTGTGTCAGGGGATAAATGACCATGCTCCAATTACAGTGCTCTCACAGGCTTCATCAAACTTGGGTTAATCTACACGAGTTTCAGGAAAAATGGCGCCAGGTCTCTGAGATGCCTATTATATCTACCTCAACATTAAGTGCTTTATATTCTAACTTTCCTATTTTAATTTTAGGTTTCTAGCATTGTATACAGATATTTCAAATTGTGTTTACATTTTTTTTCTTTGTTAGTGGTTCAATTTACTTCTTTGGAATTCTATCTCAGTTGAAAGAGGTTCCAAATGGGGCTAGAGTAAAAGAAATCCAATTTCCATTTTTTATTCCTCCTTGACCAATTTTTAGCATTATCCTCTCTCAGATCTATTTCACATTATCACAGTATCAATCAGCACTAATGGGCCATACTGAAGTTCACTTTGAAATCCAGTATACATACATCTTGAAGTTTCCAATAAGAGGCATATTTATATAATGAGGATTCTTATAGTGCAGTTTCTTCCTCTGTGATCTCAGAGAAGGAAGAAAAGTCAGCAGTAGTTGACGGAGGGTGGGACCAGACAGGAGAAGCTTCCTGAGCTGTTTGGGTGAAGGATAAAGGGAAGGTGTGAGATTGAAGTTCAGGAGAGTGGATGGTGGGTAGGGGAGAAGAATGTGACTTTGTAGTGAATTCAAGGGCAATCTTATGGACCTTGTCATGGAAGTAATCAGCCATAGTCTGGGTAGAGAAAGAAGGAGGGGTCGGAAGTAGGGGCGCTTTGAGGAGGGAATTAAGTGTTGCAAAAGTCGATGGGGTTGGAAGAAAGGGAGTTAGTTAGTTGGATGTAGTAGTCTTGCTTGACCCATGTAAGTGTAGAATTAAAGGAGGTCAGCATAAATTTAAAGTGAAGAAAGTCAGCATTTGTGCAAGATTTCAGCACAGCGGGTACAGGAACATAAGTAACGGACGCTGGGAGTGAGCCAAGGTTGAGGTTTGATACGCCTGACAAAGTGAGGAACAGGGGAAGATAGGTAGTCCAAAGCAGAGGAGAGAATAGAGTTGTACGACAAGACAGCCTCGTGGACAGACTTGGATAATGTAGTGGAGGCAAGGAGAGGTGAAACAGTGAGAGAGTGGAAGGATTGAGGGCTTGAAGATTTTGAAAACTCTTGGAGGTGACTGTGCATGGCGGAGGGGGAGTAATGGTGAAGGTTAGATGGGGGAGCAGTGAATTAGAGAAGTTAGAGAGAGAGAGAGAGAGCATTAAAGTCCCCAAGAATGAGGGAGGGAGAAAATGAATCAAGGAAACCCAAAAGCCAGGAGTCAAATTCAGTGAGAAAGGAGGAAGGGGACTTGTTGGGGGGGATGATAAATGTCCGCTATCCATAGAGATAAAGGAATGAATAGGCGGATGGAGTGGACTTCAAATGAGGAAAGGCTATGGGATAGAGGGAGAAGAGGTTGGAATCTGCAAGAAGGAGACAGAAGAAGCCCAACACCTCCACCTCAGCCAGTTGGACGAGGTGTATGGGAGAAGTGGTAGCCCCATGGGAGAGGACAGCAGCTAAAGTGGAGTCCTTAGGGCAAATCCATATTTCAGTTAGAGCAAGCAGGTGGAGAGACTGGGAGATAAAGAGGTCATGAACGTAGGGCAGTTTGTTGGAGGCAGAATGAGCATTCCATAGGACACAAGAGAAAGGGAAAGAGGTGGACTGAAGGAGAGGAATAGGTATAAGATAAGGGCATTTACTCACGTGGGGAAGAGCTGGCAAGGAGGGCCAGGGTTTGGATTCACATCCCCAGCAGAAGTAAAAGAGTGCGCCGAAGCAAAGGTGAATAATGATTGCAATGACGAAGATGGGTAGGGCTGAAAGAGAAAGGAGATGAATGAATGGAAAAGAGAGAATGCTTGAGCTTGAGTGCAGTGAATAAGGTAGAAGACAAGATGGCCGGTGAGGGGATAGGAAAAGAAGAATAATGAGGACTTATGGTGTGGAGAGGAGAGGAAAAGGGAGAAAGATTGGGGAGAGTGAGTATGAGAAGCAGAAAGTGGATAAGAGCCATAAGAAGAGGAACAGAGAAAGGAAATAGAGCTATACAAGAAGAGAAAGTGAAACTATGGATTCTCTCACACACACATTCATGGGGGGACACTTGTTCTCACAAGCACACCCTTTCTTATTACACTACTCTCATTCAGTCACTCTATCACTCTCTTCTTCTCAGAATCATTTTTTTAAACACTAACCAGTAAACAACACTTCTCTCTCTCCTATTTCAATGCCTCAATACATCCACAAAATTCATCATTCCACGTGCAGGGCTTTACATACACATGCAGGATATACACTTGCAAATGTGATAACATCATAGACATCTGCTAGGACAAATAATAGATCACCTATGCTCGATGTCCTGCAAGGCAATGCTAGACAGTTCTGTACATTTCAGACGCACGTTCTTGGACACATTTGCAGACGAATAATCAAAACTTTAGTGCAGGGGTGTCCAACCTGCGGCCTGAGGGCTGCATGCGGCCCCGTGAAGTATTTTGTGTGGCCCTGGTTGAGGGTGATGCAGTGTTTTCCTCTGCTGCCCCTGGGTGTTTACCGTCTTGCCAGCTCCCTCCTCTGTCTTGCTGCAGCGGGCCCCAGAAACATTTTTTTTTGCCAATGCGGCCCAGTGAAGCCAAAAGGTTGGTCACCCCTACTTTAGTGTATCCTGCAGAACTCGTTTTGGATATATTTTTTCTAAATGTATACTTTGTAATAACGGAAATGTCTTGTTGCTTCTGGATGGTTTTTTGGTTATTGTGTCAGTTTAAGGATGTTTTCGTTCTGATGTCCTGAATTGGGCTGAAATGTTGTATCAAAAATGCCCCTCCATGGCTATCAAAACACTGATTTTTTTCTACTTCTACATATTTCTCCTACTCAGATTCCAAATAGCTAACAAAAAATATCAGTTTTCAGTGAAACCAAAAGTTAAAATGATGATTTCTGCTTCCTGCTCTTTTCTAGGAAGAGCATGCAAACTGTGGTAGAGAGCTTCCTAAGCAGTCAACTGTTTAGCCTCCACCTCCTCTGCATTTTCTCCTGATCAATGAGTCAGAGCATGAATATGTCTAGACAGCACTGAAAGCAAGAAAGGAGGGTCATTTGAAATATCTCCCAGATAAATCAACAAGCAGCATATGGAAAGCAGAAAGAAAAAAAAGCACATAAAATTAAACTTCTAATTTCTTCCTTCCAGAGCAAACCTCAGGAAATGATTGCATACCTGCATAGACTTGTGCCATGCCAAAATGCAAAATACTGTTGTTGTTGTTGTTGTTATTGTTGGGGGGTGGGGGAGGTGGAAGGCCACTGCATGCTTTGATAGAAGAAAAGAAAAAAAAAGAAGGAAAAAACCCCTAAGGATGTTAATGTAACACTGAGAAGCTTGAAGATAGACTTCAAAGGCAGAAGGGACTAAGGCCTAGATGTACTAAACAGGATCAGAAAGACCACGGGGGTCCATGCCAATCCAATTTTTGGCTGATTCTAAAAGAGCTTTTGATGCACTAAAAATTTTGCATGCAAATGATTTATGCAGAGGTTAGCTTGACTGAGCCAACCAGGGCCTTAGGCTCCTCCCTCTGTATCCCAGGATATAGAGGGAAGAGCCTAAGGCCCTGATTGGCTCAGATGTCTAAGGCCTCACCCCTTGAGATGGGTCTTAGGCATCTGAGCCAATCAGGGCCTTAGGCCCCTCCCTGGGCATCAAATGATGCACCAAGGAGGGGCGGGCCCCAGGAGGGACCAAGCCTCCCTCCTGCTATCTTCACTGAAAGGTAATGGGGTGGGGGAGGTTCAGGGGAGCATCTAGTAGAAGGAGGAAGTAGGCATCCCTTCTTCCTTTTTGGGGGGGAAGGGGAAGGGTAGGGGATGGTTTGGAGTGGTATCTGGTGTGGATAGGGCCTGTGTTGGCAGGAGGGAGTGGGACATCCCTCCTGCTGAATTTCACTGGTACTTGGGGTGTCGGTCCTCGGTGCCAGTTCGTCAGGGAGTGCCTTCATTGGCGGGTGGGTGCGTTTTTCTTTTATTTTTTTTAATGGGGCAGATATTGTGTTTGTGTAACACATACACAGCATCTGTGCCTATTATTAAAAGTGCATCGCCAAGTGATGTTAGTGCATCAATTGCTCGGGTAGTTTGCATGGGGTTTTAATATTAAATAGTTAATTTGCATGGTCAGATCAGAAAATGGGTTATCGAGGGGGAAAACATGCAGTGAGCCATTTTGTGCAAATGCGATCATTGTTAAAGCAGTCAAAACTAGTTTAGCGACAATCGCTGACTTTAGTGCATCTAGCTCAGTGGTCTCAAACACGCGGCCCGGGGGCCACATGCGACCCGCCAGGTACTATTTTGAGGCCCTCGGTATGTTTATCATAATCACAAAAGTAAAATAAAACAGTTTCTTGATCATATGTCTCTTTAGCTATAAATGACAATATTATTATTAAGACATAGCCAAAAGGAAAGTTTTATAAACTATAAAGAGTTTTACCTCATGCAAAATTGTCATTTCTTTAATAAGACATTAACTATTTATTTCTGAGGCCCTCCAAGTACCGACAAATCCAAAATGTGGCCCTGCAAAGGGTTTGAGTTTGAGACCACTGATCTAGCTCTAAGTTGTAATTTTAGAAAGTTTAAGTGCCATGTAATCATATAAAATGCAGATTTTACATGTATAAGTTGTCATATAGCTATAAGTTGCACATTTAAAAAAAAAAATCATAATGTATACTGTATATGTTCCCCATACAGAAATTTCAAAGAGATGCCCCTTCCACATCCACACACCCCTTGCAGTTGCACACTAATGATTTGACAATAAGATTATATAGTAGAACACCCACTAAATGCACCTATGGGTGTGTCAATATTCTATGAACATTGTACACAATTTTGTAAGCTAAGGCCAAAAATAGGCATACAAGATTATAGAATTAGGGGATATGTGCAATGTTCCCTCTAAGGACTGAGTTGACATGAACAAAATATTTTATTTGCAAGCAAAGGACTGAGAGGAGGATTCTCAAAAGTAACCGTGCTCACTAAACTGGTTCCAGCTGGTTTAGCATGCCAATATTTTACCAGCCGATTACACAAGGCAACAAAATTTTTTTTTCGGAATCATCTGACAACACAGCACATTTTTCTAAATCAGTTTTTCAAGCTGAATCCTTCTGACACACCTTCCTGTTTTCCTAAGGGCATAATGGCTCTGAGAGAAATCCCCAATACAGGGCTGTAAGCTTAAAAATTGTTCTAAATTCATCCGCATACCTATGCAGGCTCCAGAACTGAATTATGGTTAGGACTCATGTAACTCTCTTCCCATTCTCCCTGATAAACTTCCTTATTTCACTCCCAAGCCCACACCATGAAGACAATCTCTCTTTCCCCTGGAATTTCCCTCCATTCTGAAACCCTATGCAATCTAGATAGCACCCCCCCCCCCCATTGTCTACACTTTACTCTTGCCTGTTGTGGCTGCCTGTGTGCAGTCAGAGCAGGATTAATTTATCAAAAGTCCCTAGGCATACAAGTCCACTGGGCCTCCTGACCCACCCCGCCCTGTCCCACCATGCCACGCCCCCATTTATTTACCCATTTTCTTATTCTTTATTTCCACTATATTTATTTATTTTAAAATTCAAAACAAACAACAAAGATTACCATACCAATGCCAGTGTACAGTTTTTCTTCTATGCAACCTCCAAACATCTCTGAACAAATCTCCCCTTCCTTCCTAGAGGAAGAGATCTTCAGTTGGCAGGGCTTTAGGAAGAGATCTTCAGTTGGCAGGGCTTTGGGAAGCCCATCAATTTATATTTTGCAATTGGATAGGAGGCATTGTGGAAAATTTAGTGTCCATCATTTTATTGGACTAATACATTTCTCAATTAGTTTTCAGAGGTTAAAACCTCTTTGTTCAGGTCAGTAAACTATTCTGCTGTTACAGTATCCCTGTCCTGACCTGAGGAAAGGAGTTATGGTCTCTGAATTAGTAAAAAAATGTATTAAAATTAGTCCAATAAACAGGATCACCTTATTTCCATTTTCTATTAATAAATGATTATCAACACAGCTACAGCATCTCGATGGCCACAAATTTGGACTTGGAGGATGAGATGTACAACGTCAGCATCTATGAGACAAACATGGTTTTTTCTGTTACATAGATCTTTTTGGACTCCTGTTAGGTTACACAAGTTAGACAGTTCTAAATCTAATAGATGCTGGCACTGTTATCTGGTCATTGGGACAATGGATCATCTGTTGTTCTATTGTCCTTTGATACACAACTTCTGGAAGTCAATATGGGGACAGATTAATCTCATACTGGAATCAACAATTCCATTAACATATGAGGTAGTTATATGTGGAATATTTCTGCATATTAAGCCCCCCATGGATCGCTATAAAAGCAGGCTTTTCCTAATTATGACAGGGATAGCCATGCAAATGATAAGTTGTAATTGGAAAAATTGTGATCGCCTTAATTTTCCTTTTTGGTGGGCAAGTTTATGTTTATGCTATACAGATGAGAAGATGAATGCTGATATGGTGGGATAAAGAAATTTATTTAAATTGGTTTGAGGGCTGTTGACATTTTTTATTACTTCATTATAGTTGTTTTTTGTTTTTAATTTTTGTCTATTTCCATACATATCCAGGATTGGAGAGGGGGGTATTCTCTTTGGTTTATTCGTTGATTAAATGTGTTGGAAAGGGTGTGAGGGATATTTTTCTTCTATATTGTCATTGATTGAATATAAGTGCTTATTTTGATTATTAATGTCTGTATAAATTCTGGCACTTTGTATTAGTTTTGAAAATTAATAAAGATTTATTTTTAAAAAAACCTAAAAACACAGCTACAATAATACTTTATCCTAACGCAAAAATAAATAAATAAAACAAATATACAATTTTTTTTTACCTTTGTTGTCTGGTTTCTGCTTTCCTCATGTTCTCATCATTCTCTTCCTTCCATCCACTGTCTGCCCTCTCTCTGTCTCTTCCAGAAACTATGTGCTTCTCCCTTCCATCTCTCTCTCCCCTCCTCCATTGGTCTGGTATCTATCTACTTCTCTCCACTTCCCCAATGGTATGACATGTGTCTTCTTCCCTTCCATCTCTCCCTCCCAGCAGATTTTAGCATCTCTCTCTCTTCCTCCCCTCAGATCTGGTATCTGTCTCCTTCCTCCTTTCCTCCTCCCAGGTACGATATCTGTCTTCTCCCCTTCCCCCCTGCTCTGGCATCTATCTTCATGCTATCTTCCTCCTGTTCTTAATTTATTTTCTGCCTCTGTCTAAATTCTTTCTTACTATTCAGTCCTCAATTTCCCTCTTTCATTGTGTCTGCCTATAGCTTGCCACCTCTTTCCCTCACCCTTACCAGTATCTAACTCTATCCTCTTCCCACAATCCAGCATGTGCCTTTATACTTTTCTTCTCCTTACTTCCTTCCAGCATCCTCCCCACTTCCTTCCAGCATCTGCTCTCCTCTCTCACCCCTTTCCATTCAATGTCTGTGCCCCCTCTTCCCCACACTTCCATTCAGCATCTGTGCTCCTCTCTCACCCCAACACATCCATTCAGCATCTGTCCCCTCTCTCTACTCTCTACCCCTTGCATCTACTGTCTACCCTCTCTCTCGCCCCTTCCATCCACTGCCTTCTTTGCCCTTTCCATCCAGTGTCCTCCCTCTGTCTTCCATATGGCATCTTCCCTCCTTTCTATTTCCCTTCAATAAACTGTCTGTCCTGTGCCCCTTCTCTCCCTTGTACATGATTCATTTCAGCGTCACCCCTTCTCCATTTTTCTGTCTCTTCTCCTTCCGGTATGTTCTGGCATCTCTCTCTTCTCCTTTCCTTCCTTCCCACACAACCTCATGGTCTGGCATCTCTCTCCTATCTATCCCTCCCCCTCTATGCTCTGGCATCTCCTCTCCTTTCTTTTCCTCTGGTCTGGTATCTGTCTCCTTTGTTTCCCTTCCCTCTCCTAATGCCCTGGCATCTTTCTGCTTTCCTTCTCTTCTATCTCCCCCTCCCCCTCCATTATCTGACATTTTCTCTCCTCCCTTTCTCTCCCTCCCTCCTTCTTTGCCCCTGGTCTGGCATCTGTCTCCTTCCCTTCCCTACCCCTCCATGGTCTGGTATCTCTTTTTCTTTCTTTCCCTCCCATGGTCTTAGCATCTCTCTTTCTTCACCTCTCCCTTCCCTGGTCTTCCTTCCTTCCCTCTCTCCCCAATTGGGTGCAGCAGCATTTCTCTCCCCACCCCTAACTGCCTGGTGAAGTGAGGTCAGCTTTCCTCTCTTCCATTCCCTTGCTGCCCTCTTGCCCACCGCCCGTAAGTGAACTGAACCTAGGCTGCAGGGCTCTAACACTGTGCCCTCCAGCTTCCCTTCTTATCTGAAACAGGAAGTTTAGTCATGAGGGGGGGGGGGGGGAGGAGAAGGGAAGCCAGCGTGCACAGTGTTAGAGCCCCGCAACCTGGGTTCATTTCACTCTAACATTGCGCGTGCCGGCTTCCCTTCTCATCCCTCTCCCTCATGATGTAACTCCCTATTTGAGGAGAAGGGAAGCCAGCACGCGCAGTGTTAGAGCCCTGCAGTCTGGGTTCATTTTGCTTATGGGCGAGAGGGCAGCGAGGGAGTGGGAGGGAAGCTGACCTCACCTCACCAGGCAGTCGGGGGCCCCCTCCCCTGTTTGCTACCCCCTAACACTGAGGCCCCCCTGATATTTTCAGGCCCAAGGCACATGCCCACTGGGCCTACCCTTTAATCCGGCCCTGGCTATAGTGACCTTTCATGGCAGTCTCACCATACTACACTTATATATATATATATATATATATATATACACCCATTCTCTACCCAAGCTACACCCATATACATATACACTGGCAAAATACAAGGGTAGTTTGAAAATTTGGTTACAAAAAAAAAATCAAGTTAAGCAACATAGTCTCCATTGGGTGCTATACACTTAGTCCAGTGAGTGTCCAGTTTTTTTGTAAGCTCTTTTTCCTATGATATGAAAAAACTGGACACTAGATGGACTAATCCCCTCTTCTACAAAGTCGCGTTAGCAGCTGCCGCGTGGCAACAGCCCCAAAGCCCTTTAAATCTCTATGGGCTTCGGGGCTGTTACCATGCGGCAGCCGCTAATACGGCTTTGTAGAAGAGGGAGTAAGTATATAGTTGTTTAATTTGATTATTTACCAAACTTTTCAAACCACCTCATATGTACCATTAAAGCATAGTATGTATTTCTCTACAAATTGGTATTCTCTGAGTTTATTTAAGCATGTAAATGGCTACTAATGTGTGTAAATAACTGGAATACTGAAATGTACATGAGTTCTTGCTTCATAAACTAGGCAGCTCCTTATAGAATTAGCCCCTAATTTCATAGAATTCTATGTTTATAAAATTGCTTGAGGTATATGCATATAAAAGTGTGCTCTGATAGCCTAATTATGCATACTTTTACCCAGAATAAATGTAGACATTCCCAGAAGCAGACTTTGAGTTTGCATTTATAGGCATATTTCATAAAATGCTTGTATAACTGCATAGAGAAAAATGGAAAAGGGGGGTGGGGTGGTATACCCTCTTTCAGTGGTACAACCAAAGTGGTTACATATATTATATGTAGGTACTTTCTCTGTCCCTAGTATGCTTACAGTCTAGGTTTTGAACTTGTGTATACCTCAGAGCAGGTGTTACTTTGTATGAGAACTATCTAGAGGGCAAAGTTAATAGCAAAATATGTGCATTGTTGCTTTTATAAAAAAGATATAACTTAATCACATGCAATTATCCAGCCTTTTATAAAATTACACTTTACAAGACCTGGTTTAAAAATAACTTTTGTATTATGTGTTTTTGTAGGTAAATGAAATATTAATTAAATAATTGTCATACTATGATTATTGGAAAGGGTTCTGGTGAAGAGTGGCAGTTGTTGATAGTTGAACTAATTTGGATGTTTTGTATATTATCTAGGAATAATGCTTATTTTTATTTTAAATGAATCATCTAAGGTGAAACTGTTAGTTCACCCTTTCTACCTTGTATCCAAAGGAAAGTGTAACGTTTGTTTTCAGACCCTCAGAGACGCCACCAGAAGATCACATTATCATATCCTCTGGCTTTACGCACCTGATCCTCATCGGGTCAATATATGGTGTGTGTCCATCTCTAATTTTTATCTATTTTTGACTTTTTTTAATTTTAGTTCATTCTAAAACAATAAATAGTTTTAAAGAATATTATTATGTAGATTAAATACTTAGCTTCACTGGTGGTTGTTGGTTAGCAAGGGATTAAAGAGCCAACATGTTTCACCCGTAGAGGGGGTTTCTTCAGGGCTACTATCCCTTTTTAGTACCAATTCTTTATCCACGATACGACCACCCAATCTGAGTCTTTTAACAGGCTGTTAAAAGACTCAGATTGGGTGGTCGTATCGTGGATAAAGAATTGGTACTAAAAAGGGATAGTAGCCCTGAAGAAACCCCCTCTACGGGTGAAACATGTTGGCTCTTTAATCCCTTGCTAACCAACAACCACCAGTGAAGCTAAGTATTTAATCTACATAATAATATTCTTTAAAACTATTTATTGTTTTAGAATGAACTAAAATTAAAAAAAGTCAAAAATAGATAAAAATTAGAGATGGACACACACCATATATTGACCCGATGAGGATCAGGTGCGTAAAGCCAGAGGATATGATAATGTGATCTTCTGGTGGCGTCTCTGAGGGTCTGAAAACAAACGTTACACTTTCCTTTGGATACAAGGCAGAAAGGGTGAACTAACAGTTTCACCTTAGATGATTCAGTGATATTTCCTTGTAAAAATAACAGATTTGTATACTAGCCAGATATATCAAATATTTTTATTTTAAATCATTATTCAATTTTCAAAGCTAATACAAAGTGAATAAAATTATACATACATTAATAATCAGAATCAGCACTTATAGTCAATCAACAATACAAAATGAATTCCCCCCCTTCCAATACATCCAATCAAGGATTAAAACAAAAGAGATATCCCCCTCCCCCCCCTTCCTTGGATGTCTGTGTAAATCAATAGGAAATTAAAGGTAAGAGGGGGTGCGCTTATGTCATCATTCAAGATGGCCGCTTAAACAATGGTCTCCACGCTCCTCACCGATAATTTAGCATTTTTTGTTGCTAATCCCGAGGCAACTGTGATTTGGCACGTTGCCTTCCCTTGGTTTTGTGGTGTGTAATCCACTTATTCCTCGGATGGCTCAATCAGGTAAGTGATCGATGAAGGATTACATTTATCTGACTCGTGCTAGTGATCGCCCAAAAACAATAGCGGCCCCCCCTCATGCAGGCTCAGCCCCGGAATCGCCTCTCCCATCTACAGGCGGGTCGGCTTTCATGCTCCCGGAGGACCCTATGGCAGACCTTCGGAGAATGTTACAAGAAATCAGCACGGATATAAAAGCTGTTAATGCTGAACTGGCTACTTTGGCATCAGACCTTCGTGGTGAGATTCTGGCTCTGGGGAGCCGCATGGATATCTCAGAAGGCCGTATTGAAGAACAGCAGGAGGAGATTACTTGCCTAGACACCCAGCATATGGATTTACAAAACACTCAGCTGTATTTACTCAACAAAATTGAGGATCTAGAAAACCCCAGTCGGCGGTCCAATATCAGGATCCGGGGCCTCCATGAATCGGCAGACTATAAGGACTCCGCTGCGGTGGTCTGACATATTGCTAGCCAGCTTCTTTAAGAGGAAGCTTCTACTGTCTTACCGGAGGCTATTAAGTTGGAAAGAGCCCATCGAGCTTTGCAAGCCCTGCGCGCTAACAGACCGCGTGATATCATAGCGTGTTTCCAATAATTCATGATTAAGGAGGCTGTCATGGCTAAGGCATGGGTGCAATTGCCTGTTCACTGGGATGGTCATGATGTTGAGCTTTACCAGGATTTGGCTTCGGTCACTTTATGGCGGAGAGCAGATTTGCGACCGGTCTTGAAATATCTGTGTAACAAGGGTATCGTTGGCGCCATCCATTTGCACTCTTGTTTCATCTTGAGGGTGCCTTGAAGTCGGTGCGCTCGATGGAGGATGCTTTTCAGATCTTTCCGGAGGTGGACTTTGGACCCAGAGAATCTTCAGTGAGCAGTGGCCTTCGAGCTTTCCATCTACTAAGTCAGCGGACTCCTTTCCCATATTGGAAGCGCTCCATGAGGGGTCGTGGCTGGCTTTAATGTCAGGCCCCAGCTCCAGAGAGATCGGAGAATGGCCCGCCTTGATGGTCTCCAGGACATTTTCCGTTTTTCATATCTTTTTCTCATTCGTTTTGACTCTCTGGGCTGCTGTGGGGTCTTATTGGGGCTCTGAGGCTTGGATCCGGGGTGGATATTGTGCCTTGATGTGTTGGAATGGTTGCTAAATGTTTAGGATTATTGTTTGTATATTGCAGTTGAGGGGGTTTAGTTTTGTTTTTTAATCAGGTGGGTGAGGAGTGTGAGGTATCAGTGCCTCCCCTTTATCTGGGTGTTTCCACTGGGTAGTGGGATTTTCCAGTCTATTGCTGTTTAGGATGGAGGGAAGAGGGAGGAGGGTTGGGGAGTTTAGTAGTGTTTCAGTGATGGGGCTCTCAAGCTTTTTTGCTTTTCGTTTTGTGTTATGTTTTTATTGCTTTGTATGGAATTTGCAAGGTGCCAAGGGAGTGCTTTTTCGTTCTTTGTGTTGTCTTATGGAGTCTTCGAGTGAAGTGGGCGGGATGAAGCTCCATTGTGTGACTTTTAATGTCCGAGGGTTGAATATACCACATAAACACCATTTATTGTATAGAGAATTAAAGTGCTTGTGTGCTAATATAGTATTTCTTCATGAAACACATCTGTTAGTCAAACATGAATATTTGATGCACAATTCTAGATTTCCCACTATGTTTTTTGTTTCCAATGTGCGAGATGGTAATAAAACCAGGGGGGTATTTTGCTAGCCTCTTCGTTCCCTGGGGAGGTCCAAACCGTGATCTTAAGGGTCATTATTTGCTGCTGACTGTTTTGGTGGATCAGCAGGTTTATACTTTGAATATCTACGCCTCTTTTTTGAGGGTTTAAGTGCTTTGCTGGGCCGCTTGATGGTGGCCCCCTTTTGATGGGGGGGACTCTAATATAACGTTGGGTGCGGCTTTGGACAATACCACCACACAGGGCTCCTCTGTTCGTAGGGAGAGAGAACCTTTGCTTTCTTTGATTTCTAGATGGGGTTTGGTGGATTTGTGGAGACACTCACCCTCTGGATCGGGAGTATACTTATTATTCCTCTTCCCAGGACTGTGGCTTTTGGATTGATATGTGGCTCGGGGATCGCCTGTGGATGGCCCATTTAACGTCCTGCTTTATCCAATCTAGCACGTTTTCTGATCATATGCCTGTTCGGGTTTCTCTGCAGGGCTTGCTGCCGCGGCCTTCTTGGTGCCATTGGCGCTTCCCGGAGGCTTTACTCCTGAAACCCGCTCATGGGAAAGTAATAGCCAATGCTATAAAAGAATACCTTGAATTTAATGATGTTGATAATATTGCGCCTTGTTCACTTTGGGAGGGTCTTAAAGTTGTGTTACGGGGAAAAATTATATCTTTACAGGCATATGTTCATAAATCAAAGCAGCATCAGGAGCGACAGCTGCATGGTTGGTTGGCTGAGCTGGAGCAGATGGAGCGGCTCTCACCGGGTTCTGAGAGTCTTAGGATCCAGATTGGTGAATTGCGTATTGCCATTAAGGATTTGGAATCAGCAGCGCTTAGTCAGGATCTTCAGAAAGTGCGACATGAACATTTCAAATTTAATAATAAGGCCAGTTGCCTTCTGGCTAATAAATTGTGAAAGCAGAGGGCACGGAATTATATCTCTCAGATTGTCGCTCTGTTGATGATATTGGGGATGCATTTCAGGCCTATTATAGGGACTTGTGCTGATAGTTCCGCCGTAGAAGATTATTTATCTTTGCTTTCCCTGCCTACTCAATTAAAGGGGGAGCTTGGTTTGCTTTCTAGCCCCATTACTCAGCAAGAAATTTTGGATGTTATCAAAGGCCTTCCCTTACATACAGCACCGGGGCTCAATGGCTATACTAATAAATTTTACAAGGCTTTCCAACATCTACTTGCTCCCTTGTTGGAACGGGTGTTTGCGACTTTGGATTCTGGGGCTCCCCTGCAGAGTTCCTGGAGGCTTGCGGTGGTCAATGTAATTCCCAAGACGGGAAAAGCACTTACCAGTTGCAGTTCCTATCGTCCTATTTCTTTACTCAACACGGATTATAAGATTTTTACAAAGGTGTTAGCCACGAGATTGCAATTAGTTATTTCCAAATTAATTCATTCCGATCAGGCTGGGTTCATACATAATAGACAGACGTTTGATAATATCAAAACAGCGTTAAATTTGTTGTGGTATGCCCAACGGGAGGGATCCCCTACTTTACTTTTTGTCCTTCAATGCCGATAAGGCATTCAATAGGGTTAATTGAACTTTTTTATTTCAGGTTATGGCTCACATGGGATTTCAGGGCCGTTTATTGCAATGGGTTAAAGCCTTGTATCTCTCACCCTTAGCGCGTTTGAAGGTTAATGGGACGTATTTAGCTCCGCTGGAATTACACTGGTGTACTCGACAGGGGTGCGCCCTTTCCCCTTTACTATTTGCCCTCTCTATTGAACCATTGGCCTGTGCTATTCATGCTCAAGGTGGCATTCGGGGTATATCTCTGGGCCCTCGCGAATACAAATTATTGCTGTATACGGATGATGTATTGTTGTTTTTGCAGAGTCCGGAGTCATCTTTATGGGAGGTATTGTACTGTCTCCTGGCATATGGTCAGGTTTCGGGTTTTACAGTAAATATGGTTAAATCGGAGATTTTAAATATTAATGTTCCATCGGATACGGTCAGAGTGCTTCGAGATTTTTCTTATTATTGGGTTTCTTCCTTGTTTAAATATCTAGGAGTGCGTCTTATGGTGGCTCCCTCCAAGCTATATGCAGCTAATTTTCTGGAGCTTTTAAGTAATCTTTTTAAAGACTTGGATGGCTGGGAGGGGCTTGCTTTGAGCTGGACAGGCTGGATAGCAGCAATTAAGATGATGCTTTTGCCAAGGTTATTGTATCTGTTTATGGCCCTCACGATTATTTTGCCAGATTCTTTTTTTCGCCGTCTTAACAGAAAGATTTTTGCTTTTATCTGGAATAAATGTCCCCCTGGGTGCGAAGGACAATTCTTTATCAGCCTAAACTTCATGGTGGGATGGGGGTGGCATATTTTGGGGGGTATTACCAGGCTGCGCAGCTGCAGGAAATTGCAGCCTGTTGTTCTTATTTGAATCGGCCTTGGAGTCACATTGTTCAGTATGGCTTACCTGCTATTTCGCTATGGAAATTGCCTTGGGCCCCGATTGAAATTTTACGGGACTATACTCATGATCCTAATCCCTATTTGCAAAGCACTTTACGGGCTTGGTATCGGGTTCGGTGACAAATGTTTCCAGAGAGGCTGTACTTTCTTTTTCATTAAATCTTTATTGATTTTCAATTTAAATTTCAAGTATTACACTTGTACAGAAAGCAATAATAGAAGGCACATTAAATACAATGTAATTATGACTCATAAAGTTAACAAAATTTAACTATTTATGCTCAAGTCCTCAACTTAGGATCCAAGACTCAAAAACGGCGAAACATAAAAGAAAATACTAAGAGTTTGACAAGAAACTGAAAGCTATAGCTAGGTACATAGGAGGATGGGGAAATACATGGAAGGACAAGAAGCTATATTGCACTGATTGGCTACATATTACTACAGCAGGAAAAAGAAACCTTGCAGAGAAATTTAGACAATATTTTTCTAGGCAATTAAACTAGAAGGTGGGGGTGGTGTATGTACGAAGGACAATTATAGAGACCACCCCCGGCAAAAGAAAAGATGTGATAGTAGTAAAGACTGCAACATAAGCAATATCAGCAACTCATTTCTTAGTATTGCAACGGAAAGAGAAACGAAACAAAAATCCATACGAAAAAGGAGATTATAGCTGGAAAGCAATGACCACAAATGCTCGCAGTCTAAGCAACAAAGTTCATGATCTGCAAGCCCTGATGTTGGAGGCAGATCTAGATATTGTCGCTATCACAGAGACATGGTTCAGTGAATCACATGGATGGGATGCAAACATACCGGGATATAATCTTTTTAGGAAGGACAGAGATGGTCAAAAAGGTGGAGGAGTAGCTCTCTATGTAAAGATCAATATCCAAGCGACCGAAATGCAAGGGACCTGGGGAGAGGAAGAAGCGATATGGATTGCTCTGAAAAGAGAAGATGGAACTTATCTAAGTGGGAGTAGTCTACAGACCTCCGACTCAATCGCAGCAAATTGATAAGGATCTGATTGTGGATATCCAAAAGTTTGGAAGGAAAGAGGAGGTTCTGCTGTTGGGAGATTTCAACCTGCCGGATGCGGACTGGAATGTTCCATCTGCAGAATCGGAAAGAAGTAGGGAGATTGTGGATGCCTTTCAAGAGGCTTTGCTCAGACAAATGGTGACGGAACCCACAAGGGAAAAAGCGATATTGGATCTGGTCCTCACAAATGGAGAGAGTATCTCTAATGTTCGAGTGGGTGCTCACCTGGGAAGTAGCGATCATCAAACAGTTTGGTTTGATATAACGGCTAAAGTGGAGAGTGGCCGCATGATACTTAAAGTCCTAGATTTCAAACGTACGGACTTTAATGCTATGGGAGAGTACCTGAAGAAAGGGCTGTTAGGATGGGAGGACATAAGAGAAGTGGAAAGACAGTGGTCTAAGCTGAAAGGAGCGATAAAAATGGCTACAGACCTTTATGTGAAGAAAATCAATAAAAACAAGAGAAAAAGGAAGCCGATATGGTTCTCTAACCTAGTGGCTGAGAAAATAAAGGCGAAAGAGTTGGCGTTCGTGAAATATAAAAAAAACTAAGAAGAGGAGAGCAGAAAGGACTACAGGGTGAAACTGAAAGAAGCCAAGAGAGAGATACGTCTGGTGAAAGCACAGGCGGAAGAACAAATGGCTAAAAATGTAAAAAAGGGAGACAAAATTTTTTTCAGATATATTAGTGAAAGGAGGAAGATGAAAAATGGAATTGCTGAGAGGTGAAAACATAAAAGTTATTTCTATAATAGTAAGAAATCTGGAGGAATCAAGATGGCGCCGGAGTGAGTCGAGCTATTAAGTGGCTCCTGCTCTGTTCGGCATTTTTTCAACTTTTCCTCATAGAAATTTACCTGCTATGCCCAAGCGCAGGGGTAAGCAGAGGAGTGTGCTTCCTGCCTCCTCTTCCACTTCACTGACTTGGCAAGCGGCAATAACATCCTACGTTGTCCCAATTGGAGAGGGCGCATCCGCTGACCGAGGAGGGCAGACCTCGGTCCTGGAAGGCGATGTTTCGCTTAGCCCTTTCGGGCCCGAAGTTCCTCGGGGACACCCTCAGACGCACAGGAAGCGCCGGAATTGATGTCTCCGGCGGCGCTGCAGGTCTCACCCCTGACCCCGATTCACAGCTTTCTGACTTCCTTACAGTCAGCATTGGAAACCGGAGGATCTGAAAGTCAGCAGGAAGCGGGGAATGTGGAGATGGATCCCATGGTGGAGTCCCCCGGAATAGCTACCCCTGCTCCCCTGATTAAACCAGCGGTGATCGACATGGAGGCATTATGGAGCGCTATGGAGACTTTACATAAGGTATGCTCCCAAATTGTACTTTCCACACAAAATACCAATAGTAAATTTAAAACTTTTGAAGAAAAACTCCAGCAACAGTCTCTTAGAATGGACAAATTGGAGAAATCTGTGGCAGATGGGAAGATTACTACTAATTTACAACTTAAGGAGAAAGTTTTACTTGCTAGGAAAATTGAAAATTTGGAAAATGCTAATAGGAACTTGAATTTGAGACTTTTAAACTTTCCTGTTTCCAGGAAATAGGTCTGAAATAGGACTGAAATAGGTCCCTAGGAGATTGAAACTTATGTTCTTAAGTTTCAATCTCCTAGGGACCTATTTCAGTCTTTTTTTAGCATTGTTTTGAAATTTCCTGAAAATAACATGCCACCATTACAAAAGATATATTACTTAAATTTACCAAAGGAGGATAAAGATAAAGGGAATGCCATACCGGGAGAATTGGATCTCACTGGTATGCTGGAGACATCTCAAGAAGATATAATGACTAGAGCTACTTTATTGGTAAATTTTGTCTTTCTTCAAGATAAAGAAGCAATTCTTCGTCTATTCTATAGGACTGATAAGGTGGAATTTCATGGATTCAAAATTTCTATATTTCCTGATGTATCTAAGTGGACACAAGCCAGACGTAAGAAGTTTTTGGCTTGTCGTCAGTCTGTTTTGAGTTTAGGGGCAACTTTTCAATTATGTTTCCCCTGTAAATGCTGCATTACTTATCAGAGTAATAGATATATTTTTATGAACCCGATCAACTGCAATTTTTTCTTGAAGGTAAAGTAACCACTAGAATTCCAGACACCTCCATGGAATCAGCCCAGCAGGCCATTAATTAAATAACTCCAACTGCACTCTGTTATCTGTATTAATTTAGTTTATTTCTTGAAACCAACCACCCTTGGAAGTGATTGATTCCTTCTCCTCTCAGATTGTGGACTTTACTCATAGTTACTATGTGACATTATTTTATAATTAATATTTGTTTTTCTTATTGGATTGTTATATTTCTTAATTTGTAAAAGCATAAATAAATAAAAAAAAGAAAAATGGAATTGCTAGGCTAAAAGATGCTGGGAACCAATATGTGGAAAGTGATGAGGAGAAAGCGAATGTGCTAAACAAATACTTCTGTTCTGTGTTCACAGAAGAAAATCCTGGAGAAGGACCGAGATTGTCTAGCAAAGTTACCCGAGAAAATGGAGTAGATTCTGCGCCGTTCATGGAGGAAGGTGTTTATGAGCAACTTGAAAAACTGAAGGTGGACAAAGCGATGGGACCAGAAGGGATCCATCCCAGGATACTAAGGGAGCTCAGAGAGGTTCTGGCGAGTCCTATTAAAGACTTTTTCAACAAATCTCTAGAGACGGGAGTGATTCCTGGGGATTGGAGGAGAGCGGATGTGGTCCCTATTCATAAAAGTGGTCACAGGGATGAAGCAGGAAACTACAGGCCGGTGAGCCTCACTTCAATTGTTGGAAAAATAATGGAAGTTTTGCTGAAAGAAAGGATAGTGTACTTCCTTGAATCTAATGGGTTACAGGATCCGAGGCAACATGGCTTTACAAAAGGTAAATCGTGCCAAACGAACCTGATTGAATTTTTTGATTGGGTGACCAGAGAGCTGGATCGAGGACATATGCTAGATGTAATTTACTTGGATTTCAGCAAAGCCTTTGATACAGTTCCTCATAGGAGGCTGTTGAACAAACTTGAAGGGCTGAAGTTAGGACCCAAAGTGGTGAACTGGGTCAGAAACTGGCTGTCGGACAGACGCCAGAGGGTGGTGGTTAATGGAAGTCACTCGAAAGAAGGAAAGGTGACTAGTGGAGTCCCTCAGGGTTCGGTGCTGGGGCCAATCCTGTTCAATATGTATGTAAGTGACATTGCTGAAGGGTTAGAAGGAAAAGTGTGCCTTTTTGCAGATGATACCAAGATTTGTAACAGAGTAGACACCGAAGAGGGAGTGGAAAATATGAAAAAGGATCTGCAAAAGTTAGTGGAATGGTCTAATGCCTGGCAACTAAAATTCAATGCAAAGAAATGCAGAGTAATGCATTTGGGGATTAATAATAGGAAGGAACCGTATATGCTGGGAGGAGAGAAGCTGATATGCACGGACGGGGAGAGGGACCTTGGGGTGATAGTGTCCGAAGATCTAAAGGCGAAAAAACAGTGTGACAAGGCAGTGGCTACTGCCAGAAGGATTCTGGGCTGTATAAAGAGAGGCGTAGTCAGTAGAAGGAAGAAGGTGTTGATGCCCCTGTACAGGTCATTGGTGAGGCCACACTTGGAGTATTGTGTTCAGTTTTGGTGACCGTATCTGGCGAAAGACGTAAGAAGACTTGAGGCGGTCCAGAGGAGGACGACAAAAATGATAGGAGGCTTGCGCCAGAATACGTATGAGGAGAGACTGGAAGCCCTGAATATGTATACCCTAGAGGAAAGGAGAGACAGGGGAGATATGATTCAGACGTTCAAATACTTGAAGGGTATTAATGTAGAACAAAATCTTTTTCAGAGAAAGGAAAATGGTAAAACCAGAGGACATAATTTGAGGTTGAGGGGTGGTAGATTCAAAAGCAATGTTAGGAAATTCCACTTTACGGAGAGGGTGGTGGATGCCTGGAATGCGCTCCCGAGAGAGGTGGTGGAGAGTAAAACTGTGACTGAGTTCAAAGAAGCGTGGGATGAACACAAAGGATCTAGAATCAGAAAATAAGATTAAATATTGAACTAAGGCCAGTACTGGGCCTTAGACTTGCACGGTCTGTGTCTGTATATGGCCGTTTGGTGGAGGATGGGCTGGGAAGGGCTTCAATGGCTGGGAGGGTGTAGATGGGCTAGAGTAAGTCTTAACAGAGATTTCGGCAGTTGGAACCCAAGCACAGTACAGGGTAAAGCTTTGGATTCTTGCCTAGAAATAGCTAAGAAGAAAAAAATTAAAAATTTAAATTGAATCAGGTTGGGCAGACTGGATGGACCATTCGGGTCTTTATCTGCCGTCATCTACTATGTTACTATGTTACTATGAAATGAGGTCATCTAATAATCAAATTATAGGGCTCAAAGATTTCTTCCATCCAAACGAGACATTGCCACAAAAGTTGCCAATTGGGATGGTTCAAAGAACACATATTTAACAATATATTTACACGGATATCTCAAATAAAAAGTTGCCCCTAAAGATATAACCCCAGGTTTCAAAAGAAGAAATTCACAGCGGCGCTTTTGCATTTCCCGTGCTAAATCTGGAAACATTTGTATTTTATAACCAATAAATATTTTTTGTCTATTTTTAAAGTAAAGCTTCAACAACCATGTTTTATCAATTGGTAAGGCTAAAGTAATAATCATAGTGGCTGATGATGCTAAGTCCTTCTCAGATGTCTCTAAGATTTCTACAGGAAGGATGGACTACACCTCAGCAGCGACGTAACGAGGCTACTTGCAAACAACATCAAGAGTGAAGTGGACAAGTTTTTAAACTAGGAAGAAGGGGAAAGCCGACAGTCGACCGAGAGAGAGAGTCGATGGTTCGGAAACCAGTATACCAGGAGGATACCGTGCAAGAAGATAGAGGGAAAGACTTACCAGATTACAGGCAAGACATCGAAAAGGACACAAGAGGGAAGGAAATGCAAGAAAGGAACAGGCCGCAAATTCAAGTGTATGTACACGAACGCAAGGAGCCTTAGAAATAAGATGGGTGAATTAGAAGCCATGGCACAAAAAGATAATCTGGACATTATAGGCATCATGGAAACATGGTGGACTGAGGAAAACGTCCGGGACACTGTGCTACCAGGATACAAACTATACCACAGAGACAGAGTGGCTCAAAAAGGTGGGGGCATTGCCTTATACGTCAAAGAGGAAATTGAATCTACTGGAGAGAACATGCCACAACTGACGATAAGTTAGAGTCTATGGGTCAAAATTCCAGGAACAAATGGCCTGGAAATGAAGATCGGCATCTACTTTCGACCCCCAGGGCAATCCAAAGAAATTGACGGAGAAATGACAGACAAGATTAAACGCAACTGCAAGGGAGGCAACACAGTTATCATGGGTGACTTCAACTATCCAGGAATAGACTGGCACCTAGGCACCTCCGGCTGCATTAGAGAGACCAAGTTCTTGGATGCTGTAGGCGATTGCTTCCTGGAACAACTTGTCAAGGAAAATACTAGAGGAAATGCAATTCTGGACTTAATTCTAAATGGCCTGCGAGGACCGGAACAAGATGTAGAAGTAGAAGGGACGCTGGCGAGCAGCGATCACAATATGATTCGCTTTGATCTGGACGCAGGGGAGAAACAGCGATCCAAAACGACAACCACGGTACTGAACTTCCAAAAAGGGAATTACGAAGGGTATTCATGGTAGGGAAGAAGATTAAGAAGGGGATAAGCACTGTAAAAATGCTAGAGCAAGCTTGGTCGCTTTTTAAGGACACAGTCACAGAGGCGCAAAATCTATATATACCGCATATCAACAAGGGATCCAAGAGGAAAAAGAACAAAGAGCCGGCGTGGCTCACTGTAGAGGTGAAGAAAACGATCAGAGACAAGAAAACCTTTTGTGTTTAAATCTATTTTATTCATTTTCACATCAAAGATCAAAAAAGAACACTTTGATACAGGCAACTAAATATACTCAAGAAATTATTATCAAGTCATAAATTCCCAGTACAATGATCATAGTCCACATTAGGGGAGAGTGAAACCATACACAATCAAGGGGAGTTGAATTAAAGAAAAACTATACTCGGTCATATTAACATATGCCTCAAATATACAGGGTTCTTTGGTTAATTATATTAAGGCCTAAGTGGTTGAAATTATAGAGGGGTCGGGAGCCTTAATGGCAGCCTTTCCTTCCAAGAATAATTGCAATTGTTCTGGATCATAAAAAATATACTTATTTGTTTGATAGGAAATACAGCATTTACAAGGAAACCTAAGTTGAAAGGTTGCTCCCAAGGCCAAAACTGACTGACGAAATGTCAGAAATTTTTTACGTCTAAGCTGCGTCCACTTTGAGACATCAGGAAAAATTGCAATTTTGTGATTGTAGAATTCAACACTTTCAGTTGTATAAAAGAGACGAAGAAAAGCTTCTTTATCTTGTAAGAAAACAAAAGTCACTAACAAAGTACCTCTCGCTGAAATTTTAATCCGTGAAGATTCCAACATCTCAGTGAGGTCTAATTCTCCAGGATGAGCAGTTGACTTGTCCTTATCCTCTTCGACTATATTAAGATAGTATAGTTTTTGCAATGGTGGCATATTAGTCTCTGAAAATTTTAAAACTGAGGTCAAAAAAGAAAGAAAAAGTTCTCTAGGAGATAATATTCTGGATACAGGAAAATTAAGAAATCTCAAGTTCAAATTTCTATTTGCATTTTCTAAATTTTCAATTTTCCTGATCATTAAGTTTTTTTCTTTCATTTGAGAATTTGATACAAGTTTTATTTCAGAGACTGTTTTCTCAATACTATCTATTCTAGTTGCTTGTTGTTGAATTTTCCCTTCACAGTTTTTAATTTGAACAACAGTTTGTTGAGTTGAAGAAATAAATTGGGAGCATACCTGATGAAGGCTCTCCATGGCTCCCCACAACGCCTCCATATCCACCACTTTCGGCTTAATCAGGGGTTTCAGAGGTTGAAGTGGAGAAAATACTCCATTTCCCACACTCGTTACTCCCTGAATGCCTCCTCCTCCCTCTGCCGTTTGCTGGTAACCCGGCATAGCTTGAACCACCTCCGGGGTCAAAGGCAGCACCATCGGGTCCAGCGGAGATTCATTCCCCGACGTCTCCCGTTGCCCTACGGGACTGCCTGTCATCATCCCGGGACAGGGAGGGATCACAGGGCCAAGCGGGCTCAGCGAAAAATCACTGTCCAGCTCCGAGGTCTGCCCCCCTTGGAGCACGGATTCACACAAACCAAAGGGAACAGCAAAAGCTGTTATTGCTGTCTGGCGTATTATCGACGAGGCAGAGGAAGCCGGGAGATCGCTCCTTTGTTTCCCCCTACGCTTCGGCATTCATGCAATGCAAAAACTATTAAGACAATCTCGAAGAAGGAAAGCGAAAAACGCCAATGGGAGGGAAGCCTCTCACAACACGTCTATCCCTGACGCCATCTTGGTTTCCTCTCTCACAAGAAAACCTCTTGGATAAAAACTGTCCTTTTCAGGACTAAAACAATTACAGCTTCTACCCTCACCTACTGTTTTACCCCCAAGTGTGCTTTTTCTCAAAGATTGTAGTTCTATCTTCTTTCCTAATTGTGTGCAGTTAGTATATATGTTTTTGTGTGTCTACTAATCTAACACGGTTCTGTATAGTATTTTAACTCCAACTTGTTTTGTTCCTTTTAAGATATTTTTTTTATTACTGTACATCACCTAGAAATTTGATTAAGCGGTATAAAATTTTTTTTAATAAACTTGAAACTTGAAAACTTCATTTAAGGAATGGAAAAGGTCAAAAACGGATGAAAATGGGAATAAGCACAAAAAACATCAACGCAGGTGCCATAAGGCGGTAATAGGGGTCAAAAGAGACTACGAGGAAAAAATAGCTAAGCAGGCGAAGAACTTCAAGCCGTTCTTTCAATATATTAAGGGGAAACGACCCGCAAAGGAAGCGGTGGGACCGTTTGATGACCATGGAATAAAGGGAGCGCTTAAAGAGGACAAAGCAATTGCCGACAAACTGAACACATTTTTGCATCTGTATTTACTGAAGAAGATGTGCACAGCATACCGGAACACATCAGGCTATATGCTGGAAAAGAAGACGGAAAGCTGACAGGATTGACGGTCAATCTAGAGGAGGTGTGTAGGCAGATTGATAGACTTAAGAGCAATAAATCCCTGGGACTGGATGGCATCCATCCGAGGGTCATCAAGGAACTGAAAGAGACCATAGCTGAACTGCTTCAACTAATAGCCAATCTGTCGACCAAATCGGGAAAGATTCCGGAAGACTGGAAGGTGGCGAATGTTACACTGATCTTCAAGAAAGGTTCGAGGGGAGATCCGGGAAACTACAGACCTGTGAGTCTAACCTCGGTACCGGGAAAGATGGTAGAGTCACTGATAAAGGACAGCATCATTGATCATCTTGATGGACACGGGCTGATGAGGACCAGTCAGCATGGTTTTAGCAAAGGCAGATTGTTTTGACGAACTTGCTGCACTTCTTTGAAGGAGTAAACAGACAGATAGACAAGGGCGATCCGGTCGACATTGTGTATCTGGATTTTAAGAAGGCGTTCGACAAGGTTCCGCATAAACAATTACTTCGGAAAATTGCGAGCCATGGAATTGAGGGTGAAATACTCACGTGGATTATAAACTGGCTGGAGCATAGGAAACAGAGAGTGGGGGTAAATGGACAATACTCGGACTGGAAGAGAGTCACCACTGGGGTGCTGCAGGGCTCGGTGCTTGGACCTGTGCTCTTTAACATCTTTATAAACGATCTGGACATAGGTATGATGAGCGAGGTGATTAAATTTGCGGACGACACAATGTTATTCAGAGTAGCGAAGACGCAGGAGGATTGCAAAGATCTACAACGTGGCATAACCAGGTTCGAGGAATGGGCATCGACATGGCAGATGAGGTTCAACGTGGATAAGTGTACAGTGATGCATGTCGGTAACAAATCTCATGCATGAATATAGGATGTCCGAGGCGGTATTGGAGAGACCTCCCAGGAAAGGGATTTAGGAGTTCTGATCGACAAGTTGATGAAGCCGTCCAAGCAATGTGCAATGGCAGCAAAAAGGGCAAACATAAGAACATAAGAACATAAGCAATGCCTCCGCTGGGTCAGACCTGAGGTCCATCGTGCCCAGCAGTCTGCTCATGCGGCGGCCCAAAAGGTCCAGGACCTGTGCAGTAATCCTCTATTTATACCCTTCTATCCCCTTTTCCAGGAGAAAACTGTCCAATCCTTTCTTAAACCCCACTACCGTACTCTGCCCTATTACATCCTCTGGAAGTGCATTCTAGGTGTCCACCACACGTTGAGTAAAGAAGAACTTCCTAGCATTTGTTTTGAATCTGTCCCCTTTCAACTTTTCCGAATGCCCTCTTGTTCTTTTATTTTTTGAAAGTTTGAAGAATCTGTCCCTCTCTACTCTCTCTATGTCCTTTATGATCTTATAAGTCTCTATCATATCCCCTCTAAGTCTCCTCTTCTCCAGGGAAAAGAGACCCAGTTTCTCCAATCTCTCAGCATATGAAAGGTTTTTCATCCCTTTTATCAGACGCGTCGCTCTCCTCTGAACCCTCTCGAGTAACGCCATATCCTTCTTAAGGTATGGCGACCAATATTGGACACAGTATTCCAGATGCGAGCGCACCATCGCCCAATACAACGGCAGGATAACTTCTTTCGTCCTGGTTGTAATACCCTTCTTGATTATACCTAGCATTCTATTTGCTTTCTTAGCGGCCGCTGCGCACTGTGCCGTCGGCTTCATTGTCATATCCACCATTACCCCCAAGTCCCTTTCTTGGGTACTCTCAGTCAATAACATCCCTCCCATCGTATAGTTGTACCTCGGATTTCTGCTTCCCACATGCAGTACTTTACATTTCTCAACATTGAACTTCATCTGCCATCACTTCGCCCATTCCCCTAGTTTGTTCAGGCCCTTTGCAATTCTTCGCAGTCATCTTTAGTCCGAACTCCACTAAATAATTTGGTGTCGTCCGCAAATTTTATTATCTCACACGTCGTCCCTGTTTCTAGATCATTTATGAATATATTAAATAGTAGCGGCCCGAGCACTGAGCCCTGCAGAACACCACTCGTGACCCTCCTCCAGTCTGAGTAGTGGTCCTTCACCCTTACCCTCTGTTTCCTACCCGCCAACCAGTTTCTGATCCATCTATGTACGTCTCCGTCCACCCCATGGTTCTTTAGTTTCCGGAGTAGACGGTCGTGAGGCACCTTGTCAAAGGCTTTTTGGAAATCAAGATATATGGAGTCTCCTTTGTCCATCCGTTTGTTGATTCCTTCGAAGAAGTGCAATAAGTTAGTTAAGCACGATCTCCCCCTGCAGAAACCATGTTGGCTTGGTATCAGAAGTTTGTTTCTTTCCAAATGTTTTTCGATGTTTTCTTTTATCAGTGCTTCCGCCATTTTCCCCGGAACTGAGGTCAGACTCACTGGTCTGTAGTTTCCCGGGTCACCTCTTGATCCTTTTTTAAAGATGGGCGTGATGCTGGCTATCTTCCAATCCTCCGGTATCACGCCTGTTTTCAGGGATAGGTTGCAAACTTGCTGCAATAGTTCCGCTATCTCTTCCTTTAATTCCTTCAGAACCCTTGGATGGATTCCGTCCGGACCCGGGGATTTGTCAGTTTTTAGTTTTTCTATCTGCCTGCGCTAGGAATGATAAAGAAGGGGATTACAAACAGATCAGAGAAGGTTATCATGCCACTGTACTGGGCCATGGTGTGCCCTCACATGGAGTACTACATCCAGCACTGACGTCTGAGGAGGGGTGGGACCGCAGCAGAGGAAACAGCTCAAAGCACTGCAGTGCAAAGAGCTGTAACCGTGATCTTCGGCTGAAGCTGTAAGGTAAACGATTCGGGGAGGCCAGGGGGAACACGGAGGCCTTCCTGGAGGAGGGATGCGCAGTCTTTCGGGAGGCAGTCCTTTGGGGGGCCAGTCCTTCAGGGGGCCAGTCCTTCAGGGGGTGGGACAGGCCATGGGAGGGTGCAGGCCTTCAAGGGGTGAATAGACCTTTAAAGAGGAGCAGGTCTTTAAGGGGGGAACAGGCCTTCAAAGGGGGGACAGGCAGGCCTGGGGGGTAGTCCTTCAGGGAGGGCAGTCCTTCAGGGGGTGGGACAGGCCTTGGGAGGTGCAGGCCTTCAAGGGGGGAACAGGCCTTTAAGGGGGGAGACAGGCTAGGGATGGTGGCATAAGCCTTCAGGGAGGACAGGCAGGCCTTCAGGGATGGGGGTATAAGCCTTCAGGGGGAGGTGCAGGCCTTCAGGAGGGACAGACCTTCAGGGGAGGGGGATCCTGGTGTAGAAGTATATGGAGGGAGGGAAGGGGGGTTCAAAGAGATGTACATATGGCAGACTTTGGGGGGAAAGAAATAATGGGTCTAAAAATAGAGGAGAGGGAGAGAGATGATGGACAATGGGATTTAGGGAGGAAAGGAACAGAAAGGGAGAGAAGTTGGACACAAGGGATGGTGTGGATGGGCGATAGAGATACTGGATAGGAGGGTAGTTGGGAAAAGAAAGGGAGAGATGGTGGACCCTAGGGTGGTGGGGAAGGAGGGAGAGATGCTGGATGAAAGGGTAGTTAAGAAAAGGTGGATCTGTGGATGGAGACGAAAAAAAAGAAAGATGCCAGACCTCCGGAGGAGGGAAGGGAAACGGAAGGGGAGGACAGAGATGGCAGATGGATGGTTAGAACGGAGAAATAAGAAAGAAGAAGACCCTGGCAAGCAAGTTATCAGAAGACAACCAGATTGGGACCAACAAGATTTGAATAATGACCAGACAACAAAAGGTAGAAAAACTAATTGTAATTACAAAATGGAAAATAAAATATGTCAGATTTGAAACGTGTATCCTGCCAGAGCTGGTGTTAGACCGCAAACGTGAGCTAGGTTTTAACAGAGAGAGGAAAAGTCTTTTTTGTTTGTTTATTTTGTTTACACCACAGTGCCAGTGTGGTTAGGAGAAGGCAAAGGGGGTGAAGAGGCTAGAAAATAAACCCACCAGGATGTTTGAAAAAAACACCCAATTGGGCAGGAAAATCGAATCAAATCGAATCGAAAAACCAATTCAGTAGGCTGAATCGAATCAATTCGATATTTTTTTCCTGAATCGGGCAGCACTAGTGTTTATATCTTTCCTTATATCATTTAATTCTTTGATATGTTCCTTAATTTTTATTTGGATTTGTTGAAAAGTAGGAGTAATGGTCTTAACAAAGTCAGCCATTAGGTCCCATAAGGATTCTAGAATCACTTCAGCAGGCTTAATCAGTACAGTTGGCACTTGTGTAAGTGTATAATGCTCACCGTTCTGAAGATTTTCTTCGGGGCATGTCTTCTGGGCTTCCCCCTCCTGCAGAGATGAATCTGCCCCAGATATCTCTATTGGAGCCCTTATGAAGTGAGCCCAAACCTCCAAGCTCTCCTCCGGATCCTTACTTACCTCTGGAGAAGAGAATACCTCAGATTCCAGGGTTTCCCCACCCCTGGGGGAGCTGGTAATCTGAGGCTGCGGGGGCGGCACCCTGACATCGGGGCTGAGAGTAGTATCGGGCCCAAGAGTGTCCACCGCAGGTTCGCTTCCCTGTGTCCTCAGCGGGCCACCATCCGATGACGCCAAGACCTCCTGCATGCGTCTTAGGAGCTCCTGAATATTGCCAAGACCCGGAGCTCCAGAGCGCCGCGAGGCGGAAGCAGCGCTCCGGCCCTTCTCTTAGGCATCACGGTAAGTACAATTACCGCTTAAGAGAATTCTTCAAAAAGTCGGTGTCCTGAGATGAATGACTCAACGCGTCCTGCTTTCAGTCACCATCTTGGATCCGTTGTCCCTCCTATATGCTTGATTCCCAGGTTTTTCCCGGGTGGCAAGGAACCTTTTGTAAACTCTGGACTCATGCAGGCCTGCGTTCTTTGGGGCAGGTATGGCTGGAGGAGGAGTTTGGGTTACTGGCTGTTGATTCTTTTTCTTATACCCAATTGCACTCCTTTACTTCTTAAATATGCTTTTTGGAATCTATGTTTGAGCGAGACGAAACTGGAATGGGCTCTTCATGTGGGCACAGGGCGGGGGGGTATTTCTCGATTATATCAGGCTCTGTTGGTGCGTTTTCCCCTGGATGACCCCTATAAAACTCAATGGGAGACTGATTTTGGGGAATCTGTCACCTCCGGGCCCCTGAATGCAGGACTGGTAGTACTGCCCTGATGGCGGCTCTGTGCTTACCTGACCTGGAAATGTTCTGCTTAATGGTTCCAGGCAAGGGCTTATTGTTTGGCTGGGATTTCTCCACGGGGCTGCATCATTTTCACCATTTTGGTGATTATTTGTGTCCCTATCCTAAGTTAGTTTGGAGTGCTGCATCATTTTCCCCGTTTTGCTTTTTAATTTTGTCTTAGTCCGAGAGTTTTTGTCGGGGAGGGGGGGGGGGGGTGTTTTTTTAGGGCTGTTTGGAGAGGTTTTGAGGGGGGTAGTGAGAGGGTTTGTTGGGAGAGCATTGGGATGTGTGGATTCACATTATATTTTACTGTGAAGATATTTGGTGATTAACGGTTTTTGTATGCTGTATTGTGAATTTGCTGCTTTGATGTTCCTGAAAATTTTCAATAAATATATATTTTAAAAAAAAAAATTAAAGGTAAGAGACAACTATACCGAAGTCGTTAATGGACCCCAAACTAATCTGAATGAATAATCATGCCCCAACATATCTGAGTTCATTTTCTCATATTTATAACATGTACATAAATTTGCCCACCAAAAGGAAAAATTAAGCTGATCCCAGTTTTTTCCAATTCTGAGTAACCATTTGCATGGCAATCCCATTCATAATAATGAAAAGCTGGCTTTTATACCAGTCCAATGGGGGTTTAGTATGCAACAAAGTCTCACAGATTACTACATCAAAGGTTAGTGGAATCAATGATTCCAGTATGTTATTAATATGCCCCCATATCGATTTCCAAAAATTAAGTATCAAAGGACAATAGAACAACAAATGATCCAGTGTCCTTATTTCAAGATGACAGTGCCAGCATCTATCAGATTTAGAACTATCTAACTTCTGAAAATGAACTAGGGTCCAAAAACTCTATGTAACAAAAAGAACCATGTTTGTCTCATAGATGCTGATGCTGTACATCTCAACCTCAAAGTCCAAATCCAAGGTCATTGAGTAGCAGAAATCTACTGCTTTATCTCAATGCTCCAAATGTCTCTAAGACTAGTTTTTGGCTTTTTATTCAAAAATTCAGATATTAATTTATACTACTGGGGGCCTGATGCCCTAGCAAATCTGTCTGGAAGCATAGGCCCGGCAAACTATACTGAGTTTTCAAGTTTCACCAATCAGGGAACCCCTTCTGGATGGCCTGCTTCAACAGCAATCACTTATATGCTTGAGACATTGCAATGCCAAATGATTGTTACAGTTGTGAAAAATCAAGCATTTTCCCATTTGATAACACATCATCTAAAATACGTATATCTGTCTGCAGCCAGTGCTTCCAAAGGATCTTAGACTCGCCTATTTGAATCTTGGAGTTCAACCATAAGGATTGACACGTGGATTGCTGTACTGGTATAGATATTAAATTGTTAATGAATTTTAATGTTTTCCAGGTGGCACAAAGAATGCTATTGTCCTTGTAGATTTGGGGCAACTTGATACTCAAAATATGGCTTAACCGTATTGGGGCAGTAATATCCCCTTATGTATGTGTAGTCTGGATATTTGTTTAAAGAATAGAATCTTATGATAGTGTATAAGACGCCTCAGCCCCACCACTCCACCGCAAAAAGAATTTTTATTCTTTAAACAAATATCCAGACTACACATACATAAGGGGATATTACTGCTTATTTAAGAGGCTGGATTAATATAAACAAATATTAGTGGTCGTTACAATAGTGGCTTAACCGTATTGGGGGACATAAGTTGCCATTTTAAAATAAGCCAGTCCGGAAGATGCTCCATGAGTTCAGGAAGGATTCAGTACATACTCTGATGTAGAATAAATGCTTGATGATACCTATAAAAATTTGTGAAATTTACCCCTCCCTCTACAATTGGTTTTTGCAAAGATACTAAAGTATTCTAGCAGTTTTACCCAGCCAAATAAATTTAGTGAGAATTCCATTCAATTTTTTTATAAAAGGACCCTTGAAAAATAAACCAGCAACATACTCATTTGGTAGCAAACTACAGGCAAAATCATCATTTTAATAGTTTGGACTCTCCCACACCAAGAAAGATTTTTCATTTACTGTCATTGTGTCCTCCAATGTTTTTTGAGTCAAAATACCTAAATATTTTATACCCTCTTCCTTCCAAAGGAAGGGGAAAGGATCAAATAATCCTTTTGCACAATGCACATTTAATGGAAGAACCTCTGATTTGCTTCAATTTATTTTGTAACCAGAAAATTTACCAAAATCGATCAATCAATTCCAGTAAATGCGGAATGGTAGATTCAGGATTCTTCAAATGAAGCAAGATATCATCTGCATACACAGAGATCTTATATCCCGACCTGCATAAGGAATCCCCTTTGCCTGCTGAATAGCCAACAAGGGTTCCAGAACAATGTCAAAAAGCAAAAGAGACAAGGGACATCCTTGTCTAACTCCACTCTTCAGACAAAAACGCTCCAAAAATGCATTATTAATATATAGTCTGGCTGACGAGGAACTATACAAGGTTTGAATCATTTGAATAAATCCAGATCCTATTCCAAACCAATTCATTGATTGATACCTGAAAGTCCATTCCACACGATCAAAGGCCTTCTCTGCATCCAAAGAAACCAAGAAGGCCAGATCATCCATTGTTTTTGCTAAATTTAGCATATGAAATGCCAATCTGGTATTATTTGAAGAAAGACTTTGAGCAACAAAATCTGTTTGCTGCATACCAGTCATATAAGGGAGAGCCTTGGCTAATCTTAGAGCCAATAACTTAGCTAAAAGTTTCCATCCACATTAATTAGAGAAATAGTCCTATAGTTTATAGTTAGGCCTATAGTTTAATCCCAACATGAGATCTTTATTTGGCTTCGGCAAAATAATGGTTAAAGATTCCACCATAGTACCTGAAATACAACCTTTAGCCAGTTGTGATTGATATAAATTTAGAAGATGAGGTAAAAGTATAATTTGAAATGATTTGAAAAACTCCACTGTGAATCTGTTTCAACCAGTGTTCCCGCTAAGCTGCGCTGACGTGCGCACGCGCACAAAATATTACCTCGCAGCGCACAAGTTTCTCGTCACAGCGCACACAGTGAAGAGCACAGTTCTTCAACCGCCGGTCCGCAAACAAAATCTTGCCGGTCCGCGAAGGATTCGGTCCCCGCCGCAACGAAAGGCCGGCGTCAGCTGACTTGCAACTTCCTGTTGCAGTCGCTGTGCCGGGACTCCTGCCTTCGCCGGGACTCCTGCCTTCCACCGCGTTTGCCTCCTGCCTTGTCTCCGCACCTCCAGACCAGCAGCGGCAGCTGTGTATGCTTTTAACTTCGGCACAGAGCTGCCCCTAATCAATAGTTTAGCGCGGTTTCATAAGGCAGCCTCGGGGCCTTTGCTAGGCCGGCCCACATCGCATCATCGAAGCGGGCCGGCTATCAAAGGCCCCGAGGCTGCCTCATGAAACCGCGCTAAACTATTGATTAGGGGCAGCTCTGTGCCGAAGTTAAAAGCATACACAGCTGCCGCTGCTGGTCTGAACTCTTGGGCCGCTGAAGGAGGGCAAAAAGCAGCTGTCCTGGAGGTTTCCCTTCCTCTCGCCTTTACAGGTTCCTTTTTTCCACCTTTTTTTTTTTTCCTTCAAACGGCAACGGGCCCCAGCATCGACATCAATCAAGTAAGTTCCACTGTCAATCAAGCGGTTCTGCTCGGCCAAAGCTTCCCCTGTGACATGAGCCACCCTCAGGGGAAAGAAAGTGACCCACAAAGGTGAGGGGAAGGGGGGCAGATGATGGAAGTTGGGGGGGGGAGAGAGAGAGAGAGAGAGAAGGGGCAGATGATGGAATGGAGGAGATGAGAGAGAGAGAGAGAAGGGGACAGATGATGGAAGTGAGAAGAAGGGAGAGAGAGCAGAAGGCAGATGGATGTCAGTTGAGAAGGGAGAGCAGATGCTTAATGGAAGTGGGGAAAGAACACATACTGGATGGAAGGAGGAGATAAATAAAGGGGGAAGAAAATAGTAAGATAATGGAGGGGTGAGGGAAAGGGGTGACAAGCTGTGTGTAGACACAGTGAAAAGAGGGAAACGGGACTAAATAGTAAGAAAGAATTTAATTTAGATGGAGGCAGAAAATAGAGAAGGAAGACCAGAGAAGAAAAGGGAAGAGAGAGCAGAGAATGATCAGATCTGAGTGGAGGAAATGAGAAGAGAGATATGCTAAAAACCACAGGGGGGAGGGAAGGATAGAGATGCCAGACCATGAGGGGAACAGAAGGAAGATGATGGATGCTAGACCAAATTGGGGGGTGGGGGGGGGCAGGAGGAGAGATGGCAGGGAAAGACAGACAGTGAATGGAAGGGGCAGATGCTGGACTGAAGAGACAGAGAAGGTTATCATGCTGCTGTACCGGGCCATGGTACGCCCTCACCTGGAGTACTGCGTCCAGCACTGGTACTTTAAGAAGGACACGGTACTACTCGAAAGGATCCAGAGAAGAGCAACTAAAATGGTTAAGGGGCTGGAGGAGTTGCCGTACAGCGAAAGATTAGAGAAACTAGGCCTCTTCTCCCTTGAGCAGAGGAGATTGAGAGGGGACATGATAGAAACATTCAAGGTACTGAAGGGAATAGACTTAGTAGCTAAGGCAGGGAGAACGAGAGGGCACTCTCTAAAGTTGAAAGGGGATAGATTCCATACAAACGTAAGGAAGTTCTGTGGTAGAAAGCAACATATTTATTTGGCTCATAACTTGCTGGCGCCCGATATTTTTAGCTCACAGTGAAAAAAGTTTGCTCACAACACCCGCCCGCTTAGAGGGAACACTGGTTACAACCCGGATTGGATCCAGCTCTGAGGGATTTCAATATTGTCTGAAGTTCCTTAAGCGATATAGGTGCCTCAAGATTTCCTTTTATATGCTTGAGAACTTTTGGCCCATGAATTAATTTTAAAAATCCTAATACTTCAATTTCTTTATTTGAATAAAGTTCAGAAGAATATAAAGCTTTATAATAATCCAAAAATTGTTTTAAAATACTTCCAATTTGAGTATGAATTTTATTTTTCTCATCTTTAATGGCCACAATCTTTACTTTTCTTTTTTTCGCTTTGAGATAATTAGCCAATAATCTTCCCACTTTATTCGAGTTTCCATAATACAGAGCTAGCTGAGAAAACAAATCTTTCCTAGCCAATTATGAGGCAATCTCATTATATTTATATTTTAGCTTTCAACAGAGCCTGCAAAGTATTTTGTTCCCATTTTGAGGCCAATTGTGACTCTAAATAGTTTGTTCCAAATTGGAAAATTCTAATTTTAGCATTTTCCTAATATGCGCCGAATACAAAATTATTTGCCCTCTCATTGTGGCTTGGAAGGCATCCCATATGGTTTCCAAAGGGACTTCCTCTGAAGTGTTGAATTGAAAATATTCATTCATTTTCATTTGAATTTCCTCAAGAAAGTTTGAATGTGCAAGCAATGTATTATTAAATCTCCAAACAGGTCTAGTAGAACCTACTTGATTACATTGATATTCAATCCAAATACCAGCATGATCTGTCAAAAGGATCAGGTCTATGCTGGCCTTTGTAACTTGTTAAATTATGTTCTCTGAAACAAAAATGTAATCAATTCTTGAAAATGATTGATGAATATGATAGCAAAATGAAAATTCATGAGTATCAAAATGAAAAAGCCTCCATATATCTTTCAATCCACAAGAAAGCACAAGATTATCTAAACCAGTGTTCTTCAACACCTGTAGATCAGCAGAAATAAAAGAATTATTTTGTGGACCGGCAAACTATTAAGACTGAAATTTAAAAAACCCATTTCCGCCCCATCTCTGAGCTCGGTCCCTGCAAACCATCTGATCCCATCTGCACAAACCGCAGTTATGATTTTATATTGAACGTATTTTATTAAAGTATAAAAAGAAACAATATTCTGAACAATTGTGATTTTATAAATACAAATATACAGAGCACGGACCAACAAAACCCCTGTCTCCCCTCCCCTTCACATATATCCCCTCTACTATCAAGAAAACCGAACAAGCCAAGTTATTATAGAATGCTACACAGAAATATCATGCTAACAGAATACTGCAGTCCCCAGTTATGTCTCTAGCAGGATATATATTTAAAATCTGATATATTCTAATGACAAAATAGAAATAAAATGATTTTTTTTCTACCTTTTGTTGTCTCTGGTTTCTGCTTTCATCTTCTTTTCATTCTTTTCCTTCCAGTGTCTGCCCTGTCTCTTCAATCCAGCATCTGCCCGTTCCATCCACTGTCTGCCCTCTCCCCCTTCCATATGTATCTGACTTATTTCTATGCCCCTCTCCCCTGTCCATTCAGCCTGTGCCTCCTCTCTCCTTTTTACATCATTCATTCCAGCTTCACTGCTTTCTTCATTTTTATCTCTCATACACTAGATCTAGCATCTTTACCCCCTCTCATTTCTCTGCTGACCCCCTTTCCAGCATCAATGTCTCTCTCCCCTTTCCCTCATCTGATCTCTCCATTCCACCCTGACCCCCTTCCCCTCTTGTAATCTCCCTGCCAGCTGTTTCATTCTCCCTTCCCTCCTCCCCTATCAAACATCAACTCTCTTCCCATCCATTTCCCTCCTCCCCTCCCAGCAGCATCTCTCCTTCTACCTCCCTCCAGGTCCAGTAACAGCTCTCCCTTTATCCAGCAGCTTACCAGTCTCCTACAGTGGCTTCCTCCCCTTCCAACAGTTCTCAGTACTTGCCTGCAGCAGTGATTTACTTAGGCAGCCTTGGGTCCATTGCCACCTCTGAGGAAAGAGGAAGTTGCCGGTGAATCACTGCCCTGGCAAGTAGGAGAGCTACTGGGAGGGGAGACAGCCACTGTCGAAGGCTCCCCAGGACCTTGCTCCTGCACACACTGACCATCTCCCTTGTACCTGCAGCTCTTTCCTTGCAAATCATTGATTGAACCACATTCCTGTCATTCCCTTCTTGGTCGGGGTGAGAACTTTTCAGCACTCCTTGTAGAATGAATTAAATGTATCCTAAAGGGAATTATTTATAAATCCTATTTATCAATGTGTGTGTGTGTGTGTGTGTGTGTGTATCTGTGTTTTGGGGGGCTAGGTTTAGTTGCAGGGGGGTAGTTTAGGGGTGGGGTAGATGGTAGAGCAAATACAAAGAGTAGATTTGTGGGGTGATAGAGTTTGGGGTGATGGTGGTGTGGGGGAGAGGTTTGAGCTGTTAGAGGGCTAGTTATAGGAGTAAAGGGAAATTGCTGGGGGTGTTTTGTAGGTTGAACAATTTGGGGTAGTGGGATAGGTGCAGGATGAGTAATTTGGGGGATTGAAAAGTTTGGGGGAATAGTGGGGCAGTTGAATTGGTAGTTTTAGGGGTGGAGCTCTTTGGGTATAGTAGGAGGGGGTAGTTGCAAAGAAGTAGTTTGGGGTGAGGATAGTTTGGGGAGCTTGGGAAGTTTTAATAATAATAATAACTTTATTCTTATATACCGCCAACAATCTTGCGACTTCTAGGCGGTTTACAATAAGAAACTGTAAATACAATCAAGTGAAACTTTACGAACAGCTACTTAAAGAGTATAGCATTGTATATTTCGTATATTTCGAATTAGAGAATATAGCAGTGCACATCTGATGACATTAATGATGTTAACATCAGTTTGTGTGTTGCAAGGCCAGGAGGTGCCATGTTGTTTGTACAGAGTAGTAATATTCCGTAAGTTCATAGAGTGTTCATATTTAGCAAATAGGGGTTTGGGGTTAGCAGTTTACACGTTCAGGTATGTGGTGATGTTACGAGGGGAGTTGATGTTCCGGTTCGTTACCTAGATATTTCAGGAATAGGTAAGTTTTTAGGTGTTTTAGGGATGATGGGACAGGAATGGGATAGTTTGAGGGTACTGCGGTTCCTCCCAGCCTCCAAGACAGACTGCCAACATCGGGACCTTCACTCTCTGAGTCCCGCCTATTTTGTTTCAACTTCCTGTTTCCGAACAGGCGAGACTCACAGAGGGAAGGCCCCGATGTTGGCAACCTGTCTTGATCGCCCGATGCTGGGAGGAAGGGCAGTCAGCAGGAACTTGAATTTCCAACTCGATCTCGCCGGCCCTGCACGGACCGGCAGAAATTTTCTGTTGACCGACACCGGTCCGCGGACTGGTGGTTGAAGAACAGTGGTCTAGACCTAGTGATATCAGTTGTTTAATAGGTTATTTATTCAATAATGGATCCATGACAGCATTGAAATCTCCAGCCACGATTAAATTAGTCTTAGTCAATGATAGGATTGTTTGTTGGAGTTTTTTTGAAAAATCCTGCCTGATTGGTATTAGGAGCTTATACATTAAAAAGCGTCAGGGTATCGTTTCCTGAAATCATATTAACAAAGAGCCATCTACCCGAGGATCAGCTCTAAACCTATCAAAATTAGCAGAGACAGTTTTGCTAATCAGGATTGCCACTCCTGCCTTTTTACCTACTGCTGGGGCATAAAAAAAATGTTTCACCCAACCACCCTCCAATTTAGCTGCCTCTGTAGCAGTGAGATGCATTTCCTGAATAAAATAGATGTCAGTATGTTGATTTTTCAGGAAATTAAGAACCTTTCTCCTCTTGACAGGGTGATTGAGTCCATCGACATTCAAAGAATATAGATTTAAAGTCATTCCCTTTTATATATGGGCTTTACCAAATAAAAACATAATAATATATTTTCCCCTGAAATTGACTAAGAATTCCACATACATCCAGGATCTTAAACTATAAACCCCCCTTACTACCTCCCCTAACCCATCCCTGTAAGTATCTCAATAACTTGGATGCGTGCATCAGAGCAGGAATTACCATCCTCCCCAGGTCCCTTAATAACTTTCCCAAAATTAATCTTCCCCAGATAATAATACTAAGTAAATGTGACATCCAATTATAATAAATGATACCCTGTTTTCAATTAAATTATTAAATATAGCGTATATCCATGAAGAATAACAAGATAAATCAATTAGCCCCTCTAACATTTTTTTAAATATATGCCCAAACAATTTTTTGACATTTAAGTAGTATCACATTCAAAACACTAATTAATTAATAACAAACCAATGTAACATATATTAATTCACTTTATAAATAAGATGAAATGAAACCTCAATTAATACCATATTGGAATTAAATTAATTAATCAGTCAGTCCATACATCCAAGTTAAAGTGATATACCTTCGCATTAAACAGAGATCTGACAGTACTATATAAGAATAAATATCCAATACTATCTCAAATACAATAAACATATCAGAATACATTTCCGGTATTGTAATGAATACCACTACTATTTATCATGTATCCTACAAGAACTGATGCCATATATTAAACTTATATTATCTTATAGAAATTAACTTAACCACATCCCCTCTATTACCTTGTTAATATCACAAGGGTTGCAGTTTTCACTGCCTATTTTCAAAAAGCTATATCATAACCAAATTAATTCAAAAATACCATGTACAATCACATAATCAACAAACACGCTACCTTAACCATTCATTCATTTACTTCCCCATCACCAGCTCACACACCAAATAGCGTTATACCTATTTACACATTCATATCTCCACTTATCCCTACTAACCATTCATATAATCCATAGTATTATTAATCATACAAAAGGAAATTTAGGGAACAAAAATTAATCCAGGAGAGAACGTAGTAGCTGAAAATGCTTATTTTTGTACTTCCATGTCTGATCACTAGAACCATATATTACATTAGTGATGATTTTATAGGTTATATCTATACCATCTGGATCACCATAAATCATTTCTTTTAATATCACTGAATATATCTGTTGCATTTGATACTATTTATCATAACTTACTTTACAATAGGTATAACTGAGCAAATACTGGACTGATTTACTTCATATCTCACCGATCGATCTTCTAATGTCTTCAACAAAACATCATCTGATCACTTTCCTAATGAATTTGGTATACCATGGGGATCTATTCTCTTACCACTTTTATTTAATATCTTTCTAGCTCCTCTACTTACTTTATGTCAATCCATTAGTGCATCAGATAGATCCAGAGAATGCCTAGGAGATACTTGAGATTAACTCAAAAATGGAACAAATCAGAAACTGGCTGAATGAGAATATGTTGACACTGAACATTAATAAATCTAGGAATGGACTTACTCTTTCTAGCTCTATTCATATCAAATCAATTCCACTAAAAATAGTAACTTCAATAAAATTGTTGGGCAACTATCCTACCATAATCAAATTAGTGCAGTGGTTCAGAAATGTTTCCACAGGCTGAGTATGATACGCTCTCTCACATCTTAATACATTCATTGGTGATCTCATGTCTCGACTACTATAATTCACTTTACAAAGGCATTACCCAAAAAGAACTAAGATGTTTACAAATAATCCAAAATACGTCAATCAAGATAATCACTAACTGCAAAAAATATGACCACGTAACTCCATTATTAATAAAAGCCCACTGGTTACCAATTGGACACAGAATTACATTCAAAATTCTTCTTTTAATCTTCAAAACTCACATTTCTAATTGTCCAGAATTCATAAATAGATACCTCATTCCATACACCCCATCGAGATCTCTAAGATCTGCCTCACAACATCTCTTATTACTAATACTATGTATTATTTCTATAGCACTGAAAGTCCTACTCAGCGCTGTACATTTCAACAATAGACAGTCCCTGCTCAGAAGAGCTTACAATCTAATTTAGACAGGACATTTTGGGGTTGGGGAGATTATGGAAGAGGAAATGATATAGTGGATATAGGTATCTGACAGCAGTGACTGAGAGTTAAGAGTTGAAAAGTTTCAAAAAAGTGGGCTTTTAGCTTAGATTTGAATATGGCTAGGGATGGAGCATAACGTATTGATTCAGGCAGCTTGTTCAAGACATACGGTGCTGCAAGAAAGAAGGGATGGAGTCTGGAGTTGGCAGTGGAAGGGTACAGATAAGAGGGGCTTTTCCTTCTATAAACCATATCAATACAATGCGCACAACCATTTTTTCAGTTACTGCTCCATTGCTATGGGATGTTGCCCCTGTTCACTTAAGAAAATAAATGTCATAGATACATTTTAAATCAAAAATAAAGGCATTTTTATTTAAGGATGCCTATAATATATAATCATCCTTATTAGGATGAATGAAAATACCTTTCCCCAGGTTTTTACTTGATTTGTTTCTTTCCTTTTTTTTTGATGCTGTAGTTCTTACCCTTCACCTTCTGTATCTATGAGTTTGTCTGACTAAATTATGATCTAGAGCAGAGGTGGGCAACTCCAGTCCTCGAGGGCCGGAATCAAGTCGGATTTTCAGGATTTCCCCAATGAATATGCATTGAAAGCAGTGCATGAAAATAGATTCATGCATATTCATTGGGGAAATCCTGAAAACCCAACTGGATTCCAGCCCTCAAGGACTGGAGTTGCCCACCCCTGGTCTAGATTGTATCGTTTTTTGTAAATTACTCATCATACTTTTTAATTGTACACCACCTAGAAACCCTGTATTGGCGATTTAACAAATTTTAAATAAAACTTGGAAACTTGGATTTTAAGTTCCCTTTTTTATATGAAGGTTATAACAGTATTGGCAAGTCAAATGTAATTATTGAATGAAAGGCAAGAAATTACTCTTATGTAATACTGCCATCTAGTAGACTTGTATGGAAGTAGCAAATCTGCAACATATAATAGATTAAACTTTATGTCAAGACATTGTCACTTTTAATAGACTCAATAGTATCAATAAAAAAAAGAATCCATAAAGTTTACAACATATTGCAGTACTTATGTACTCAGAAGGAATGAACCATGTTTATCCTGATCTAAAAACTGATATGTATATTATTCATCAGTTTCAGCCCAAAATAGGGATATTGCAATATTAATAAATTATGTCCTTATACATACATGCATAACATAAGAACATAAGAATTGCCGCTGCTGGGTCAGACCAGTGGTCCATCGTGCCCAGCAGTCCGCTCCCGCGGCAGCCCTTAGGTCAAAGACCAGTGCCCTAATTGAGTCAAGCCTTACCTGTGTACGTTCTGGTTCAACAGGAACTTATCTAACTTTGGGCTCCTTTTACTAAGGTGCGCTAGAGTTTTTAGCGTGCACTACATTGCTGTGTGCGTTAACCCTGCACTACGTGCCAAAAACTAACACCAGCTCAATGGAAGCATTAGCTTCTAGCACGTGTGGCATTGTAGCGTGCGCTACTCCGCGTGTTAATGCCCTAATGCACCTTAGTAAAAGGAGCCCTTTGTCATGAATCCCTGGAGGGTGTTTTCCCCTATAATAGCCTCTGAAAGAGCGTTCCAGATTTCTGCCACTACATGGGTAAAGAAGAACTTCCTTACGTTTGTACGGAATCTATCCCCTTTTAACTTTAAAGAGTGCGCTCTCATTCTCTCTACCTTGGAGAGGGTAAACAACCTGTCTTTATCTACTATGTCTATTCCCTTCATTATCTTGAATGTTTCGATCATGTCTCCTCTTTTCAAGCGAGAAGAGGCCTAATTTCTCTAATCTTTCACTGTACGGCAACTCCTCCAGCCCCTTAGCCATTTTAGTCGCTCTTGAACAAAGTATTTATGAAAGGAGTTCAATAATTTATCTACCTCAGTAGGAAAGAAAAGAGTTTTCAAAAAATGTTTGTTTTATTTTTAAGGAAAGTTCCCTGATAGCACCATATACTTCATCCATGTTTCTTGCAATGACTTTAACCCCTTTGAAAATAATTCTTCTGTTTGACCTTCAAACCAGGACGTCAAAGAGAGATTTCTCCAAAACTCAGAACAGGAAATAATCTGAAGGAGCCAGGTCAGGACTGTAGGGTGGATGGTTCAGCTGCTGAAACCCACATTCTCAGATGACATCATGTGATTGTTGTGACATGTGCACTGACGCATTGTCGTGAAGAAGCAGCATACCTGCTGTGAGATTTCATCATCTTTACTCCTTAATTGACCCCGACAAAGTGATCATTGGTGTAAGTGATCATTGGTGTAAGTGATCATTGGTGTTGGTGTAACTCTCCTCAGTTACTGTTGTCTTGTGTGGCATGAACTCCAGAAGCAAAAGCCCTTCATAATCCCAAAAGACAGTTTGCAATTGCATGACATTGCCTGCAGATTTTTCTGTCAAGCTTTTTTGGGGTGGGGGATGACTTGTGCTTCCACTGCAATAACTACATTTTGGACTCAGGAGTATCTCTTTGATAGACTCATCTCTAGTCACAAAATGATGAAAAAATTCACTTGGTCTTCATGGGGTGTTCAATAAGTTTTCTACCTGAGTATGAAATAAAGTAGCAAGTGTGATGAAACAAGTATGTGTATGTTGTGACATATCTCAAGGTTACTCATGCATAGTTGCAGCTCAGTGTGAGTCTAACATTCCAAAAGACAGGATGTCAGGAGAGTTCTCATGCAAATCAAGTCAGAAACTGCTAGATTTGGAACACTGTTCAGGGTATCAGGAGCCAGCAGGTAAAGATCTGGATGTCATCATGTCTGGTTTAGATCTGGATCCAGGCTGGGCCGGGAGAGAGAATGAAAGATGGGTGTGTGTGTGAGAGAAAGAAGGAAAGACAGAAAGGGGGGCGGGCAGGAGAGAGAAAGACAGAAAGAAGGGGGAGCAGGGAGAAAGAAAGAAAAAGAAATGAAAGAAAGGATGCACAGTCAGAAGGAAGTGCAATCAGAGACTCATGAAATCACCAAACAAAAGTAGGAAAAATTATTTGATTTTCAATTTAGTGATCAAAATGTGTCAGCTTTGAGAATTTATATCTGCTGTCTATATTTTGCACTATATTTAACAGGTTCCGGCGGGGGCAGGGGGCTCCGGGGGGTGGGGTGGGGGTGCCAGGTAGGGTCCGGGAGAAGGGCTGGTCCCATTTTGTGGGGAAAAAAATAAATGGTCATGTTAAGAAAACAGACAGTCATTTTGAACACTGGAAGCTACAGAAGTCCAGGAAAAACATGGAGGGAAAGGCTGGAGGTGTTGGGTCCAGTCTAGAGACTCCATGCATGCATGTGATGTCATCACACATATGTAGCAATGACATTACATGCTGCACATGTGCAGAGACCCAACGATGGTCTGGGCCTGAGAAGAGCATATTTGGGCTTTGGAAAGCCCTAAATTAATTAAATTTAAATTTTTAAATAATACTGGGTCAAGAGGGGAGGCCATAAAGAGTAAGCACAGGAGTACCATGGTATAACTCATGGTTGCACAATTGTGCTTGTGTAACCATGGGAAGGGGCAGAGGAAGCCCAGAGGTTGCTAGGAAATATGATGGGGGCTATGAAGAACGCAGAAATTATATGATTTCTTGCAAATGTGCGGTAGTGCACACAAAAACTTGCACTGACACTGGCCCCCTCTTCAACAAAGTTGCGCGGCAACAGCCCTAAAGCCCTTTAAATCTTTATGGGCTTCAAGGCCATTACCGTGCAGCATTGTAGAAGAGGGGGGGGGGGTTAAAGAATAGTTTATAAAACCCTCCCTTTAGCAGTTAAGAATATTTAAATTGGTGTGTACAAGTGCTGAGGAAGTGTTTGTGTGTATGTTAGGGAGCTTAGAAAGTTTCATTTTTGATAGAATTTATGTTAGTTTTTGTGCAAGACCTGTATTGAAGGGTTTGAAAGCAAATTTGAAGCTTTTAATAATTAAAGGATCCTTTTACTAAACAGTGCTAGAGATTTTTAGTGTGGGCCAGAGAAGTAAATTACAATGCTCATAGAAGTCCTATGAGGGTCGGAGCATTTACCTTGCCAGCCTATGCTAAAAAACCTCTAGCGCTGTTTAGTAAAACCCAGTGTAAATTAATTAAAATTAGGGAATAGAATGTCTGTGTGTTTGAATGCAGATGTAAACTGTTCCCAGATTGGTTGCCCTGCTCAGAAAATGGACTTGGTTTAGATAGCAAAGTTTGCAGCTGAGACAAATAGAAGTGGTCCTGAGGCAGAGTATGTTTTAAGTATTGTGAGAATTTTTAGTAGTGAGAAACTGTTTAGAAGTGAATAATAAAAACTAAAGTGATTGTTGAGTGAAAGAATTTTTGTGGAATATTTTTCCAACCTTTTACTCATTTCTCCAAGGTAAGAAAACCTTTGAATGAGCTGAATCAATTTGATCTACTAAAGGGATAAATTAATTAAGGCCTTCTTTTATCAAACCACGGTAGTGCTGCTGCTGTGGGATATGCTCCAATGCTCATTCAATTCCTATGAGCGCCAGGCCATTTACTGTGCCAGTTCATGCTAAAACACTTGATAAAAGGGGGCCTCAATATTTATTAGAACTGTTGTATAATTTTAGTTCTGTAAAAAAAACTGCTGAGAATTTTTCTCTGGAAAATTTGAAGGGCTTAAAAGTCTTATTTGAAAGTCTTCTCATATTGTACTACAAACTCAATTTTTTTTTTTTTTTACAAAGAATTAATTTCTCTAGGTTCCAGTCCAGTGACTGAGGGCTAGATGCACAAAACATAGTCATAAAGACCGTGTGAGTCGCTGTTGGCTGACTTTTTGGCCAATTCTGGAAAAGCGATAAATATTGCAACAAGCTTCTATGCAAATGATTTACATGGAGGATCATCATAATCCTGTCTTATCAGTTGCTTTGAGAGCGACATGGACATATGCACAGAGCCAGTTTAGGGACGCCTGAAAATCTAAGTGGCAGGGGAAGCCCCAAAACAGCCTCCTGCTACTCAACTGTTGGGGCTTAGAACATAAGAAGTTGCCTCCACTGGGTCAGACCAGAGGTCCATCTCGCCCAGTGGTCCGCTCCCACGGCGGCCAATCAGGTCCGCGACCTGTGAAGTGGTTTCTGACCACTTCTATAACCTACCTCAAGTTCTATCTGTACCCCTCTATCCCCTTTTATTAATGGCACAGATGTGCATGTTTTACACATGCAAAATATCTGCCCCATTAAAAAAAATGCCATGCCGGCAATCCCTGATGATCCCTCCCAGAGAAACAGAATACCTATTACCTCCTACCACCGTATAATCCTCACTCCATGCCAGCCAAAATTGGCAAGAGAGATGTATCCTGGTGATACAGAGGGAAGAGCTTAAGTCTCTGATTGGTTTAGATGCCTAAGGCCCCTCCCATGATGCACTGGGAAGGGGAAGGCCCAACATTTTGCAGTGGCAGGCCTGAGAAGCAGGAGGGAGTGGTCACCCCTTCTGCTGTCAACTAATTTACAGGTACAGGGGGTTTCAGGATGGTGTGGGGGTTCAGAGGAGGTACAGGGGGCATCTGGTAGCAAGAGGGATTAGCCATCCCTCCTGATTTATTTTTAAGGAAGGGGAGCAGGGAGGGATCAGTATGGGGGAACCTTGCCAGTATATGTGTGTGTGTGTAGGGGGGGAGGGTTGTGAGCAGGAGGGAGTGAGCATCCCTCCTGCCAATTTTGGCTGGTATGGGGGATTTCCACAGTAGCAGGAGGGAGTGGGCATCCCTCTGCTGATTTTTTTTAAAAATTCTTTATTTAATAATTTTAATACAATAATATCAATGCAAAACATAATTATCTTTGAATATAATTCATAAACTTAATAAACTAATAAGAAGAATGCATCTTATCAATGCTACAATTAAAACAATCCCATTCCCTATCTCACCCCCCCCATCCCAGAAGACCTGGTTCCAAAACCATAAGGGTAGGATAATTCTTCAAAGAGCTTCTTTTTCCAAATGAATATAAGTCTGCCATATGTCATTAAATTTTGCCCATTGATTAGTTAAAAGGGCTGAAAGTCTATATTTTTCACACACTATTCCTAAGCATTCCCTCACATCTCTCAGAGTAGGTACACTTAGCATACGCCATTGCTGAGCTAATGTCAAACTAGCAGCTATGAATGCCAAATCCAAAAGTTTAGATTGAGAAAGTGTCAAACCTTCTATTCTTACTCTCAACAATGCCCTTTCAGCATTCAGCTTAAGTGGAGTCTGAATTAATCTGCTTACATACTCAAAAACCTGCTCCCAAAACTTCTGGACCCTTTGACATTCCCACCACCTCTTTCACCACATCCTTTCCAACAAGTAGCATCACTCTGCTTGGTACATTTATGAATTAAATCGGGGGCAGTGTACCAACATACTAGGAATTTAATAGCATTTTCCACCAAAGTGGCAGCCCTAGCTGTCTGAAAAAGATGTGACGAATTACCCCTCACTCATCTATGGACCATTCTTTCCCCAAATCTTTTTTCCATGCTTTCATATATGATGTTTTGGTTACTTTATCTTCATTTATAATTTTATATAACCAAGAGACACACCCTTTTGCTACTGGTTCTCCTAACCTTTTTTCAAATTCAGATTTCTTTAAAATTCCATTGCTCTTCATCTTATATGTTAATATATAATTTTTTTATCTGTAGATAAGGGAAAAGATCTCTTGTTTCTAGTTGAAATTGATCCTGAATATCTATAAAGGCTTTAACCTCACCTGCTTCAACTAGTTGACCAAAACATACTAACTCTTTTGCCTCTCACTTCTTAAAGATTCCCCCCTCCCTACCTGGTATAAAATCTTGTGCATATAATATAGAGGAGAAAAAAAATGCCTTTTTCTCTACCTAAAAGTTTTTTCCTAACACTTTTCCAGATTTTCAGAGAACATTTACTGAAAGGATTATTTATATTTGTTAAGTCTTTTTCTCCCATCCATGGTAAGTATTTCAATTTTCTTATACCTTCTTTCACATCTAACATTGCTTGTTCTATTTTTACCCAGAGTTTAGTAGGAGATGAATGCAATTCAACAATTGCTCTCAACTGAGCTGCTTTATAATAATTCTCCAGAGAAGGTAAACCTAGTCCTCCTTCTGCCGTAGACTTAAACATTGCCTGCCTTCTGACCCTTGGCCATTTTCCTCCCCATATAAATCTCAATATCATATTATTCCATTTTTGAAAAAACTGTTTTGGGATTTCTATCGGTAATACTTGGAATAAATAAAGAAACCTAGGGAGTATCATCTTTATCAATTCCATACGACCTAACCAAGAGATGAACAACTTATTCCACCTATCTAAATCTTTCTGAATATCCTTTATCAATCCTTCTCTTCCTATATTTTAAGTTCTTGTAAACCGTGCCAAGCTTCACATCCGTGGAGATGATGCGGTATATAAACGTGAGGTTTAGTTTAGTTTAGTATATAATTTTGTTGGAATAAAAGTGTCCAATCTGCTCCCAGATTTATTCCCAGATAGCGAATAGGACCCTTTACCCATCTCAGGGGTACTGTTCTTTTTAATTCCATAATCCTCTCTGTTGATGCTGAAATATTCATCACTTCTGTCTTATTTAAATTAGCTTTAAACCCTGATAGTTGGCATATTCACTCATAATATCTTTAAGGGTAATTAGAGTCTTCTCAGATGCTTCAACAATAGCTAATATGTCATCTGCAAATGACAGCTTTTGCTCTTCACCCGCCACCTTCTGGCCTTTTACCTGTTGAGACTGTCTGATTTTCTGAGCTAAAGGCTCAATAATTAATGCAAAGATTAGGGAGGACAACTGGCAACCAGTGTTCCCGCTAAGCTGCGCTGGCGTGCGCTGGCGCACAAAATGTTACATCGCAGCGCACAAGTTTCACGTCACAGCGCACACTCGAGCGGAGGTGAGAGGAAGCGGCGGCGGTCTGCCCTGATCGCCTAAGATGCAGCAGCGGCGGCATCCCCGTAATTTACGGGGATCATGAAAGGAGCCGCCGCTGCTGCATCTTAGGCGATCAGGGCAGACCGCCGCCGCTTCCTCTCACCTCCGCTCGAGTGTGCGCTGTGACGTGAAACTTGTGCGCTGCGATGTAACATTTTGTGCACCAGCGCACGCCAGCACAGCTTAGCGGGAACACTGCTGGCAACCCTGCCTTGTCCCTCTTTGGAGTTCGAATGTAGTGGAATAAGTTTCATTTATTTTAACGCACACTAATGGGCTGCATCAGAATCTGTACAGCCAACCCACTATACCCAGCTCCAATCCCAATTCACTACACTTCACACCACTTGGCCAAGGCCAAATTCCCACCATTCCCACCCCATAAAACATACGACTACCCAAAGGTAGGTCCACTCCCAATCCCAAATCCACCGCCCTCCCACACTTCAACCAAGCCCCGCACTATAAAACAACGATCACTAAAAAAACTAGTCTACTCCCATTACTTTCCAAATGAACACACCACCCAACAGAACCTACGAGGTTTCTATCTAAACATAAGATCGATGAGAAACAAATCCATCCTGATTAAGGATTGGCTGAATGAAATTAACCCGGACTTTATTCTACTCACAGAAACCTGGCTGCTATCAGATAACGACATCATTATCAAAGACTGTCTTCCCCCAGGCTTCAAGATTCTATCGTTAGCCAGAACCTGGGGAAGGGGGAGGAGGATTAGCAATAATCTTCAGAGACCACTTAAATTGCGTTTTTCTTAACTCCGAATCCTCGCCCAACTTAGAGATATCAATATCACTAACCTCAAAATCCCTAACAGCCTCTCTAACAGCTATTCTGTTTTACGTCCCACCAAAAAAATGGAAGCTAGCCGAGGACCTCGCTGAATTTTTATTAACCAACTCATTAGCAAGCCCATACAACTTATTATGTGGAGATATCAACATTCACCTAGAGCAAACAGACCAACCAGAAATATCAGATTTTTGGTTACTTATCTCCCAATTAGGCTACTTCATACCACCTCCAATCAAAACCCATCAAAAAGGTCATCAGTTAGACCTGGTGACTTTCTCCTCCAAATTCCACTGGAAAGAAGATAACTGGTCAGATTCCCTATGGCCTGACCACAGACTATGTAACTTCACTATTGATTGCAAGCAAAAAACCATCAAAAACAATAAAACAAGAAATAATAAAACTCACACTTCCAGAGGTAAGATCGACCCGACAGAATTCTGGTCCCACTTTGAGAATATCACAAAACAGAACACAGAAACGGATCAATTCATTCCCTCCTGGTCTAAAGACAGCACTAACATTCTAAACAAAATTGCCCCTTTAAAAATCCGCAGAACTACAAACCTAGAGGGATGGTTTGATTTTGAGCTACTACTGCTAAAGAGGGACCTAAGAAAGTCAGAAAGATTATGGACTAAATCTGGTACTCAGGAGCACAGGGTTGCTTGGAGATCAAAAGTAAAAAACTACAAAAACCTCACCAAGGAAAAACGAAAAAACTTCTACGCCGATAAAATTGGAAACGTTACAATTAACAGTAGAAACCTTTTCAATCTGGTCAACGACCTCTACAACCTCGAGACACTCACTGACATCCGGGAGGAATCCACATTAACAGCTAGCACCCTAGCAGACTTCTTCAATTCCAAGATACAAAAATTAAGATCATCTATAACTGCCCCTGCCAATCTCCACGGGTACTTTCCAATCCTCCATGACACAAACATATCCAATTCTGACCTAGGATCCAGAACTGACCTAAGCTGGAACCATTTCACAACCATAGACTAGCAATCCTTTAACAAATACTACAACAAATATAATAACTCCTACTGCAGACTGGACACTTACCCCCCAAATGTCATGAAAACGGCCCCAATCCACTTCAAAGCCAATATGTTGGCATGGGTCAACTCTCTACTATCTGCAGGAAATTTCCCACATCTTGATAACTCCAATTATAAAAAACACAAAAGAACCACCCAACATCCCGTCTAATTACAGACCTAGAAACATAGAAACATAGAAAAAAGCGGCAGAAAAGGGCTATCACCTATCGCCAGCATCCCGCTAGTCACCAAAATAACAGAAGGGGCGGTAAATGCCGAACTCACCACATATCTGGACAAATTCGACATATTACACGACAACCAATCGGGCTTTCACTCGGGCCATAGCACCGAAACCATCATAGCCTCTCTACTCGATCACCTGCACTCACTCTTCAGCCAGGGTTCCAGCGCCCTGATCTTGCAACTTAACCTAAGCAGTGCTTTCGACCTAGTCGACCACACCATTCTCCTAGACTGCCTTGCACACATTGGCATCTCCAGCCAGGTTCTCAACTGGTTCCAAGGGTTCCTAAGAAATAGATCTTACAGGGTGATCAAGAACTACTCTTTCTCCCACAGCTGGGACAATTCCTGTGGGGTTCCCCAGGGCTCACCCCTATCCCCTACCCTGTTCAATGTCTATCTCATCTCCCTAGGAAACCTCCTACAAAGCTTCAAGCTCAAATTCTTCATTTACGCAGATGACATCACAATAGTCATTCCGCTAACCAGTTTCACTCTAGAGCTGCTTAACTCTCTATCACACTTGCTTAGGCAGATAGAACTCTGGATGTTATCCTATAGATTAAAATTAAACTCTGACAAAACTAAATTCTTCCTGGCCACCCCCAACGACAAAATCAAAGATACCTCAATTCATGTGAATGGATCGGACTTCCCCCTAGAACAAACCCTAAAGATACTGGGAGTCACCTTAGACAAACACCTATCCCTTGAGAAACACACTGATCTTATCGTCAGGAAAAGCTTCTTGGTGCTCTGGAAACTCCGCACCATAAAAAAATACTTCGATGACAACTCATTCCACCTGTTAGTACAATCCTCCATTCTCAGCATCCTGGATTATTATAACATCATTTATCTAGGCTCCATGAAAAAAACCACCAGGAGACTAAAACTGATTCAGAACACCGCCGTCCGCCTTATATTTGGCATAAACAAATGGGAACACATCACCCCTTTCTATCATAAACTGCACTGGCTACCATTTGAATCCAAAGTCCTATTCAAGTTCGAATGCCTCTGCTATAAAATTGTATTTGGTCTATCCCCAAGCTACCTCAACCCTCACTTTAATCTAAATCACAACTAGAGAATGACACGGTGAAAAAATTGGTCCCCGTCACCGCCCCGTCCCCGTCTCACCATCCTCTGCACCGCCCCGTCACCGCCATTCCCTTCACCGCCCCGTCACCGCCACTGCCACCCCATTCACCGCCCCGTCACCGCCACTGCAACCCCATTCACCGCCCCGTCACCGTCACCGCTGCATACATAAAAGCCTCAAACGGGTACGATTTTATATACTTTTCTTTATTTACGTATAAAGGAAACATTCTTTAAAACTTTAAAACTTAGTTAAATATTACCTTTGTTGTCTGGTTTCTGCTTTCCACATCTTCTCATTGAATTCCTTCCCTCCCTCCTTTACCATCTGTTCCTTTCTACTACCCTTCAGCTCCTCTCGCGTGGCCTATCTATCTATCTTCCTCCCTCTTATTTTCATGGCACGTTACAATGTAATTTGTTCAAGCCACTGGAGCCTGCGAGATCGATCCCTGTCCCATTCCCACAAACCATCTCGCTTCTGTGCTCCTATTTTCCCCATTTCTAATATCTCCCCTATGTATCTGCCATTGCCCCCCCCTGTGTCCATATACCATCCCCATGGCATGTCCCCTTTTTGTCTCTGTCCCTATGCCCCATGCACATAATTTCCCCTCTTTCTGTTACCTTCCTGTGTCCAGATTTCCCCTATCTTCCTCTTCCATACCAGTGTGTCTCTTCTTTTCAACCCCATCTAGCTTTTTTCCCTCTTTCTTCCCCCCCCCCCCTGCTTCTAGCATCTGGCTCACCTGCCTGTCCTTCCCTTTCTTTCCTGCTGTGGGTTTTTCTTTCCGTTTTCATCCCCTTGGCCCAGAATCCTTTTCCCTTTCACTCCCTCCTTACAGTCTGAGCCGGGAACACGGGTGATCGCACGGTCCTCGCAGCCCCCACCCGCCTGCCCAATCGATCCTAGTGTTTAGCCAGCTCTCTCCCTTCTCCTCACCTTAATTTGCAGGCTTTCTTTTTCAGCGACCTGCACGCTTTCCCAAAGAGCCGCACACGCGCGGCTGCTCAGTGTTCAATCTTCTGCTCTGCTGCAACTTCTTGTTTCCGGTTGCGTCAGAGCAGAAGATCGAAACTGAGCAGCAGCGGCTCTTTGATAGCGTGCGGGTCGCCGAAAAAGAAAATCTACAAACTAAGGTGAGGAGAAGGGAGAGAGCTGGCTAAACACTAGAATCGATTGGGCAGGCGGGTGTGAGCTGCGGGGACCGCGCGATCCTTCATGCCTCACTGCGGGGACAAGACCCATTCACCGCCCCGCGGGCGGTGAATGGCCTTGTCCCCGTCGCCGCAGCGACTGCTAGTTTTCTTCCCCGTTTTCGGCGGTGACCCGCAGCTAAAATGCGGTGGCCGCGGGTAAACCGCCACCGTGTCATTCTCTAATCACAACAATAAGAACTCTCACAGAATTCATCTGTTCGCCTTCCCCTCCCTAAAATTATGTCACCTCAAAAGGTTCCTTGACAAAACCTTCTCCTTCCAGGCAGCCAAACTAAGCTCATGGCTGGCCCAAATTGTACTCGACACCCCCACCTACCTTGACTTCAGAAAAACCTCAAAACTCACTTATTCCACGGACAGAACCCTTAACACAACCTCTCACTTCTTCAACTCCCATCAATGCATGTGAACATCCCCCTTCCCCTCTTACTGTACCCACCAAACCTATTAACTTCAGCGACCGGTATTTTCCTGTAAATAAAATATTACCTTCCCACTTTACACTCTTGTATATTCCTGTCAACTTCAATGACCTGTACATTCCTAAAATGTTAATTCCAAAGACTTCATCATTTGTAATCTTAATTAATTGTTGTGAACCGCCTAGAACTCTCTGGGTATGGCGGTATACAAAATAAAGTTATTATTATTAGTTATATAATGTAAATATCTAATCCCTATACCTTTTCCCAAGGCCCACATGCCCCAAGACTGCACCCATAAACCTCCATTTGACTTGGTCAAATGCTTTTTCAGCATCGACTGAGACTGCCACCTATCCTGTTCTTTCTCTTTTAGCCCTCCATACCAAATCTAATACCTTCCTAATCCCATCAGATGCTTGTCTCCCAGTAATAAAGCCTACCTGATCCGGGTGGATAAGTGATGGCATATATGATGACAGTCTGTTAGCAAGGACTCTAGCCATACTTTTTTTGTCTATTCCCAACAAGGAAATGGGTCTATATCTAGCACAATATGTATTATTTTTTCCTGTTTTAGGTATTATTGTGATTCCCGTCAGTTTCAGGTAATATGGCAGTTGTTCTCTATCTTTTAGATTGTTAAATAATTTTGCTAAGAGAGGAGTTACATAAGATATAAACTTTTTATAAAACATTCATGTAAATCCATCCATTCCTGGAGACTTGCCCGATTTAATTTGATGTATTACTCCTCGAATCTCATCCTCAGTTATATCTTCTTCCAATCTTTGGGCCTCTGAATCTTGAAGCTTATTTAATTCTAACTGAGACAAATATTGTGTCAGGGATGTTCCCTGTCCCTGATATTCTGATGTATATAGTTTCTTATAAAATTCCACAAACCTGTCATGGATCTCCTTCTCTTTTGATAGAAGATCACCGTGCTTGGATCGTATGCCCATAATATTACCTTGCTGGTGTTGTACTTTAATACGATGCACTAATAATTTCCCTGCACAATTCCCAGATTCATAGAGGGGCATAATCAAAAAAACCGTCTAAGTCCCCTTTTGGCCTAAGTCCTTAAACATTCAAAGCAGAAGCAGAGAAAATGTCCATAATCAAAACAAACGTCCAAAAGGAGTTTTGTTTTTATTATGGCCTGCCTCTACTAAATGCCCAGATCACCACTACGTCTACAAGTACACCCCCACGACGTCTACACTTTTTGCCCATAATAAACCCAAAAAACGCCTAAGCCCCAAACATCCAACACAAGGGCTTTTAGGCGAAGGAGGAGCCGGTTCTTCACCTAAAAGCTAGATTCTGTAACCGGTGTCTGTCAAAAACAACACCGGTTACAGAATCCGCCCCCCACAATGATCCAGGCAGGAGGGTGCCCAAGCCCTCCTGCCCTGTCGAACCGCGAACCCCCCTCCATGACAACATCAGGGCATGAGGAAGCCCAAACCTTCTTGCTCTATCGAACCGCGACCCCCCCGTTGGCATCGGGGCAAGAGGGAGCCTAAGCCCTCTTGCCCCATCGAACCGTGACCCCCCCCGATGACATTGGGGCAAGAGGGAGCTCAAGCCCTCTTGCCCCATCAAACCGCAACCCCCTGATGGTATTGGGGCAAGAGGGAGCCAAGCCCTCTTGCCCCGTCAAACCGCGACCCCCCGATGACATCGGGGTAAGAGAGAGCTCAAGCCCTCTTGCCCCGGTGAACATGCCCCCCCCCCCCCGCCGAGTAAGAGCAGGCCAGGAGGGAGCCCAAGCCCTCCTGGCCCCGGCGACCCCCCCCTCTGACACGAACGGGCCAGGAGAGAGCCCAAGCTCTCCTGGCCTTGGCGACCCCCCAACTGGATTGGGCCAGGAGGGAGCCCAAGCCCTCCTGGCCCCGGCAACCTCCTACCCTCCACCCCCACTACAATACAGGCAGGAGGGATCCCAGGCACTCCTGCCCTCAACACAACCCCCCTCCCCCAATGAACGCCCCCCCCAGAACTCCCGATCGGCCCCCCCGACCTGCAACCCCCACAGCTGACCCCATGAACCCCCCACCCCTGTTCCCTGTAACTTTAACTTAGGGTATCTCTCCTGACGCAGGTCGCGACAGTTCGGGTAGAGGAGTGATGGCATCGCGGTAGGAGAGATGAGGCATCTCTCTTGCCGTGATGCTTGTGGTGAGGGGTAGGCAGGTTGCTGGGGCCGCTGAGCTGATTGCAGCAGCCACAATCAGCTTAGCGGCCCCTTTTTCGGCACTTAGACTTGGTCTGACTTCGTCTAAGTCAAAAAGGTATAAATGCTGACTAGGCAACCTGCCTACAGTTTTGATTATACCTGTTGTACGCCTAGGTGTAGGTCGGCCCACCTCTCGCCCACTGCCTGCCCTTTCCCCTCCTCTAAACATGCCTCTTTTCTCTCTGTGCATTTAGAGGCAGAGGAATATGTCTAAAAACCATCTTTGGTTATGGGTACTTGGACGATCAGGCTTTTTGATCGTCCAAGTAGCCATTTAGGACACTTTTAGACTTTTTTTTTAAATTATGAACCCCATAATGTTTAAGTCTAAGATGGTCTATATTGAATTGAATGGCTTCATCTTCCATTTTTCCTAAAGTCATACTTTTATTTGGGTCCTAATCTGTTTCCCACCAATTCCCTTTTTATGTTGTATTACTAATCCCATCAATTTTTCGCTTAGTTTTTTTTCCTCCTTTTCTCAGGTTTTTTTCTTATAGGAAGCTATAGAAATCAACTCTCCCCTTAAGTTTTTAAAGATTTCTAAATCGTAATAGGTGAGTAATGATCGATACTATTGTTATCCAGAAAGTTTCTGATAGATTGCTCTATTTTCTGGACTACATTAGGGTCTTTTAATAGAGTATCATTTAATTTCAATATTGTGTCCCCATTTTAATATATCCCCATGATATGTCAGCCCAACTGGTTTCCTCTATTTTTGTATCTATTAGCTTACCTCCTAAAGATTTATCCACCTAAATCATATCAATTCTGGAGTACACTCCTCATCCCTCAATGTTCATCTCGTACCTTAAGATCCACAAATCAAAATCTTCTTCTGATCCCCTCCATTAAAAGCTTTTATTACACACGGAAAATAAATTTCTCTGTTACTGCCCCAATGCTATGGAACTCTTTACCACAACCTCTTCGTGATGAACAACAACTAGAAAAATTTAAAACAGGTTTAAAGACTTTCCTATTCCGTGATGCATTTATTTCTGTTTAGTATCTATCTCTCAGTCATCTTCAATCGTTCAACATCACAAATTTATTTTAACGACTTTTCCCTACCCAAATGTTGTTTTCCCATCCCCTCTTTCTCCCTTTTCTCTCAACATTGTAACTTTACCCTTCCATAAACCTCTTCCCTCACAATCAAGTTTGTCTAGTCTATGTTTTAATATACACTATTTATACCTCTAAATGTAGAATATATTAACTCCCCTTCCCTACTTTATTTATATTTTTATTGTAATGTACACCGGCCAGATATTTATTTGATGGTCGGTATATTAAAACCTAATAAACTTGAAACTTGAAACACTCTATGTGGGGAAGAATAGTAAGTATAATCTCTTCCTAGCATATGTATGTTATGCCATCCATCCAATAAATTTAATACTTCCAGAAATCTTTTTAATTGTTTTCTATCTTTTTTTGTTCTATCACTTTTAGTACTCATATTATCCCAACGAGGGTCTGAGACCAGATTAAAATCCCCTCCTACTAATAATAATCCTTCCTGTTTTTTTTTTTTTAAATTAATCTCATAAGATCTTCAAAAAATTTCCCTTGATTGAGATTAGGTGCATAAAGGTTCACCAATGTCACCTTTACCTCATTTAATTCACCTACCCAAATAATCCATCTGCCATCATCATCCCTCCATTCCTCCTTTGTCAGTATTTTCATTTTTTTCAAATAGTATTCCCACCCCTGTTTTCCTTTTCTCCTTTTTATTAGAAGCCCAAACTCTCACCGGATATTCTTTGAAATGGACCATCTTTACTCCCATTTTTGTAAATGCATTTCTTGTACATAGCATACATCAAATTTCAACCTTCTCATCTCATTTAAAAGTAGCTGACATTTTCGAGGTATATTAAGTCCATTCACATTTAGACTTCCTAATCTTATCTTACTTTCATACATTCTTTCAAATTCCATTTCAATTTTTTCTAGGTTTACAGATCTTATAATTTTTCCCCAGGTCACCTTGTCTCCCCCTATATCCCCCTTACCCCAGTCCCATCCAGTCAATCCTAAAAAGAAAACTAACTTACCCTTCACCCCTTCCCTCTTCTCTCCCCTTCCCCTATCCCCTCCAAATCTCTATCGTCTTCTGTCCCTTGTTTTAGATCCAGACATCAGTTGACAAGGCCCGATCCATCTCCAGACATCAGAGTTGAAGAAAGTTAATCTTGACCCAGCTCTCCATGACTTTTCTTAAAATCTACCCCCTTACATTCTCTTATCTTTATTTTATCAAACAATTATTAAAAAAATATTAATATCAACAATTGTTCTCACTGTCTCTGTAATCTTTTTTTGTTCTACTCTATACCATTTCTGACTTGGCGGTTCTATAAGTGGAAGTTGTGATGGTTCCTTTTGGTGGTTTTCTCCTTCGGTAGTCCAAAGTTTGGCCTGTATAAGTAGCTGTTTGGCTTCTGAAGCTACAACTTTATGTAGCTTGCCTTCTAGTATAAAAGAAATTCCAAATGGATAGTGCCATTTATAGCGAATGTTATTTTGTTGTAAACCTCAGGTTACTTCGCGGCAATCTCGTCTTTGTTTCAGAGTCGCTGAAGAGATGTCTGCAAACAGTTTCACTTTTGCGTTATTCCACATCAAGTGGCCAATTTTATGAGCTGCTTGTAGAACTCCCTCTTTCTGAGGGTATCTTAAGAAGTAAGCTATTATATCCCTTGGCCTCTCTGATTTACATGGGCCCAGAGCTCGATGTATCCGTTCGAATTCTATAACTGGAAGTTCTACATCTGGGTTTTCTGCTTGTAGGAACTTATGACATATAGACTATATAAAGGTTGTTGGATCTTTAAGATCTTGCATTTCAGGGATTCCTCGGAATCTCAGGTTATTTCACCTTGACCTATTTTCTCCATCTTCAACTTTAAGGAGTAACTCTTCTACTGATAGGTCTATTTGTTTACAATGTTGTTGAATTTCTGTTATCTCCTATTCATGCGAAATAACCCGCTCTTCAAATTCTTGGAGGCTTTGACTCATATCGTCTATTTTTTTATGAAGGTCATCAATATTTATTTTGATATCAGAGGTAAAGACTGCTAATGAAAGCTTCATATTAGCCATCCATTGTTGTAAGTCCCACTTGCTGGCCAATGCTGAATCTGCTGAGGGAGATTCTAATGGATCTAAAGTTTCTTTTCCCAATATAGTTGCCTCTTTTTCTTCATGTGTTGAATTTTGTTCTGGAGCTGGCACTTCTGTTACATCTTCTGCTGGGTAGGCAAACATTTTAAGATCAGGCCTATTTTTTTTATTAGCCATATTTCCACAGTTAACGTACACTTTATATTTAGATGTAAAGTCTCAAAACATTTTTAGGGCCTCACCGCTGCCAGGGAGGCCTTAGCCTGAAACCTTATTCAGCTCAACTGCTTACCCCCTCAGCTCGGTCTCAGCTTGAGTTCCAAGCCCCACCTTTATGCATAGCCCGTTTCCAGTCTCAGCCAATGGTTCCTCTTCCACTCTTCTCTTCTCCACCACTCAACCCCAGCTCTCAATATAAGAGAAGCAGTTCAAAGTCAACTTATATGCATCAAAAGTCACCTGCTGCTACACTGCAGGTCTGCCGCTGACTTTCTTGGCTCTCTGCTGACTTGCGGCATGCACGTCTCCACCGGGGCTCCGCTTTCCTCACAATGGGCTCCATGGGTCCGAGCCTCGTCTCGCTCCAACATACCTCCGAAGAAAAACACCCTATGGCGCACACTCAGGTAGTAGGAGGAATGCTGAATAGGGAGTACTGTCCCCTCTGGTAGGTCAGTAACTTCGTCCGCAATCTATGCTTCCCCGACATATTACGCCTCGAACGCCCGGAGCGCACTTCTGCCTCCGCATTCAGTGGAGCACGTCGGCATCTGTCAGCAAGGAAAATCTTCACCAATCACTTGGGCGGCTCATGGCAAAAGTGCCCCCAGGACAAGAAAGGCTCCAAAACGTCCCGCTTCACATGGGAAAGGTAAGCAGGAGATCACTGCTTCACAGAGGACTTATATTGGGTGTGACCTTGGATAAACATCTTACATTGGAACATCATACTGATTTATTGTTTAAGAAATGCAAGCTTGTCACAACAAATGGTTATATGCAATAACAAGACTGAGCATCTTAAGCAGTGTGTTTCTGCTATTTCTACAAAATGTGGGAGACACCATGTCTGCAAATGAGAAGTGTCTTCTTTCAAAAATACAAGGATTATGTGAGAAATGGAGTCCCTTATATCTTTCCTGGTAGGGCAGGGTTCAGTAAAGATGATGATGGTCTCAATAATACAATATTACATGAATATATTACCAATATTTTTTTGGAGGGTTGTTACAAACAGATTAATAGATTATTTACCAAATTTATATGGTTGGGAAAGACACCTAGAATTGCTATGGCAAAATTACAAAAAGTCAAAGAATTGGAGGAGTCAACCTTCCTAATTTCAAACTATACCTTAATGCCTATATTCTTGTACAAGCTCTCTGGATGCTGAATGGATGGGATCTTGTATCTTTATTAGCTTCAGCTGCAGGCAACTAAAAGATGATCTCTCCCCTTTGGGCTACCTGCCCGGGAGCTTCCTGTCTTGCCCAGTTTGTTCTGCAGCTTCTCTGCATGCTCTCATCTCATTTAATTCTGCTCGTGATTTGTTTTATCTTCCTAGTCCTTTTTTATTTTTTTTTGTTTCGTGGGTTTGTCCACGTGCTGCGGATCAACTCGGTGCGAGTGATCCTTTGGTGGGAGATTGCAGACATTTTACAGTTTGTCTGCTTCTGGAGGGTGCTCTTTAAGCCTGAAACTGCAATAAGCCCTCTGGACAGCCTGCAGATTGGATCGGGCCTCTAGGTTTGGGAACCATCTCTCCCCTGGTTCGTCTGCAAAGAGGTAGAGCGCAGACTGCTGCGGTTCCAAGGAGGTATGCCGGGATTGGAACCGTGATGCGTGTCTTCCCTGATTTCCCTGAGGGGTCCTGGTGGTTGTGATCTGAGGTGGCAGGGAAGGTGAGGCAGTCAGAAGACCTGAAATATCCAGTTTATTCAGCTCCTTGAGGTACTGATCTCCTTGCTTGTACTGTGTTTTACAGGCTGCCATAGACTTGCATTGCAGCACATGTCTCTGTGATGTCTGAGTGTCACAGAGTTTGCTGATTTTGGAGGGTCTTAAAATCGGGGTTTTGGGGGATTTCCCTGCATGTCCTGATCCCACCTGTAAAATCCTAATTTTGCCATTTTTAGCGTTTTCCAGCGTTTAACAGCCGTTTTTTTGTCAAAATCGGCACCTGCAGCGGCCATCTTGGATTTTCTTTAAAGTTTTTAAAACTGTATTTTTTGGACTTAAAAACCTTTGATCTGATGGCATCCTCAGTGAACAGGAAGGCGGACAGATTCTTCAGCCACCGACGAGAGGTCAGCGGAATCGGACTCGACGCTCTGGTTCAACCTTGGCCCACAGGGGAACTTCTGCCGGGTGTCCTCGCACCGGGGTCCGGTGATTCTTGTGGCTCTGGACTGGCCCAGATGACCTTGGTACACAGACCTTGTGAGGTTGAGCTCCGGGAGTGGTCTGCGTCTTCCTTACCATTGGCGGTTACTCACGCAGGGTCCGTTTGCTCTTCAAGATCCACTTTGGTCTTACAGCCTGGCACTTGAGCGGGCAGCCTTGACAGCCAGAGGGTATTCCTCTGCGGTTATCGCCACACTCCTGCAAAGCAAGCAAAAATCGACAGTCTCGGCCTACGCAAAAGCCTGGAGGTGTTTTCAGGCTTGGTGTGCGGGGCTCCAGGTGGACCCTTTGGTCCCGTCGGTGGCTCAGGTTTTTGACTTCCTGCAGGATGGCCTCAGGAAGGGTCTGGCAGTCTCTTCTCTACGTGTTCAAATTGCATAACTCTCTTGTTTGGGTCCTTCTTCGTTCAGGGGTTCTCTGGCTTCTCACCCAGATGTCCGGTTCCTGAGGGGGGCAGGGAGGCTGAAGCCTCCCTTGCGACTGCCTTGTCCATCGTAGAGCTTGAATTTGGTCCTGCGCTCCCTGACTCATCCGCCCTATGAACCCCTGAATGCGATCTCTCCGAAAGATCTTACCATTAAGAGCATCTTCCTGGTGGCGATCACTTCTGCACGGCGAGTATCGGAGCTTCAGGCTTTGTCATGCAGAGATCCTTTTCTCCTCATTACAGAGTCGGTGGTGATTTTGAGGACTGTGCTTTCATTTCTTCCAAAAGTAGTTTCTTCTTTCCACATCAAACAGGAAGTTCAGTTGCCAGCCTTCGTTCCTTCATGTTCCAAGTCTCGGGACCGTGTTCTGCGGTCTCTGGATATTCGACGTCTTCTCTTGAGATACTTGGAGGCCACTAATGACTTCTGTCTGTCAGACCATCTGTTTGTCCTGGCAGGCCCCGTGCGTTGAGGTCGGCCTGCTTCCAAGACTACTATTTCACGTTGGATACAAGCGGCTATTTCCATGGCTTATGTGGTGGCGGGGAAGAAGCCTCCCCTTGGGGTGAAGGCTCATTCTACCAGAGAAATGGCTTCCTTGTGGGTGGAATCTCATACGGTTTCGCCTGTAGAGATTTGACGGGCGTCCACGTGGGCTTCCCTTTATACATTTTCCAGGTTTTACCAGCTCGATGTGGCGGCTAAGGGTGATATGCCTTTGACGCTTTTGTTCTTGCAGCAGGCTCATTGGGTCCCCCCTGAGTTTTAGGATGGCTTTGATACATCCCATCCATTCAGCATCCAGAGAACTTGTACAAGAATGAAAGATTAGATTTCTTACCTTTGCTAATCTTCCTTCTTGTAGAGCTTCTCTGGATGCTGAATGCCCGCCCATCTGGTTTTTTTGTCCGATTCGCAGGTCGCCTCTTCAGTAACTGGTAAGCTGGATTTCTGTCTTTGACCAGCCTCACTAAGAATTTCATGCATATTCCCCTTGTTAGGTTTAAGGGTTGGGGGGGTTTCCCCGGGGGGGTACCCCTTCTGATCTTCAGGCTGTGTCCATGTTCCGGGATTGTCCTGGGTTTTGTAGTTTATGATGTTTGTTTCCAGTTGGCCATTTTTGGCCGTAGTTTTTGGTATAATATGATATTGAGCAGAATTGACTGGTAGCAGAAGTTCCCGCGCCCTCTCTTTCTTTTCTTCTGTTGTCATAGGTCTACATGGCTTTTCTACTAACTGGGCAAGATAGGAAGCTCCCGAGCAGGTAGCCCAAAAGGGAGGGATCATCTTTTAGTTGCCTGCAGCTGAAGCTAATAAAGATACAAGATCCCATCCGTTCAGCATCCAGAGAAGCTCTACAAGAAGGAAGATTAGGTAAGAAACCTAATCTTTCATTTTAAGACAGGGAATGTATTGGAAAATACCGGAATTATATGATCAGGTACCTGACTGGTTACAATTAGAATCTGCTCTAATGTCACCGCTTCGACTTAACCATTTGGCAGGTATACGAGTTCCATATATACAGTATATAATAATAATAACAGTTTATATAATGCAGGACTTTTAAATTCTATGCAGTTTACAAAGATTAAAAGATGCTACAAATTGAGTAGAATTAACAAAGTTAAAAGCTAGAGATTAACAGCTCAAGAGATCAGTTATTGTGGAGTAAGATTGTCCAGGTCAATTACCTAAATACTTCAGGAACAGATATGTCTTTAGGTGCTTCCTAAATTCCCTGTAAATAGTAGGCATAAGCAATTGTTCCAGATCTTTACCCCATAGTAGTGCTGCCCGATTCATGATTCGAATCAGTTCACCGATTCACTTCGGGTGAATCGATTCGCATCGATTTAAAATAAAAAAAATCGGCTTCCCGATTTGGCTGACCCTCCCCCCTCACCCCCTAAAGCAGGAGCGGCAGCGATGCTCTTGTTGGCCGGCCGCTGCCGCACCTGCTTTAGAGGGGGAGGGGGAGGGTCAGTCGCGAAGTGCTGCTGTCTGGTTCCCCCTTGGCATCCGCTTCCTCCACTTGGCGTCTGGCTTCCCCGCACCGTTTACCTTTGAAGAGCGGCCTGCACAGAAGATCGCAGTGTTAGCGATGTTTGCAATCAGTTTCAGAGCTGTTTCCTCCGCTGCGATCTTGCCTCTGACGTCAGAGGAGGGGCGGGACCATGGCAGAGGAAACAGCTCCGAAGCTGTTTGCAAACATCGCTAACACCGCGATCTTCTGTGCAGGCTACACTTCAAAGGTAAACGGTGTGGGAAGGCCAGGGGGGAAGCCGGACACCAGTGAGAGGCCAGGGGGAACTCGCAGGCTTTCCGGGGGGGGGGGATGTGAGCAGTCCTTTGGTGTGGGGGGTGGGACAGGCCTTCAGGGGGGATAGGCAGGCAGGCTTTTAAGGGGGGAGACAGGCAGGCCTTCAGGGGTGGGATGCAGGACTTTAAGTTGGGGACAAGCCTACAAGGGGGGGACAGGCCTTCAAGGGGGAAACAGGCCTTCAGGGGGGACAGGCAGGCCTTCAGGGGTAGGGTGCAGGCCTTCAGTGGGGACAGACCTTCAAGGGAGGGGGCCCTGGTATAGAAGTACACGGAGGGAGGGAGGGAAGGGGGTTCAAAGAGACGTGCATATGCTGGACTTTGGGGAGGAAGAAATAATGGATCTAAAAATAGAGGAGAAGAAGAGAGATGATGGACTATGGGATTTAGGGAGAGAAGGAACAGAAAGGGAGAGAAGTTGGATACAAGGGATGGTATGGAGGGGGATAGAGATACTGGATAGGAGGGTGGTTGATAAAAGAAAGGGAGAGATGGTGGACTCTGGGGTGGTGGGGAAGGAGGGAGAGATGCTGGATGAAAAGGTAGTTAAGAAAAGGTGGATCTGTGGAGGAAGACGAAAAAAAGGAAAGATGCCAGAGGACAGAGATGGCAGGTGGATGGTTAGCACGGAGAAAGAAGAAAGAAGGAGACCCTGGCAAGCAAGTTATCAGAAAACAACCAGAGCCTGGGACCAACAAGATTTGAATAATGGCCAGACAACAAAAGGTAGGAAAAATAATTTTATTTTCTGTTTTGTGATTATAATTTGTCAGATTTGAAATGTGTATCCTGCCAGAGCTGGTGTTAGACCGCAAACATGAGCTAGGATTTAGCAGAGAGAGGAAAAGTCTTTTTTGTTTATTAATTTTGTTTACACCACAGTGCCAGTGTGGATAGGAGAAGGCAAAGGGGGTGAAGAGGCTATAAAATAAACCCACCAGGATGATTGGGAAAAATAAAACACCCAATTGGGAAGGAAAATCGAATTGAATCGAAAAACCAATTCAATAGGCTGAATCCAATCGAATCAAAATTTTTTTTCCTGAATCGGGCAGCACTACCCCATAGTGCTGCCTGATATGAGAAAAGATGTTGATGATGTCTTTTAAATTTACATCCTTTAACTGGTGGAGGAGCAAAATTCAAGTGTGAGCTTCTCTTATGTCTGTTGGTTGAGAGAGAGAAAAGTTCCGTTATATATTAGGAGCTAAACCGAATAGTACCTTAAAGCAAAAACATCCAAACTTAAACTTCACCCGTGCCTCCATCGGCAGCCAATGCAGAAGTTGGCAGGAAGGTGTTACATGATCGAACTTCTTCAACCCAAAAATTAGCATGACCGCCACATTTTGCATCAGTTGTAATTGCCGCATATTCTTCTGGGAAATTGCCAAATAGGCGATATATAGGAATAATGAAATCTTTAAATCCACATGGCAAGCATTGTTGTTTTGGGATAATTTACTTGTTACTTCAACTAAAAGCTCCACACATATATCCATATGGATAAATCCTGCTATTACCATAAATGGCTCAATGATCCTTTGGAAAGTTTGGATGCAAGCAGGAATTAGAATCCTGCAAGATGTGATGAGTCAAGGACGAGTGCAGGGGCATAATCAAAAAAAACATCTAAGTCCCCTTTTGGCCTAAGGCCCTAAACGCTGAAAGTAGCAGCAGGGAAAATGCCCATTCTAAAAAAAAAAAAAGTCCAAAATGAGTTTTTTTTTTTTTTTTTTGAGAATGGCCTACCTCTACGTTCAGCAGTTTAAATGCCCAGATCACTACTACGTCTAAACTTACAACACATTATCAACCAAAAAAGTAGCCTAAGTCCCAAATGCCCAAAACAAGAACTTTTAGGCGAAGGAGGGGCCAGTCCTTCACCTAAAAGCTGGATTCTGTAACCGACGTCTGTCAAAAACAACACCAGTTACAGAATCCACTCCCCCCCCCCCCACTGCAACGATCGTGGCAGGAGAGATGGCTCATCTCCCCTGCTGTGATCGTGATAGCCCCACCCCCAAACTGCCATGACCCATGGCAGGAGAGATGCCCTATCTCTCCTGCCGTGGTTCGTGGCAGTTCGGGGGAGGGGTGATCGTGATCACGACCCCACCACCCCCGAACCAATACCGGCAGGAGGGAGCCCAACCCCCCTAAAATGCAGGCAGGAGGGATCTCAGGCCCTCCTGCCCATGGCTTACCCCATGTAAATGCCCCCCTGAATCCATGATCAGCCCCCCAACCCCCGATTACACCTCCCTTAACCCTGTAACCCCCCGACTATCCCCTTAACTTGACACTTCCCTCTACTTACGGGTAGTTGGACGGACGGATGGGTCCCAAGCCCATCTGGTAGGCCTTCCATCCTCTGAATGGCAGGACTTAGGGTCTTATTGGGCCAGGTGCCTAAGGTCTCACCCATAGGAGGGGCCTTAGGCACCTGGGCCAACCGAAATTTTCCCATTTGCCTTAGGCCCCTCCTGTGGGTGGAGCCTTAGGTACATGGGCTGGGTTGGAGGGGGTGTCGGGAGTGGGGGTGGTGGTTGGGGGTCATGGGGTTTGGGGAGATACGATCAGGGGTTGGGGGGGCTGATCGAGGGTTCTGGGGGCTTTTGAGCGGGGTATACCATGGGCAGGAGAGCCTGGGCTCCCACCTGCCCATGATTAGATCAGCGGCCCCTTTTCAGCACTTAACTGTTTTGACTTGGTCTAAGTCAAAATGTATAAGTTCCGACTAGGCAACCTGTTAAAGGTTTTGGTTATAACTGCTGTACGACTAAGTCTAAGTCGGCCCACCTCCCGTCCTTTCCCCTCCTCTAAAAATGTCTCTTTTCGCTCTAGGCATTTAGAGGCAGGGGAAAGGCCTAAGCTGGTTTTAGATACGTCTAAAACCAGCTTTGATTATCAGTACTTGGACGATCTGGCTTTTTGATTATCCAAGTACCGATTTAGGCCACTTTTTGGATGTTTTCTTTTTTTGATTATGAGCCCCTTGTCTTTTCAGTCCAGTTGGAGCTGCAAAAAAGAAGTAGGTAAATGTGATCATCTTTTATTTTATTGTCCACTAGTCCAAACATTCTGGCAAGCAGTGTGGAACAAGATACAAAATATACTGGAAACTCGTATACCTCTTTCTTATGGTATGGTGATATGTGGAGCACGTGCTACTTCAACAACCTTAATGTCAGCAAATAAAAACAAATTGTTCCTAATATTATCTGGCGTGGCACTACAGTCAGTAGTTAAAAACTGGAAAGATTCTTTATGGGAAGCCTCAAAAGTGGTCCTTCGTGGGGATATTATAGCTTATGTAGCTGCAAGGAATCACCGCAGTTATTTCTCTTGAGCAGCAATTTCAGCGAGCAAAAAAGAACTTATCTTCATCACCCAACATTAGCTCATAAAGAAAGTATGTTGGCTGTGCAGATGGCTTTGAATACATTATTACACAAATGTAGTGAACGTAGTGCTCTTTATCATAATTTTAGATTTTTCTATTTTGGAAATCGTCCTGGCCAATTTCTTGCCCATCTCCCTAAATCATGGAATGGTCATTGGCTGGTTCAATCTAGTCATTTATCAGATGGGACTCTTACTAATGCGACTGATAAGATTTCTCGTGCATTTTGTGAATACTTCTCCCGTCTTTATGAGGCTGATACTTCCTCCCAACCATCTCTGGTTCAGGCGTACCTAGATGATGCCTCTCTGTTTTTCTTAATTCTTTTTTAGTCCAATTTGTTTATTGAGAATTTTGAATGAACAAATAACATAACAAAATAAAATGTAGCTGAAACATACATATCCAGGATATTAGGAAGGGAAATACAATCATGATATAGAACCGCATTATCCTGAAAATCTGGTAATGATAGAGAAAAAGAAAGAAGATAAGGGAAGAAAACGGAGAGAAGAAAGCTGAAAACGGAAGAGTACATGATCATTATTATAGGTAAAGTTAAGGAATGGTCCAGGAGTGAGAAGCAAAAAACCTATCAAGAAAGGTCCAAGGAGAAAGAGGAGGAACAGAAGACATCGAAGATATAGAGCGTTTCTCAGCAGCATATTTTTCGTATTTGTAATACTTACATACAGAATTCCACCAGAATGTATAGTCTAAGTGGAAGGCAGATTTCCAATTTTTTAGGATATGCATAAAAGCAGTGGCCAACAACGTATCTAGGAGTTTAGAAGGGCAGTCCATGGAGGCAAATCATGGATGTTGCGATCGAAGGAGAATGATGTCAAAAGAGAAAGTCACATGAACATCTGTAATAGCTTGAAGTTTTCCATATATTGTTCCAAAAAGGGTGTATGCATACGCAGTGAAACAGCATGTGATCCAGAGTGCCATCAGCAAGACGGCAATGCCAACAAGAGGCATCCGGGCGCAAGCCAGCCTTCCACATGTGGTGGGAAGTCCATACCGCTTACCATATGACAAAATACAGTGATTGAGCCACCCTGGCTGACGAGAGTGGATGGTTGGTCTTAGTCCAGTAAAGTTTCCAGTCAATATCAGTGACGGGAGATGATAACATGGAAGACCATTGTGTCAGGTCATGAGGAAAGAACATATGTTTAAAGTCTCGAAGGGTCTTATAAAAGGTTGACACCGCTTTGCCTTGTGTCTGAACCGGGTCGCTCCAATAGAAGAAGGAAACTTGCTGAGTTGAAGGTGTCAAGGATGGTAATAGAGCGTTGATGGCTGATGACAAACTCGTCCATTGAGATTGTGAGTTCAGCAATGGGGGGAATTGAGAGCAGAGAGAGGCAAAAGGAATAACCTTATTATTGTTGAGAAGTTGATCAACGTACCAAATCCCAGCAGTTTGCCATTTTTTCCAGAAAAACATTTTACCTTTATGTTTTAGCTTCGGGTTATTCCAAATACACATATGTACATTTCTACATAATGGGTAATCAGAGAGAGCATCCAGATGTCGTATTGCTAACTGCGTTGCACCAAGGAGTTCGTAGTTCCGCAAATGTGAAGGTAAGGACATTGAACAGAAAGCTTGTAAGGGGTACGGTTGTGATATCAGGGATTCCAATTCCAACCAGGGAGGTGGCTCTGAAAGGTATTGATTCTGGGGCCAGTAGGCTCCATATTTGAGTAAAGAAGCTAAATAATAAAAATGGAAGTTGGGAAGATTCAAACCACCCTTATCTTTCGAGGCTCTCAATTTGGTTAGGGCTATACGAGGCTTTTTGTTATCCCAGAGAAAGCGAGACAAGGTTTTGTCAATCCAGGAAAATAGAGATGATTTGCAAGGGGCAGGCAGCATTGATAATATGTAAGCGATTCTTGGTGTCAAGTTCATTTTTATTGAGGCGAGGCGACCCCACCAGGACAAAAACAAAGGTGACCATTTGGTGAGGGTCTGTAGAATAAGTGTTTTAATTTTAGATATGTTGATAGACATAATATGGAATGAGTCCTTATGTATGAGTATACCTAAATATTTAACAGCTTCGGTGGACCAGTGAAAGGGAAGATGGGAGAGGTCTGTTTGCGAGATCTTGTCATTTAATGGGAATATTACTGATTTATCCCAATTCATGGAATATCCCGATATGGAAGAATATTCTTGAATGAGGTGAATGAGAAATGGAAGAGAGGTGATAGGATTCAGAATAAAAAGGAGGATATCATCTGCGTATGCAGCTAGTTTAATTTGTCGATGAAGTGATGGGATGCCCTCAATAAGATCTGATTGACAGATGGCGGAAAGAAGGGGCTCAAGGGCCAGATTGAAAAGCAGGGGAGAAAGAGGACAACCCTGTCTAGAGCCACGGTATAAGGGAAATTTGTTCGAGAGAGTGTTGTTAATCAGAATGTGAGAAGAGGGTTGCAAATATAGTGCCTTGATCCAGTTGATAAAATAATCTCCAAAATTATACCACTGAAGGACCCGTAACAGGAAAGGCCATTCCACTCGATCAAATGCTTTTTTAACATCGATGGCCAGTCCTATCACGGGGTCAGTCATGGATTTGGTATAAGCATTAATATAATGGAAGAGTCGGAGATTGTCCCCTATGTAGCGACGAGGAATAAATCCTGTTTGGTCTACGTGGATCAATTCAGTGATGACTGTGTTCAGTCTGGTGGACAGGATTTTAGCCATAATTTATAATCTAAATTTAGAAGGGATATGGGTCGATAATTTTTAACTAACATGGGGGTCTCTATCGGGTTTCGGGAAAACCACAATAGTCGCTTCAGCGAAATTGTATTGATTTTCTGGCAAACAGTGGATGAAATTGTAATATGTAAGAAGATGAGGGGCTAGAATAGTGGTAAATTTTTTGTAAAATTCGTTAGTGAACCCATCAGGGCTGGGAGCTTTATTTCTCGCTAAAGTGGATACCGCAGAAATGATTTCAGAGATGGAAATGGGAGTATCTAAGGATGTCTTGGCTGAGATGGATAATTGAGGGTGTTTTATATTGTCAAGAAATGAATCAAAATCAGGAGTCTGGGACGGAAGGTCGGATTTGTATAAGTTTGTGTAAAAGAGTTCAAAGTGGGATGCGATGTGTTCAGTGGAGGTGAATAGGCGGCCTGAGGGAGAATGAATAGCCGAGATGTGAAGACGTTTGGATTTTGTTTTAAGATAGTTGGCTAAGGGCTTACCCATAACATTATCACCCATGTAATGACCGGAAGCCATTATGAAGAGGTCCTGTCTAGCTCTATAAGAGGACAAGGAGTTGTATTCGTATTTGAGTTTGAGTAATTGATGATATGTAGATGGATCATGAGAATGAGAGGCCATGTGTTTGAGTTCCAATTGTTTGATGGAGGATTCTAACTGCTTTTCTTTTTGCAGAGCAACCCTCTTCTTCCAGGAGGAAAGTTTGATTAGTTCTCCCCTTAAAGTGGTTTTATAGGCCTCCCAGATGATGGAGGGGTTGACAGTAGTATCTCTGGTGTTGATATCAAAGAATTTGGCGGTGAAAGTGCTAACTTTCTCTGCAATATCGTCATCCAATAAAAGATGATTGTTTAACCGCCAGGGGCGATTCTTTTGAGGTGGAGCAGAGGAGTGGAGAAATAGTGAAACCGAGGCGTGATCAGTTAAGCTGATCGGGGGATGGTCGCATCTGTGAGAAGGGGGGTGAGTGAAGAAGATACAAGGAAATAATCGATCCTCGTATATGTGTTATGTGGTGGAGAAAAATGAGTGAATTCCTTGCCTTTGGGATTGAGGAGCCTCCAGGGGTCAATTAGATTAAAGTTAGTCATGAAATTATGGAGTTCTGAGTGAGATTTGGAAAGAGAAGGTTTGCAGATGCATGAATCTTTGAATGCACCTTTGCGGACAGTGGAGGATCAAAAGGTTATTAAGTCTTTGTCCATTTGCAAGGCACCTAGACCTGATGGGTTCATGGCAGAATATTACAAATTGCTTGTATATCACTTCCCGGGCGCAATGGTTCGTTATTTTGATACTTGTGTGGATAACACTTCTTTCCTTCTGGAGCTACAGATGCTTTAATAATTTTGATCCCGAAACCAGGGAAGGACCCTCAATGTGGTGGAATCTTATCACCCAATTTCTTTGTTGAATGTGGATCTTAAGATATTTGTGAGGGTGTTGGTGGATAGATTAGCTTCTTACTTGCCTATGCTTATTGGGGAGGAACAAGTAGGATATGTACATGGCCATCAATCTGTGCTTCATGTACGAAAAGTTTTGGCTGCTTTGGTGACAGATCAGGTGAAAGCTGTAGCAGGACTATTGGCTAATTTAGATGCGGACAGGGCTTTTGACCATGTAGAGTGGTCCTTTATTTTTCCTGCATTGTCTCATATGAGTATCACTGATTGGTTCTTAGATTGTTTACAGACTTTATATGTGGACCCTCAAGCATCTATTTTGCTTAATGGGACTCAATCTTCCCCCTTTGTTGTATGGTGAGAAACCCATCAGGAATGCCCCCTTTCTCCGTTATTGCTCCTTTTATCATTGAAGCCTTTATTAAGAACTTTGAAATGAGATCTTCATATCATTGGTCTTTGAGTCGCAGGCCATGAATTGAAAGTCTTGGTGTTCGTGGATGATTTGATGCTTATTTTAACAAATCCGGAACATTCTTTACCACATTTATTTGATGCATTGTATGAATATGGATTTCATTTTTATTTTCTGCTGAATTTTTGGAAATCTGTAGCTCTTCCGTTTCATTTGAGTTTACCTGTCAGTTGGTCTGGCTCTTTTCCTCTTACCTGGGCGCCTGAGAAAGTTGGTTATTTAGGGATTATAATTCCACAAGATGTCACTCAGTTGCATGATCTTAATATATAACCATTGTTGGAAAAGACTAAATCACATCTATTGATTTGGCGTCATTTTCCTATTTCTTTAATGGGATGTATTGCACTATACAATATGATGATACTTCCTCAACGGCTGTATATTTACCAAATGCTGCCCTTGTCTTTTACTTGAAAGATGGAATGTCAATTAAATACATTGATATATGGCTTTCTGTGGGTGGGAGGTCATCCTCGTTTTCCTTTTTGTAAGGTGAGTTTACTGATTGATAGGGGTAGTCTGGGATTTTGTCTTTACGCTGTTTTGTGGAAGCATGTCATATGTGACATATTCATAATTGGTTCCTTTCTAAATCATACTTTTCTTGGACTCCGGTGCAGTTGCAGTTCTAGAAGCACTATCATTTTAGTTATCTTTTTCATACCCCTCAAGTGGTGACTGCTGTCCTGAGGAATCATTTTTTTTTTTCTTGATCCTCTGAGATCCACCTGGAGGTGGATTTGTACTCAGTTACATCTGGATTATCGTGTTACATCTCTATTGCCTATTTGTGGTAATAGATCTTTTTTGCCAGGCATGATATCTGTTGGATTTCAGAAGAAGTAATATTTATTATTTTTATCAGTGTCTCACTGACTCAGGTACTCTCCCGAGTCTTTCTCAATTATATACAACTTCTGGTTGGTTAAATTTGGAAATTTTTTCTTATGTAAAACTTAAGCATTATATTATTTCTATGCCTACATCAGTGTTAATGCTTTCAGATAATGAACTCTTGCCAGAAGTATATTGGCTGGATGCTCAATTGATAGTGCCCTTGAGATACTTCTGACATACTCTTTTGAAATTTTCTCCTTCTTTAGACTATGCACAAGTGGCTCAGGCTTGGAGTATGGAGTTGAAGATTACGTTGCAGGGATCTCATATACACTGTTTTTTAAAACTATCTAATATAATAAAATGCTAGGCCGCGCATGCGCACTCCCATCGCGTGCGTCCGTTTTCCGTGCAGCTGTCGGCCCGTGCTGTTTTTTGCTCTGCCCTGCTCCTTGCCTGAAGTCCTCTCTCCTCCCCCGAGGCGGATGTCGGATGCGGCAGCTGTCAGCCGTGCTGTTCTTCGGTCTGCCCTGCTCCTTGCCTTACTATATTTTTAAGTTGAAAGACAAGGCAGCGGCTCCTCTCAGGATCCCCCCCTGCATCGGAAGTCCGATGCAGTCGGGGATCTTGAGAGGAGCCACCGCCGCCGTGTCTTTTAACTTAAAAATATAGTAAGGCAAGGAGCAGGGCAGAACGATCTTCAAAATGGCCGCAACTACAAAGTTAACATCCTGGTGTTGTGGACTATACCATCCCTCTCTGTACATACTAACAACAAAAATTCCACTTCAGAACTTCCCCCGGGGTCTTTTTAAAAGTCCAAACACTCTCCTTTTCACTCTCAGGAGGTGGGATGGGAAAGGAACAGTTATAACACAGTCTGGAGCATTCCCAATGTAGCCGAGGCTGAAAGGGATCACCAGGCACGTTGCCATTTGCAATGCAATACAGGAGAGGATAAGCAGTGATGCGGTAGGTTGGTTATGGTTTAATATTTTGTATTTTGCTTATGAGGATATGTTAAGGGTTATTTTACAGCTGCTTTAAATTGTTAATGAGGCCAGTGACTAGACCGTGCAGGAGGAGCAGGAAGAAGGTGATGATGGACAGGGGGGAGGTAAAACAAAGGGGCTGCTGCTGGATAAGGTGAGCAGTGATGGAGTGGTGGAGGACACAGGGGAGGTAAAAGGAAGGGATAATGAATGGGGAGCAGGCAAGGGGTGGTTGTGGACAGCCAAGGAAAAAAAAAACCCCAAAACACAGAAAGCGGCTAAGGAGAGAGAAAAATAAATAAAGACAGACACACACACACATATATTCTAGCACCCGTTAATGTAACGGGCTATAAGACTAGTTATATGATAAACTTCCAGACATTTCTTATTTTGAAATGTGATATAAATTTATATGTAGATTGTATATAGTGCCTTGGTGCGCTTATCATGCAACACTCGTCTCTGAAGGATCTTGTCTTAAATGTGGTCACTCTAAAGCTACTTTGTCTCATATGTTCTGGACATGTCCACCAGTGCGTTCATTTTGGTCTGTCATTTTTTTCCAAAGTTAGCTGTATGTGGAGTACTACATAGCATTGTAATAGTTATAGCTTATTTTGGTTATTTGATATTGTGGCTGGGCCAGGCCCTGAGCAAGTGAGAAAACCCAGCTCAGACCACAGGTAAGATTTTTTATGCACCCTTTATGTGGTCGGTGAAAGGAAAACATGGACACTGGATTCAGCTCAAACAGACTTCATCGGATTGTATTATAAGGGGGGAAAAAATCCAAAACAAACTGCTTTCCACAGGCACGTATCATACAGTTCCCTTTTCATAGGTCCAGTGTCTTTTATCAGCAGTATAGTCCATGAACTGGACAGTCCTTGTCTCCACTTTATAAGCAAAAAGGCAAAATCAAAATAGGGCTTCTCCGTCCCTCAGTATGCTAGTGTGCCCCTCTTAGGGCTGCTGGCTACTTTATGCAACAGTCCTTGCCAGCACTGCTCTAGCCCTTCAAGTGCCAGCACTTCTCTACACCACAGTATAAGAAAAATCTTCTTTTGGCTTTTATTATTATTAGCACTTTGTCCCACTAAGGAATTTCACAGCCTGCATTGCTGTCTGTGTGGAAGCAAGCCTCCTTTTTTGTATTCAGGTGTTCAGGCCCTCCCAAATGCCACCACAGTACAAGAGCTTTTGTTACTTGGGAACCCTGCTTGCTAATAAGATTTTTAAGCCTGTTTCAAATGGACAGGCAATGCTGCTTCTATGGCAATAATTAAGCACAGGCTTCTCTGTGCAGTCTTTGCTTTAGATGACGGAATGTCCCAACTTATAACTTTTAAATCAGGTTTCCATACATTCCTCTGGCACACTTAAATCTGTTTCAGCCTCATTGCACCACCCCCACCCTGAGTCACTGGGGCAATAGGAACACAAGAAACACCAGAAAGATTGTCACCAAGTGGTTAGGAAAGCAAAAGGAAAATACAAGGAGAGGCTGGCTGGGGAAGCGAGAAACTTCAAAACGTTCTTCAGATACGTTAAAGGGAAGCAACCGGCGAGGGAGGAAGTAGGACCGTTGGATGATGGAGACAGAAAGGGAGTGGTAAAGGAGGAAAAAGAGGTAGCTGACAGGTTAAACAAGTTCTTCTCGTCGGTCTTCACGAGCGAGGACACATCCAATGTACCAGAACCTGAAAAGATCATAAGTGGAGATAAAGAAGAAAAACTGGCGCACATAGAGATAAGCCATGAGGATGTCCTCCAACAGATAGATAGACTGAAAAGCGACAAATAACCAGGCCCAGACGGAATCCACCCAAGGGTTCTAAAAGAACTAAGAAATAAAATAGTGGAAACTCACCAACAAATTTGTAACCTGTCCTTGAAAACTGGGGAGATCCCGGAGGACTGGAAAATAGCAAATGTCACACCTATCTTTAAAAAGGGATCAAGGGGTTACCCAGGGAACTACAGGCCAGTAAGCCTGATTTCAGTTCCGGGCAAGATGATGGAGGCACTGATAAAGGACAGCATCTGTGAACATAGAAAAAAATGGACAACTAAAAGCGAGCCAGCAAATCCAGTAAATTTGCAATCGTTGTTTCAGGATTCCTCAAATAAAGCAAAATATCATCCGCATAAGCAGATACCTTATATTCCTGATCTCTATGAGGAATACCCTGAACCTCCTTTAATTGTTGAATTGCTAATAACAAGGGTTCTAATACAATATCAAAAAGCAAAGGAGATAGTGGACAACCTTGTCTAACCCCCCTCTGCAACTTAAAACATTCTGAAAAATTATTATTAATATATAATCTTGCAAAAGGGGAGCTATACAACGTTTGAATCATTTGAATGAATCCCGAACCAATTCCAAACCATTCCATTGCTTGATACATAAAGGACCATTCCACTCGATCAAAAACTTTTTCTGCATCTAATGAAACACAGAATGCTGGATCATTAATATCTTTAGATAAATTTAACATATGTAAGGCCAATCTGGTATTGTTAGAAGAATGTCTCTGAGCTACAAATCCAGTCTGATGCATTCCAATAAAATGGGGAAGAGCCTTAGCCAAACGTAAAGCTAATGCTTTAGCCAAAATTTTTCCATCTACATTTATTAAAGAAATAGGTCTGCAATTTGAAACCAAGATGGGATCTTTATTTGGCTTTGGCAAAACAATAGTAAATGATTCTGCCATAGTTCCTTTTATACTGCCATTCTCTAATTCTGTTTGATATAGATTCAGTAAATAAGGTAAAAGGGTGATTTGAAAAGATTTATAAAACTCTACTGTGAAACCATCCCCACCTGGAGCGGATCCAACTTTAAGGGACCCCAATGCTGTTTGTAATTCTTTTAATGATAATGGCTTTTCCAAGCTTTCTTTTATATGCTCAGGAATTTTTGGTCCTTTAATTATATTTAAAAATTCTTTTTCCTTATCAGAATAAGACTCAGAAGAGTAAAGGGATTTATAAAATTTAAAAAATTGTTTCAAGATTAAATCAATTTGAGAATATGTATTTCCTTTTTCATCTTTCACCATCAATATCTTTGTTTTCCTTTTTTTGCTTTTAAGTAATTCGCCATTAATCTTCCCGCTTTATTCAAATTTCCATAATACATTGTTTGTTGAGAGAATAAATCTTTTCTTATCATTTTAGAAGAAATCTCATTATATTTCCCTTTAATTTTTAGTAATTCTTGTAAAGTATAATTATCCCAATTGTTAATCAAATATCTCTTGTTCGAGATTAGAAAATTGTTTTTTAATTTGTTTTTTAGTGAACGCTGAAAAAGAAATAATTTGTCCCCTTCCAATAGCTTTAAACGCATCCCATAATGTTTCTATAGAGATATCTACAGTATTATTAAATTGAAAGTATTCATTTATTTTTGATTGAATTCTCTCAACAAAATTTGGTTCTGCAAGCAATGTATTATCAAATCTCCATAGAGCTTTACTACTAATTTGATCAGTTAAGTTCATTTTGATCCATACCCCACCATGATCAGATAGAATGATTAGATCAATAGAGGCTTGTGTTACTTGTTGAACCAGGGAATCTGAAACAAATAAATAATCTATTCTAGAAAAAGATTTATGGACTTGAGAGCAAAAAGAAAATTCCCGATCATTAAAATGAAATATTCGCCAAATATCATGTAAATCACAATTTTGTACCAAATTATCTAGTCCTAATGATTTCATACATCTACTAGGTTTTTTAAAATCTATTATTGGATCCATAACAGCATTGAAATCCCCAGCCACAACTAAATTAGAAGTGACCAGTGGTATTAGAATTTGTTGTAAGTTTCTAAAAAATCAAATTGGTTCGAATTAGGAGCATATATATTGAACAATGCCAAGGTAGTATTTCCCATTATCATATCCACATGGACCCATCTTCCTAATGGATCTACATTTTTCATTTTAAAAGAGGCATTACATTTTTTATGAATTAGAATTGCTACCCCTGTTTTTTTCTCTATAGCTGGCGCAAAAAAACATTGCTTTATCCAGTCACATTTTAACTTTTTAGATTCGATGGTAGACAGATGAGTTTCCTGGATACAACAAATATCAATATCTTGCTGCTTCAGAAATAAAAGTGTTTGTTTCCTTTTTAATAGGATGGTTGAGGCCATTTACATTTAGTGAATAAATTTTTATCTCCATTTAAATAATATTACTTAGTTCATACATCCTAACAAATAATCTGTTATATTGTAACCTTTTCATTAATATTTCATTTCTTCTTAATTTACCTCCCCTTTTTTCATTCCCTGACTTAACATTCATTAATTTAAATAAGAAGCACCCAGACCCCGACCCTAAACTCACCCACATCCCATCCCAATCAATCATTGAGGGTTACAGATAAAAAGAAGAGGTAGGTTACAGAATGGACTGGAACCACATCATAGGTCATAGTCCTGATGGGCCGCCGCGGGAGCGGACTGCTGGGCGCGATGGACCTCTGGTCTAACCCAGTGGTGGCAACTTCTTATGTTCTTATGTTCTTATACAATAACTTGAAAACACCAGAACAAGCAAGTTTCTAGTAACCCTCCCTTAAAAATCTTTTTTTAAATAGAAATTAAATAGATTATGAGTTATTTTCAATTTATATCATTCATCAATAAAAAAATTAGATATACCTTTAAAATAGAGTGCTAACAATAAATATTGATTCTAAAAACTTAAAAATCATATATAAATACATTTCAGTTACCAAATAATATCAACTAAGTTCAATTAGATAAATTTCAAATAGCTATTCTGAATAAATAATAGCATATCATAAAAATATCATTGCTTTACTAATGTCAGAGAGAAAAAGAAAGAAGAAGAGAGAGGAAAAAATCATTAATATTGAAGAAATATTCAAATTTTTTGCAATTTGTGTCCTGAAGAGCATTTCAAAACAAAAGAAGCCGCCAAATATGAGGAGGGGGGAGAGGGGAAGCATCAGCTAGTAATATTCAAGGGGCCCGGTCCAGGACTTACACTCCAGGAGAAGCCCAGATCTAGCGGGAATCTTAAACTTTAAAGTCATATTTTCAAGTAACTTATTTCATGTCATACCCGACTGCATTTTCCTGCCAAGTATGTTTTTCAACTGCAAAGATCTCTTTGTAGTTTTCTTTCCCCGGTAACATGACCACCCCGGAAACAGGAAGCATGAATTTCTTCAGCTTTTACCTCCGACTTCCCCCTCTCTACACCAAAACTGTTCCCACCTCTGATCTCACAGCCCTCACTTCCACGATGTTTCTTCCGCCGGCATGCAGTCCATCAAGTTTTCTATTTAATATCTAACCGGTACTATGTAAGTATTATCGATCTTCTTTTCCACGTATTCCTCTGGACATCCAGACAGACATTAACAGCCCTGCTTAACAACTGCAGTTACCATTCCTTATCATCCACATTCTAATTATACCTCATCACAAGAGACATTCCTTTCCAAGGTTCCACTTCAGAGCACTGAGACGTCAGCAAGTATATTTTCACTTCTTAGAGACTTTCCTTATTCAAAGAATTTATGAAATCTTCAAATTCTAAAGCAGTTAACAGTTTCTTGTGACAGCCATTTTAGAACTAAAGAAATAAACTAATAAAAAATAGTTGACAAACTTTCTTTTTTAAATTAATAAAGTTTTAAATAACGGATTTGCTTCATTTTTATATCTTTTCTTTGATCATTCCATTGGTATTTCTTGAGAGGAGATGAATTTCCTCAATTTTTCAGGATCACTGAATATATAAAGCTTATCTTTATAAGTAACCTTTATTTGAGACGGATAAAAAAGACCATATTTAGCCCCCATCTCTTTTAGTGATTGTCTTAATTGCAAGAATTTTTGTCTTTGCAGAACTGTTTCCTTAGCCAAATCTGGAACAATTATTAATATAGAATCTTTATATGATTTTTACTTTCTTTTGATGCTTTTATAATGTCCAAAACATGCTGGAATCTAAGTACTTTAAAAATAATTGATCTTGGCTTACCTTGCGCATGTTTAGTACCAATCCTATGTGATTTTTCTATATTTTAATCCAAGAATCATTGCTAATCAGTGACTCAAGATATCTGTATTAACTAGAGGATTGCATTTTTGGATTCAGAAACAATTATTACCTTTAGGAAAAGAAAGTTCTGAATCTGTATGCTGCTCATATGTGAGATGTTTTGAAACTTGGCAGAAGGTAGGTAGGATTTTAAAAGATGTACAGGTTCAGCCTTACATTGTACATGTGCCAGCACATACAAATGAATGTACTGTTGTTCGTGATTTAAACAGAAAGGTAGATGAGAGAGTCAGGTCTGTAGTTCAAATGTCAGTGACAACTAGATAAAGATTAGACACAGATGAAAAAGAAGCAAGGGAAGCTGATTTTGAGCAATCAGAAGAAAATAAGCAAGTGTATGAAAATTCCAGTGAGTTACCAAAGGTGGAAACTGATATACCATTACAATGGAAATTAATCAAGCAGGCACATTTGTTTGGATACCCAGGAATAAAAGGGACTTTACAGAGAGGAAATTGGAAAGCTCCCTAGATCTTACACCCACTTTTGATATCATTGAACATCCTCTTCTCCTCAATAGACTAGAAAACCTTGGTATATAGGCACTGTCCTACAATGGTTACGCTTTTTTCTGAATAATCGATATTACAGAGATAGTTTCAAGAACTCTATCTCCTCTACAATCACCCAAACCTATGGGGCTCCCCAGGTCTCGATTCTATCTCCTCTAATCTTTAATATTTTCTTGACCTCTCTACTTACTCTAGGCTTTAGTTTTCACTTATGACGATGACATCCAACTGCTTCATCCACTAAACTCCACATCCCCTGAAGAAATTTGTGAGATCAACTTCAAACTTGACCAAATTAAATTTTGGCTCCCAAAAAATAAACTTGCACTAAATCTCTCTACAGGCGTTCTTTTTCCGATTTCCACAGATGAACATCTCTATACCCCCATTAGCATTGATTCCTCTCCCATCCAAATGGACAGTAAAGTAAAAGTTCTCGGCATTATCCTGGATATAGATCTTACATGCCATCAACAAATCAGTGCTACATAGTAACATATTAAATGACTTCAGAAAAGACCCGAATGGTCCATCCAGTCTGCCCAACCTGATTCAATTTAAATTTTTATAATTTTTTCTTCTTAGCTATTTCTGGGCAAGAATCCAAAGCTCTACCCAGTACTGTGCTTGGGTTGCAACTGCTGAAATCTCTGTCAAAACCTACTCCAGCCCATCGACACCCTCCCAGCCATTTAAGCCTTCTCCAGCCCATCCTCTTCCAAACGGCCATATACAGACACAGACCATGAAAGTCTGCCCAGTACTGGCCTTAGTTCAATATTTAATATTATTTTTTGATTCTAGATCCTCTGTGTTCATCTAGCGCTTCTTTGAACTCAGTCACCGTTTTCCTCTCCACCACCTCTCTCGGGAGTGCATTCCAGGCATCTACCACCCTCTCTGTAAAGTAAAATTTCCTAACATTGCTCTTGAATCTACAACCCCTCAACCTCAAATTATGTCCTCTGGTTTTACCATTTTCCTTTCTCTGGAATAGATTTTGTTCTACGTTAGTACCCTTCAAGTATTTGAATGTCTGAATCATATCTCCCTTGTCCCTCCTTTCCTCTAGGGTATACATATTCAGGGCTTCCAGTCTCTCCTCATACGTCTTCTGGCGCAAGCCTCCTATCATTTTCGTCGCCCTCCTCTGGACCACTTCAAGTATTCTTACGTCCTTTGCCAGATACGGTTTCCAAAACTGAACACAATACTCCTAGTGGGGCCTTACCAATGACCAGAACAGGGGCATCAACACCTTCTTCCTTCTACTGGCTACACCTCTCTTTATATAGCCCAGCATTCTTCTGGCAGCAGCCACCGCCTTGTCACACTGTTTTTTAACCTTTAGATCTTCGGACACTATCACCCTAAGGTCCCTCTCCCCGTCCATGCATATCAGCTTCTCACCTCCTAGTGTATACGGTTTCTTCCGATTATTAATCCCCAAATGCATTACTCTGCATTTCTTTACATTGAATTTTAGTTGCCAGGCATTCCTCTAACTTTTGCAGATACTTTTTCATATTTTCCACTCCCTCTTCATCTACTCTGTTAAAAATCTTGGTATCATCTGCAAAAAGGCAAACTTTTCCTTCTAATCCTTCAACAATGTCTCTCACAAACATATTGAACAGGATTGGCCCAGTACCAAACCCTGAGGGACTCCACTTCTCACCTTTCCTTCCTCCGAGTGACTTCCATTAACAACCACCCTCTGGCATCTGTCCGACAGCCAGTTTCTAACCCAGTTCACCACTTCAGCCCTTCAAGTTTGTTCAAGATCCTCCTATGAGGAACCGTATCAAAGGCTTTGCTGAAATCTAAGTAAAGTACCCGGCCCATGTGCCTAAGGCCCCACCCACAGGAGGGGCCTAAGGCTCACGGGCCTATTCTGATTGGCCCAGGCGCCTTAGGCCCCACCTATGGGCGGAGTTTCAGATGCCTGGGCCAATCTGGCCCGATTCCAGAGCCGGCTGGCCTGCCGGACGGACGGGCTTGGCATCCGTCCGTCCGGCCAATGTTGAAGTTACGGGGAAGGAGGGTAGGGGCGGGGGGTCGTGGGGTCGGCCAGGGGGTAGCGGGTCGGCAGGGAGGGGCCGATCGTGGGTTCGGGGGTTGGGGTTAGGGTTAGTATTGTAGTGGGGGGTGGGGAGTGCCGGGGCCAGGAGGGCTTGGGCTCCCTTCTGGCCCGATCGTACTCAGCGGGGGGGCATGATCGCCGGGGCAAGAGGGCTTGGGCTCCCTCTTGCCCCGATATTGTTGGGGGTGCGGGGGCTCCTGCGGGGCAAGAGGGCTTGGGCTCCCTCTTGCCCCGATATCATCGGGGGTGCCGCGGCTGCCGCAGGGCAGAGGGCTTGGGCTCCCTCTTGCCCCGATGTCGTCGGGGGTGCCACGGCTGCCACGGTGCAAGAGGGCTTGGGCTCCCTCTTGCCCCGATGTTGTGTGTGTGTGTGGGGGGGGGGGGGGTTGGTGTGGATTCTGTAATCAGTGTTGTTTTTGACAGACACCAGTTACAAAATCCAGCTTTTAGGCAAAGGACTGGCTCCTCCTTCACCTAAAAGCCCTTGTCTTGGATGTTTTGGGCTTATGCATTTTTTTGGTTCATTATGGGGTATAAGTGTAGACGTCGTTTGGGTGCAAGTGTAGACGTAGTTGTGGTCTGGGCATTTAAACAGCGGGCTCAAAGGCACATCGGGAGCCTGCTTCACGTAGGCATGCGAGCACCTCTCCGCCCCCCCCCCCACGAGCCAATGGGGTTCTTCGTTATTTAAACACAGCAGCAGGCTCAAAGGCACATCAGGAGCCTGCTCCACCGAGGTGTGCGAGCACCGCTCCGCCCCCCCCCCCGAGCCAGTGGGGTTCTTTGTTATTTAAACACAGCAGCGGGCTCAAAGGCATATCGGGAGCCTGCTCCACCGAGGCGTGCGAGCACCGCTCCGCCCCCCCCCTGAGCCAGCGGGGTTCTTTGTTATTTAAACACAGCAGCGGGCTCAAAGGCACATCGGGAGCCTGCTCCACCGAGGCGTGCGAGCACCGCTCCGCCCCCCCCCCTGAGCCAGCAGGGTTCTTCGTTATTTAAACACAGCAGCGCCAGCGCCCCCGAGTCCCCTGCAAGTTCCTATGGATTTCTTCAGGAGCAGCACCTCTGCCATCGGGTGCTGCTCCTCACTTCAGCCTGCGACTTCGGGCCATGTGGGAGCCCTGCTCTGCCCCCCGAAACCCCTGCAATTTCACCTGATCTCTTCAGGAGCAGCTCCCCTGCCTTCAGGTGCTGCTCCTCACTTCAGCCCGGCGACTTCGGGCCGCATGGGAACCCTGTTCCGCCCGAATCCCCCGGGGTTTATCCCCTAAACTCTTCCTCCACCCGACACCGTTTTCCAAGCAGGAGGGCACTGCTCCCGCTCTCTAGAGCCTTCGGGGATCGCCGAACGCCTCCTACCAGTGTAGGTCTCAGATCAGGCTGACCCTGCCCAACTTTTAACTGGCCACGTGAACTTTGAACTGGTCCCCCCCAGGTCGGCGAACCCACAAAAAAAAAAAAACATTTATCCTGGACCCCAGGATACACTCCCTGACTTATTATTCAACTGCACTGCTTGTTTCTTTAAACTGCATATTTAGCCAAGACCCACTTCAAATTGTATCTCTCTATTAACATTTGTGCTAAGTTACAACCTGCCCGGTATCACACTAGAATCTGCTAGACACAAATTCCTTTTCAATCTCTGTTCCTCTCCCATTCGCTATCAGCCCTCCTGAACTCTCTCTTCCCCTCCCCTCCCTCCTAGCAAATTCTCTGACAAACCCCCCTCTCATTGGCCCACCTGACTCCAACCATGAAGCCATCACTCTGGCCCCTTATTCTCCTTCTCTGCTCCCTCATAAACACTTCCCATTCCCAAAAACCTCTCCCCCCAAACTCTCCCGATACCACATTCACCAACAACACTTGCCCTGGCCTCAGAATCCCCACGCTAGTGCTCACCAGACCCCATCATTTCAAAAAGCACCGAGGAGTTAACCTCACCTCCTTAAAGCCTGTCCCCCCAGCAAACCTACCCAACCTTACCTCAGACTCTCTCACCCCAGTCCCTACTCTCTATTGTAACGCCAGATCCGTCAGAAATAAGACCCAAATAGTAAAAGACTTACTCGAGGATTTTGATCCAGGTTTTTTGTGCATCACTGAATCATGGATCGAAAAAGATGACTTACTCACTGAAAATGAACTCTGTCCCCCAGGCTGCCATGGTCTTTTCTCTCCTAGAATAAACTGGAAAGGAGGAGGTTTAGCCCTTCTCTACAAATCATTCTTTAATGTTGAGCTCCTCGAAAAGGGTAGCCATCCTTCCTTAGAATTCATGCTAGCTTCAATAAATGACGAACTTCATCCCCACCCATTAGGTATCCGGCTACTTTACCGCCCACCCATCCCCTGGAATAAATCCTCTGAATTTGTTCTTGAGACCATAACAAGGGCCTATCTAAAATTCCAAAGACTACTGATCATTGGCGACATAAACCTTCACCTAGAGGACAACACCAACAAGGACACAACTGATTTCAAAGACTTCCTCATTTCCTTAGGCTTCACTGCTCCACCGCCCACCCCTACCCACGAAAAGGGGCACTCCATTGACATCATCAGCTTTCTTGACCTGACTGAGCACAAAACTTCCACTGATGAGACCCGTTGGGAACATGTCCCCTAGTCTGATCACCTCCTAGGCTCTTTCTGCCTCCCTGTCTTCATGTCAGTCCTTGGTACCCCTACCCGAGCCACAAACTCCATCACCTACCACAAAAAAATCACTAGTGAACTATTCTGGTCCCAGTTTCTCAACAAACTCCCTCCTCTTCCCAATCACACGGACCCAGACTCAACTGAGTGACTCTTTCCGAAACCACGTACCATGCTCTTGCCCCTCTAGCTACTAAATCCATCTCCTACTCTCATAAGGCTCCCTGGTATCTCCCATACCACAGGGAATTAAAACAGAAATGTCAGGCCCTAGAGCAAAGTTGGAAAAAATCGAAATCCCCTTCAGATAGGCAATCCTGGAGAGAAAACATCAAATTCTACAACTCCGTACTAAAAAAAGCTAGGAAGAACTTCTATGGAGATAAAATCTCCAGGTCAAAAAACCAAAACAGTACACTGTTCCACATCTGGCGAAACCTAACTTCTAAAAACTACTCCTCCCCCTCCCCCCTCCCCCCCTTCCCATCTCCAAATGACCTAGCCAAATTCTTCAACGAGAAGATCACTGCCATAAAGAGTTCGTTCCCCCAGCTATCTCTTACAACTCTCTCCCTCCGAAAGACTTCGACTCTATCCCTGCTGACAGATCATGGACTACCTTCGAACCTGTATCCGAGCCCCAGATCTCTAAACTTTGCCTCAAACTTAAATCCTGCAAGTGCATCCTAGATCCTTTCCCATCCTACCTCTACGAAAACATCCCTGCGCAGGCCATCTCTTCCCTTACTAACCTTAAAAATAAAGTTTTACTATCGGGCCTGTTCTCCACAGAAATGGGACACATTGCCTTATCCCCTCTTCTGAAAAAAGCCAATCTCGACCCTTCCTTACCATCGAACTACCGCCCCATAGTTAACATCCCTCTTTTAACAAAACTTCTAGAGACCATAGTCGCTACTCAGTTCTCCTCTTACCTAGAGAGATTCTCCTTCCTCCAACACTACCAATACGGATTTAGTCCCAATTTCAGCACCGAGTCCCTCCTAGTTTCCTTAATTTCAAAGGTGCAACTACACGCTCAAAACAAATTTGCTGTTCTTCTACAGTTCGATCTCTCCGTGGCTTTCGACGTCGTGCATCACGACATACTAATCTACCAACTTTCTGAGATAGAAATAGACTCCTTTGTCCTAAAATGGTTCTCAAACTTCCTTCGCGCTCGTTCCTACATTGTCAACACAAACGGCTCCAAATCCGCTTCGTGGACACCATCCTGTGGTGTCCCACAGGGTTCTCCCCTATCCCCTATTCTCTTCAACATGTATATGACCTCCCTGAAGCTTCTCAAACTATCCCCCCTTGAAACAATATACAGATATGCAGACAATATCCTTATCCTCCTCGAAACAGATCAGAACCTTACAAACCTCCAAGAGAACATCACTTCATGCATAATGAGGCTTAACACCTGGTCCCTCTCTGTACAGATGAAACTAAATGAATCAAAAACAAAATTACTCTGGCTCGGCCCAAAATTAGTACACCTGCCCACCCTCTTCACTCTACCCACAGGCCCTGCTCTTCTCCTTGAGTTCTCAAGCAAGGTCCTCGGCATCACTATCGATTCCTTCCTCTCCCTCAATGATCACCTGAATTCCTTGGCAAAATCATGTTTTTTCAGCCTCCACATGCTGAGGAAAGTTAGATCCTATTTTCATCAAAAACACTTTACTGTCCTTGTACAATCCATCATCCTATCCAAACTCGATTACTGTAATGTCATTTATTTATGCCTAACAAAAAAAAGTCTTCGCAGACTCCAGCTTATCCAGAACACTGCAGCCAAACTGATTTTTGCTAAACGCAAATTTGATCACGTCTCTCCACTACTTATCAATCTTCACTGGCTCCCAGTACTTTCTAGAATTCATTTCAAATACTCCTGCCTGGCTTTCAAGATCATTCACGGCATTCTTCCGCCCCTAATCCCTCTATCCTTCCTCGCCCTGACGCCTGCTACCACCAGATCAGCCCACAGACATAAACTATCCTTCCCCTCTCTACATGGCATCCTCCACACTGGTAAACTGGGAAGATCCCTCCTCTCCAAAATCATGGGTCTTTGGAACGATCTCACTATCCCACTGCGGAACCTGGGCTCCCTCCAACTATTCCGAAAACAACTGAAAACCTGGCTTTTCTCTAACATATAACATCTCTTCTCCTGTTTACATCCCCTCTTTTCATATGCTCTTGTAAATCTTTTTCCTCTCTCTTCCTATATTTTTAAGCTTTGTAAACCGTGTCGAGCTCCACTTCCGTGGAGATGATGCGGTATATAAACTTAAGGCTTAGTTTAGTTTAGTGAATGTAGAGGCAGGCCATTATAAAAACAAGGACGATATGATGCATGACCTACTTCTACTGGAGCGCTGGTCTAGGTCCTGGCAACTCAGTTTCAATGCCAAAAAATGCAAAGTCATGCACCTGGGGAGCCGAAATCCATGCAAGGTTTACACCCTAAATGGCGAGATCCTGACAAGAACTAAAGCGGAAAGAGACTTAGGGGTGATTGTCAGGGAAGACATGAAATCTGCAAACCAAGTGGAGCAAGCTTCATCCAAAGCAAGGCAAATCATAGGCTGCATACGCAGGAGTTTCGTCAGCCGCAAACTGGAAGTCATTATGCCACTGTATAGATCCATGGTGAGACCGCACCTGGAGTACTGTGTGCAATTCTGGAGGCCGCATTACCGCAAGGATGTGCTGAGACTGGAATCGGTCTAGAGAATGGACACCAGGATGGTCTCGGGACTCAAGGAGCTCTCATACGAGGAGCGGTTAGGGAAGTTGCAGCTCTACTCACTCGAGGAACGTAGAGAGAGGGGAGATATGATCGAGACATTCAAGTATCTCACGGACCACATCGAGGTGGAAGAGGATATCATCTTTTTTAAGGGTCCCGCGACAACAAGGGGGCATCCGTGGAAAATCAGGGGCGGGAAACTGCACAGTGACACTAGGAAGTTCTTCTTTACTGAAAGGGTAGTTGATCACTGGAATAGTCTTCCAATCCAGGTTATTGAGGCCAGCAGCGTGCCAGATTTTAAGGCCAGATGGGATAGACATGTGGGATCTATCCGCAAAGATAAATAGGGAGGGTCATTAGAGTGGGCAGACTTGATGGGCCGTGGCCCTTATCTGCCGTCTATTTCTATGTTTCTATGTTTGTTTTGGTTATGGACACTTTCCCTGCTTCTGCTTTCAAATTTAAGGCCTTAGGACAAAAAGGGACTTAGACGGTTATTTTGATTATGCTCCTCCACGTGAATAATAAAATGAACATTAATAAGATCAATCTTTATAATAAGTCATCAATGGTTCCCAAACCTTTGAAAATTTCTTATAATTTCCCTGCTGTACAGCCAATATCCATTCCATTTTAAAAATATGGCATATAGACTCCCACCAAAAATTATAGTTTAGCCTCTCCCAAGTTTTCCAATTCTTCAAAATTAATTGTATAGCAACCCCTGTCATTATAAATAAGAGTTTATTATTATAAGCTGAAATTGACTTTTGGCTCTCATGATTGTACCAAATAAAACTGTATCATATGTTAAAGCTACCGGATTATTTAATAAATTATTTGTTTGATTCCAAATAGACCTCCAAAATTTGAGTATCAGTGGACAATAAAACAATAAATGATCTAGCGTCCCTGCTTCAAGATGACAATGCCAGCATCAATTAGATTTAGAACTATCTAACTTATGTAATTTAACAGGGGTCCATAATGCTCTGTGTAACAAGAAAAGCCAAGTTTGTTTCATAGATGCTGACATTGTACATCTCATCCACCAAGTCCAAATTCGTGATCATTGAGACGCATTAATCTGATGCTTTATCTCAAGGCTCCAAATATCACGAAGACCATATCTTTATGCACGTTTGGTGTAGGTGTGTTCTGTGATGGAGCTTTACTTTATTTATTTTTTTTAAAAAGGTTGAACATAGGCACATTTTTGCTATCTAAATTTAGGCAACTTTTTCCAAAATTATCCTATGATTACAACTTTCTAGAAGGAATTATATTGCATAGTCCCCTGTCCAGGAATATCTCTGCACTAACCAGTCTAAGCATGTTGGTGGGATATAAAATAGGACATAGGCAGCGGAACACTTTTTTGTTTGGGGGGGGCCCCGTAAGCTCCACCCCAGACCCCACCCAATCTCTGCCCCAGACCTCGCCCCCATAATAGTACTACTGTAATTGTAATATCATTTTTTCCATTCATTTTTCATATATGCATACAATATAATCTTTTTTTTAACTTTAGTTTATAATGCCAACAAAAAAGTGCAATACAATTTATATACAAATAATGATAATCAACCAAGCACTTATAATCAATTAGTATCTATACAAAAGATAAAATTCCCTCCCCATTCATCATTACCATCAGGAATAATGCCAAAACAAAAGATATACACCCCCTCCTGCTCCCACCCCCCTTGGATGCGTGGGTGAAAAACAACGGAAATAAAGATAAAGATACACAATATAATCTTATTAACAACTAGTCTTTAAGCCCGTTACATTAACGGGTGCTAGAATATATGTATGTATGTCTTTCTTTCTGTCTCACTCCCTGCCCTTGTGTCTTTCTTCTTTTCTTTCTGTCTCCCTCCCTCCTATTATTTGTATTTGTTTCTATTTGTCTCTCTTTCTGCCCCTATGCAGCATTTATCTCCCCTTGTCCACTTTCCTGTACAGTAGTCATATCAGCATTCCCTCCCCCTACATTTCCTTGTGCATCAGCATTTCCCCCCTCCCTACTTCCCTGTGCAGCATTTTCCTCCCTCGGGTGCTAGAATATATGTGTGTCTGTCTTTATTTCTTTCTCTTTCTGTCTCCTTAGCCACTTTTTCCTGTCCATTCTCCCTTATTTTTACCTCCCCTGTGTCCACCACCACCCCTTCACTGCTCCCCTTATCCAGCAGCAGCGCTTCTCTCTTTGTTTAACCTCCCCCCTGTCCATCAGTACCTCTTCCTGCTCCCCCTGTCCAACAATAGGCATCCCTTACTTTTTCCCCCCTGTCCATCATCACCTCTTCCTGCTCCCTCTGTCCAGCAGTAGGCCTCACTTCATTTCACTCCACCCCCGTCCATCAGCATCTCTTCCTGCTCCCCCTGTCCAGCAGTAGGCCTCCCTTCATTTCCCCCCCTGTCCATCAGCACCTCTTCCTGCTCCTTCTGTCCAGCAGTAGGCCTCCCTTCATTTCCCCCCCCTGTCCATCAGCAGGCCTCCCTTTATTCCCCCCCTGTCCATCAGCACCTCTTCCTGCTCCCCCTGTCCAACAATAGGCCTCCCTTCCTTTCCCCCCCCTGTCCATCATCACCTCTTCCTGCTCTCCCTGTCCACAGGAGTTAGTACAGGGCCGGTCTCTGCCGTTCTCCCCAGAGTTTTTTATTTACTCGGATAGAGTCCTTGCCGCCCCCCCTTCCCTTCCCGCGTACCCGATTAGGAACTCGGCGATTCAAGCAGCCTGTGCAGCAGTCTTCACACGCTGCTTCGGGTTCTTCTACTGCCCTGATTTACTCTGGCACATCCCTGATGACATCATCAGAGACACGGCAGAGCAAATCAGGGCAGTAGAAGGGCCTGAAGCAGCGTGTAAAGATGCCTGCACACGCTGCTTAAATTGCCGGGTAGGTAGTCGGGTCAGCGGCAAGGGAAGGGGGTGAGTGGCAAAGGACTCCTGTTGTCTGTTGCGGAGGGTGGCCCAGCTCCATTTATCGATTTGTTCTGGAGAGGGGGGGGGCAAATGCGCTGTGTTGGGGGGAAGGGTAGGCAGACGCGGGGACCGGGTTGCGCGCTTTCACGCTCAGTATATTTCGCAGCTTCTGTGGTGCCTGAGCTGCAGGAGAGGGAGCGGGTTGTGCGTGGCGGGGGAGGCCCCGACTGCCCCAGCTACAGCTTCTTCATGGTTGAAAGCCGCCGCCGCAGCTCCTCTCTCGATCCTGGTGCAGTTCAAGAGAGGAGCCGGTACCATGCACAGTGAGAGCCGGGGGTGAGGAAGGCCGCCGCAGCTATGTAACTTTTTTTTTTTATTTTAAAGCCGCCGCCGCAGCCGGGGCTGCGCATGCGCACTCTTATTTTCGCGACGGATCAGGGAACACGTTTTTTTAGTGCGCATGCGCGGCCTATCATTTTATTATATTAGATACATAATGGTTAACCATAAAATTAAACTATGCAAAGCACATTGTATGTTTCTCAACATTCATTCCTACCAGAACACTTGGCCTTGGTCACACTGCAGAACACAGATAACCCCTATGCAAATACAGGACCACAAACTAAAAGTACTAATATATACAAACAAAACCCTAAGATGTAAGACTCTGCATGCAGTACAACCCCCAGATAAATAGAAACAAATGCATTTCTTTCTGAACAGTGCAAAATATAGACAGCAGATGTAATTTCTCAAAGCTGACACTAAATTGAAAATAAAATCATTTCCCCTACATTTGTTCCCTAGTGATTTTGGTTTTCAAACCATCTTTCCCATCGCTGTGCACCATCTCCTCCCTCTGTCTCCCCTTCCCCTCCATCCCTATGCACCATCTCAACCCTCTCCCATGGTCAGACATCTCTGTCTTCCCCCTTTCTCCCCCCTCATATGGTTTGACAACTTTCTCCTCTCCTCCTCCATAGTCTTGAAGACATGCGCAGGCAGTTAGAAAAATTAAAAACTGACAAATCGCCGGGCCCGGACGGAATCCACCCAAGGGTTCTGAAAGAACTAAAGGAGGAAATAGCGGAACTACTATAGCAAGTTTGCAATCTATCCCTGAAAACAGGCGTGATCCCAGAGGATTGAAAGATAGCCAATGTTACACCCATCTTTAAAAAGGGATCGAGAGGTAACCTGGGGAACTACAGACCGGTGAGTCTGACCTCGGTTCCAGGGAAAATGGCGGAAGCGCTGATAAAAGACAGCATCGATGAGCATTTTGAAAGAAATACATTTTTAACCACAAGCCAACATGGCTTCTGCAAGGGGAGAACATGCCTAACGAACTTACTGCACTTCTTCAAAGGAATTAACAAACAAATGGACAAAGGGGACCCCATAGACATCGTATATTTAGTTTTCCAGAAAGCCTTTGACAAGGTACCCCATGAACGCCTACTTCAGAAACTGAAGAACCATGGGGTGGAAGGAGACGTACACAGATGGATCAGAAATTGGTTGGCGTGAAGGAAGCAGAGGGTAGGAGTGAAAGGCCACTACTCGGACTGGAGGAGTGTCACAAGTGGTGTTCCGCAGGGGTCGGTGCTCAGACCGCTGCTGTTCAATATATTTATAAATGATATAGAAGCAGGGATGAAGTGTGAAATAATAAAATTTGCAGATGACACCAAACTATTTAGTGCTGCTTGGACTAAAGAGGACTGCGAAGAATTAAAAAGGACCTGAACAAGCTAGGGGAATGGGCGACGACATGGCAGATGGAGTTCATTGTAGAGAAATGTAAAGTATTGCATGTGGGAAGCAGAAACCCGAGATACAGGTGTATGATGGGAGAGATGTTATTGACTGAGAGTACCCAAGAATGGGACTTGGGAGTAATAGTGGACAAGACAATGAAGCTGTCAGCACAGTGCGCAGCGGCCGCAAAGACAGCGAATAGAATGTTGGGTATAATCAAGAAGGGTATTACAACCAGAACAAAAGAAGTTATCCTGCCATTGTATCGGGCGATGGTGCTTCCGCATCTGGAGTACTGCATCCAATACTGGTCGCCGTACCTTAAGAAGGGTATGGTGATACTTGAGAGGGTTCAGAGGAGAGCGACACGTTTGATAAAGGGTATGGAAAACCTTTCAAACACTGAGAGACTGGAGAAACTTGAGCTCTTTTCCCTGGAGAAGAAGAGAATTAGAGGGGATATGATAGAAATTTACAAGATCATGAAGGGCATAGAGAAAGTGGAGAGGGACAGATTCTTCAAACTTTTGAAAACTATAAGAACGAGAGGGCATTCAGAAAAGCTGAAAGGGGACAAATTCAAAACCAATGCTAGGAAGTTTTTTTTCACCCAGCGGGTGGTGGACACCTGAAATGAGCTTCCAGAGGGCATGATAGGACAGAGTATTAGGGTTTAAGAAGGTATTGGATAATTTTCTGAAGAAAAAGGGGATAGAGGGGTATAGATAGAGGACTACTACACAGGTCCTGGACCTGTTGGGCCGCGACGTGAGCAGACTGCTGGGACCTCTGGTCTGACCCAGCAGAGGCACTTCTTATGTTCTTATGTTCTCTCCTCAACATTGCATATTTTTAAGTCATCTGCCTTGACCTCTTTGATAATCCCAAATATAAATGATAATTAACATTTTCTCTGTGTACAGTGTGGTTTGTTTTTTTTAATTTTGTGGTTACCATTATGTATTAATAAGATTATATTGTGTGTGTATAAAAAATGGATGAAAGAAATTGCATTACAATTAGTACCATTATTATGGGAGTGGAGTCAGGTGGGTCTGGGGCGGAGTTTGGGCAGGGGCACTCGGTTGGTATTTGTTAGGTTTAGGACAGCAGTCTCAAACTCGCGGCCCATGAGCCGCTTGCAGCCCTCGGTCTGTATGCAGGTACAATTTTGCAGCCCGCGGTCTGTATGCAATCTCAGAAGTGCCTTCTGCCACAGATCACCTATGCCAGCGTCAGCTGATTTCCTGCCTTCTCTTCCTGCCTTCTGCCCTGATCGCTAGCGCTGGCTGACTTCCTGTCTTCTGCCCTGATCGCTGGCATCAGCTGACTTGCTATCTTCTGCTGGCTATACACTGCTGGGACTCCTTTTCTTCTCACCCTGGACCAGCAGCGGCAGCTCAGTGTGATTTTAATCTAGTCACACAGTTGCCACTAGCTTTAGTTTAGCTTTAGCCACGGTTTCATCAGGCAGCCGTGGGGCCTTTGCTAGGCCGGCCCACTTTGATGATACGAAGCAGGCAGGCCTAGCAAAACCCCAAGACTGCCTGATGAAACCGCGGCTAAAGTTTAACTAAAATTAGCGGCAGCTTTGTGACTAAGTTAAAAGCACACAGTGAGCTGCAGCTAGGCTACAGAAAGTAGAGGTATTTCTGGACAGGGGGAGCAGGGAAGTGAGAAGGGGTACTGCTGGACAGGGGGGAGGTAAAAGGAAGGGAAAAGGGATACTGTTGGATAGGGGGAGCAGGGAAGGGAGAGGGGGTAATGCTGGACAAGTGGAGCAGGGAAAGGGTTCTGCTGGACAAAGGGGAAGTAAAAGGAAGGGAAAAGTGGTGCTGCTGGACATGGCAGAAAGGGAAGGAAAGGAAAGGTGCTACACGCTGGAGGAGAGGGCAAGATGGTGCATGGGGAGAGATCATGTTGGGTTGGAGGTGGGAAGGAGGAATGCCACTGAGGAAAGAGGCAAGGACAGAGAGAGAAAGCATGCAGGAGGCAGAAATGGAGAGGGCAAGATGGATGGGGAGGACAGAAAGGAGAGAAGGAGAAATGTTACACTGGGGAAGGGTGAGAGGGCAGAGAGTGAAAAGTTGGATTCATGGAGAGAGAGAGAGAGAGAGAGAGAGAGAGATGTTGTTTGGTTGAGGGAAGGAGGACCAGAGGAGAAGCATGCAGGAGGAAGAGAGAAAAAAATGTTATACTGGTGGAAAGGAGGGAGAAATGGATTGGGAGTGGGATCAGAAAGGAGGAAGGGAAGAGAGATGGACTGCAGGGGGCAGAAAGGATGAAGGGGAGAGGGAAGGAGAGAGAGAAAGGAAGGGAAGGGAACATAGATTTTGAGAAGAAAGCAGAAAAATGGAAAAATTGAATGTTAAGTAAATTCCAAAGATGGATGTAAGGCAGAAAGTGAAGATGGAGAGAAAACCAGTCAATGGACAAGAAGGCCCTGGAAACATTGTTAAAAGCACAGAAAAAATAAAGTCACCAGACAACAAAGGTAGGGAAAATGGTTTTATTTTCAATATAGTGATTGAAATGTGTCAGTTTTGAGAAAGAAAAGATGTTAAACTTTAAATGTGAGGGTCACAGAATAAATAGGGTACTTGGAGGGCCGTAAAAAAAGTAGTTAATGTCTTATTAAAGAAATGATAATTTTGCATGAGGTAAAAACTTTATAGTTTAAATCTTTCCTTTAACAGTTAAAGAAAGATTTATAAACATTTCTCAATCCCTCACTGTTGAGAGAAAAAGATTTTAACTTGTTTACTGCCCTTTTGTTGGTACACAATCATACTGAGTGCAATTATATACATGATAATATTTATTTATAACCTGTGGCCATGGAGGGAGGATTAACTTACTAGAGCATGATCACAAGAAGCAGACCTGGGTTTTGATCCCACAACCTGTGTGCAAAGGTAGCAGGTTGTCACTGGCAGCCTCAGAGCAATGGGTCCTGGGACACCAGGACAAGAAAAACTCTTGTGAGCCACTGCGGGCAGCACAAGGAAAGGAAAAGAAATGTTAACAGAAGGAAACACCACCTCACCAGGAAGATAATCTTCGAGTAATAACTGGGTTTATTCTTGAAATCAAAATAAATCAAGCTAACTTGCTTGCTTTCATATTAATCAGCTCCGGGTCCAGATCCATGTCCTGAGGAACTTCAGGCATGCACAGAGGTGGTTCCGCTCCAGCCTCAGTCAGCTTCATGCATTCAAGATGCCATTCAGAGCTTTCAACCCTAAGCGCTGCTGCCTGTCCTCTAACTGCTCCTTCTGATTCTGCTTCTGCCCCTGCCTTTCTAACAGCTCAGCTCTTTGGGATAACAGTCTGTAGCCATGCCCCAATTCCTCAGGTGAAAATGATTTCCTGGGAACTAACCTAGGATTGTGTGGGGGATGGGAAACCGGCACTTCTGCTCTCCCGCTCCCTCTATAGGTCAAGGAGGAAAAGTCATCTAATGTCTCAGTTTGGGGTTTAAATGGGGCTGTTTGTGTAGTGTTTGCTTTTGTACTGTGCACTGCTCTGGGGACACTCCTAGCAGGCATAGGTTGCATACCACATACCCCCCCTTAACTGACTGCTAGGGTGGACCTAGGTTTCTATGGATCCTTTTCCCCAACTCGGGATAAGGCATCAGGATAGGTTAACATTTTCTGTTCTTGTAGCCCTTTTTCCCTAAGGAGGGACCTCGATCAGGAGTATAAAAGTCCCCCGACCACTGCAAGTCCTGGGGTTAGAAACATAGAAACATAGAAAAAAGCGGCAGAAAAGGGCTATAGCCCACCAAGTCTGCCCATTCCAAGTATCCCCCCCTCCTGAATTTACTCCCTTAAAGATCCCACATGAGTATCCCATTTTTTTTTTAAATCCGTCACGCTGCTGGCCTTTATCACCTGGGGTGGGAGTCTGTTCCAATGATTCACCACTCTTTCGGTGAAGAAGTACTTCCTGGGATCGCCATGAAATTTCCCTCCCCTGATTTTCAGCGGATGCCCTCTGGTGGTCGAGGGTCCCATGAGCCAGAATATATCATCTTCCGACTTGATGCGTCCCGTGATGTACTTATACGTTTCAATCATATCTCCCCGTTCTCTTCTTTCCTCAAGTGAGTACAGCCGCAACTTCTTTAGTCTTTCTTCATACGTGAGATCCTTGAGCCCCATGACCATCCTGGTGGCCGTTTGCTGAACCGACTCGATCCTCAGCACGTCCTTCCGGTAGTGTGGTCTCCAAAACTGAACACAGTACTCTAAGTGAGGCCTCACCATGGCTCTGTACAACGGCATCATAACTTCAGGTCTCCTGCTGACGAAACCTCTACGGATACACCCCATCATTTGTCTTGCCCTGGAGGAAGCCTTCTCCACTTGATTGGCAACCTTCATGTCCTCGCTAATGATCACTCCTAGATCGCGTTCTGCCGTGGTCCTAACCAAGGTCTCACCATTTAGTACATAAGTTCTACGTGGGTTTCTCCTGCCCAAGTGCATTATCTTGCAATTTTTAGCATTGAAGCCTAGCTGCCAAGTTTTTGACCATTGTTCCAGCAGCAGTAGGTCGTGTGTCATATTATCAGGTGATAAGCCACTGCCTACTATGTTGCAAAGTTTGGCGTCGTCGACGAACAGTGATACCCTTCCTCTAAGTCCTTGCGTCATATCTCTTATGAATAAGTTGAATAGAATCGGGCCCAGGACCGATCCCTGTGGCACTCCACTGATCACGTCCGATGCTTCGGATGGGGTACCGTTTACCACCACCTTCTGAAGTCATGTAGTTAGAATGTCTCCTAATCCCATTGATTTCAGCTTGTTCAGTAATCTTCGATGAGGGACACTATCAAATGCTTTGCTAAAGTCCAAATATACCACGTCCAGTGACTCTCCGGCGTCCAGTTGTCTAGTAACCCAGTCAAAAAAGCTAATCAGATTAGATTGGCAGGATCTACCCCGGGTGAACCCGTGTTGGTGTGGATCACGCAGTTTTTCTTTGTCTAGGATTGTGTCAATATTCTGTTTGATCAGTGTTTCCATGAGTTTACACACTATAGACGTGAGACTCACCGGTCTGTAGTTTGCTGTCTCTGTCCTGCAGCCCTTTTTTGTGGAGTGGGATTACGTTGGCTGTTTTCCAGTCTAAGGGGACCCTTCCTGTGCTCAGGGAAAGATTGAAAAGAACAGATAATGGTTCTGCCAGGACTTCCCTTAACTCCCTGAGCACTCTGGGGTGTAGGTTATGCGGCCCCATGGCTTTGTTTACTTTGAGTCTTGAAAGTTCGCCGTAGACACTACTGGGCGTAAATTCGAAATCTTGAAACGGATCTCTTCGGTTATCTCCCGTCTGCAGCTGTGGACCAGCTCCCGGTGCTTCGCGGGTGAACACTGAACAGAAGTATTAGTTTAGTAATTCTGCCTTCTCAGAGTCTGATTCCGCAAAGTTACCGTCCGATTGCTTCAGGCGTACTATCCCATCTCTGTTTCTTTTCCTGTCACTAATATAGCTGAAGAAAGATTTATCCCCTTTCTTAATTTTCCGTGCTAGCTCTTCCTCCATTCGGAGTTTGGCCTCTCTGACTGCTGTTTTGACAGCTTTGGATATGTCTAGATAGTCCTCTTTTGCCCCCTCTCTGCCTAAATGTTTGCAGGTGATAAAAGCGTCTTTTTTCTGTTTAACTAGGTCTGAAATTTCTTTACTGAACCATTGGGGTCTTTTGTTTCTCCTGCGTTTACTTACTGTCTTTATGTATCGGTCTGTTGCTACGTGTAGTATGGACTTCAGAGACGACCACATAACCTCTACATTGTCAGTTTTTGCTTGTTTATGTAGCTCCTGATGGACGAAATCTCCCATGCGGTTGAAGTCTGTGCCTCTAAAGTTGAGAACCCTTGTTGCTGTGTTTGTTTTTGGGAAACCTTTCTTGAGGTTGAGCCATACCATATTATGGTCGCTGGAGGCCAGTGTGTCCCCTTCTGAGACTTCCGTGACGCTATCTCCGTTGGTGAGAACCAGGTCTAGTAACGCCTGGTCCCTGGTGGGCTCCAATACCAATTGCTTGAGACGTGCACCCTTTATGGAGTTTAATATTCTTCTGGTGCTGCCCGTAGTTGCGGAGAGTGTGTTCCAATCTGCATCTGGCATGTTGAAGTCTCCTAGCATTACTGAGTCCCCGCGCAGTGTGATGTTCTCTATGTCCTCGATTAATTCCATGTCTTTGTCCTCCTGTTGCCTGGGAGGTCTATATATCACACCAAGGTATAGGCATTTTTCATTCCCTCTGGCCAGGTTTACCCAGAGGGATTCCCCAGTGTATCTAACATCTGTGATTCTGGTGGTTTTGATGCTTTCCTTAGTGTATAGTGCTACTCCTCCTCCCAATTTACCCACTCGGTCGCAACGAAGTAGGTTGTACCCTGGTATAACCATATCCCACCCATGCGATTACGTGAACCAGGTTTCGGATATCGCTATCACGTCAAGATCGGCGTTTGCTATCTCAATCTCTAATTCTAGAATTTTATTGCCCAAGCTGTGTGCATTAACATACATGGCCCTCCATATTTGTGAAGAGTTTACTTTATGAGTTAGTGTGGCTCCTAAATTATCAGTGATATTTCTCCCTGAATTATTGTGGATATTATTGGTACTTACCTTAGACTTGGTAGTGCGACTTGCCTCCTCAGAGTGGTTTCTTATTGCTCTGGAATATAAGTATGTACCTAGTTTAAAGCCCTATGGAGTAGGCGGGCCAATCGATGTCCAAATACGTTTATACCTCAGATTGTGCTGCTATACCCAGGAGGTACTCTTCCTCTAGGGCCCCCACCCTAGATTCAAAACCTGAGATTAATTCACACATTTTTTTAAGATCCTTACTCCTTATTTGTTCTACCTGTAACTGCACTTTTTTTACTTCGTCCCGTACTTGGCTAACCGCATAAGCAATATCCTGAACTACCGCTGTGGGGTCTTGCTGTTCCTCCACATGACATTTGATATGTTCTATTTGTTCTTTTATTCCCTGCATACTAGCCTTCAGGGCATTGCCGGAGATTCTTCTCTAGGGTTGTTCTAAGCAACTGATCTTTCTGCAAAATGGTTTCTTGCAATTTATTGCCGAGACTCCCCTCAATCTCCCGGACTGCTTGTTGCCATTGCTGTTTCTGGCCTTCCTGTCCTTGAGCTAATTCTTGCTGCAGTCTACTAAATTGCTGTTCTACAGCTCTCTCTATAACTGCCAGGGAATCTTGGCTAGACTGGGGTATAGTTGGGTCTAGATAAATTATTTTCCCGTCTAAGGGAGCATCAGAGGAACCAAATCCCTTTGCTCCTCTGCGAGTAGGCAGCAATTGCTTCCACCTCTCCAATTTTGGGTGCCAGATCCGCTCACAGATTAGCTGCGCTATACGGTCTCCCTTCCTAACCTGGTAGTCCGTCCCAGCACTGTTTATTAATAGGACGGAAACATTTCCGACCAAGTACTAAATTGGTTTAAAGCATACTTTCAAGATCGATCAGCCAAGGTCATTTTCAATAACTCAACATCTAACAACTTTACCAATTCTTTGGGATTCCACAAGGTCCAATTCTTTCCCCGCTTTTATTTAATATCTTTTTATCACCTCTTTTAACCCTCAGTCAGTCTATTGGATTTTCCTCATTTGCATTCGCAGACAATATCCAACTTTTGTACCCTCTAAATTCAGAAGACCCAAAGGAGATAATATCTATTAATAACAAGTTATAACAAATAAGCGAATGGCTTAAGGACAATATGTTGGCCTTGAACGTATCAAAATCTTCCGTAATTTTTTTCCCATGGAAAAAGGATCTAAAAAAATTTTCATCTCAGATACTCCTAAATAACATTCCTCTCCAAATAGTAACTACAACAAAAATATTGGGAGTAACATTTGTTATGCCAGTTATGCTCCAGCATATTACTGATAATTTTGTTTATGTATTCTCAAGTCTGCTGACCCAGCATATTACTGATAAGTTTGTTTACTAATATGTATTCTCAAATCTGCTGACCTGAACTCCCCCAAGACCAGATGGTCTCTACAATAACATTGCTTATTGTAGATCCTGACCTCTTTGATCTGACTTCCTTGATCACACCAAAAGAACAGATGGCCTATGTAACACCTTCTTGATAGCATCAAAGAGACAGTGCAACACCTATCCTGACTTCCTTTATTTGAATGACAACTGGATAGCCTCAAAGAGACAATAAACTACAACACCTCCTTGCCGCTCAAATAACCTCAGTAAAGACAGATGGGAAACTACATCAAAAAGAAAGGGACAGTAAACATCCTAACCTCCTTGATCTTCAAAGGGACAGTGAAACCAGTCTCATGGGAAAACAATTTCTGAGCAGGACTAATTGTAACAGCAGGACCAGCTGTTTATGCTTTTACTATGAACTCCGCAGTGTGCATCCTATATAAGACCGGGATTCTGACCCTGACAGTAGAATCCATGACGGTTGGCCACGTCTCACGGGACAGTCCTTTGGTCTTTCCATCCATCTATTGTAGGGGTTCACAATAGTGAGGATGGGGTCTGGGGTCAAGGTGAGGATAATTTATATTTAATTCTTATATGTGTATAATAAAGTGTTATTGTTTATGCTTTATATTGTCTGGGTGCTTTCCTGAGTGTTACTGATCATTCCACCTGTCAGAAATTAGTGGCATAACAACATTGGACCAGGAACTCTCTTATCATAATCAAATTAGTTCAGTAGTTAAAAATTGCTTTTATAAATTACGTCTCATCAAATCATTATCAAAAGTTCTAAAACCTGAAGCTCTCAATACTCTAATTCAGTGTTCTTCAACCTTTTTACACCCGTGGACCGGCAGAAATAAAAGAATTATTTTGTGGACCGGCAAACTACTAGGACTAAAATTTTAAAAACCCATTTACGCCCCATCTCCGCGAGCTCAGTCCCCGCAAACCATCTGATCCCATCTGCACAAGCCGCAATTATGATTTTATATTGAACGTATTTTATTAAAGTATAAAAAGAAACAATATTCTGAACAATTGTGATTTTATAAACACAAATATACAGAGCACGGACCAACAAAACCCCTGTCTCCCCTCCCTTTCACATATATCCCCTCTACTATCAAGAAAACTGAACAAGCCAAGTTGATAGAAATATCATGCTAACAGAATACTGCAGTCCCCAGTTATGTCTCTAGCAGGCTATATATTTCAAATCTGATATATTCTAATCACAAAATAGAAATAAAATTATTTGTTTCTACCTTTTGTTGTCTCTGGTTTCTGCTTTCATCTTCTTTTCATTCTCTTTCTTCCAGCGTCTGCCCTCTCTGTCTCTTCAATCCAGCATCTGCCCCTTCCATCTACTGTCTGACCTCTCCCCCTTCCATATGGTATTTGTCTTCTTTCTATGCCCCTCTCCCCTTTCCATCCAGCCCCTCTCTCCTTTTTACACGATTCACTCCAGCTTCACTGCTCTCTTCATTTTTATCCCTCCTACACCAGATCTAGCATCTTTGTCCCTCTCAATTTCTCTGCTGACCCCCCTTCCCATCTCATTCCTGTCTCTCCCCTTCCCCTCCTCTAATCTCCCTGCAAGCTGTTCTTTCCTTTTTTCTTCTCCCTTCCCTCCTCCCCCTGTCCAGCAGTAACTCTCTTCCCTTTCCTTTCCCTCCTCCCCTCCCAGCAGCATCTCTCCTTCTCCCTCTCCAGGTCCAGTAGCAGCTGTCCCTTTTTCCCCCTTACCCAGCAGCTTCCCAGACTCCTTTCCCTCCTCCCCTCCCATCAGCATCTCTCCTTCTCCCTCTCCAGGTCCAGTAGCAGCTGTCCCTTTTTCCCCCTTACCCAGCAGCTTCCCAGACTCCTTTCCCTCCCCTCTCCCAGCAGCATCTCTCCTTCTCCCTATCCAGGTCCAGTAGCAGCTGTTCTTTTTTTTTTCACCATGCCCAGCAGCTTTCTCCCCTCCCAGCAACTCTCCTTACTTGCCAGCGCTGCAATTCAGTAAGGCAGCCTCGGGTCCTTTGTTGGGTCGCACCGCCTCTGAGGAAAGCGGACGTTGCATCATCAGAGGCGGCCTGATTCAGCAAAAGCTCCAAGGCTTCCTTCTTCAATCGCTGTGTTTGTAAGGAGAGCCGCTGGGAGGGGAGAAAGCACAGTGTGAGGCTCCCTATTATCTCTCCGGCCCTGCGCGAAGGACAGCTCCTCGATCTTGCCGGTCCTGCGCGGACCGGCAGGAAATTGAAGAAGTTGATCTCGCCGGTCCTGTGCGGACCGCCAGGAATTTTCTGCGTACTGGCACCGGTCCGCGTACTGGCGGTTGAAGAACTGTGCTCTAATTCATTTATTAATCATTTCCAGGTTAGATTATTGCAATACTTTATACCATGACATAACCGATAAAGAAATAAGAAGGTTACAGATAATACAAAATACAGCAATAAAAATTATTACAAGATCAAAAAAATATGATCACGTTACACCACTTTTACAAGCTGCACATTGGCTACCAATTACACATAGAATAACTTTTAAAATCATATTGCTTACCTTTAAAATTCAACAATCACATGCGCCGATATTTTTTTATGGACTTTTGATACCGTACTCTCCATTTAGGGCTCTCAGATCAATACAACAAAATTTACTAACTATTCCTTCTCTAAAAATAATAGGGACCAGGAGATCTACCATTTTCTCAGTTATAGCTCTTCAGCTGTGGAACAACTTACTACAGTACCTACGTAATGAACCATCCTTAAAAAATTCAAGCGCTCCTTAAAAAGCTTTCTGTATAAGGATGCTTTCAATACATAGATAGCTTAACCTCTCAAATATAAAATCTTCAGATCCTAATGGATTTTATGTGATCCCATCCTATATGTTCCTCCCTAAATGTTTCTTTTTTTATTTTTTATTAAAGACTGTAGTCCATCCTATTTACCCTTTTTGTATTAGTTTGTATCAGTTTGTATTAGAACTTATATGATTTGTATGTAATGTCATATTTTGTCCACCCTTTTTTTATTTTTTATGAATTCGAAAATTGTTATACGTATTGAAATATATGATACTGCGTAGATAACAAATCTTATTAAACTTGAAACTTGATTACCCCGGAAGTCAGGGTCAATAACTCCTGCGCCTATATCCAAAGAATGCTGTGAGGCCAGCCCCGAACATGAGGCTATTCTCAGATAAGACCCTGGTGGTGGAGATACCTGTATATCAGTGGGGACAGATACTCTTCCCCCAGCCTCCACTACCACATCCTTGGCAGCATAAACGTCGCACCCTGCCGCAGTATCGTAAGCGTGCATAGGCGCCTGGGCATGTTCAGATAAGGGGGCCCACTGAATCGTGGGTTGCCAGCGAGGATAAGCCCTTCTCCCTTGATGAGGATGAAAACCACCAGACCTATTCCTCCTGGGCCTCCGGTTTGAACCCTCCATTGCCATAAGAGCACAACTATGGTCCCCTGTTCACCCTGGGTTCTGATGGTTTTCTCCTCCTGAATGCCCTCCCTGAGGCCTGCCCAATCTTGCCACATTCAGGGATTTCACCTCCCCCTTATACCTTATAGGGATTTGATACCAGGGATAAGTACTTTTACCCCCATGCACACAAACTATGGGGACCCTTCCTGGGATCCTGGTAAAAGAACCACTTCGCCTTACTTAGTCCCAGCAGGATCGGGACATAATGGACTGTTCTGCCCCTTTGTGAAGCAGAGCCTTAATCTTATGCCCATTTACTTGGACCGGCACCTCATAGGGCTTCTGATGGGCCTTCGACCCCACCCGAGAGGTTGTTAGTGTCAGCTTGACCCTACACTGCTTCTGCATGTGTCCAGGCTTCCTTCATCTAAAGCAGGATATAGTCTTTCTACTGGGTGTTCCTGGGTCCTGAACTTTCTTCATGGGCTGGGGTATGCCATCCTGTCCCCTACGTGACAAAGTACCCCCATGTGTGCCCCCTTCAGGACCTGTGGAAGCAGTAGAGTCAATGTAGGCCTCTGCTAGCTCAATTACTTGGGCTAGGAAGCAACTTCCCTGCTGGGTGCCCGGATGGACTTTCCAAAACCCAGTAATTTTGGAAAGCTCTTGTAGGGCTTCTGAGCATGTGTGGATGATATTACACTTATTCAGTTATGCTCAGAGGCCTCCAGACATAGCCTAGAGGTCATTAAAAAAAACACAACAAAAAACATTGCTTTTGGGGGTGGGGCTTAGGATAGAATGGGGTGGGGCCAAATTTTGTGGAGATTTAGTTAGAATTTTTCCTGATGTCTCAAGAGCTACGCAATTAAGGAGGAAAAAATTTTTGAAATTAAGAGTAAGAGTCTTAGCTCTGGAGGCATCTTTTTATTTAAAATTTCCATGCAAATGTCTTGTTAAATTACAAGACATTGAATATATATTCTGGGATCCAATTCAATTGCAACAATTCTTAATATCTCGAGAACAGAAATGATTTTCTTTTTTCTTTAATGACTCATTACTGAGAAATAGGTGGGTGTAAGATTCCCATAATAATGTGGAATGATTAGGATTCTTTGAATCTGAATCAATTCCTAATTTTCTTTATTTTTGTTAGTTGGATAATTTTATGCCTCTCCAATTATTTGTGGGCTTGAAAAGGAATGTTTGTGTTGTATATGATTGTAAACATTATTGTAAGTCGCCTTTTTCTCCTTAGTATTTATTGATATTGTAAACTTTTAAATTTATAAATAAATAAAAAAATAAAAAAAGAATGGGGTGGGGCCATGCAGAACAGGGTGGGGAAGAATGGAGTGGGGCCAGGAGCAGAATGGTGCGGGCCATGCTTCCAGCATTTTATCAAACAAAATATGGTAACCCTACATACAGTAAGCCTAAAGGCATATAAATCAGGTGCAGATCAGAGCAAGCCATATATTTTTCTGTGTCCTCCATAATGCTGTGAAATTTCTCCTATGCTACCAAGGGTTTTTTTCCTGTATTGTTAAAGTTCACATAGTAAGGATCATAAATTGTACATCCACATTAACGCTTATAAGCAATATACTTTAGGTCTCAAAGAAAGAACACCTCAGCAGCTAAACTCAGTCAGAGCAGTAACAAGGTAGCCTAGCCTGGTCATTATTCTTATATAAAATTTTCTGGGGTGGAGCTTGGCTGCACATGGAGATGGACGTGTATTCACTGAGCTCTTCCCTTCCCTCAATTCAGCATTATTTAACTGATTTTAAAATCCTTCAATTCATTTGGAAATTGTGTCATAAGATTTTACTATATCTTCGAGCTAGCAAATGAAACTGGATACAGCTTTTGCGGTGACTGGGGGTGGAAAAAGACTTAAATCTGACCCACCAATGCCATCAAAAGGTCCCCCTGCCGAAAGAAGCATCGGATGTTATTGAGACTGTTATGGCAGATTTAAACAATATTAAGGATTTGCTCTGTGATACTAATACTAAAGTTACCAGTCTTCAAACTGAGGTGGCTAACATTTCTCAACAACTTACAGTGTGTATGGAGCAACGTGTGACAGGAATGGAGGAAAAATTATATCAATGCACGCAGACTGTTATAAGATTAAATAAGGAGCTGGAGGAAATGACTAATCGTAGCAGGCGAAATAATATTTGCCTGCTTAGACTACCAGAGGGAGTTGAAGGAGCTAATCCAATCAGCTTTATTGAAGATTTTATTGAAGATTTTATTCTCTTAAGTTTTCAGCACCATTTGAAGTGGAGTGAGCATATCGCATCCCTTCTCATATAAATAATAAATGTAATGGTCCTTGGTCCCTCATATTTAAAGTTCTCAGATTTAACCAAGCATTTGACATCTTAAATGCAGCAAAAAAAAAGAAAAATTTGAAATGGCAGGAGGGGAAAGTGTCTTTGTTTTCTGATTTTGCAAAGCACACCACGACCCAGCAACAGCAATTCTTATGTTCTTAGGAAACAGCTGTTGTCACTCAGACCGCAATTAAGACAAATGGGGGCAAGATATGACCTATTATATCCTTCTGTTATGAGGATTACTCATAATAATAAAACTTCACATTATGACAATTTTGAAAGTCTGCAAGATTTTATTAATCAGCATCAGCACAATATGGAATAAGAAACCCAATACTCAACTGTCATATTCCTGGAGATTCCATAACAGTTTTCATTCAAAGGGACATAAATGGTTACCTGTTTCTTATTTATTTAGCCTAAGCAAGGTGTATTTTATTTGATTTTAAACACTGGTTTGATAGAGCATTCACTTATATATCTCGAATGAGATTGAGAGGAATGTGTGTATTAGAGTTAACAGCTGAGAGAGGATTTTATTCTGATCAGACATAAAAGCAATCTGACAGTTTGAATAGAATCTCTAACCTTTCTGAAAGATGCTGTCTTGAACAGAAACAGCATTTTCTGTTGGCTTTAGTTTGGGAGTTTTTTCTTTACTTCTTGGTCAAATGAATGATAAGAAGCACATTTAAGAGGATACTACTGTAAGAATGAACTTCACATGAAATCTTTCATTGCCATCTGGTGGTTTGACTGAGGTATTAAAGTGCTAAAGTGCTTTCTCAGAAATTCATTTTCTTTATTCTAGATGGTTGTTCTATAAGGAAATATAGTTAAAATGTCAATTGATAATGAATGATTTGTACAGTGAAGTTATGGGATAAACTATAAATTAATTGTTGCTGAGAATGGATTCTTGAGAGGAATTGGAAGATTGCAGTGAGCTGCTGGGGAGAGAACTGATGCCTGTGAAAGGACAGAAAGAAGAAATATTGCTGGTAATAGGATGAAGAATGAGAAAGCTTTTCACCTTGGTGACTGATGTTGGCTTGAAGTATTAATTCTTAGGGGTCCTTTTATCAAGCTGTGGTAGGGGGTTTAATACGCATAATACCACGCGTTAAACTGCCTGCCGCACTAGCCGTTAACACCTGCATTGAGCAGGCGTTAGTTTTTTAGCCGGCTGCAGGGGTTAGCGCGTGATGAAATGTCCGACGTGCTAACCCCACTAGTGCGGCTTGATAAAAGGACCCCTTAGTCTATTCTGGTTTAATTTATAGTTATTTAATTTTTTATTTAAAAATAGTAGATATGACGTATATTCAAACTGCTGGCTATTCACTATTTTCATTCATATATAATTCTGTAGTGAGGAGAAGAGATAGGGGTAAGCATTATAAATTGTCTCATGATATAGTTCAGGAAGTTATAGAATATAATATACAGATTGTTTGGAACCATTGGCTGCAGGCAGGTATACACACTTTAGATGATGTGATCTCAAATGGGAAAATGTTAAATTTATTACAACTGCAACACTCATTCAACATCTCAAAGTCTCAAGCTTTTAAATGGTTGCAGTTGAAACAGGCCATTCAGAATGGGTTCCCTGATTGGCGAAATTTAAAAAATCAGTATTGCTTGCCAGGCCTATATTTCCAGACAGATTTTCAAGGGCATCAGGCCACCAAGTGGTACAAATTAATATCTGAATATTTAAATAAAAAACCAAAAACAAGCTTAAAAAACATTTGGAGCATTGAGATAAAGCAGTAGATTTCTGCTACTCAATGACCACAGATTTGGACTTGGAGGATGAGATGTACAGCGTCAGAATCTATGAGACAAACATGGTTCTTCTTGTTACATATAATTTTTTTGGACCCCTGTTTGTTTGCAAAAGTTAGACAGTTCAAAGTCAAATAGATGCTGGCATTGTCATCTTGAAATAGGGACACTGGATCATTTGTTGTTCTATTGTCCTTTGATACTCAACTTTTGGAAATCAATATTGGGACAAATTAATTTGATACTGGAGTCTTCGATTCCGTTGTCCTATGAGGTGGTAATCTGTGGGACATTGTTGTTAACTAAACTTCCACTAGATAGGTATAAAAGCAGGCTCTTTATCATTATGACTGGGATAGCAATATAAATGATTACCAAAAACTGGAAAAATTGAGACAGACTTAATTTTCCTTTTTGGTGGGAAACTTTATGTTTATGTTATAAATATGGAAAAATGAATTCAGAAATATCATATCATAATAAACTATTTAAATTAACATGGGGTCTTTTGATGAATTTTGTTAACTTTGATTAGTTGGATTATGCCTTTATTTTGTATTTGATTGCACATCCAGGGAGGGGGGGGGGTAATATATTTTGATGTATTCATTGATTGTAAGTGCTGTTTATGATATTGATTGTATGCATAATTTAAAGCACTTTGCTTTTGTTTTTGAATTAGGGTGAGAGGGAGGGAGGGGGGAATATTTTGTAGTATTTTTTTGATCGGTTGTAAGTGCTGTTTATGAAGTTAAGTTAATTGTATGTATATTTTAATGCACTGTTCTCAAATTGAAAATTAATAAAGATTTATTTTTAAAAATTTTTTTTCTAATGTTTCCTATGCTACCATAACCCTGACCACCCCCATATGGTTAGGGTTACCAGATTTCCTTAAAAAAAAAAAAAAAAAAGAGCACATGTGGCCCCACCCCATTCTACCCAAGCTCTGCCCCATTCTGCCACAGCCGAGCCCCATTTTACCCTCAGCCTTGCCCTACACAAACTTCGTGTCTTCTTCCCCAAACTCTAGGCCATATCCAGAGGGCCTCCATGCATGCATGGACATTGACACAATGACATCACACTCATGCGCGCATGTGTGTGTCATCATGTCAACTTCTGTGCATGCACAAAGGCCCTCCAGATGCTGTTATACCACTAATTTCTGACAGGTGGAATGATCAGTAACACTCAGGAAAGCACCCAGACAATATAAAGCATAAACAATAACACTTTATTATACATATATATATATATGATAAGAATTAAATACCTTCACCGTATCCCAAGCAAAAACTCCCTTCCCAATTGGAGAATCCAAACAATTGATAGGTGAGTGGACACAGGAGACTGACCCTTTAGCCTCGTGGCTTCTGTTCCTGTAGCCGGCTAGGATTCTAGATTCTAGGAGCAGAATTCCGTCCTTATAAGCTGCTGAGTTAAACAGCTGGTCCTGCAGTAACAGCGTCCTTTGATTCAGGCACACCCCAGGTCGGTCCCTTTGAAGTTGTTTGGGCAACATTCAGGTCAGTTACCCCCCTGGCCAGTTCCTTTGTTTGGATAACATTCAGGTCCCATTTGGCGTTACTGTTTCCCATCTGTCTTTACTGAGGTTATTTGAGCGGCAAGGAGGTGTTGTAGTTTATTGTCTCTTTGATGCTATCCAGTTGTCATTCAAATAAAGGAAGTCAGGATAGGTGTTACACTGTCTCTTTGATGCTATCAAGAAGGTGTTACAGAGGCCATCTGTCCTTTTGGTGTGATCAAGGAAGTCAGATCAAAGAGGTCAGGATCTACAATAAGCAATGTTATTGTAGAGACCATCTGGTCTTGGGGGTCAGGAGTTCAGGTCAGCAGATTTGAGAATACATATTAGTAAACAAAATTATCAGTAATATGCTGGGTCAGCAGACTTGAGAATACATAAACAAAATTATCAGTAAAATGCTGGGGCATAACTGGCATAACAGATGCAATCTCAAGCTCAGGGACTTCTAAAACTCTGACAAACTGCTGACAAATATCTTCCTACTTAGGGCCATGACACTAATAATGCTTCACAGCATTCATTCTTACCAGAACACCTGGCCTTGTTCACACATGCAGAACACAGATAAACCCTATGCAAATACTGGACACAAACCAAGTCTTAATACATACAAACAAAGCCCTAAGATGCCAGACTCTGCATGCAGTACAACACCAGAACAGTGCAAAATATAGACAGCAGATGCAAATTTGGAGAACTGACACATTTCAATCACTAAATTAGAAATAAAAACATTTTTCCTACCTTTGTTGTCTGGTGATTTTATTTTTCTACTCATCTTTTCCCAGTCTCTGGTTGCACTTCTTTCTCTCTGTGCTCTTAACTCCATTTTGAGGGCCTTCATATCCAGTTGCTGTTTTACTCTTCTTCACTTTCTGCCATTTTTGACATTAAGGGCTCCTTTTATTAAGCTGCCGTAGCATTTTAGCAGGTGCTGCAGATTAGTGCGTGCTAACACCTGTGCTACGTGGAAAAACTAACGCCAGCTCATTGGAGGTGTTGGCGCCTTGCGCACGCGGCATTGTGGTGTGTGCTAAAACCGCTAGTGCAGCTTAGTAAAAGGAGCCCTAAATTTTAGCATTCATCTTTCTTCCAATTTTTTGCTTCCTCCTCAAATGTATCTACTTTACCATGTCTTCCCTTCCCATCTATCCATGTGCACTATCTCCTTCCTCTCTCTGCCCTTCCCCACCATCCATCTTTTCCCTCTTTCTTTTCCTTTATTCCCATCTAGCCATAAACAGCATTTCTTCCATCTCTCTTCCCTTCCCCACCCTCCCAACCATGTGCATTATCTCCTCCCTCTCTCTTTGCTTTTCCTACATCCCTGTATACTATCTCCTCTTTCCATCTCCTGTGGTCTGACATCTGTCTTCCCCCTTCGTCATCCTAGGTTCCGAGATCGTTATCCTCTCCTTCCCAGAGTCTGGCATCTCTCTCTCCTCCTTCCTTTCCCTCCTCCCCCTTTGTGGTCTGGCATATCTCTGTCTTCCCCTTCCCCTCCCCCTTCATTAGTTTGGAATCCCTCCCTCCTCTTTCCTTTCCTTGGTCTGACATAAAGCTCTTCTATCCCCTTCCCCATCTAGTGATCTGACATCTCTCTCCTTCCCTCCCCCTCATATGGTCCAGCATCTCTCTTACCCTTCCCATGCTATCCCCCCATGGGATACAGTGCTTGCTCAGCATTCTTCCACACAGCACTGCTTTAAGTGTTTGGGCTGCCGGCAGCATGAGTGAAGTAAACATGCTACCTTCGCTGACCCAGAAACTTACTTTCTACTAGTGCTTCCCACCTCTATGGGGACAGGAAGCAGTAGCAGAGTAAAAGCTTCCAGGCCACCAAAGGCAGCGTGTTTACTTCACTCATGATGCTTGTGACCCAAAGAGTTAGAGCAGTGCCACTGGGAACAGAACAGTGAGCAAGCATTAGATCTCACTGGGGAGAGGAGACTCCAGATAGGTGCACAAGCTGCCCAGGTCTCCACAGACCTTGCAATGAAGACCACTGCTGAATGGTTCTTAAATGTCTAGCTTCCCCAGACAAAAGTTGTAAAATAAAAAAGGCATCCAGACTCCTGACAGAGTCCACAAAAAGAGGACATGTCTGGGAGAAACCCGGACATCTGGTAACCCTGCATATGGTGTCACTAGCAATTAAAGATTAGCTCTTACTGAACTGCATGGCCTAATGCTGCAAGACTTGGGAGAGGGTTCTGTGAACAAGGTTTCTCAGGTGAATGTCCAATTGAATAATTCTGTTTCACTATTGTCTAAGCAGAGGCTGTGTGACTGTTCATGTGAGATAATGTATACATTTCAATCTAATCCAACCTGAATATAAACTGAGGTAACCCTTTTTTTCCCCAAAGAAAAGGGGGTAAAGGCTGACTGGAATATTAACCGTGGTTAGACATTTTAGTCATCATAGAAGTCCATGTCATAATAACTTTTTTTTGCTGTCCTTTCATCTCCTCTCCCAATGACTGATGCAGCTGCTGTCTTTCCCTTCTCCCATGACTGATGCTACTTACTGCTGACTTTCCCCCTTCTGATTCCAATGACTGATGCTGCTGTCTGTTCCTTCCCCCATGACTGGCATTTCTGTTCTTCACATACCCCTGATAACCAGCACTACTGTCTACCCCTCCCATCTTTCCCGATGACCATATGTTCTACATTCCCCAACCCCATCACCATTGCTGTGATGCTGTCCCCCTGTCCACCACCCAATTTATTTATTTAGATTTTTATCTCATCCTCCCAGTAGCTCAGAATGGCCTACAAGCAAACATTCACAGTGGAGTACATTTGAACAATACAAAGACTATACAGTAGTTTAAATACAAGGACTATACAGTAATTTAAGTACAGTAGTTTAAATACAGAGTATAAAAGTTAGACTAAAGCTATTAGATGATGCATCTGTTGAATCTGAAACTCAATGCTTAGTTGATAAGTGCCATTAGTTGATAAACTAGTTGAATTTTAAAGTTTAATGCCAATATTAGACAAGTGGTTTAATGTTAATATTAGTTGAATGTAAAAATCTGTCTACTGCAAACTATTACCATCTGTTGAATATAGAGGTTTATTACTAAGGTCAGCTGAACACAAATTTTGAATATTACGTACTATTATCATAAGTCACTGCCATTAGTTGATAAACTAGTTGCATTTTAAAGTTTAATGCCAATATTAGTCAAATTGTTTAATGTTAATATTAGTTGAATGTAAAAATCTGACTATTGCAAACTATTAACATTTGTTGAATATAGAGGTTTACTACTAAGATCAGCTGAACACAAATTCTGAATATTACATACTATTACCATAAGACACAGCCCCTCCCCCCCCCGAGCCAGCAGGGGATCCTGCTTAAAAGACTGTAGCTCCGACCAAAATAAGAGCACAGCGGAATCCCAACCAATAAGAACTCCACGGCACTACCTTGCATACCAACCAACCCCTATAGCTCTAGCACTCCCCCCCATATACAATCAAAAATGACACCCAGCACAACAAAACTCCTGCTTGCCATCCTACTACTCTTCCCGCTCCTAACAAAATGGAACACATCTGGATACCACATCTCCCCCATCCCAATTCTGACAGAGTCCAACAGACACATCCAACCTTCAAGAAAACCCCACCCACCCAGAAATCTGATAGACTGTTCAACGATCACCTACAAAAGCATTCCCCCAGTTGGGGAAAAAAGCCATCTCCCAAGCCAAAAACAACAACCCATAACACCCATCCACAACCAAGAAGCCTCCTCCATCCAAAATGCACCCACTATCCCAATGCAACTTACACATCAATAGCCTGTGCATATATGAACATAAGATCGATAAACCCAAAGGCAGACCTCATTAAGGACTGGATAATCAAAGAACATCTAGGCTGCCTATTCCTAGCTGAAACCTGGTTAGCATCTGACTCAGACCCTTGCATAACAGAATTCTGCCCTAAGGCATACAAAGTAGAGCTTATCTGCAGAGAAAAAAAGCGAGGGGGAGGATTGGCAATTCTAGCCAAAAACAATCTCAACATAAAAGTCCTAGACAAACACACGACACCCGATCTAGATCTACTAGCCTGCCAACTATCTGGCGATACACTCAAAGACACCATAACCTGTATTCTCTGCTATATAGCACCAGGAAAATGGAGCACTACAAAACACATGCTTGAAGACTTCATCTTCCAGAATTCACTAACATCAACTTACAACCTACTACTAGGAGACATTAATCTCCACCTCGAAGACCATACCTCCAATCAAACAGAAAGCCTACTCGCCTACCTCAAAACGCTATCCTACCAAATACTCAACCCCCAACCCACTCACGAAAAAGGCCATCAACTAGATATTGCTGCATCCATGACCCAACAACCTCAAACACCAGAAATCCACATCTCAAATGGATCCTGGATCCCCTCCCACTGGTCAGATCATTATAAATACACCTTCAACATCAACTGGGCTCAATGCAATTATAAACACAAACCCCACAAATCCCCCATCAAAACCCGTCCAAAAATCAAACCAACCACTTTCTGGGACAAAGCAAATCCCGCAATCGACTCCATAGACCCCAAAGAATTCATACCACAATGGCAAACATTAAGCGAAACAATCCTAAATGAGCTAGCTCCAATAAAATCAAAAAAACACAAAATCTGCAGACAATCAGACAAATGGTTCGACGCTGAACTGCTCCAACTCAAAAGGCACTGCAGACAAATGGAAAGAAACTGGAAAAAAAAGAACCAAGAACAATCCAAAATAGCATGGAGAAGTCTAATCAAACAATACAAGACCAAACTCAAAGAAAAAAGAAAAATTATTACTCCAAGCTGGTAGGCATGGAGTCCATAGACTCAAAAAAACTTTTCAATCTAGTAAAAAACCTCACCAACACCAAACCTTACCTAGCAGCACAAGGAAATCGCCCTCCAACAGCCACTCAACTCGCAGACCACTTCAAAAACAAGATTACAACAATCAGGACTATCTTCAATAACACACACACCCTCCTCGACGAGATAACAAATCCCCCAATAGGAGAAGCCATTGCTGCAGACAGGACCCGGACCGAATTCCCTGCGGTAAACTGGACAGACATGAATCGACTCTACAAAAAACACAGTCATGCCTCATGCGACCTGAACTATTGTCCCGCGTATCTAATAACCAACGCCACCCCCAAATTTAGGGCCAGCCTCATTCAATGGATCCAAATTACACTCACTGAAGGTCAATTCCCGCAGCACCTAGGAGAAATCATAATCACTCCAATTGTGAAGGATCACAAAGGCCTTATAGATAACCCCGCTAACTATAGACCCATCGCCTCAATATCAATATACGTCAAACTTATAGAAGGACTAGTTGCACAATTCCTCACAAATTACCTGGAAGACCACAATCTTCTCCATCCCTCTCAATCGGGATTCAGATCCAACCACAGCACGGAGACTTTACTAGTAACCCTACTAGACACAGCCCGACAGCACCTCAGCAAAGGCAGAAGGATGCTGATAATACAACTCGATCTATATGCAGCATTCGATCTGGTCGACCACATCATCTTACTACAGACACTAGAAGCCATAGGGATCTCAGGCAGGGTATACAATTGGTTCGAAGGATTCCTTAAATACAGATCTTATAGAGTAAAGTCAAACAATCTTAAATCAGAACCATGATCCAACCCCTGTGGAGTTCCTCAAGGATCACCATTCTCACCTACTCTCTTCAACCTCTTCTTTTCCTCCCTTGGGTCTACCCTAGACAATCTGAATGTAACTTCATTCAGCTACGCTGACGACATCACCATACTCCTACCCTTTGATGCTCCTGACCCAAATTCTACAGAAAAATTGGAAAAAACCCTTCAAGCAGTGGAAAAATGGATGGCAGATCACAAATTGAAGCTGAACACTGACAAAACATAATTTCTACTGCTTGAAAAGGATAAGAATCCCTCCATCACAGAACTAGAAATAAACGCCTCCAAATACCCTATACAACCTACCCTAAAACTCCTAGGAGTAACAATAGACAGATGCTGCACAACACAGGCCCAAATCAACAAGACCACCCAGAAAGCATTTCTAACCTTGTGCAATTTAAGAAAAATCAGAAAATTCTTCGACAAAGAGCAATATAGGCTAGTAGTCCAATCCCTAGTACTAGGTCTATTGGACTACTGCAACATACTCTATCTGCCTTGCCCTGCAACAATGATAAAACAACTACAGACAATCCAAAACACTGCACTCAGATTAATCTACTCACTGAGAAAATTTGACCACGTCACTGCGGCCTACCTGGACTCACACTGGTCGCCAATGCAAGCACGAATTCAATTCAAACTATACTGTCTATTATTCAAAGCAATAAATAGCACAGCCCCCAATTACCTAAACAACCGCCTGTACCAAAACAGTCTGGCATCTGTCTTCTTCCCTTCCAGCATCTTCTCCCCACTCTGTCTTCCACATTTCCCTTCAGGGTCTGTTCCTCTCCACCCTCTTTCAATGTCTGTTCTATTCCTTTCCACCACCACCCTTCCCTCCCTCCTTTACAATCTGTTTCTTTCTTCCACCCTTCAGCTCCTCTCGCGTGGCCTATCTATCTACCTCCCTCCCTCTTATTTTCGTGGCATGTTACAATGTAATTTGTGCAAGCCCCTGGAGCCTGCGAGCTCTGTCCCTATCCCATTCCCACAAACTATCTCACTTCTGTGTTCCTATTTTCCCCATTTCTAATATCTCTCCTATGTATCTGCCATTGCCCCCCCTGTGTCCATATACCATCCCCATGGCATGTCCCCTTTATGTATCTGTCCCTATGCCCCATGCACATAATTTCCCCTCTTTCTGTTACCTTCCTCTATCCAGATTTCCCCTATCTTCCTCTTCCATACCAGCGTGTCTCTTCTTTTCAACCCCATCTAGCTTCTTTCCCTCTTTCTCCCCCCCCTGCTTCCAGCATCTGGCTCACCTGCCTGTCTTCCCCTTTCTTTCCTGCTGTGGGTTTCTTTCTTTCCCTCTTCATCCCCTTGGCCCAGAATATTTTTTCCTTTCACTCCCTCCTTCCTAGTATGAGCCGGGAACAAACGCGATCTCATGGTCTAGCCCCCACCTACCCGATCGCAGCGTTTAGCCAGCTCCCTCCCTCCACCTCATCTTACATTCTGAGTTTGCCGGCTTCCTTTTTCCCCAAGCCGCACGCGTTTAAAAAGACACGCACGCGCGGCTGCGCGAGTCCATCAAGCTTCTCCTCTCCTGCAACTTCCTGTTTCCGGTTGCGTCAGAGGAGAAGCTTGATGGACTCGCGCAGCCGCGCGTGCATGGCTTTTTGAACGCGTGCGGCTCAGGAAAATGGAAGCCGGCAAACTCAGAATTTAAGGTGAGGTAGAGGGAGGGAGCTGGCTAAACGCTACGGGCGGGTGGTGGCTGCGGGGACCGCGCGATCCTAAATGCCTCACTGCGGAGACAAGACCATTCACCGCTCCACGGGCGGTGAATGGCCTTGTCCCCGTCCCCGCAGTGACTGTTATTTTTCATTCCCCGTTCCGGCGGGTTACCCGCAGCTAAACACGGCTAGCCGTGGGTAACCGCCACCGTGTCATTCTCTAATGTCTTCCACTCACTTGTCTTGCGCTCAATTGTCTACGCCCGTTTGTCTGCACGTGGTTGTCTTGCGCGTATTTGACTATGAACCGTCTGTTGCTTTGTCTGTTTGGATTGCCGTGATTGGAAAAAGAAAATAAAAATAAACAATGAAAGAATCCTATTAAAACAAAATTTAATATATAATAAAATACAATGCATATAGCATATATATTTCTATACATATATCATATGATCTACTATTTAATCTTATTAGTACAATATTGATTTTTACATGTGCTCGTTATAGCATAAATTATTATAAGAAATGATTTATAAAGATTAAAGAAAAAAAAGAAAAAAATTGATTACACATACTTATATAAAGAAAATTAAATTAGTTTTATAAAAAGTTTATTGATTATATATATATATTCTTAAAACCTATGTATTATCAGTACGTTTAGACAGATGGAACCTGAAGTCATATCATGTAAACACATGAACTTGACTATCTGATTCCCTTATATTGGAAATCAGAAATGTCATCTACATTGGGTGTTAGGGGGTTTTGGGTACAAGAGAAGAAGGGGAGGTTAAAATTGGGATGGGATAGGTTTTTTAGAACTGTGCACAAGTTAATAACATTTATTGGCTAGTCTGGATGCAGAAAAATCTTTTGACCGAGTGGAGTGGTCCTTTCTCTTTTCTGCATTGTCTAAAATAGGAATTTCTGGATGTTCTTAGATAGTTTTCGAGTTTTGTATGCCAAACCAAGGGCCTCTATTTTGATTAATGGCACTTGTTCATCTTCTTTTATTATTTCTCGTGGGACTCGACAGGGATGTCCTATTTCTCCTTTATTATTTATAATATATCTAGAACCTCTTTTACGTACCTTGAAATGAGAAATTTACATTACTGGGATTCGGGAGATAGATCAAGATTTGAAAGTATTAGCTTTTGCGGATGATTTGATGATTATGTTGACTGATCCTGAGAATTCTTTACCACATCTTATAGATGCAATATCTGAATTTGGATTTCATTCTGGGTTTCGTCTGAATTATCAGAAAACTGTAGCCCTTCCTTTCAATCAGTTCTTGAAGGAACATTGGAAAGGAAATTTCCCATTAACTTGGACAAGTGAAGCAGTTACTTATTTAGGGATCATTATTCCACTAGATATTACCCGTTTAAATGATCTTAATATTCAACCGTTATTGAATAAAACCAAATCATCCTTATTAAAATGGAGACATTTTCCTATATCTTTAATGGGACGTATTGCTCTTTGTAATATGATAATTCTTCTTCAATGGTTATATGTATATCAAATTTACCATTGATGTATTCTAAAGCAGTAGAATGCCAATTAAATAAATTGATATGTGGGTTCCTTTGGATGGAAAAAAGAACAAGTATTTCATTAAATCAGGTGACTTTGCCAATAACAAAGGGAGGATTGGGTTTATTACAGTTGAGGCAATTTGTTGAGGCTTGTCACATGCGTCACATACATGATTGGTTTCTTGCAACATCTTATTTTTCCTGGACTTCAGTAGAGTTAAAATTATGGAGGCCTTATCACTTTAGTTATCTTTTACATGCTTCTAAGATGAAGACTGCTGTTCTGAAAAATCCTTTTTATTTTTTAATTGTTCCTTTGAGAACCACTTGGCGAAGGATATGTAATCAATTGAAGTTTGATTTTAGAACTACACCACTTTTACCTATTTGTGGAAATGGCTCTTTTTTATCTGGTATAACATCTGCTGGTTTTCAATCTAATAAACAAGGAAATATTTTCTATTTTTACCAGATATTAACTGATGAGGGTAATTTACCAACATTATCACAAGTACGTACTGTTTATAATTGATCTAAATTGGATATATATTCTTACATGCAGTTGAAGTATTTTGTGAATTCCTTATTTTCATTGTCACTAAATACTAAAGTATATTATGCTTTTTCAGAATTATTTTGGTTAGATGCCCAGTTGATTGTGCCCCTTAAATATTTTAACATATCACTCCAAAACAAAAGCACCACACAAGCCAAGAAAGCTAGCTTATTACTTAAGCGAAAGAAAAGCCTCAGACAAACGGAGAGGTGTACCTACACACTTCCACCCAAGCATCTAAGGCAAAAAAATTTCATACAAGTTTAAAGTTAGCAGGTGGGAGCAAAAAATAGCCGAGAATGATTAATGGTAAAAACTACTGAACACAAATAGGCCAGGCCAACGATCGTTTCGTGGCCGGTAACCACTGCTTCAGGGCCTTAGCGCCAAATCCAGGCTATCCTATAACACAAAACACAAACCCAAAAAGGGAGTTAAATTGCTCACCTGCTGAAAGTTGAAAAACAAAAAAAAGAGTGGCTTTTTCAGATATTTCTGTGTCCTCCGGAAGTCCACATACATTTGGAGATGAGACCCAGGGGGCTTTTTTATCCCAGCGTGGGAGGGGTAGAGGTTGAAGACGAGGGGGATGAAGAGGGAGAGGCACAAGCACTGCGTGACCCTAGACCATCTTCAGACTCAACCTCACTCTCTGGTTGATTCCGGTGTGGTCAATTTATCCTCCCATACATTGACTATGAGTGAAATCTTTGTTTTGGCAAAAGGATTATTGTTTGTCAATATGAAAAGACATGACAAGTTTATTGTTCGCACTGAGATTAAACGATTTATGCAAATTTTACATTTAAAGAATTTCTTTTTTGATAAAGAAGAGCCCACCGGGAATATTTCTGCTGAGGCCCCCGTTGTTAGGGCTAAATCCACATGGATACCTCCAGTGCCCATGGATCCTCTTCTTGTGGCATTTAAGGAATTGATTTTGAGTGATCTGGACAAGATTGAGCATGGCAAGGATTACCAGGTTTTCAATCTGACCATAGACGAAATGACAGCTTTATAGGATTTACAATCTGAAGCGGATTAAAACAGAAGCACCATTGGTAGCTCATAGCAATGAATTACAACATAAATTTAATCACTTGAGATGTTGGGTTATCGACCAAGTTATCAAATCCACCAGAGGGGGGAGATCGTAATAAGTTACTCTTGAGACGAGAACAACAATGGATCTCAAGATTACATTCATTAGAACCCTATGGACTAAACAATCAGATAGACTGGCATGTTTTTTTCTGATCTTTTTTTGATCCTTTTTTGACATTTTCAACAGTTTTTGTGTTTTTTATTTACAGAGCTGTTTATACATTTTCGTCACTATGTTTCTCAAAGTGCGAGATTTGATTGGTTTAAATGCTTTTGATACGAGGTTTCAGTATTCATGTCATCATTCACAGATATATCACTGTGTTGGCAGAGCAGTCATGTAGAAATTATATGTCACTTCAAGATATATTTTCCAGTCATTCATTGGTACAGCTATAGAAAAAACGACCAGTCTCGTTTTGACATTCAGTCTTAATACGTCTGCTGTCATTGTTAAATATATATCTATGTTCATTAGGTGGATATTCAATGTATGAGGGCAATCCTAATATATTTTCTAGTGGTAAACCATAGCTACATCTTTAAGAGAAACATTTTTGCGCTAGTAGATCAAAACCATGTCATTTACACTGACGTCATCAGTGTCCTGATTGGCTGCAAAATCTCAGCGTTCAGTTTAAATACGAGCGCCATTTTAGCTAGTGTATTTATGACAGCAGAATGAGCAGCAGCTTGATGAATGGCAAGTACTACAATTAAAGAGTAGTTCTTAATGATTTAGATTTGTTACTATTTCAGAAACATTTTTTAGTTGTTGATTGCAGTTATAATATATATTTACGTTACTGGTATTTTGATTAGTTATAATATTTCAGCGTTCAGTTTAAAATGATGGAATGCCATTTCAGTCTTCAAAAACTAGAACAACTGAATGATCAGTGGTTTCATGAATGGCGAATATTATTGAAAGTTAAACACAATTAAAAAGTATTTTTTAAAGTATTGATACAGGTTTGTTGCCATTAAGATATACATTGAATGTTCCCTTTAGCAAACTGGGACTTAAAAAGTATGTTTTATATAACAGCTTGACTCACCAGCACATTTCAATTCAATAGTTGAGCAGTTGGTGCTTTTTGTTGCTATTTTAACTATAAATACTATTCCAATGATTTGTCTAGTAAAATTTTGATATAATGTCTTTATTTCTTTTCTTCTTGTGTTTAAGAACAATGAGCAATTTTGAATTTCAACTGGCAAATTAGTAAGCCCTGGGTTATTAAGATAAGTGCTTAATGGTATCTTATAGATAAGCCAGTCAAAAATCAGTTGAATTTTGAACACACAATTGCTGGTTATTTAATGCTCATTGGCAAGAAGAAATATATTTTATCACTATGTTAACCAAGAGTTAATCATGAAAGCATTATGAAATTATTAAAATTTAATTAAAAATTTAAACATTCAAGGGTTTTTGACCAGTGATGATACCCAACCCCAATATGATTGTGACTTATTGATTGCACTCTTGGGGTATTTTGAGGTCTTTTTTCCCTTAATTTGAATCACATTATATCTATGCAAGATTACTAGCATTTCGTTCACTGACCCCTCTGAAGTTTGGCTGGTTACGCTAGACGTTCACTCTCTTTACACTGTCATTCCTCAGGAGGAGGCTCTGACGGTGATTTCTAAATTTTTGAACCAATGTCCCTCTCCTACACGAATACCCACTGATTTTCTGGTTGACTTAGCCAGACTTGCCAGGTGTGAGAACTTTTTCATGTATGATGGACAATATTATAAACAAACTTCTGGTGTTGCCATGAGGGCCATTATGGCTCCGTCTGTGGCGAATCTTTTTATGTCAGACTTTGAAGATCATTGACTTCATCAGTTCCCTCAGTTTCATTTAGTTTTGAAAAGGATGCGGTACATTGATGATATCTTTTTCTTTTGGATGGGTGACCATGTCTCTTTGCTTTCTTTTGTTAACTGGCTTAACAACTGCCACCCCAAGATAAAATTCTCTGTACAATGCAATACCACACACATCACATTTTTAGATGTGGAAATTATGAGGGATCAAAATATTCTTTCTAAATCTGTTCATCGCAAGCCAACTGACAGAAACACCACATTACATTATGAAAATTTTCAACCCCCTCACCTTAAACAGAGTTTGCCTTTTTCTTATTTCCTCCGCTACAAGAGAATCTGTTCCTCACAGGATGAATTCATTGTACAGTCTAAGATACTGTCTAAATGCTTTTTGGACAGGGGATATCCCCAATTAGTCACATGTAAAGCATATAAACGAGCATTGTATGCCAATCGGGATTATCTGCTTTTGGATTCTACCCACAAGATTGAGCACAATACCATCACATGAGTACTTAGTTATACTACCAAGGTGCATCAAATAAGAAGAAGTATTCAGAAGCATTGGTCTTTGGTGAGAATGTTACCTGCCTTCTCTCAGTACGCACTCAGGTTTGCTTACAAGAGAACTCAGAACTTGAAACAAATTCTCAGTCTGGCGATTCCTCATTCCAACATAAAAAACTCAGGAGTGGTGGGGTCACAAGGTCCCTGTGGGAGATGCAGCAATTGTGATATCATGCTTAGCTGCAGTGAGTTCGTTAATCCTGGTGATGGGAAATGCTACCAACTTAAGGTTCATACCTCTTGTAAATCTGATCATGTGATCTACTGTATTGTTTGCACCTGCAGACTTATTTATGTGGGACAAACTTCACGTCCTCTGAGACTACGCCTAAATGAACACAGAAGTGCTTTAAAGAGAACTAGCCTCAGCTCCGATGGTTCAACATTGTGATACTCACATGCATGATTTTTTTCAACTACGCTGTTTGGTACTTGATCAGATTCCTATTCATCCTAGGGGCAGCAATAGAAGACTTCAACTCCAGCGCAGGGAACAATTTTGAATTTTTCAGCTCCAGGCTGTGCAACCCCATGGATTAAATACAAGCATCGATTGGTTCTATTTTTACTGAATCCCGTCAGCATTTCTATAGTTAATCATGTCATCATTTTAGTTTTTTCTTGTCTGCAGTATTTCTCTAGTATGCTTTCTTTTGTGCATCAGCTGTTTTTAGCTCATGTGATTTCAATCATTCTGTTTTGTGAATGAGCTGACATGGTCTGTCCGGATTGACTGGTTCGTGTTCAGCTGACCTGTCACGTGATCTTTTTTCTGACAGGGCTGAACGGAGACTAGGGAAGCTAAACCAGAACATAGGGCGAGGTCTGCAGCGGTCAAAACTGCAGTCAGGGAGGCCAAACTTCGAGTGGAAGAGACTCTGGCAAAGAACATGAAGAAAGGGGACAAATCCTTCTTCAGGTATATTAGTGATAGGAAAAAGAACACAGATGGGATAGTACGCCTTAGAAAACCAGATGGGAACTGCGCAGAATCAGATTCCGATAAAGCAGAACTACTGAATGAATACTTCTGCTCGGTCTTCACCTGCGAGGCACCGGGGCACGGTCTGCAGTTGCAGGCAAGGCCCAGCATGGAAGACCCGTTTCAGAATTTCGAGTTCACACCTGGCGACATCTACTACGAACTGGCAAGACTCAAGGTGAACAAAGCCATGGGACCGGACAATCTACACCCCAGGGTGCTCAGTGAGCTGCGTGATGTCCTGGCAGAACCGCTATCAGGACTCTTCAATCTCTCCCTAAGTTAGGGGAGAGTCCCCATAGACTGGAAAACAGCTAACGTTGTTCCACTGCACAAAAAGGGTTGCAGGGCAGAGGCTGCAAACTACAGACCGGTGAGTCTCACATCAGTAGTATGCAAACTCATGGAAACACTAATCAAACGTAAATTAGACGCAATCTTGGATGAGAAGAATCTACGGGATCCCAGTCAACACGGATTCACCAAGGGTAGGTCCTGCCAATCCAATCTCATCAGCTTCTTTGACTGGGTAACAAAACAGTTAAACTTGGGAGAATCCGTGGACGTCGTATACCTTGACTTCAGCAAAGCTTTCGATAGTGTCCCGCATCGCAGGCTGTTGAGCAAGATGAAATCAATGGGGCTGGGAGAAACACTAACTACATGGGTCAATGACTGGCTGAGTGGCAGACTTCAGAGGGTGGTAGTTAACGGTGGCCAGTGGAGGTGACCAGTGGAGGTGACCAGTGGAGTACCGCAGGGTTCAGTCTTGGGCCCGCTCCTTTTCAACATATTCATAGGTGACCTAACTCAGGGGCTTCAAGGTAAGGTAACGTTATTCGCTGACGAAGCCAAACTATGCAATATAGTGAGAGATAGCAATTCACCCGATAATATGACATAGGACCTACATTTGTTGGAGCTTTGGTCCTCGACCTAGCAGCTGGGCTTCAATGCTAAGAAATGCAAGATCATGCACCTCAGCAGCAGAAATCCATGCAGAACTTACACCTTGAATGGTGAGACCTTAGCTAGAACTTCAACAGAACGAGACTTGGGAGTGATCATCAGCGCAGACATGAAAACTGCTGATCATGTGGAGAAGGCTTCATCTAAGGCAAGACAGTTGTTAGGTTGCATCCGCAGGAGTTTCGTCAGCCGGAAGCCTGAAGTCATAATGCCATTATACAGAACCATGGTGAGGCCTCATTTGGAATACTGTGTGCAATTCTGGAGGCCACACTACCAAAAAGATGTGCTGAGAGTAGAGTCGGTGCAACGGATGGTGTCACAATCCGTCCCCTGTGGCTCCGCTCATCCCAGAGCTGCCGGTGACTAAACCCTATCCAGTCATACAGCGAGCTAACCACGGGGATAGGATTGTGACTAGTCCCAGGGAAAAATGTGTATTTCCCTTTAACTTAAAGCAGGCTGAACTGCAGGGAGTAGAGGAAGGGGAGCAGAACAGCTCAGAAGAGCTCCAGAGGAACCTCCCTCCTCCTGTTCACTCTCAGCTGAGACTCATAATGAAAAACCCAAGACAAGCTAAGCAAACAGTGCAGGTAACTCCTCCCCCTCAGAGAGCAGGGTGTGTTCGGTTGAACAATATAGAGGCTGCTCTGAGGAGAGGAAAGTTAGTTGGCCCTGAGCCAGCTCAGGGAAGGGTCTCTCCTGATTATGTTCCTGACTGTGAGGATGTGATAATGCAGGAAGCTGACACTGACCCTATTGCCAACCAGCCAGCTCTGCCTGAACCCATGGATTGGGGAGAAAACCTTGGACTGCCTGAAGACATGCTCCTGGAGTGAGGATAAGTGGCAGGTCTGGAGGTTTGTGCAGGTAGGAGCTTTCTCTGTTTGATAGAGTATCGTTGTGCAGTAGTGCTGTGTGTGGGAAACTGCATAGACTTGTGCTAAGAAAAAAAAAAAAACCACGTTTTTTTTTTAGTTAATTCAATTGGCCTGAATTGGGGACTCATGTATGTGAATGTGAGGGAAGTAAATGTTGTGATTTTGGGGAGAATTCACTTAAGATCCAGGTTGGGATAGTGGGGCCATTATTGGCATTCTGAGGTATCAGAAAAGTGATAAGTGAATTCCTTTACTCCCCTCCCCCACCAACAGCTTCTCTGTTGGTTACAGCCAAGCTTTAAGACTTGCTGAGCTTGGAGGCCCAGAACTTGTGTGAGGGAAAAAAGGTTCCTTTGCCTTCTTAAGGTAAAGACAACCCCTCTAGAGTTCTGTTAGTGATTGCAATACTGAACTGTTACTTACCTAAACCCATTCCGGTGGGTCCACTCCATACTTTATTTTTGATATTTGGTTAAAGCATTCTACTTGGACTTTGATTTTTCTTCGAATGCTTAAGGGAGACGTTGCTCCCATCATCGTTTCACTGAATAAAGTGACTTTGAACAAGTAAAGCTGATTTGTTTTATTTTTGATATTTGATTCCTGACAAGTAAAGATATACCAACAGGACTTCCTTCCTTCATCGGAAGCACGCCGGAGTTGCGCTCGGGTGAGCAGGGACCGGGTTCTGGAGAATACAGGTATCGGCCCTGTCACATAAGGTGTCAGAAGTGGGATAGAGCGCCTCCTGTTGGACACTAGTGGAACTTTTGGAAAAAAAAAAATATATATATATTTTTTTGTATATAGTTGGAAAAAAAAAAAAAAGTTTTGGACTTTGGAGCTAATTTGTTGTTTTAGCTTGTTATTTTAGTTTGTTGTGTGGGTTCCTGTCCTTGAGTGCCTGTTTCCTGAGTCTTCTGCCGGGGGTGCCGAAGAAGCTGGTGACCAGAGGGATCCTGTTTAGCTCACGGTGAACCGGTGTCGGAAGAGGACCAAGGGGAACTGGAAGCTAAGATAAGAGGACAGAAACGCAGCTATACAACTGGGGGCCAAGGAGGCCTACAAACAAAAGGCAAAGACTCACCTTATGCTCTGGTAAGAGGCTTGACCAGGGGGGTGAGGGAGGTTGACTACCCTTATATAGTGGTACCGCACTTGGGTTGGTCTCTCTCTTTGTTTCTTGTAGGTTACCCGGCACGATGGACCAGCAACAGCTGATAGCGTTCCTGACGGCGGAGCGACAGAAGCAAAGCGAGGACTTACAAGCAGTGTTAAAAACCAACCAAGAGTTATGGTATCGGTCCCAGGAGCTATCTCGGCGGCAACACGACGAGATGGTGCTGGCGATGGGGGAGCAAACGCAAGTACTGTCTAGAATTTTGCAGAACCCATCGACATCTGCAGGCAGTGAGCCTGGACATAGTAGTTTACCACAACCCTCAGGAGCAGCTAACCCTCTAGCCACGCTGAATCTGTGCAAGATCACACCAGCGGATGCTCCGGATGAGTTCCTATCCGCATTCGAGAGGGTAGCTACTGCTGCTGGTTGGCCTCAGGGTCAGTGGGCGGTAAGGCTACTCCCATGCCTTGCAGGAGAAACCCTGTCTGCTTATCAGACACTAGCCCCTGAGGTAGCTAACGATTACCAAATGGTGAAAACACATATCCTAGAGTACTTAGGCTACACCCAGGAACATTACCGCCAGCGGTTTAGAGCAACCCTTATGCAGGATAAGGAAAGGCCTAAGGCACTTGCTCAAAAACTGTCTAAACTGGCTGAGCGGTGGCTTAGTCCATGGCTTGGGGATGCCCGGGCTATTGTATTGGAGTTGATCAGGGAGCAGTTTCTGCAATCCGCTCCAAAGAATTTGAGGGGCTGGGTGCAGAAACAGGGCTGCAAAACCCTAGCCCAGACCTTAGAGGTGGCAGAAGCCTATTTGGACGCTCAAGGCGCCTATGAGGAGGAAAAGACAACCACCCTACTAGGCCTGGGAAAAGCTAAGGGCAGCCTAGGTCAGGACTCGCCTAGGAAAACTACAGGGTATCCTAGGGCGAAGGAGCCTGTCCCTGAGAAACCCCCGAGGTGTTATCGTTGTGGGAAAATAGGGCATACCCAGAAGTTCTGCAACTCTAAAAGAGAGCTGATGGTAACTCAAGGAATACATACCCAGGTTCCGGAAGCTTATAGAGCTACAGTCTCAGTTGCAGGGAGAATGGTGGCTGCTCTGGTAGACACAGGAGCGGATCAATCCATGATGTCTACCCCATGTTATAGGAAATTGTTTCCCTCCGAAGCCGAGCATAAGGAGGGAGAATCGGTGGTTATTAAGTGCGTACATGGAGACAGGGTAAGGTATCCTCTTCGTACCACGACCATATTGAATAAGGATAGGGTAGACCGGGTCAAGATAGCCATAGTACCCGGCGCACCCTACGACCTCATATTGGGTCGGGATTGGAAGGGGTTAGAGGAGTATCTCAAACCTAAACAAGGCCTAGTGAGCACTCGATCCCAGGGCCCCCTTACTTCAGCCGGAGAGGAGGAACTGGGGAAGATATTTCCCTTTAGTGGGGAGGTAATAGGGGAAGCAACCCAGAGGCCGAATCGAAGCTCTAGGGCACAGAACCGCAGACAAAGGCAACAACGGAGCCAGGCTCTGAAACAGGTTAGCACAGGCAAGGATATTCCCTGGTTACCCAAGGAGGTGACACAGGTATTTCCTACCTTCGCAGCAGAGCAGAAAGCGGATGCCTCTCTGGCAGAGTTCTGGAAACAAGCTTCCCAAACCCCTAGGTCCCCAGTGGGCTTTAAGGTGAAACAAGGGTTACTGTACAGACTCACATTGGGGAAGGACTCCAATTGCAACAATGAACAGCTAGTAATTCCTCAGGGTTTCCGGAGGATAATAGTAGAAACAGCTCACGATCATCCGCTTTCTGGTCACAAAGGGACTGAGTCAACGGAAACTCAGGTCTCCCAAAGATTTTTTTGGCCAGGCCTCGTTCAGGATGTAGCAAGTTTTTGCAAATCTTGTCCCACATGTCAAAAGCTCTCATTGAATAGACCAGCTAAGGCCCCGTTAATACCTATACCCAGAGTAGGAGAACCTTGGGCCCGGGTGGCTATGGATATTGTGGGACCATTAGAGAAGACTCCAAGGGGATATAGCTACATTTTGGTGGTGATGGACGTGGCCACTCGTTATCCCTGGGCCTTCCCGTTACGGAAAACAACGTCCTCGATACTTATGAGGGAATTAACCGACCAAGGAAGTAATTTCCTGTCAAAAGAAATGGAGAAGTTTTGGCAAGGGTTCGGGATCCACCACCTTAGAACGGCTGCTTATCATCCCCAGGCTAACGGGATGGTGGAAAGGTTCAATCAAACATTAAAGCAAATGATTAAAAAAGTGGCGGGCTCCGAAAAGCGAGATTGGGATCTTTTCCTGCCATTGGTTTTGTTTGCAGCGCGTGAGAGAGTACAGGATTCCTTGGGGGTAAGCCCTTTTGAGATGATGTTTGGGAGGGTCCCTAGGGGAATACTGGATGTGGTTAAGGACCAGTGGGGCTCACAGGAAAGCGAGGATATGAATGTAGTGTCCTACTTAGCCCAACTAAGGAAAAGATTAGAGCAGGTGGCCCAGGTGGGCAAACAGAATTTGGAGTGGTGTCAAGAAAAACAAAAAAGGTATTATGATAGGGGGACTCGGGTTCGCCACTTGGAAATAGGAGATAAGGTCCTGGTTCTGATACCCACAGACCCTCATAAGTTCCTAGCAGAGTGGAAGGGGCCCTCCACGGTGATAGAGAGAGTGAATGAAGTGGACTATAAAGTCAGGGATGAGGCAAACCGCGTTCAGACTTTCCACATAAATCTCTTGAAGCCCTGGAGGGATAGGGAAACGTTAACTATGATGGCAGAGCAGAAATCCGATGACGACCTGGGCCCACAAATAGCGGACATGACCCAAACTGAAGGGGTCAATATTGGGACTGAATTGTCCACCAGTCAAGCCAGACAGCTGGAGACTTTGGTACAGGCTTTTGGGGATGTATTCTCACCAATCCCGGGGCGGACCGAAGTAGTCACCCATGAGATAGTCACTACTCCAGGGAAGGTAATCCGGGTGAAGCCTTATAGACTCACAGAGGGAAAGAAAGAACTGGTTCACAAGCTGGTGGAGGAGATGCTAACACTGGGGGTGATCGAACCATCTCAAAGTCCTTGGAGCAGCCCGATTGTTATTGTTCCAAAGGCTGATGGCACACCCAGATTTTGCATCGACTTCCGTCAGTTAAACGAGGTCTCGCAATTTGATGCCTTCCCCATGCCCCGGGTGGATGACCTTTTGGACCGATTGGGTCAGGCCCAATTTCTCTCCACGTTAGACCTAACGAAAGGGTATTGGCAAATCCCGCTATCCCCATCGGCCAGACCAAAGACAGCCTTTAGCACACCCCACGGGCTGTACCAATTTAGGCGCATGCCCTTCGGCCTTCATGGGGCAGCTGCGACTTGCCAAAGAGGAATCACGGAGGTCCTAAGGGGGCATCATAGTTACGCAGAGGCGTACCTTGACGACATCGTGATTTTCTCTAAGGATTGGGCCCAACATCTGGTGCATGTGCAAGCGATACTGGAGTCCCTAAGAAAGGCAGGGTTTACAATCAACCCAAAAAAATGCTATCTAGGGCAAAAGGAGGTGAAATACCTAGGGTATGTAGTAGGCAGAGGGCAAATTAGGCCTTTAGTGGACAAGGTACACTGTATAAAGGAATACCCCATCCCTAGCTCGAAAAAACAGTTGAGGGGGTTTTTGGGACTCCTAGGGTACTACCGCAGGTTTATTCCAGCATTCTCCACCAAGGCCGCAGTCCTCACGGACATGCTAAAAAAAATAGTCCGGACACCTTGCGTTGGAAGGATGAGGGAAGGCAGGCCTTAACAGAATTAAAGGAAGCTTTGTGCACTAACCCAGTGCTCATAGCAATCGACTTTAAGAAACCATTAATTTTACAAACTGATGCGTCTGGAACGGGGCTGGGGGCGATATTAAGCCAAGAGGTTCAAGGGGTAGAACATCCAGTCCTCTTCCTCAGCCGCAAGTTACATCCCAATGAGAGGAGTTATGCGACGGTGGAGTTGGAATGTCTGGCAGCCAAATGGGCTATGCAAACCCTTGAACACTACTTCCAGGAAAGAGAATTTACCTTAGTAACCGACCATGCAGCCCTGAAGTGGCTGAACACTATGCGAAATAACAACGCAAGGCTGACACGGTGGTACTTGGCTCTGCAAACGTTTAGGTTCAAGGTTTTGCATCGCCCTGGCAAGTTAAGTGTAAATGTTGACACTCTGTCTCGAATGCAAGAGGATAGTGAGTTGCCCCTGGAAAATAGGGACAATCAATCCTTAAGGGGGAGGGTATGTCACAATCCGTCCCCTGTGGCTTCGCTCATCCCAGAGCTGCCGGTGACTAAACCCTATCCAGTCATACAGCGAGCTAACCACGGGGATAGGATTGTGACTAGTCCCAGGGAAAAATGTGTATTTCCCTTTAACTTAAAGCAGGCTGAACTGCAGGGAGTAGAGGAAGGGGAGCAGAACAGCTCAGAAGAGCTCCAGAGGAACCTCCCTCCTCCTGTTCACTCTCAGCTGAGACTCATAATGAAAAACCCAAGACAAGCTAAGCAAACAGTGCAGGTAACTCCTCCCCCTCAGAGAGCAGGGTGTGTTCGGTTGAACAATATAGAGGCTGCTCTGAGGAGAGGAAAGTTAGTTGGCCCTGAGCCAGCTCAGGGAAGGGTCTCTCCTGATTATGTTCCTGACTGTGAGGATGTGATAATGCAGGAAGCTGACACTGACCCTATTGCCAACCAGCCAGCTCTGCCTGAACCCATGGATTGGGGAGAAAACCTTGGACTGCCTGAAGACATGCTCCTGGAGTGAGGATAAGTGGCAGGTCTGGAGGTTTGTGCAGGTAGGAGCTTTCTCTGTTTGATAGAGTATCGTTGTGCAGTAGTGCTGTGTGTGGGAAACTGCATAGACTTGTGCTAAGAAAAAAAAAACAAAACGTTTTTTTTTTAGTTAATTCAATTGGCCTGAATTGGGGACTCGTGTATGTGAATGTGAGGGAAGTAAATGTTGTGATTTTGGGGAGAATTCACTTAAGATCCAGGTTGGGATAGTGGGGCCATTATTGGCATTCTGAGGTATCAGAAAAGTGATAAGTGAATTCCTTTACTCCCCTCCCCCACCAACAGCTTCTCTGTTGGTTACAGCCAAGCTTTAAGACTTGCTGAGCTTGGAGGCCCAGAACTTGTGTGAGGGAAAAAAGGTTCCTTTGCCTTCTTAAGGTAAAGACAACCCCTCTAGAGTTCTGTTAGTGATTGCAATACTGAACTGTTACTTACCTAAACCCATTCCGGTGGGTCCACTCCATACTTTATTTTTGATATTTGGTTAAAGCATTCTACTTGGACTTTGATTTTTCTTCGAATGCTTAAGGGAGACGTTGCTCCCATCATCGTTTCACTGAATAAAGTGACTTTGAACAAGTAAAGCTGATTTGTTTTATTTTTGATATTTGATTCCTGACAAGTAAAGATATACCAACAGGACTTCCTTCCTTCATCGGAAGCACGCCGGAGTTGCGCTCGGGTGAGCAGGGACCGGGTTCTGGAGAATACAGGTACCGGCCCTGTCACAATGGCCACCAGGATGGTCTTGGGGCTCAAGGATCTATCGTACGAGGAAAGGCTGAAAAATTTGCGGCTGTACTCACTCGAGGAACGTAGGGAGAGAGGAGACATGATCGAGACGTTTAAGTATATTACCGGCCGTATCGAGATGGAAGAAGAGATTCTCTTTCTCAAAGGACCCTCAGCCACAAGAGGACATCCGCTCAAACTCAGGGGCGGGAAATTTCATGGTGACGCCAGGAAATATTTCTTCACTGAGAGAGTGGTTGATCCTTGGAACGAGCTCCCGGTGCAGGTGATCGAGGCAAACAGCGTGCAAGAATTTAAGAGCAAATGAGATGCCCATGTGGGATCCCTTAGAGGATTAAGCCAAGGGAACCTGTCACCAGGAGTGGGATCCTTAGGATAGTAGACTTGGGGGTGGGTCAGTAGAGTGGGCAGACCTGATGGGCTATGGCCCTTATCTGGCATCATCTTCTATGTTTCTATGTTTCTATGACATGGTTATAAGCCCCACAACAGTGCTTTGAAAGTTGTGGTTGAAAGCAGCAGTTAGGATCTGCGTACTGTAAGTAGTTGAATGAGCTTTTGCTCCTTTTCAACTTTCAGCAGGTGAGCAATTTCATTTCCCTTTTGGGTTTGTGTTTTGTGTTATAGGATAGCCTGGGTTTAGCGCTAAGGCCCTCAAGTAGTGGTTATCGGCCACGAAACAATCGTTGGCCTGGCCTGTTTGTGTTCAGTGGTTTTTACCATTAATCATTCTCGGCTATTTTTTGCTCCCACCTGCTAACTTTAAACTTGTGTGAAAGTTTTTTTGCCTATGATGCTTGGGTGCAGTGGCTTATCTAGCATATGTGACACCCGGGGCCCATCATTTTTGGCGCCCCCCCATGTGTACGAAAAACATGATTTTTAGTAACAAGCCACACGTCACACATGAGTACCTAGGAAAAGGCAGCATCTTACATATTGCAGTGAGCAGTACAACATCAATACACCCATTTTAAAAATTAACAAGCTAGAATAGTACAGATCAATCCTATACCATCAATCCTAAAAGAAAACCATGTCTTTCAAACACACAGAACACAGAAAATACCTTCGCCTAGTAAGGAATATGTCAACGCAAACTAACCTTTTACAAAACTGTAGTGTGGATTTTAGCCACGGTGGTAATAGCTCTGACGCTCATAGAATTCTGAGCATCAGAGCTGCTACCACCACGGCTGGTGCTAAAAACCGCTCCACAGTTTTGTAAAAGGAGGGATAAAATAGAAATACATAGACAAAGGTTAAATTGAACTAGCAAGAAGCTGGACTCTGCATACAATGCAACACCACAGAAACAATGACACATGACTCCTAAAGCAATAAATAAATAGAAAATTTTTGTTCTATCTTTGTCTTCTCTGGTTTCTGCTTTCCACATCTTCTTGTTACTCTCTTCCTTCCATCCACTGTCTGCTGTCTCTCTGCCCCTATATGGCATCTTCTCTCCTTCTATGCCCCTTCCATAAACTGTATGCCTCCCCCTTCCATCTCTCCTTTCACCCCAATTGGTCTGGCATCTCTGTCCTCTCCTTCCCTCTCCCACATCTCTCTTCTGCAATCCCTTTCTTCCCTCATTTTCCTTTTCAATTTATTTTCTGCATCCATCTAGATTACGTTCTTACTACCCTCTCATCAATTTCCTTTTTTACTGTCTACCCACAGCTCACCACATCTTTCCCTCACCCCCTCCAGTATTTCCCTAACTCAGTCCTTTTCCCCCATCATGTTCCCTCCTTTTATTTATCCCCTTCCATCATGTGCCCTCTTTCTTTACCCCTTCCATCTAGTACCTTCTCCTCTCTCTGTCCACTTCCATCATCTGCTCCCCTCTTTCCCTCCTCCCATTTACTTCCTGCATTTGCTCCCTTATCTCTCCCATCTGCACTTCCATCCAGCATAGGCTCCCCCTCTACCTGCCACACTACCATCCAATGTCTGCCCTTTCGCTCTCCATCCACCCCTCTTCAATCAGCATCTGCCCCCTTTCTTTCCCTCCAATCCAATTCCATCCAGTATCCTTCCCCCTTATGTCTCTCTCCCCTTTCCCTGTACATCAATTCCATCAGCACAACCCTTCCATACCACTCTGCCCCTTTCCTTCCCTGCACCACTCTTTCATTCCAGCAGTCCTGCTCCTTTCTCGCGATGACTTTAGCTTTCGGCTGCCGGTCCATCCCACTCCGAAGTACTAGCTCTGGAGCAGAGTCAGCAGCCGCGTGCTGGAAGGTCCCGCGATGACTACAGGCTTTGCTCCAGAAGAAGTAAGTTACTTCGGAGGGGGATGACCCGGCAGATGAAGGGAGTTGCGGCAAGGACCCGCGATGACTGGGTCTGCCGGATCCACCCCTTCCAACATAAGTTACTTCTTCTGGAGTAAAGCCGGCAAACGAGTCATCGGGGGACCTTCCTGCACCTCAGTGCAGCTGCCGACTCTGCTCTAGAGCAGTGTTTTTCAACCTTTTTACAACCATGGACCGACAGAAATAAAATAATTGTTTTGTGGACCAGCAAACTACTAAGACTGAAAATAAAAAAAACACATTTCCACCCCGTCTCCGCAAGCTCAGTCCCCGCAAACCATCTGATCCCATCCTCACAAGTCTCAGTTATGATTTTATATTGAACATATTTTATTAAAGTATAAAAATAAACAATATTCTGTACAATTGTCATTTTATAAATATAAATATACAGAGCAAGGAACAACAAAACCCCTGTCTCCCCTCCCCTTCACATATATCCCCTCTACTATCAAGAAAACTGAACAAGCCAAATTATTATAGAATGCTACACAGAAATATCATGCTAACAGAATACTGCAGTCACACATGACAGGAATAGTGTTAGGGGAGTGCCCCCTGGTCCGAGAGAGCCCTAAGCCAACTGGAAGCTAAAGAAGCACTGCCTGGGCTTTGCAGTCCCCAGTTATGTCTCTAGCAGGATACATATTCTAATGACAAAATAGAAATAAAATGATTTTTTTTCTACCTTTTGTTGTCTCTGGTTTCTGCTTTTATCTTCTTTTCACTCTTTTCCTTCCAGCATCTGCCTGTTCCATCCACTGTCTCCCCCTGCCATCTCTCCTCTAGACTTCCCCTTTGGTCTGAAATCTATCATCTTCCCTCTGTTCCCTCATGGTCTGGCATCTTTCTCCTTTCATCTCTCTTTCCCTCCCCCTTGTGGTTTTTAGCATCTTTCTCTTCTCATTTCCTCCGCTCAGATCTGATATTTCTGACTCCTTCCCCGTTCTCCGGCATCTCTCTCTCCTCTTTCTCTTCCCTTTCCTTCTCTGGTCTTCCTTCTTTATTTTCTGCCTCCATCTAAATTAAATTCTTTCTTACTATGCAATCCTCAGTTTTCCTCTTTTCACTATGTCTACACACATCATGCCACCCCTTTTCTTCACCCCTCCACTATCTCACTAACTCTATCTTCTTCCCCCATCCAGCATATGTCCTTTTTCTTTATCTCTCCTTCCATCTAGTATGTGTTCGCTTTCTCCACTTCCATTCAGAATTTGCTCTCCCTTCTCTCCACTTCCATCATCTGCCTTCTTCTCTCTCCCCACTTCCATCATCTGCCACTTCTCCCCACTTCCATCATCTGCCCTCTTCTCTCTCCCCTTCTCTCCACTTCCATCATCTGCCCCTTCTCTCTCTTTCCCCCCACTTCCATCATCTGCCCTCTTCTCTCTCCCCACTTCCATCATCTGCCTTCTTCTCTCTCCTCCTTCTCTCCACTTCCATCATCTGCCCCTTCTCTCTCTTTCCCCTATTTCCATCATCTGCCCTTTTCTCTCTCTCCACTTCCATCATCTATCCCCTTCTCTCAATCTCTCCATCCACCACGGACCCATCTTTATCCCTTCCTCACCTTTCCTATTTTGGCAAGAAGATCAGCAACGCCCCCCCCCCCCCCTGTGATGACACTTAAGATCAGCAACAGGCCTCCTTCTACCCCCGGCATCAACAGAACTTCAGATCGGCAACCGGTGCTCAGTCAAAAGCTTCCCTCTGACTGAACTGCCTGGGCGGAAACAGGAAGCTGAGTCAGAGGGAAGCTTTTGACTGAGCACCTGTTGCCGATCTGAAGTTCTATTGATGCCGGTAGAAGGAGGCTGAACTTGAGTGATGTCGCGGTGGGGGGGGCGCCGATGCCGCTGAGTGCTGTCGAGGGGGGGAGGGCGCTGATGCCGCTGAGTGCCGTCGCCATTGCAGCCCAGAAATTTTCTGGACCTGGCTGGCTGTGTACCCCCCCTAAGGCTGCACCCGGGGCGGGCTGCACCCGGGGCGGACTGCCCCCTGCCCCCCCTTGGTATGCCACTGCTTGGGTGGAAGAGTGTGGGTACACCTCTCCATTTGTCTGAGGCTTTTCTTTCACTTAAATAATAAGCTAGCTTTCTTGGCTTGTGTGGTCCTTTTGTTTTGGAGTGATATTTTGAATCTTTGTACTATACTTCCCTCCATTCCTCCCTGTTTTATGTGACCTTAAATATTTTAGACATTCATTAGTGAATATTTCTCCTAATTTAGATTACAATAAAATAGCTCAAGCTTGGAATGAAGAGTTGTGGATTCACCTTCAGGGATTCCATATTCAAAGATTTTTAAAGATTTATATGGTCTTCTTTCGATATCACCTACAGTCAAACCTCGGTTTACGAGTGTTTTGCAAGACGAGCAAAACATTTGTAAAATCTGCGACTCGTAAACCGAGCTTGACTCGCTATACGAGCGTTTCCCAAAGTAAGGGTGTCCAACCTGCTGCCCCGTGTGGCCCACTCGAGGGCAATGCGTTTGTTCCCTCTGCCGTTCCTGGATGATTGCCTTCTTGCCAGCTCCCTCCTCCTTGTTGTGGTGTTCGCTCGGAGCCGCGGGCAGCAGCTCCTACATGCCTCCTGCGGCTGGCCCGGTGATACTCCCTCTGACGTTGCGATGTTAGAGGGAGGGCTTCAGGGTTGGCCGCGGGGAGCACGTGGGAACCGCTGCCCGTGGCATTCTGGTCTTGTAGTTTTAGCTAGAATCCATAGACAATGTCGGTGAGGGAATTAACACTACATTTCCCGTAGATCAAATGCCTCCGTGCGCAAGGGAGGGAAATAGATGTAAGCGCGCCTGCGCACGACCGGCCCTCTCTATCTCGCACACTGTACACTAGCTGTCCTTTTGCGGCCTTGCAGGCAGTAATCGTTCATCGGCTGAAGGCAAGCGAGCGGAGAACTTGAAAAAAAAGAAAGGCGGGGCGGTGTTGAAGGGCCGACGGAAATCTGAGAGGTACAGCTGACGGGGAAAGGCAAACGCAGAGACTAGACCGGGAACTGAAGTTTATCCTGGTAGGTGCTTGTAGCTGCGTCAGCTCAGCCGCTGCCTGTCAGTGTGTGTCAGAGAGTATGAGGGAGCTCCTGCCAAAGCCGGCATGAAGGTAGGCACCCATGGCACAAAACGAACGAAAAAGAAGTTAAAGCTGCAAGGCCCCAGTGAGGTTGGTTCAGCTGTGGAAAGAGCCCCAGAGCCCCAGTTCTGTTACGTTTATGTCGGTCACTGGCAGCAGTAGCAACAAATTGTCTGAGTCTCCGTTATATCCTATGGGGAACTTTGCTTTGATAAACGAGTATTTTGGTTTACGAGCATGCTTCTGGAACGAATTATGCTCGTAAACCAAGGTACCACTGTATTATGAAATGGGTTATAAATTTATTTGTAGAATATATATTGCTCCCTGGCATGCTTATAGGGTGACTTTTGCTACACGAGGCTCTTGTTTGAAATGTGGTCACCCTAAAGCTAATTTATCTCACATGTTTTGGACATGTGCTTTGATATGCCAATTTTGGAATGTTGTTTTTTCTAAAGTTGAGCAAATGTGGGGAATTGATTGACATTGCAATAGTTATAATATATTTTGGATTTTTGATGTTAAGTATCCTATTCCAAGAGGCCTAAAATGCTTTCTTCAAAGAACAATCTTATCAGGTTTGAAAGTCATACTTTATCTTTGGATTGGACTTTTAAGACCAACATATAGTCATTGGCGTTCTAGAATGTTACACATTTTAACAATGGAAAGTATGCAATTATCAGAATGGGACACTAGACAGGGAAGAAAATTTTTTACTATTTGGCAACCTTATTTAGATAAATTAACACCACACACTCACAGTCGCATATTATTTAATATTTATTTACAGTTCTAATATGGGGAAAAAGGGGAGGGAATTGGATATATTTGCTTTTAATGATAATGTTTATTATATATTAACTCTGTAAATTTTGGTTTTCTTCTTGTATTTGAAATTATTTTTTTACTATTTTGTTTGTATTTGAAATTTAATAAATATGATTTACATTAAAGATGAGGGAGAGAGATAGAAAACATTATGGTACAATACTAAAATGCTTTAATTTAGAGATTGAATATAAAAAGAAAGAGTGGGGAAGGGACACAAGCAACCAACTATGAGAATCAACAATTTATTAAAAATTGGACACATATAACATATATACAAAAACTGACATATGTAGCATAAGCAAAAAAAAAAAATATAAACTCTATATATAGCAAGGCTTTAAAAAGTCTTTAAATCCTCTGTTTCCTTGACCCCACCACGATCCGTGTTTCGGCTGAAACAGCCTTCCTCAACCTTTAGTTTGATTTTCATTCAAATTGCTTTCAAATTGTTTATGTGTGTATATACATTTTGTTTCTCTGTCTTATAGGCTCTTTTCACATACCCCTGAGGAAGGCTGTTTCAGCCGAAACATGGACCGTGTTGTGGTCAAGGAAACAGAGGATTTAAAGACTTTTTTGTATATGCTACATATGTTAGTTTTTGTGTATATGCTATGGGGCTCATAATCAAAAGAGAAATATGTCCAAAAACCGGCCTAAGTCGGCACTTGAACGAACATTTCTCAAAAACGTCCAAGTGCCGATACTAAAAACGGGTTTTGGATGTATTTCTAAATGACCTAGGCCTTCATAGTGCCGCTGTACGACCAAGCTAAACGGGGTGTTTCGGGAGGAGTGTCGAGGGCGGGAGTTGGGCGGGACGTGGCTGGCTTAGACTTAGTCGTATAGCATGTATGACCGAAAGTTATATAGCCCACGATCGACGGAACTTGGACATTGTGACTTAGCCATGTAAAACATGGTCTAAGTCACAAAAAAACACTTAAAGTCACCAGATAAGCACTGAAAACACATAAAACAGATCCCCACACACTATCCCAGTGATCACGACCCCCCTCCACCCCATAAAAATATTAATCACATCTTTAAAATTCAGCCTCCAGACCATCATCACCTGGCCGCCTGGCATAGGAAAGCATAGTCGTCCAGCACAGAAGTGGCTTAAGCCGTCTTGGGAGTTGGTTAGGGACCCATATAGAGGAGGACCCATGCCCATAAGCCCCTGTAATAACTGCATTGATACTTAAACATGTGCATTCCCCTATACTACCCCCAAACCCTATTTTACTGGCATATAAGTGGCTCCTGCAGCCATAATGGCTATTGGGGTGGTAGATAAGTGGGTCTAGGGGATACTGGAGGTGGTTTGGGGTGCTCACCATAACCTATAAGGGAGCTGTAGGGAGGAGAAGACATGGCACCCTTTTTGTGAAGTTCACAGCAATGCCCTGTAAGGTACCCCACTATTTAGGTGGCATGTCTGGGTGTGCAGTCCATCACTTTGCAGACCCCTCCCACGTCCAACAGGGCTTGTTCTAGGCGTTTTGGACTTGGACAAAAAGTTGGACGAAAATGTGGTATAAAGATGGACGATTTAGTGGCTTGGACAATCAGATTGGCAGGACTGGCAGATTAGTATAATTAGACGATTTTCGAAACGAAAATAAGTTGGACGTAACTTTCGAAAATGTATCTTAAGCTGTTTTTTTTTTACTTTGGACGACTTGCGAGATGGACGTAAACGGACTTAGACGTCCCTTTCGATTATGCCCCTCCATATGTCTTATATTTTTAATAAATTGTTGATTTCATAGTTGGTTGATTGTGTCCTTTCCCCACTCTTTTGATATTACATTTCATGTGGGGTTGTTTTTCCTTTCTTTTTTTGGATAAAGCATTTAATTTAGAGATTGGACAAGGTCTTCTCAGTACAATTTTATCTGTAGCAGTGAAGCAAGACCTCAGTATCTGAGAAAACAAGACAAGACATAAAAGTCATAAACAGAGTTGCAGTACAATAATATTGGTTGACTAGTATGATTTAGCAAATGCCCAAGTTTAGATAGATGTTTGCAACAGAATAAAAGCATGTAACAAGGTCAGCATGCCCTCAGTGCACACGTTGTTAACCTCTTCTAATGCTGACAAAGGTGAAACTTTAGCAAGTGATAAGTATGTCATTATTGTTTCTAGGGAAATAGACCAAAACATAGGCTGGGGAATCAGGCTGACCTAGAATATCATCATTTGTTTAGACAGAAAAACATATCTGTTTATTAGAACATATTTTTCTTCCACTTACATAGTTAGAGCAAATACTGATGAGCTTGTAGTTATAAAAAATCATGCAACCATATGACTAATAGAAGTACATGGCTGAAATATGCAATATGTACGATGTTAATTGGACAATATTTTTTGGGGATTTTGTAATTTGATCGGTGATTTCCTTTTGAGCTTGTATTTTGATTGGCGATTGCATTAACCATTTAACCATGTATGTTTACTAATTAATGAGATGTCAGAATATCAATAAAAGGGTGATTCCCAAGGTCTCGAGTGCTCTTATTTTGGATACTAAATCCACCAATGCACAACTTATATACTTCCAGGGAGCTATAATTTTCAAACGATTTCTCCACCTGATAGTACAATTTTCTATCAGCTGTCTTGCATCCCTTCACTCTTTTAACTATTTTTTGGGACCCTCAGCGCCACCACTCAGAGCTCAATTCGATTTCATTGCTCTAAGCTTTATGTGCCAGCTCCTCATCGGTTCCCTTGATTTAATTTCAATCTCATACGTTTAAATATTTGCTTTTGTTATACTCTATTTTATATTAGTTTTTAAGTGTGTACTTAGCTTTCAACTTGTGGTCTCTGGCTAGGGGAAACATCACGCCGACATGTTTCGCTGCTTGAGCTTTATCAAGGCTTTACCCCTATAAATTTCACCACCAAACCTGTGACCACTCTGTCCTCAGATACCTTATTTTGGATACTGCCATTTTAGCAGGTCCTAAGAGTGCCCAATAAGGCATTATTGCTACTCGATCTATTTGTGTCCATTTATTGCTTTATTTTTACTCTTACCTGTTTAATTTGTCAGGAGGAATTCTTTGGTGTTTCTTAAAACTTGGAAGTAAAGAGCCGAGGGCTTCCCTAGAGGGTTTCTTTTACCAAACAGATTGAAGTCTACAAAATTCTGAGTGGAATAGAACGGGTACAAGTGGATCGATTTTTCACTGTTAAAAATTAGAAAGACTAGGGGAAATACAGGGAAATACTTTTAAAACCAATAGGAGGAAATATTTTTTCACTCAGAAAATAGTTAAGCTCTGGAACGCATTGCCAGAGTTTGTGGTAAGAGTGGATAGTACAGCTGGTTTTAAGAAGGGTTTGGACAATTTCCTAAAGGAAAAGTCCATGTAGGCTGTTATTGAGAAAGACATGGGGCAAGCCACTGCTTGCCCTGGATCGGTAGTATGGAATGTTGCTACTCTTTGGGTTTTGGTCAGGTACTTATAACCTAGTTTGGCCACTATGAAAACAGGCTACTGGGCTTGATGGACCTTTGGGTTTGACTCAGTAAAGCTATTCTTATGTTCTTATATACGTCAAAGAGGGAATTGAGTCTACCAGAGAGAACATGCCGGAAACGAAAAATAAGGTAGAGTCTCTATGGGTCAAAATTCCGGGAACAAATAAAACGGAAACGAAGATCACATCGTGAATCGATTTGAATCGATTTACAATGACAAAAAATCGTCCTCCCAATTCGGTGACTGACCCTCCCCCCCTCGCCCCTAAAGCAGGAGCGGCAGTGCTGCCTCTTGCTGGCTGGCCGCTGCTGCTCCTTCTTTAGAGGACGAGTGGGGAGGGTCAGTTGGGAAGTGCTGGTGTCTGGCTTCCCCACTGGCCTCCCGCTGATGTCCGGCTTCCCCCTTGGCCTCCCGGTATCAATTTACCTAATTTCAGCAGCCTGCAAAGGATCGCAGCTGCCATAGGTCTTCGGAGCTATCTTCTCTCTGCCACAGTCCCGCCCCTCCTCTGACGTCAGAGGCAGGATCGCAGCAGAGGAAACAGCTCCGAAGACCTATGGCAGTTTGCATTACAGACAAAAGTTTTCGTCATAGCCTTTAGAACCTCACGTTGTCTGAGACGTATCGGGTGCACTTGTAATTGGCCTTTTACGCTGCGAGTGGTAACAGAGAGGGCTGGAGTTATTTTAGTATAGCCTGTTGATTGGGAAGTGGCAAACCTTGCTGGTAGTGGGGTAGGCTGTAGCGCAGGCCAGCAGTTGAAGTCTGGGCAAGTTCTGTACATGCTGGGTGTAACCTGTAATTATAGCTTAGGAAAACCGAAGAGAGCTACTTTCCGGGTTGGTGCGTTAGGCCCAGAAGCGTGCAAGTTACACCTTTCATAGTGCATCCTGCTCAGTTTTGGTGTATTTGCTGTTTTAAAATAAGTCTTGTGGCCACCAGCATAACCCTGAACAGGGCTTTGTTGCAATTCTGATGGCTACACTAAACAGCACCCAAGCGTGTGACCCGGCCTGGAGTCACCCTGCAGGATCGGATTTTCAAAAGTGGAAAACACCACAAATAAAGTTCCAACACAGGGACAGTTTATATAACTAGTTCTCTTTACTTAATCCTTCCAATCAGGTAAGTAATACTTTCATTGCTTCAGAATTCCAGACAGAAGTCCAAGAAAGAAAAGAAAAAAAAACATGCAATACTGTCAAAATGGCAGGGTAATTGAAGCAGCACTAATTACCTCCAACTTTCCTTTTTCTCACTGCTTCTTAAGTCTCTCCTATTGTTGAGACCTTGGGCTCAGTAAGGAGCGCACTCTGACTGCTACCAAGCAGTCCTTTTCCTTATTCCAAAACAGCTACAGTCCAGCTTTCAAGTTTTACTTAGATTGCAGTCCATAACAAAAAATAAGAAAGCCTCTGGCAATTAATAATCAAGGTTGCCAGGCAAAGGAGAGAGTAGTAGGTTTTGCCAAAATACAGTCTTTCAAACAGACTTTCACATTCCCTCCCAGGTGGAAGCAAAACCTCTCCCCCAAATACTCTCTCTAAACTTTCACAGCAAAAATCAGCATTCAAAAACCAAAAGAACAGCACACAAACAGTTTCCAAAACTCACTGTTTGTGGCTCAGAGTCCAGTTCACCTGCATTGGTTCAGGTAGGTTAATATCTCTTCCAGCACAAGACTCTTGAAAGTCCATGAGTTCCTCAGATTGAGTCAAACCCTCTGGTTGTTCAACCTCATCCAGCTCCATAGGTTGGGGCTCCCTGTCCCTGCTTGGCTCGTCAGGATCCCTAGGGAGGCAAAGCCTAAGCTTCCTCCCTAACCGGCTTCCTTCCCTGTTGTCGTGGGCAGGCTTATATATTCTGGGGAAACGCCCTGCTGTATCAGCCCTGGCAGTATTCCAAGGGCCTCTTGGGCTCCCCCGGTGGTCTATGAAATTATTTAATTCAGATCCAACCTGTTCTTTACCCATTCCTACCCGGGATTTCTGTTTCACCTCTTTTCCCTTTATCTTGACTGGGACCTGCGCTGGAAGAATTCCTGGCTGGTAACAGTCTGCAGAAAAGTTTTTCGTAAGTCACTTACTATTGAGTGTAACAGGCCATCGTGTTGCTGACGTCAGCTGTTCGATTTTTACATGGGCAAGAAAAGAACTAAGGGCAGAATGCCACAGCCTGTTGAATCTTTAGAGCTAATGGGTATGGTTCAGAATTGATACGTGTGGTATGGTGTGGGTCGATCCTGTCTGCCTAACAAGAACCTGCTTGTCAACATGTTCGCAAAGGATTGGAGCAAGGCAGCCTTAAAAAGGCATTGTTAAATGTGAACTGGGATGTTTATCAGGACTGTCAGACAGATACTAAAGAAAAACATAATTCAGAAGAAGAATCCGGTGCAAGTTAGGGGGCCCAAGCCCTCCTGCTCGGCAACACCCCGAACCCTGCAACATGATCAGGGTAGGAGGGAGCCCAAGCCCTCCTACCCTGGCTAACCATGACCTGCCCGCTGACATCGGGGCAAGAGGGAGCCCAAGCCCTCTTGCCCCGCGATCCCCAACCCTCCCAGCCGAGTCCTATGGAGCCAGGAGGGAGCCCACGCCCTCCTGGCCCGGTGACCTCCAACCCCCCTCCCCCTCCACGATCCAGCCAGGAGGTAGCCCAAGCCCTCCTGGCCCAGCAATACCCCCTAACCCCACCCCTCACTAAAATACGGGAAGGAGGGAACCCAGGCCTTCCTGCCCTTGACGCAACCCCCCCACTACCCCCCTGAACCCCCGATCGCTTCCCCGTGACCCCCCCCGCTGAACCCATGACTCCCCCACCCCCCTCCCCATACCTTAAAAACTGTTGGTCAGACAGACGGGTGCCAAGCATCTCCGGAATGGCTGGCCTTATGGCCTGATTGGCCCAGGTGGCTCAAACCCGCCCACAAGTGGGGCTTGAGGTGCCTGGGCCAACTGGAATCAGCCCAGTTGTCTTAGGCCCCTCCTGTGGGTGGGGCCTTAGGCACATGTACCCAACCGGCCAAAGAGACGTGCATATGCCGGACTTTGGAGGGAAGAAATAATGGGTCTAAAAACAGAGGAGAGGGAGAGAGATGGTGGACAATGGGATTTAGGGATGAAAGGAACAGAAAGAGAGAGATGGTAGACCCTGGGGTGGTGGAGAAGGAGGGAGAGATGCTGGATGAAAGGGTAGTTGAGAAAAGGTCGATCTGTGGATGGAGACGAAAAAAGGGAAAGACGCCAGACCTCCAGGGGAGGGAAGGGAAACGGAAGGGGAGGACAAAGATAGAAGATTGATGATTAGCACAGAGAAAGAAGAAAGAAGGAACCCTGGCATGCAAATTATCAGAAGACAACCAGAGCCTAGGACCAACAAGATTTGTATAATGACCAGACAACAAAAGGTAGAAAAAATAATTTTATTTTCTGTTTTGTGATTACAATATATCAGATTTGAAAAGTGTATCCTGCCAGAGCTGGTGTTAGACTGCAAATGTGAGCTAGAATTTTGAGCTAGAATTTAACAGGGAAAGGAAAAGTCTTTTTTTTTTGTTTACATCACAACGCCTGTGTGGTTAGGAGAAGGCAAAGTGGGTGAAGAGGATATAAAAGGGGTGAAGAGGCTATAAAATAAACTCACCAGGATGTTAAAAAAAAACCATCCAATTGGGTAAGAAAATCGAATCAAAAAATCGATTCAATAGGCTGAATCAAATCAAAATTTTTTTTCCTGAATCAGGCAGCACTAGCATCTACTACCGACCCCCAGGGCAGGCCAAAGAAATTGATGGAGAAATGACAGACGAGATTAAACGCAACTGCAAGGGAGGCTACACAGTTAACATGGATGACTTCAATTATCCGGGCATAGACTGGAACCTAGGTACCTCCGGCTGCGGTAGGGAGACCAAGTTCCTGGATGCTATAGGCAATTATTTCCTGGAACAATTTGTCATGGAAAATACGAGAGGAAATGCAATTCTGGGCTTAATTCTAAATGGACTACGAGGACCGGTGCAAGGTGTAGAAGTAGAAAGGACGCTGGGAAGCAGTGATCACAATATGATCTGCTTCAACCTGGACACAGGGGCAAAACATCGATTCAGAACAACGGCCACGGCACTGAACTTCTGAAAAGGGAAGGACACAGTCACCGAGGCACAAAATTTATATATATCGCGTATCAACAACGGATCCAAGAGGAAAAAGAACAAGGAACCGGCGTGGCTCACTGTAGCGGTGAAGGAAGCGATCAGAGAGAAGAAGACTTCATTTAAAAGAATGGCAAAGTCAAAACCAGATGAAAACTGGAAAAAGCACAAACAATATCAAAGCAGGTGCCTTAAGGCGGTAAGAGAGGCCAAAAGAGACTAAGGAAAAATAGCCAAGGAGGTAAAAAACTTCAAGCCGTTCTTTCAATATATTAAGGGGAAACGACCCGCGAAGGAAGCGGTGGGGCTGTTGGATGGCCATGGAATAAAATGAGTGCTAAAGGAGGACAAAGCCATCGCTGACAAACTGAATACATTTTTTTGCGTCTGTATTTACCGAAGAGGATAGAAACATAGAAACATAGAAAAATGACGGCAGAAAAGGGCCACAGCCCATCAAGTCTGCCCACCTAACAGACCCACCCACCTAGGCTTACCTTCCTAGAGATCCCACTCCCAACGACCTTGCTCCTCAACTCTACCCTCTTAGGGATCCCACATGGGCATCCCATTTACTCTTAAACTCTGGCACGCTGTTGACCTCGATTACCTGTACCGGAAGCTAGTTCCAATGATCAACCACTCTTTCGGTGAAGAAATACTTCCTGGTGTCGCCATGAAATTTACCGCCCCTGATTTTGAGCGGATGCCCTCTTGTGGTCATGGGTCCTTTAAGACAGAAAATATCCTCTTCCACTTTGATACGTCCGGTGATATATTTAAACGTCTCAATCATGTCTCCCCTCTCCCTACGCTCTTCGAGGGAGTTGAGCTGCAATTTGTTCAACCTCTCTTTGTATGAGAGATCCTTGAGCCCTGAGACCATCCTGGTGGCCATCTGCTGAACCGACTCGACTCTCAGCACATCTTTACGGTAATGTGGCCTCCAGAATTGCACACAATATTCCAGATGAGGTCTCACCCTGGTTCTGTATAATGGCATTATGACTTCAGGCTTCCGGCTGACGAAACTTCTACGGATACAACCCAACATCTGTCTTAAGAACATAAGAACATAAGAAGTTGCCTCCGCTGAGGCAGACCAGAGGTCCATCTTGCCCAGCGGTCCGCTCCCGCGGCGGCCCATCAGGCCCATTGCCTGAGCAATGGTCCCAGACTATCCCTATAACCTACCGCTACTCTTATCTGTACCCCTCAATTCCTTTATCCTCTAGGAACCTATCCAAACCTTCTTTGAAGCCTTGTAACGTGCTCCGGCCTATCACAGCTTCCGGAAGCGCGTTCCATGTGTCCACCACCCTCTGGGTGAAAAAGAACTTTCTGGCATTTGTTTTAAACCTGTCTCCTTTTAATTTTTCCGAGTGCCCCCTTGTACTTGTGGTTCCCCATAATCTGAAAAATCTGTCCCTGTCTACTTTTTCTATACCCTTCAGGATCTTGAAGGTTTCTATCATGTCTCCTCTAAGTCTCCGCTTTTCCAGGGAGAACAGCCCCAGCTTTTTTAGTCTGTCAGTATATGAGAGGTTTTCCATACCTCTTATCAGTTTAGTTGCTCTTCTCTGGACTCCCTCAAGTACCGCCATGTCCTTTTTGAGGTACGGCGACCAATACTGGACACAGTACTCCAGATGCGGTCGCACCATTGCACGATATAGTGGCAGGATGACCTCCTTTGTCCTGGTCGTGATACCTTTCTTAATGATACCCAACATTTTGTTTGCTTTTCTTGAGGCTGTGGCGCACTGTGCCGACGCCTTCAAGGATGTGTCCACCATCACTCCCAGGTCTCTTTCAAGGTTACTTACCCCTAGCAGTGATCCTCCCATTTTGTAGCTGAACATCGGGTTCTTTTTCCCTACATGCATGACCTTGCATTTCCCTACGTTAAAGTTAATTTGCCATTTTTTGGCCCATTCTTCTAGCGTCGTTAGGTCCCTTTGCAGATCTTCGCAGTCTTCCATGGTTTCAACCCTGCGGTACAGTTTGGTGTCATCCGCAAATTTAATAACTTCGCAATTTGTTCCCGCCTCCAGGTCATTAATAAATATATTGAACAGGAGCGGTCCCAGCACCGACCCCTGCGGAACTCCGCTCGTGACCCCATGCCAGTCTGAGTAATGGCCCTTCACTCCAACCCTCTGTTTCCTGTCTGCCAGCCAGTTTTTGATCCATCGGTGGACCTCCCCTTGCACCCCGTGTCTCCACAGCTTTTTAAGCAGTCTTTCATGCGGTACCTTGTCAAAGGCTTTTTGAAAGTCAAGGTAAATGATGTCAATGGATTCCCCTTTATCCACCTGTCTGTTTACCCCCTCAAAGAAGTACAATAAGTTTGTGAGGCATGACCTACCCTTGCAGAAGCCGTGCTGGCTCGACTTTAGCTGTCCATTGTTTTCTATGTGTTCACAGATACTGTCCTTAATCAGTGCTTCCATCATTTTTCCCGGGACCGAGGTCAAGCTCACCGGCCTGTAGTTCCCCGGGTCCCCCCTTGAACCCTTCTTGAAGATGGGTGTGACATTTGCAATTTTCCAATCCTCCGGGATCTCTCCAGTTTTTAAGGATAGGTTACATATTTGGCGAAGTGGCTCTGCTATTACGTTCCTTAGTTCCTTGAGTACCCTTGGGTGAATGCCGTCCGGACCTGGCGATTTGTCGCTCTTTAGTCTGTCTATCTGCCTGAGGACATCCTCTTGGCTTACCTCTAGTTGGACCAGCTTTTCATCCCGATCCCCATTTACGATGTCCTCCGGTTCCGGAATATTGGATGTATCCTCCCTCGTCAAGACTGACGTGAAGAACTTATTTAACCTGTCTGCTATCTCTTTTTCCTCTTTTACCACTCCTTTTTTGTCTCCATCATCCAATGGCCCCACTTCTTCCCTTGCCGGTTGCTTCCCCTTCACATATCTGAAGAACGATTTGAAGTTTGTTGCTTCCCCCGCCAGTCTCTCCTCATATTCTCTTTTAGCTTTTCTAACCACACGGTGACACTCCCTTTGGTGTTCTTTGTGCTCCTTTTGGTTGTCCTTTGTTTGGTCCTTTTTCCATTTTTTGAACGATGCTTTCTTGTCACTTATCGCCTTTTTCACTGCAGTTGTTATCCACGCTGGGTTTTTTGTTCGGTTTTTTTTGCACCCCTTCCTGAATCTGGGGATGTACAGGTTCTGTGCCTCTTGCACCGTGCCCTTGAGTAGGGACCAGGCTTTTTCTACAGACTCCATCTTCCTTTCGCTACCATTGAGTTTCTTTCCCACCAATTTCCTCATGCCATCATAATTCCCTTTTTTGAAGTTGAGTGCTGTCGCTGTGGATCTTTTCACCTTTGATGGTCCAATTTCCAGCTTGCACTGGATCATGTTGTGATCGCTGTTTCCTAGGGGTTCTAGCACCGCCGCCTCCTTTGCAGGTCCCCCTAGCCCATTGAGGATTAGGTCGAGAGTTGCATCCCCCCGTGTTGGTTCCGTGACCAGCTGTTCCATGAAACAGTCTCTCGTGGTTTCCAGGAATTTGGTCTCCCTTGTGCAGTTTGAGTGTCCAATACTCCAGTCTATCCCAGGGTAGTTGAAGTCTCCCATCACCATCACGCTTCCGCTTTTGCATATCTGCCTCAGCTCAGCCTCCAGGTCCTGGTCGAGTGCTTCCGGTTGTCCAGGTGGGCGATAGTACAGGCCCAATTTTATGTCTGCTCCAGCTCCTCCAGGTAGCTTAATCCATAGTGATTCCAAGTCGTCCGCCCTTACTGTTGTTTCTATCCTGGTTGAAGGTATGGAGTCCTTTATATAAAGCGCTATTCCTCCACCCTTCTTGTGTGTCCTTTCCCTCCTGTAGAGTTTGTACCCTGGTATGGCCACATCCCATTTGTTGTCGTCAGTCCACCACGTTTCTGTGACTCCTATTATGTCCAGGTCCTTTGTACTGGCTATGACTTCTAGTTCTCCCATTTTGGCTCTTAGGCTCCTAGCATTAGTGTATAGGCAATTTAAGTCCTAGTTGTTTGCCTTTTCCGCTGGTTTTCCTCGTGGTTTGGCGCCCCTGCCAACCTCCTCATGGGTTGCCAGCCCCCGAGCTTTGTTGTGTTCATCCCCATCCTGCGGTGTGTCTATGTTGTCCTCAGCCTGCTCTCCCATGTTTGGATGACCCTCTGGCTCCTGTTGCTCTCTCTTAATTCTTCTTGCTAGGTTCGTTTGTGCATTGGCTCCCTGCATTGCGTCCTTGTGTCCTTTTCCCAAAAGTCCCCTCTCAGTCCCGAGCCCTCTTTTACAAATTTCTGGTTCAGTATCCTTGTTTGATACTTTGGTCCGATGTGTCGAGGTCAGATCGACTGTCGGCTTTCCCCTTCTCCTCAGTTTAAAGCCAAGTCTATGCTGCTCTGGACGTTGCGTGCCAGCAACCTCGTCCCAGCCGTGCTCAGGTGCAGTCCGTCCCTCCTGTAGAGCTTGTTCTTCCCCCCAAAAGTTGTCCAGTTCCGTACAAAGTGGAAACCCTCCTCTTCGCACCATCTCCTCAGCCAACCGTTTACTGCTTGCAGCTCGGTCTGTCTCTTAGCATCTGCCCTCGGTACTCAGGATCTCTGAGAAGGCTATCCTCCTTGTCCTCAGCTTCAGTTTCCTCCCCAGGATCCTGAACTGCTCAGTTAGTGTAGTCCTGTTGTAGCTCCTCCTGCTGATGTCGTTGGTTCCAACGTGGATTATCACCGCTGTCTCCTCTGTTTCAGCTCCGTCCAGGATTCTCTCTATTCTGTCAATGACGTCCTTCGTTCTCGCCCCCGGGAGACATGTCACTAGTCGGTCCTCTCTCCCTCCTGCTATGTGACTGTCCACTTCTCTCAGGATTGAGTCTCCCACTACAATTGCAGACTTCCCCTTCCTTGGTTGTCTCTCTAGTCTCAGGTCCGTGTCGCGATCCGCTAGATTTTCCTCTGGGTTCTGTTGGGTCACTATCTCCTCTGTCTGTCCAGCTCCTCCACAAGGTCCTACTCTCATGGCGTCTAGTGGATTCTGTCCAATTGTTGGTTCCACTCCGATGTGCTGTTTGTCCTGTTTGTCTTGCCTTAGATGACGCCTTCTCCACTTGGTGGGTAGTTTTCATGTCTGCACTAATGATCACTCCTAAATCTCGTTCCGTTGAAGACCTAGCCAAAGTCTCACCATTCAAGGTGTATGTTCTGCATGGATTTCTGATACCGAGGAAAAAACAAAAGGAATTGACCCCAAAATATCCACAAAGAAGAAAATCCAGAGAAAACCAAAAAAACTCTGTGGAGTGACGATGTTCCTAAATGGACTTTATTTGAAAGTATCAAAGTTCCAAAGGTCCTGTATCCCTAGCGGACTAGGTCCTTTAAGGCTTTTATGTGGATGATTTACTTTTATGTGGATGGAATTATTTTATGTGGATGATTTTAGTGTACCTTTGGAACTTTGATACTTTCAAATAAAGTCAATTTAGGAACATCGTCACTCCACAGAGTTTTTTTGGTTTTTTCTGATACCGAGGTGCATGACCTTACATTTTTTAGCATTAAAGCCCAGCTGCCAGGTCGAGGACCAATGTTCCAACAAAAGCAGGTCCTGCGTCATACTATCGGGCAAATTGCAGTTGTTCACTATATTACATAGTTTGGTGTCATCGGCGAATAATGTTATTTTACCTTGAAGCCACTGAGTCAGGTCCCTTATTAATATGTTGAAAAGGAGCGGGCCCAAGACCGAGCCCTGCGGTACTCCACTGGTCACCTCCGATGTTTTAGAGATGGTACTGTTAACTACCACCTTCTGAAGTCTACCACTCAGCCAATCAGTGACCCATGCGGTTAGTATTTCTCCTAACCCCATCGATTTCATCTTGCTCAACAGCCTGCGATGTGGGACGCTATCAAAAGCTTTACTAAAGTCTAGGTACACGACATCCAGGGATTCTCCCAAGTCCAGCTTTCTTGTTACCCAGTCAAAGAAGCTGATGAGATTGGATTGACAGGACCTACCCTTGGTGAAACCATGTTGGCTGGGGTTCCATAGATTTTCCTCGTCCAGAATCGTGGCCAATTTACATTTGATTAGTGTTTCCATTAGTTTACACACTATTGATGTGAGACTCACCGGTCTGTAATTCGCAGCCTCTGCCCTGCAGCCCTTTTTGTGCAGTGGAACGACTTTAGCTGTTTTCCAGTCCAAGGGGACCTTCCCCTTACTTAGGGAGAGATTAAAGAGCACAGATAACGATTCTGCCAGAACATCACACAACTCACTGAGCACTCTGGGGTGCAGATTATCTGGTCCCATGGCTTTGTTCACCTTGAATCTTGTCAGTTTGCCGTAAACGTCGCCAGGTGTGAACTCGAAATTCCGAAATGGGTCTTCCGCGCTTTTCTTAGCCTGCAACTGTGGACCATGACCTGGTGCCTCGCAGGTGAAGACTGAGCAGAAATATTCATTCAGCAGTTCGACTTTATCGGAGTCTGATTCTACATAATTCCCGTCTGGTTTTCTAAGGCGTGCTATCCCTTCTGTGTTCCTTTTTTTGTCACTAATATACCTGAAGAAGGATTTGTCCCCCTTCTTAATATTCTTCGCTAGAGTTTCTTCTACTCAATGTTTGGCCTCTCTAACTGCTGTTTTAACCACTGTAGACCTGGCCATATATTCTAGTTTGGTTTCCCTATTCTCCGTTTGCTTGTAGGAAATAAATGCTTTTTTCTTTTCTTTAACGAGGTGCAAGATTTTCGTGGTGAATCATTGGGGTTTTTTGTTTCTTTGCTGTTTATTTACTTATTTGACGTAGCGGCTTGTTGCTTCGTGTAGGGTAGATTTCAGGATTGACCACATAGCCTCCACATTATCGGTCTCAGCTTGGTTCTGCAGTGCCTGTTGGACGTAATTTCCCATGCTTTCGAAGTCAGTGCCTCGGAAGTTAAGTACCTTTGTTTTTGTGCTTGATCTAGGGAAGCCTTTCCTGAGGTTGAACCATACCATATTGTGGTCGTTGGAGGCTAGCGTATCTCCTACTGAGACCTCCGAGACGCTTTCCCCATTGGTGAGTACCAGGTCCAGGGTCGCCTGTGCCCTAGTAGGCTCCAATACCATTTGTTTGAGTCATGCTCCCTTTATGGAGGTTAATAGCCTCCTGCTGCCACTCATCGTCGCTGAAAGTGCGTTCCAGTCTACGTCGGGCATATTGAAGTCACCTAGCAGTACAGCATCCCCCCGTAGGGTGATATTTTCTATGTCTTCAATTAATTCTGTGTCCTTGTCTTCCCGTTGTCTTGGAGGTCTGTATACTACGCCAAGATACAGGCATTTTCCTCTGCCTCTGGCCAGGTTTACCCAGAGGGATTCTCCGGTGTACTTGACATCTGTGATTCTGGTGGTTTTGATGTCTTCTTTAATGTATAGTGCTACCTCTCCTCCTGACTTGCCCTCTCTGTCTTGACAAAGTAAGTTGTAACCCGGTATAGCCATATCCCACCCATGAGAGTCCATGAACCAAGTTTCGGATATCGCCACTACGTTTACGTCGGAATTCATTATCTCGGTCTCCAATTCCAGAATTTTATTGCCTAAACTGTGTGCATTAGCATACACAGCCTTCCATACCTTGTGATTGCTAAGTCCCTGTGGGGAGTTTCCCACCTTAGTTAGTGTGCCTCCTATAGAGTTGTTTGTAATGTGGGTACTTACCTCAGACTCAGAAGCGGAGTTACGACTCACCTCATCAGGATAGTTACTTACTGCACTGGTATGTGAATGGGTACCTTCCTCCAACTTACCTAGTTTAAAGCCCTGTGAAGCAGGCGGGCTAAGCGATGTCCGAAGACGGACTTGCCTCTACTTGTCAGATGGAGTCCGTCCGGTCCCTGAAGTCCTTGCAGCGCCTCTCCATGGTTTAGGAATCTGAAGTTCATATCCCGGCACCATCCCTGCAGCCACTCGTTAGTCCTTAGAATACGCTCATCCCTGGCTCTTCCTTTGCCTCTGACTGGGAGGATCGAGGAGAAGACCACCTGTGCTCCTGTCCGCTTCAGCCTTTCACCCAGGGCTCTGAAATCTCTAGTGATGTTCTCCGAGGTGTTCCTGGCAGTGTCGTTTGTTCTGACGTGGATCAGAAGCATGGGGAAGTGGTCTTGGGGCTTGAGAAGTCTATCAATACAGGCGGTGACATCTCGGATCCTGGCTCCAGGCAGACAGCAAACCTCCCTTGATTACATGTCCGGTCTGCAAACTGGTCCCTCGGTGCCCCTCAGCATGGAGTCCCCAATGACTATTGCTCTACGCTTCTTCGAGGGGAGTCGATCAGTTGTCCGTGGAGTTGGAGCCGTGTGTTGGACTTGCTCCCATTCCTCGTTGGTAGTCCTCTTCTGTAAGATCTGGAATCGGTTCCTCAGGGTGAGTTGTGGGGTGGATGTAAGGCTGCCCTGTTGGTGAGAAAAAGAAGATGAAGAGATTAAAAAAAGGGGGGGGGGGGTCTTCTGTGTTTGCCCGTGGAGGAAGTCACCAGCTGCCAGGAGTCACGTCTCCAGCCATTTCCTGCACCCCAATTATTGGTTTCAAAGCTGATGGTTTGGTTGTCTCGAGAATGGTCTTGTCATGGGCCAACTCGGTGATTTGGGACAGCTCCTGGACGACACCATCGATGTAGGCCTCATCCTCTCGGATGCTTCTCAGGCATTTCACCTCCTCCCTGAGGCTCCTCAGTTCCTGCATGATGTCTCCTCCTCTGTCTGTGTGGAGACAGTAGTGTACTGCTGGGGGATGGCCTCGGTCTGCATGGAGACCTCTGTCCACCATCCTTGGTCCTCCTCCTTCTGCACGCCGCCACGGTCACCTCCTTGTTCCCCTCGGTGACTGGAATGCTGGCCTTGATTGTAGACTTGGCGCTCCTTGTTCTCCCTGCCATTTCCAAGTTGTAATTGAGGTCTGCCTGTTAGTAAGTTAGAGAATTAGAAAGAATCTGTCTGTGAGTCAGTGGGAGAGTTAGTGTGATAGTTCGAGAGATTGGTTAGTGAGGGAGTTGGAAAGATTAGGGTGTCTGAGAGTATGCCTGTCTGCGAATTAGTGTGAGAGTTGGAAAGATTAGACACAACATACAGGCTATATGCAGGAAATGAAGATGGGAAACTGACAGGGTTGACGGTCAGTCGAGAAGAGGAATGCAGGCAGATTGATAGGTTTAAAAATGATAAATCCATGGGACCGGATGGCATCCATCCGAGGGTAATCAAGGAACAGAAAGGGGCTTTACCTGAACTGCTTCAACTAATAGCCAATAAGTCGATCATATCAGGAAGGATTCCGGAAGACTGGAAAGTGACGAATATTACGCCGATCTTCAAGAAATGTTTGAGGGGAGATTCAGGAAACTACAGACCAGTGAGTCTGACCTCGGTACCGGAAAAGATGGTAGAGGTGCTGATAAAGGACTGCATCATTGATCACCTTGATGGACACAATCTGATAAGGACCAGTCAGCACGGCTTCAGCAAAGGAAGATCTTGCTTGATGAGCTTGCTGTACTTCAAGGTAGTAAACAGATAGATAGACAAGGGTGACCTAGTCGACATTTTATATCTGGATTTTCAGAAGGCATTCGACAAGGTTACATAGAAACATAGAAAATGACGGCAGAAAAGGGCCACGGCCCATCAAGTCTACCCACTCTAGTGACCCACCCCCTAATTTCTTCCATGAAGAGATCCCACATGCTTATCTCATTTTTTCTTAAAATCTGGCACACTGCTGGCCTTGATTACCTGCAGAGGAAGATCATTCCAATGATCAACCACCTTTTCGGTGAAGAAATACTTCCTGGTGACGCCACGAAGTTTCCCACCCTTGATTTTCAACGGATGCCCTCTTGTTGCTGTGGGTCCTTTAAGAAAAAAGATATCTTCTTCTACCTCGATATGGCCCGTGACATATTTGAACGTCTCAATCATGTCTCCCCTCTCTCTGCACTCCTCGAGTGAGTATAGCTGCAACTTACCCAGCCGTTCCTCATACGGGAGATCCTTGAGTCCCGAGACCATCCTGGTGGCCATTCGCTGAACCGACTCAACTTTCAGCACATCTTTTTGGTAATGTGGCCTCCAGAATTGTACACAATATTCCAGAAGAGGTCTCACCATGTATCTGTACAACGGCATTTTTGACTTCGGGTTTTCGGCTGACGAAACTTCTACGGATACAACCCATCATTTGTCTAGCCTTGGATGAAGCTTTTTCCACTTGATTGGCAGTCTTAATGATTACCCCCAAGTCTCGTTCTGCTGTAGTCCTTGCTAAGGTCTCGCCATTTAGGTGTAAGATCTGCATGGATTTCTGCTGCCAAGGTGCATGACCTTATACTTTTTGGCATTGAAACTCAGTTGCTAAGTCATGGGCCAATGTTCCAGTAAGAGTAGGTCCTGCGTCATACTGTCTGGCACTGTGCTTTTGCCTACTATGTTGCATAGTTTGGCGTCAAGGCGAATAATGAAATTTTACCTTGAAGCCCCTGAGCCATGTCCCTTACAAAGATGTTCCGTATGAATGACTACTTAGAAAAATTGCGAGCCATGAAATCGAGGGTGAAATACGTGGATTAAAAACTGGTTGACGGATAGCAAACAGATAGTGCAGGTAAATGGACAATACTTAGACTGGAAAAGCGTCACGAGTGGAGTGCCACAGGGTTTGGTGCTTAGACCCGTACTCTTCAACATATTTATAAACGACCTGAAAATTGGTACGACGAGTGAAGTGATTAAATTTGCAGACGATACGAAGTTATTCAGAGTACTGAAGACGCAGGAAGATTGCGAAGACCTGCAACGTGACATACACACACTCGAGAAATGGGCCGCGAAATGGCAAATGAGGTTTAACGTGGATAAGTATAAGATGATGCATGTCGGTAACAAAAATCTTTATACACAAACACAGGATGTCCGGTGCAGTACTTGGAGAGACCCACCAGGAAAGAGACTTGGGAGTACTGGTCGACAAGTCAATGAAGCCATCCGCGCAATGTGTGGTGGCGGCGAAAAGGACGAACAGAATACTAGGAATGATTAAGAAGGGGATCACGAACAGATCAGAGAAGGTTATCATGCCACTATAACGGGCCATGGTACGCCCTCACCTGGAATACTGCGTCCAGCACTGGTCGCCGTACATGAAGAAGGACACAGTACTACTTGAAAAGATCCAGAGAAGAGTGACTAAAATGGTTAAGGGGCTGGAGGAGTTGCCGTACAGTGAGAGATTAGAGAAATTGGGCCTCTTCTCCTTTGAAAAGAGGAGACTGAGAAGGAACATGATCGAAACATTCAAGATAATGAAGAAAATAGACTTAGTAGAAAATGTAGTAGAGGTTGTTCATCCTCTCCAAGGTAGAGAGAACGAGAGGGCACTCTCTAAAGTTAAAAGGGGATAGATTCCTTACAAACGTAAGGAAGTTCTCCTTCCCCCAGAGAGTTGTAGAAAACTGGAACGCTCTTCTGGAGGCTGTTATAGGGGAAAACACCCTCAAGGGATTCAAGACAAAGTTCCTGCTGAACCAGAACGTAAGTAGGTAAGGCTAATCTCAGGGCACTGGTCTTTGACCTGAGGGCCGCCGCGTGAGCGGACTGCTGGGCATGATGGACCACACAGCGGCAATTCTTATGTTCTTATTGGGCTGATGTATACATATAGGCTGGGTACATGGCCACTCAATAACTCCAACTATAGCACAATGATACTTGAAATGATACAAAAATGTTTTTTGTATAAGGGCAAACAGAATAGAGACAAAATTTCATGGCAATACACAATTACAATGCACTTGGCCAGCCGAGCAAGCACGTGGGAGCAGCGCGAGGGTGCTTGCAGGGAGAGAGGGCTGAGAGGCTAAAACAACTGGGAGACGCAGGAGGCACACAGCAGCAGGGGAGAGGAGCAGAGAACGTGCAGAGAGGCGGAGGAAGGGGAGGAGAGAGGGGCGGAGAGCAGAAAGAGGAGCATTGAGGTAGCCAGGCACTAAGGAGGAGGCGGACGGGACGCGGTGGTAACTCCGCCCACCCCCCGACGTCACAGCTGAGCTCCCCCATAAAAGGGGTCGAGCCAACGGCCCGCGGCCGTTCGGCGCGCAGCCTTTGCGAAGGGCCTCAAGAAGGGCATAAAGGAAGGACTATTAACTTTATCTGGTCCCTCAACTTCTACATCTTCTACAACTTCTACATCTAGTTAATTAACTTCAGTCTTTCTTCATTAATTAACTTCAGCCTTCTTTCTTTCTTTCTCCCAAGTCTTTCATCTCTCTACTTCTACCTAACATATAAGCAACCTCAACTTTCACACTTAGCAGGCAGACCACACTATTTTCTAACCCTTAGATTAAAACTCTCTAGCACACTAACAAGCAGGCAACCTTAACTGACAATCAACTACTGTTACCTAACTACTCTATCCTTCTGACCATAATTTTAAAAAAAACCCCAAAAAAAAACAAACTACCTATAACTACCTCTATCCCTCCCTAACACTTACTGACCAGCACCTAATAATAATAATAATAATAAAATTAAATAAATAATAATAATAAACCTTTGTAAATGGCAGGTAGGACTAGAAGCAACAAGTCTTCAATCAAGACGGGTAGTTCAGTCACTGAGAGCACCCAGGGGATGGCTATGGTCCGAGTACAGATGGAAGGGGAACCAGGAAGGAGGACAGAGGTCTCTGTACAGACTGAGGCCATCCCCTCAAAGATGTCTACAGTCTCAACACAAACAGAAGTAATGGACCAGTCGAATGAAAGCCTTTTGCTGGAGCTGAGGAGCCTGAGAGAGGAGGTTCAGCGCTTAAGGAGCATCCGTGACGACGAGACCTTCATCGATGGAGTCATCCAGGAGCTGTCCCAGATCACCGAACAGGAACCTGACAAAACCACCCTGGGAACACCCAAAGCATCCAAACCTGCAAACTTGAGACCAACCACCGGAATGCAGGAAGTGGCTGGAGATGCTGACTCCTGGCAGCTAGTGACTTCCTCCACAGGAAAACGCAGAGGACCTAACTCTATCTCTTTTTCTCACATACAGGGCAGCTCTACATCGACACCACAAATCGCCCTGAGGAACAGGTATCAGCTGCTACAGGAAGGTCCTGAGAACGAGGTGCAACAAGTTGTTCAGCAGACGGTTCCAGGTCCAGAATCAACAGAACGGCCCACCCTCAAGAAGCGCAGAGTGGTGGTCATCGGGGATTCGCTGCTGAGGGGCACCGAGGGACCAATTTGCAGATCAGACCTACAATCAAGAGAGGTCTGCTGTTTGCCAGGGGCCAGGATCCGGGATGTAACCGCTTGCCTTGACAGACTCATCAAGCCCCGAGATCACTTCCCCATGATTCTAATCCACGTCGGAACTAACGACACCGCCAGGAGCACCACGAACAGCATACCTGAGGACTTCAGAGCCCTGGGGGAGAAGCTGAGGAGGATGAATGCGCAGGTGGTCTTCTCCTCGATTCTCCCTGTGAGGGGCAAGGGCAGAGCCAGAGATGATCGAATACAGAGGGCAAACGACTGGCTGCAGGATGGTGCAAGGAGATGAACTTCGGGTTCCTGCACCATGGGGAAGCTTTGCACGGACTACATGGACACGACGGCCTACATCTGACCAGAAGAGGGAAGAATGTCCTTGGACACCGTCTAGCCCGCCTACTTCACAGGGCTTTAAACTAGGTAAGTCGGGGGAGGGTACAGACACAAACAACATACCTAACGAACTAAACTGCAAATACTGTTTTGAGGATGTGGTAAGTAGTCACCGAAAGTCTGGGTCAGGGGCGAGTACACACACCTTCGAGTCGGGGGTAGGTTCACATCATAAGTATGGGCCACATTGTAACTCCAGGTCTAGGGGGAGTACACATTGTAATTCTGAGTCTTTGGGGAATACACATTGTAGATCTGGGTCTGTGGGGAATACACATTGTAGTTCTGGTTCCAGGGGGAACATATACAACGCAAAGATTGCTGGGTCTGAGGGGAACATATATAACGTAAATTATGCTGTGGGTGTTCAGGTAGCTCAAGCAGGTATATCCCCACTGATATGTAACAAAAATACAACATGGAGGGCTATGTACGTCAATGCACACAGTTTGGGAAACAAGATCCTGGAGTTGGAAACAGAAATAAGGAATGCCAACCTGGATGTGGTGGCGATATCTGAGACCTGGCTCACAGACTCCCATGGGTGGGACATGGTCATACCGGGTTACAACTTGCTTCGCCGGGACAGAGAAGGCAGATTGGGAGGAGGTGTAGCATTATATACTAAAGATGACATTAAGGTCACAAGAATCTCAGATGTCCAATACACTGGAGAATCCCTTTGGGTTAATTTGGCCAGAGGGAAGGACAAATGCTTATATCTTGGCGTAATTTACAGACCCCCAAGACCACAGGTTGACCTGGATATGGAAATAATCGGGGATATAGAAAATATCACCTTGCGTGGGGACACAGTATTGTTAGGTGACTTCAACATGCCTGATGTGGATTGGGATACACTAACCTCCGATTCTGGCAGCAACAGGAGGCTATTAAACTCTATGAAGGGAGCTGGTCTGAAGCAACTGGTGTTGGACCCAACAAGGGATCAGGCAATACTGGACCTATTACTTACCAACGGAGAAAGTGTCACAGAGGTCTCGGTGGGCGACACATTGGCCTCCAGTGACCACAACATGGTATGGTTCAATCTTAGGAAAGGTTTCACTAAATCTAACACGCTGACCAAGGTCCTCAAATTCAAGGACACAAACTTCCAAGACATGGGTTCCTTTGTTCACCAGGCGCTACAAAGCCAAGCAAAAACCGATAGTGTGGAAGAAATGTGGTCGACTTTGAAAGCCACCATACAAGAAGCGACAAACCGCTATGTTAAATTAGTAAGTAAGCGGCGAAGAAACAACAAGCCGCAATGGTTCACTGCGGAGATCTCAGACCTCATCAAGGAAAAGAAAAAAGCATTCATCTCTTACAAACAATCGGGGAAACAAGACTCTAGGGCAGACTACCTGACCAAGTCAAAAGCAGTCAAAACAGCAGTCAGGGAGGCTAAATTTCACATGGAGGAGTCTCTGGCAAAGAACATCCAGAAGAGAGATAAATCCTTCTTCAGGTATATCAGTGATAGAAGTAAAAACTCTGGCGGGATTGTACGTCTTAGGAAACCAAACGGAGACTATGTGGAAAAGGATTCCGAAAAAGCCCACCTATTAAATGAATACTTCAGCTCAGTCTTCACCCGTGAAGCGCCGGGGCTTGGCCCTCAACTACAGACAAGGGCAGACTCAGTTGACCCATTTAGTAACTTCGAATTCACGCCCAGCAGTGTCTACGATGAGCTGTCAAAACTCAAGGTTAACAAGGCAATGGGGCCTGACAACCTACACCCCAGGGTGCTTAGGGAGTTGAGTGATGTCTTGGCAGAGCCACTGTCGGCACTCTTCAACCTCTCCCTTAGTACAGGAAGCGTCCCGTTGGACTGGAGGACGGCTAACGTCATTCCACTCCACAAGAAGGGCTCAAAGATGGAGACGGCAAACTACAGACCAGTGAGTCTAACATCTATAGTGAGCAAACTTATGGAAACTCTGATCAAACGACAATTGGATAAGATCCTGGATGAGGAAAATCTACGGGACCCCCGTCAACATGGATTTACTAAGGGGAGATCATGTCAATCCAACCTGATCAGCTTCTTTGACTGGGTGACGGGGAAGCTGGATGTTGGGGAGTCCCTGGACATCGTGTACCTGGACTTTAGCAAAGCATTCGATAGCGTACCACACCGCAGGTTGCTGAACAAGATGAGTTCTATAGGATTAGGTGACACATTGACGAAATGGGTTAGGAACTGGCTTGGTGGTAGGCTTCAAAGGGTAGTGGTGAATGGCACCCCCTCAGAAATGACGGAGGTGATCAGTGGAGTGCCACAGGGTTCGGTCTTGGGACCGACCCTATTCAACATCTTTATAAGAGACTTGGCAGAAGGGCTTCGAGGTAAAATAGCCTTATTCGCCGATGACGCCAAACTAAGTAATGTAGTGGGAAAATGCACAACGGACGAAGATTCAATGCCCGACAACATGATACACGACCTACTCCTACTGGAGCGCTGGTCTAGGACCTGGCAACTCAGCTTCAATGCCAAAAAATGCAAAGTCATGCACCTAGGCAACCATAATCCATACAAGACTTATACTCTTAATGGTGAGATCCTAACAAGAACGGTAGCAGAACGGGACTTGGGGGTGATCGTCAGTGAGGACATGAAGGCTGCCAGTCAGGTAGAGCAGGCCTCATCCAAGGCAAGACAGATCCTAGGTTGCATACACAGGGGTTTCGTCAGCCGTAAGCCGGAAGTCATTATGCCATTGTATAGATCCATGGTGAGGCCCCACCTGGAATACTGTGTGCAATTCTGGAGACCACATTATCGCAAAGATGTGCTGAGATTGGAGTCGGTTCAGAGAATGGCCACCCGGATGGTCTCGGGACTCAAAGATCTCCCGTACGAAGAAAGGTTAGACAAACTGCAGCTATACTCGCTTGAGGAGCGCAGAGAGAGGGGGGACATGATCGAGACGTTCAAGTATCTCACGGGCCGCATCGTAGCGGAAGAAGATATCTTCTTTTTCAAGGGACCCACGGCAACAAGAGGGCATCCGTGGAAAATCAGAGGCGGGAAACTACGAGGTGACACCAGGAAATTCTTTTTCACTGAAAGGGTGGTTGATCGCTGGAATAATCTTCCACTGCAGGTGATTGAGGCCAGCAGCGTGCCTGATTTTAAGGCCAAATGGGATCGACACGTGGGCTCTATTCACTAGGCAAAGGTAGGGGAGGGTCATTAGGGTGGGCAGACTAGATGGGCCGTGGCCCTTATCTGCCGTCTATTTCTATGAAGGAATTAAGTGCACTAAACAAAAAAATAATAAAATATAACTTAAATGGTGAAAGCAGGGCCCTCAGTGTGAGGTGATAAGCTTTATAGAATGGGTCTGGAGACCTGCCCAGAGGCTTAAACGTAACGGCTAAAACACAATGTTTTCAGCCACACACCATCATAGGAGCCCTGCTTGTGTGCTAAAAAGTGTAATAACTGTGTGTTATAATAAATCAAAATTATATTGAATTAATAATTTCAGTGAATCCAGAAAGACATTTTTACCTCCACCTGTGAGCCTGACAGGAGGTGAAAAAACAGCAGTCTCAGAAAAAGGTCAAAAATCATCCTTCAAAATACAGCTGAACAAAATACTTAGCTGAATCTTATGTGAAATCTAGGGATCAGTCTCACTATATTTTAGGGTAGGATGAGGAGGTTACTGAAATATATGGGTATGTGTCTCCCATCCCATGTGTACTAAACCTATACCCGGTTTTATTTCTTGTTTTATTTTTTTAATATTGTAATTTAAGTTGCCCTTTTCCCTAATGTTTTAATGTCAATTAGCAGTATATGTGATATATGTGGATTTTATTATTTTATCTGATTTTTATCTGATGTAAATCGCATTGAAATGAGATTTTGCGATCTAATCAAAGAATTTATTAAACTTGAAACTAATAGTCCCTCCAATCAAAAACTATCCATTGTTCTTAAGCTGTAGTTTCAAAATAGTTAGATAGGTCTAACCGGGCTTGGTTTCAAGGCACAATGCCCCTTCATCAGGAACCGCTGAACTTCAGTCGACTATGGCTGATACACACCAAGAATGTTATTGCTGATCCCCGGGCTACAGAAAAGGGGAGGAGCCAAAGAGGTCACAGGAACTTTAAGCTAAGATCACAATGTCAATTGTGCACACAGCTGGGGGAGACATGTCATCAAATTATTCACCCCAGCCTGCTCACATTGATTACAATATGTGGAATACAACAGCAGAAAAAGAAGCAAGAGAAAATATACACAGAAGAAGTGAAATAAAAAATAAAAAAAACAAAACGGGAGAAGATCCTGAGGATTCATGTGAGAACAAAAATAGGTTACAAGATGAAACTATTTTTAGGGCCCCATTTAATTGGGTTCCTCACGGAACCATGGATGCCAACCTAAGGATCTTCAGGGAACTGGTCCTAAGAGACATTGATTCATTAGGGAAAAAGTAGTACAGGAAAGGTTGGAATTTGATACGGGAACAATCGTCTGTGCTCTACACGCTGCGAAAGGACTCTAGGCTGGTCATCAAACCTGCCGATAAAGGTGGGGCTGTGGTGGATCAAACCAGAGAACAATATCTGACCTAGGTGTTTGCTTACATCCATAGTAGTGAATGGTATGAAAAACTTGAGCAGAATCCTCAGAATTTTTTACAAGATCATATTGTGTACATTGTTGATGCTGCTTTAAAAGCCAACCATATTACTAAAGCCAAGGCTCGGTTTTTGACCCAAAAGTCTACAAGCAGCCCGTCTTTTTATATTGTCCCGAAGGTTCACAAGTCCATGGTTTCTCTTAGGGGGATGATTTTTGAATCCCTTTCCAAATTCATTGATTATTTCTTTAAACCTTATGTATCCTGGGCTAAATCATATGTACAAGACCCTACACACTTCCCCAGGATTCTTCAAACTCTTAATGTTCAACCCAATGATCTTCTTGTTACCATGGATCTAGAGGCATCATTGTACAGTAACATTCCCCAGGAGAGAGCATTGGACATTATTGACCTCACACTTCAGATGGCATGTGATAACCATAGGATTCCTCAGATACCACGAAGGACACAGTAGCTCAGAAAGGACACATTAGGGGCTGCACAGCTCAGAAAGCCCAAGAAAGGATCACGAAGGGAATTTAAATGTATGTACACAAATGCTAGAAGTTTGAGAAACAAAATGGGAGAGTTAGAGACAATAGCAAGACGCGACCAACTAGAAATCATTGGCATAACAGAAACATGGTGGAATGATGGAAATGAATGGGATACAGTACTGCAGGGATACAAGCTATACAGAAGGGATAGAACAGGGCAAAAAGGAGGAGGTATTGCCCTATATGTTTAAGAAGAAATAGAATCTGTTAGAGAGATGAAGACAGAGGGGAACGGGAAGTTGGAGTCTATCTGGATTAAGATTCCAAGGCAAAATGGTACAGACACAAAAATTGACCTTTATTATCAACCCCCAGGACAGTCGTAGGAGACAGACTCGGAAATGATAGAGGAAATCAAACATGGATGTAAGACAGGCAATGTAATGATCATGGGAGACTTCAACTTTCCAGGCCTAGACTGGAACCTGGGAACCACAAACTGCGGCAAAGAAATAAAGTTCCTAGAAATGATAGGAGACTGCTTCCTAGATCAAATGGTGGCAGAGCCAACGAGAGGGAATGCCACCCTAGACTTGGTCCTAAATGGCATTACTGGTCAGACTAAAGAAGTAGAAGTCACGGTCCCGCTAGGGACGAGCGATCACAACGTGATCAACTTTAAACTTGACATCGGGAAGGGGAAACACATCAAATTCTTAACCACGACCCTCAACTTTAAGAAAGGAAGATATGATAGCATGAGAGCCATGGTAAAAAAACGGCTTGAAAAAGGATGAATGCAATTAAATCGGTGGATCAGGCATGGTCCCTACTGAAAGAAACCATCACGGAAGCACAAAATCTCTACATTCCACAGATATCCAAAAGACGGAAAAATAAATGCAAAGGAGAACCAGCATGGCTTACTAAAGAGGTGAAGGATGCTGTAAGAGAAAATAACTCCTTTAAAAAATGGAAACGTGAAAGAACTATCGAAGCCTAGAACAGCCACAAAAACGATCAGAAGAAATGTCACAAGGTGATGAGGGAGGCCAAAAAGGTCTATGAGGAGAAAATAGCACAAGAGGCCAAAAACTTCAAGCAGTTCTTTAGATACGTAAAAGGGAAAAAACCTGCAAAAGAGGCAGTGGGTCCGCTGGATGACCAGGGAAGAAAAGGGTGCATCAAAGATGACAAACAAATTGCTGACAGACTAAACTCCTTTGCGTTAGTCTTTACGATGGAGGACATTATATCAATACCTGAAACAGTGAAAGTGTTCAAGGGAGAATTAGAGGACAGACTCACCACATTAGAAGTGGATTTGGACCAGATATACTACCAGATCGACAAAATTAAAAGCGACAAATCCCCTGGACCGGATGGAATTCATCCGAGAGTATTGAAGGAGCTGAAGGTGGAAATTGGTGAATTACTGCAAAACCTTGCCAACCTGTCAATTAGAACTGGACAGATACTGGACGACTGGAGGATAGCGAATGTCACCCCAATTTTCAAAAAAGGATCAAGAGGAGAACCAGGCAACTACAGACCGGTGAGCCTTACGTTTGTCTCCAGAAAGATGGTCGAGGCACTGATTAAAGATAGCATAATCCGGCACTTGGATACACACGACCTGATGAGAGCCAGTCAACACGGCTTCAGGAAAGGGAAGTCATGCTTCACGAATTTACTACAATTCTTTGAAACAGTAAATAAACAAATCGATAATGGGGAACCAGTGGACATAATATACCTGGACTTCCAGAAAGCGTTCAACAAAGTTCCACATGAGAGGCTTCTCAGGAAATTACAAAGCCACGGAATAGAGGGGGACATACTAAGGTGGATAGGCAAATGATTGGAAAATAGAATGCAGAGGGTAGGCATAAATGGGAAGCTCTCAGACTGGGAGAAAGTGACTAGCGGTGTGCCCCAGGGCTCGGTTCTTGGGCCCATCTTATTTAATATTTTCATCAACGATCTAGAAGAAGGAACGTCCAGTGAAATCATCAAGTTTGTAGACGATACCAAGCTATGTCGGACAATTAGATCTCAAAAGGACAGCGAGGAACTTCAGAGAGACTTGAGCCAGTTAGAGAGATGGGCATAGAAATGGCAGATGAAGTTTAATGTAGAAAATTGCAAGGTAATGCATTTGGGCAGAAAGAACAAGGAGTATGGGTACAGCATGTCAGGTGCAACTCTGAGTAAGAGTGAACAGGAAAGAGACTTGGGGGTACTGATAGATAGGACCCTCTAACCATCACCACAATGTGCGGTGGTGGCAAAGAAGGCAAATAGAATATTAGGCATGATAAAGAAGGGAGTCACAAGTAGATCGGAGAGGGTCCAACACTGGTCTCCCTATCTAAAGAAGGATATGAAACTGCTCGAGAGGGTGCAGAGGCGAGCAACAAAGCTGGTAAAAGGTATGGAGAACTTGAGCTACGAAGAACGACTTAGAAAACTGGGACTGTTCTCCCTCGAGAAGAGGAGACTGAGAGACTTTTAAAATAATAAAAGGAATCGACAAGATAGAGCGGGACAAAATGTTATTTACGTTGTCAAATGTGACTAGGACAAGAGGTCATGGACTGATGCTGAGGGGGAACAAGCCCAGGACAAATGCCAGAAAGTTCTGCTTCACACAGCGAATGGTGGACACCTGGAATGCTCTCCCGTGGAGATTGCTGTGGAAACCACCATTCTAGGATTTAAGGGCAAGTTAGATGCACATCTCCTCGAAAGGCACCTAGAGGGATACGGGTGATTAAGTTTTCGCCAGGTTACACCTGGCTGGGCCTCCGCGTGATCGGATCTTCGGACTTGATGGACCCAGGGTCTGTTCCGGGGATGGCAGTTCTTATGTTCTTATTTCCTAATGGAATTGTCGACTTTAGTACTACAGAAAAAATTATTTTGAATTTGAAGGTTGTCACACCCACGCCCCTGAGATGCACAGCAAGCCTAAGGGATCGTGACAAAACTTCTGGCCCGGCATGTCCCTTACAACCAAAGGACCCTTCAGGACTTATCCGGCTGGCAAACAGCCTGACAGGGTCATGCAAGAAATGAGTCTAAGTCAGAAATGGCAAAACAATAGCTTTATTTCAGCCACTAGCCAAATGAAAACCATAATACAGGCTTCAGCTTGGCGGTATTAAAAAAATACACTCATTTCATGAAATCATATAATTCTCATACATAGGAAAAACCAAGAATCAAAGTTTCCACATTTGTCAGTAAAGCTTAAACACAGTCCCCTGCTTCTGGACTTTAACAGTAAATTCATAACACAGTCCTCTTCACCAGAGCAGTTAGTTTATATACTTTTAGGCCAGATCATAAAAAGAGGGGTGGGGGGAAACTTACAGCAAACTGGGTAGTATAGCATGAAGGTATATTATATTGCTTCACTTCAGCATAACCTTTCCTTAAGTAAGCTGTTTCTTAATAAGCAGAACTTGTGCTCTGAAACACAGGCCCTGTTAGGAAAAACTGAGAACAGTCCAGCATATAGTGAAGTTTAATTCAGAGCCAACGTTCTGGTTCAGTGCAGAGATTCTAGAGCACGTTTCCTTCTGAAACATTGCTGTGGCAACAATACCCAGCTGTGGGAGAGGAACGTGATTGCCTAGCCTGACTGCTAGCAGGGAAAAATATACAAATGTTGTTTGACTCAAAATTAGGGCTTCAAGGCACAATTCAATGTCCAGAATTCTAGAAGAGGAAAACTAAACTCTCCTCAAAGAAAAAAAAACCATAGCAAACAAGCAGGTTCAGGTCAAATGCACAGCTTACCATATTTTTCGCTCCATAAGACACACTTTTTCCAGCCCAAAAAAGGGGGTGGAAATGTAAGTGCGTCTTATGAAGTGAAAATACAAATTTGTTAAGCCCACTGCTGCATCTTTTTAAACCCCTCCGCCCGCCACCACTGCATCTTTTAAACCCGCCCACCCGCTGCCATTGTACCTGGTGGTCCAGTGTATTTCTTGGCCAGCGGTGCACAGGCCAGAAGCGCAGAGATCAGGTACAAGCCCTCTGTGCTCCCACATGGGCCTGCGCTGATCTCCGAATGGCTACAGTCAGGTATGGGGGGGATGATTTAAGGTACTGGGGGGTACATGGGGGTATGGGAAATGATTTAAGATACTGGGAGGCACGTAGGGGTATGAGGGATGATTTAAGGTACAGGGGATGATTTAAGGTACTGGGGGGTATGTGGCGGATATAGGGTCTGCCTGCCTGTTACTAGGCCTGCCTGCCACTAGGCCTGCCTGCCTGTCACTAGGCCACTAGGCTTGCCTGCTATGTGCCCTGTCCTGGCCCACTGCTAGACCACCAGAGGGGGGGACAGGGTACAGAGCCTGGCAGGGAGGGGGGAGAGGGTGCAGAGTCTGGCAAGGAGTGTGGGGTTGGGTGCAGAGCCTGGAAGGGAGAATTTGGTTCAGAATTTTTTTTTTCTTGTTTTCCTCTTCTAAATCTAGGGTGCGTCTTATGGTCAGGTGCGTCTTCCTTCTGTCTGTGCTCTTAACTGTGTATCCAGGACCAGCTTATCCATTTGCTGTTTTTCTCTCCTTCACTTTCTGCCATACATCCATCTTTGTCAAAATATCAATGGGGGGAAAAAATTAATCACTATTTGTGATTCAGGGTGTACCAAACTGGTTGAATATCAAGAATAAAGGTCACTCCTCTAAAAAAAAAAAATTAACAACCTCGTGCACATGAACATCAGACTTCTCATATATACAGTATAATTCAAAGGCTAAATATGTTCAGAGACATAAGGGCAAAACAAGGGGTATTTATCCCAAGAATATCGCCTCACCACCCAATCATCGCATATGCTTAAAGTGCCTTCAAACACATTTGAGTGCTGTATAAAACAGTTTAATCATTTTCAGAAAGTATTCAATTAGAATGACAAGACAATTAACTTTGTCAGAAGGTCAGACAGGCTAAACCTGTTTCACTCCTGCATCAGGGAGGAGTGACCTTTATTTCTGATATACATCCATCTTTAGCACTAAATTTTAACATTCAACTTTCTTTCATTTTTCTGCTTTCTTCTCAAAATCTACTTTTCCATGTCTTACCATCTATCCATGTGTACCATCTCCTCCCTCTTTCATCTCCCCTACTCGCATATCTATCCATAAGAAGCATTTTTTCTTATCTCTTCCCTGCCACACCCATTTCTGCCTCTGTCTCCCCTTCCCCTCCATCCCTATGCACCATCTCATCCCTCTCCCATGGTCTGGCATTTCTCCTCTCCTTCCTGGTTCATAGACAATTGCGCGCAAGACAATCGCGCGCGGACAAAATCGCGCAGACAACCGAGCGCGAGACAACTGAGCGCAAGACAAATGAGCAAAAGACAATTGAACGTTAAGACAAGTGAGCACAAAGACAACCGAGCGTGAGGCATTTGAGCGCAAGACAATTGAGCGCAAATTATTTTCCAAAATGTGCATGAGCGGGACAACTGAGCGCAAGACAACTCAGCACAAGACAACTCAGCGCAAGACAACTCAGTGCCAGCAACTGAGCGCAAGACAACTCGGCGCAAACAACTGAGCGCAAGACAACTCAGCGCCAGCAACTCAGCGCAAGACAACTCGGCGCAAGCAACTCAGCGCAAGACGGAAGCACGCGCCGAAGAAAAAGGGGGTTTTGTTGGGAAGCCCCAAAGTTTACTTAATACATATCGCGGCGGCATTGTGTGGTGTTTGGAGGGTTGTAACTTCCCTCATTATATTGGAAACTTAACTGTTTCCCTGTTTTTTAGGGAAAAAGTGAAGTTTTCAGTAAAATGTGTGGAGTTACATTCCCCCAAATCCCCCACAATGCCCCCACAACGTGGTGTAATCTGTATAAAGTAAAGTGGGGGTTTTCCCCCCTCCACACCCCCGTCGGAGACCTTAAAAATATAAATTTTGTTCAGCACGTGCCTCCGCGCTGCGCTCAGTTGTCCTGGCATGGTCTTGACCTGACACTGTTAAAGCAGAGATGATAGGAATGGGAGAGGGACAAGGACAACAACATAACTCATAGGGACAGGATGGTGAAATTTAGTTCCTGTGTCCCTGTGTCATTCTCATATTGGAAAAAGAGTTTAATAAATCAAAGTAACAGGGTGGCCAGGTTACCCAGTTCCAGGCTGCAGATTTTGGGATAGTTCTCAGTTTTTGACCCAGGTGTTTTTGTCCCGTTACCAGACACATTCATTGGGGACTGTGAGACCTCTAATAGTGGAAGGTAAATGGGCATAGTGGGTGTTTGCATTGGGGTCATAATGAAATGCCCATAGTCTGATGCCTGCAGTGTCTATTCATCTGATCAATCTGTCAAATGCAAAGTTTCATTATTTCTGTTTGTCTTGCATGATATGTTTGTTGTATGAATTGTTAAAATTTTGTAAAGCTGAATTTGCTTAATAATCTTTACATGACAGAATATATGTTTAAAGTGTTTATGACGATCATTATCTCGTTTTCTTTGTTTGTTTAAATCGTTATTCATGTTCAAACTTACAAGTGTCTTCACGCTCTGTCGTCTTCACGCTCAGTTGTCTTCAGGCCCTACAGAGTTCAAAGATTAAAGACAAGCTTCACTGCACCCCCCCCCCGAATAAAACCCAAACAAAACTGTTCACAATTTGTTTGCAGCCTTCTAGTTATTGATTTTATGAAGTGTCTTAATATGTTAAAAGATAATAATAAACAATTTGTTAAATGGCAACCTTAGTCATTATAAGTCATTATAAGTTCATAATGTCATTGGAGTTTGTGAGTGTAAAATAAATTCTGGAATCAATAGTTGTATTATAATGTTTTTATTTCTGGGTAACTGTATTATTGAAGAAAGCATAATACAGTGAACATATAGAATGGATAACATAGGTCCCCCAGGGCAAAGTTAAATGCAAAGTAAGTATTATTGAACATAAGTAAACATGATGTGAACAGCAAATAATAACATTGAATGATAAAGATCATTATAAGAAGTTTGAAATTGAAAAGACAATTACATGGTCTAAAAATAGGATGATGATGAGGGGGAAAGCATAAATTCACAGAAAGAGAAGTATTCTGTATGCTTGAGATTCAGTGTTTGAACTGGAGGATGTAAAAGATTATATACATACATAAGTATAATACATATACACATATAGAGTACTTTTCTGTCAATGAGAAAGTATTTTTCCTCATCAAGGGCAAGGAATATTAGAGAATTGAACATTCAAAGCAGTCGTAAATTGAAAAGACAATTATTGTTCCACATCCTCACTCTCATCTGAAAAAATAAATGCATGTTGTGTCAGAAGTATATGAAGAACTGTTAATGCTTAAAAAAATTATTAGTCAACAGAGATATTATGACTGCAAGGGTAAGCAAAGGAACATTGTAGAAATTGACAGGGAGTGGATGAAACTCTAGTGCAAAAACCTAAATTCACAGAAAGGGAAGTATCCTGTATGCTTTAGTTATAAAATAGTTAAGCCTTGAGCTTCAGTGTTTGAACTGGAGGATGTAAAAGGCTATGAAAGGCTATTAAAAGATCATATATAGAGATACATACATAAATTTAGTCTATATATACATATTGAGTACTTCTTGTTCAATGCTAAAGTATTGTTCCCCCATCAAGCACAGGAACATTTGAAAAATGGACAGAGTGTGGAGAAAACTGACTCTTTGGCTCTCATTCAGTCAGTGTGTGTGTGTCTGTGTGCAGTGTGAGCCACAATAGTGGTCGCTGAAACAGGGGTGGTTGGTGGTGAGGTACTTAGATTAACTGAGTACTTTGTAAAAATGTCATAGATTCACAGAGAAGATGGCTTCCTATTCCTAATTTGTGTGCACAAACACAAATTCTCCAAGCGGGAAGTACTCTGATTAACTGAGTACATGTCGCTCAATGCTAAACTGCTGTTCCCCATCAAGAGGAAAGTTAGAAATATAGGTGAAATGGACTGGGCCTGGGGGAAACTGGCGCACCTGTTCAATGCTAGTGCCTTGACACTGCACTCAGGAAGTATGTATTAAATACATGCTATTACTTCAGGAGACCAGTGCCCCTGTTTTATTAATGGTAAGTAGTTCTGGATTTAAAGCAAACTAAATGCGCATCTCCTTACAAGAGGCATACAGGGAGATGGGTGACTAAAATTACGCCAGGTGTACACCTTATACATCAATCACATTGTGTGTGCACGAAAGGAAAGATGTTAACATATCACCTCTATGCATTTCATCTAATTTATACTTAAAGGATTAAGAATGATAAGTGTTCTACTCTATTAAAAACATCTCTAAACAAGATAAGCTGTCAATCTTGTAGCATTACAAATTCTACCTAGTTGACACAGCCATGTAACAGCTGCAATCGGCAGCGTTTGTCTTCAATTTCGGGGCCAGTTCCTCCACGGAGCCCCACCGAAACCACCCCTCCCCTCCAGGACTGTTTCAAGAGAAGGACTCCTCCGGGTGAGACTGCAGTTCGGCAGTGCTCAGAGTTCTGACATCAAGCTCTCCCACGGAGCTTTTTTTTTTTGCCAAAATCCCTGCACAAACCTTTTTTTTTCTGTTACAATCTGCATCTGATATATTTCTGCACCTATTGCCTGCTAAAAGAAACACTGATTACTTCATGCTACTACTACTACTACTGCTACTACTTGTTACATTTACATTTACTACTACATTTACATTTACTACATTTACTACTTGTTACATTGCTGCATTTACAACCTGCTACTTATTTTTAACCTACCACCACATGTTACTTGTTACCACAACCTGTCACCACTTGTTATAAGTATAACCGCATGTTAAAACCAGCTACTGCATATCTTAGACTGACACTGCATATATAGCCTGTGCTACTCCTCTACTGTTATCGCATGTTCATCACATGTCTAGCTCTACCACCACTTACTTAGCCTGCTCTGCCCATCACTACTACCTCTTATACAGCCTAGCCCCTCCTAATCTCTCCCACCTCCTGCCTGACAAGCTCTGCCCAAACCCTCTCTCACTATCTCTCCTCGCTCCCACCATGAAGCCACCCTCCTGGCTCCTCCTTCTACTTCTCTGCTCTTTCACCAATACTTCCCACTGCCAAAAATCTCTCCCCCCCAATCTCCCCGACTCCACAATCTCAAACAACACCTGCCCAGGCCTCAGAATCCCCACACTAGAACTCATCACAACAAAAAACACAGAGGAAGAAACCACTCCTCCTTAAAGCCTGTCCCTCCAGCCAACCTACCCAACCTCACCTCTGTCTCTCTCACCCCGGTCCCCACACTCTACTGTAACGCCAGATCAGTCCGCAACAAGACCCAAATAATAAAAGACCTACTTGATGACTTCGATCCAGGTTTCGTGTGCATCACAGAATCATGGATCGGAAAAGACGATACTTTCACACAAAACAAACTCTGCCCCCCTGACTACCACGGCCTCTTCTCACCCAGAATCAACCGGAAAGGAGGAGGTCTGGCTCTGCTTTACAAATCATTCTTCAATGTTCAGCTCCTTGAAAAGGACAGCCATACCTCTCTAGAATTCTTACTAGCTTCAGTTAAAGACGAACTCCACCCCCACCCACTAGGCATCTTGCTTCTTTACCGCCCTCCTATCCCCTGGAATAAATCCTCTGAACTTGTCCTAGAGACTATAGCAAGAGTCTTCCTAAAATTCCAGAGACTACTGATCATAGGAGATATTAACCTCTGCCTTGACGATAACACCAGCAAAGACAAAACTGAATTCAAAGTCTTCCTCACCTCCCTTGGCTTCACCACTCCTCCACCCACACCTACCCATGATAAAGGACATACACTAGACATCATCAGCTTCCTCGACCTGACTGAGCACAAAACTTCTGCCGAAGAGGCCCGCTGGGACTTTGTCCCGTGGTCTGACCACCTTCTAGGCTCTTTCTGCCTCCCCATCTTCATGTCTCATCTAGGTACTCCACCCCGGCCCACAAAATCTATCACCTACTGCAAAAAAATCACGAGCGAATTGTTCTGGACCCAATTTCTTAACCAACTTCCCCCTTCTCCTAAACACACAGACCCAGAGTCCAACTGGCATAATTGGGTTACCCTTTCCGGGACTACCTACCACGCTCTGGCCCCTTTATCTACAAAATCTATCTCCCACTCCCACAAAGTCCCCTGGTACCTTCCATATCACAGGGAACTAAAACAGAATTGTCGAGCCCTGGAACGGAAATGGAAAAAATCAAAATTCCCCTCAGACAAACAATCCTGGCGAGACAACATCAAGTGCTATAACACAATACTAAAAAAAGCAAGAAAGAATTTCTATGGAGATAAAATCACCAGATCAAAAAATCAAAATAGTACTCTGTTCTACATCTGGCGAAACTTAACCTCAAAAAACGACTCCACCTCTCCCCTCTCCCCTCCTTCCGCAAACGACTTAGCCAAATTTTTTTTTTTTCAGTTCAATAGTTTTATTGAATATTATAAGAATTATAAACAGAAAGCAGCTCAAACACATAGAATCATAATAAAAATCATGTATCAAATATTCGTATCTACAATCGTTTGAATAGAACTAGATTAATGAAAAGGATCCAGAGTATCTGGAACTGCTTAGAAAAGGAACAGAAAAAGACAGAGAAACAGGAGGGATAAGAGAAAGAGAGAGAGAGATAAAGGAAGAGAGAGAGAAAGAGAAATAGAGAGAGATAGAGAGAGAGAGAGAGAGAGAGGCAGAAGTGTCTATAGAGCAGAACGAACATATGAATCTAAGAATGACCAAGGTGATTTGTTTCGTGTCAAGTTTGTGGAGGATCGAGAAAACAATTTCTTCTCATATGCATAAGATTCAAATTTGTGGTACATACTTAAAGAGTTCCACCAGAAGGTGTAGTCTAGTAATGAGGATGATTTCCAGTTTTTCAGAATATGCATTAGAGCTGTCACAAACATGGTGTCAATGAGTTTAGGCGGGCAGTTTGATTGTGCAAAACATGGGTGTTGAGAACGAAGAATTATAATGTCCATGGAGATCACTTCTGAACATTTAGTAATAGATTTTATGGTATCCCAAATACGAAGCCAAAAGGAATGAACCATATTGCAGTGGAAAAGCATGTGATCGAGAGTTCCGGGTGCTTTCAGACAGTTCCAACAGGTAGAGTCTTGTTGTAGATTCGCTTTCCACATACGATATGGAGTCCATACTGCATTCCACATAACAAAGTACAAAGTACATTGATTGCGAAACTCTGGATGATAAAAGAGGACGATTTGTGGAAGACCAGAAGAGTTCCCAATCTATTTCAGAAAGCGTGGTTTTCAAAATAGAGTCCCAATGGCTCATAGATTGAGATGAAAAAGTGAAGAAGTGATCTCTTAGTATACCATAAAAAAGAGATATTGCCTTACCCTTCAGTAAAGCCAGAGTAGACCAATGACGAACAGTATGAATAGAGGTCATAAAGTCAGGGCGTGTATGTATATTAGCTAATATTCCAGTAAGCATAAGCCATTGTGAACGTACAGAGGATGGGAGTGAGTATGTGGAACGGAAAATATCAACGGGGACAAAAGAATTAGAGGAGACCAATTGATGAACAAACCACACACCCGCCCGCTGCCACCTCTTCCATGAGAGGGATCTTCCGCTGATCTGAATTTTAGAGTTATTCCAAAGGGACATGAGTGGGCCTTCATCAGCGTGAATCTCAGCCGCTGCATCTAATAGGCGTAAAGCATGCTGCGTTGCACATAATAAAGAATACCTTCTCAAGTGTCTAGGTATTGATACTGTAAGAAAGCACGAGACGTGCAGTGGTGTACATAAAAAGCGTTCCATTTCAAACCATGCTGGTTGATCTTGAGGGTTCGAATCAACTATCCATTGAGCTCCATATTTGGCTAATGATGCAATATAATAGTAGTAAAAATCTGGTAGATTTAGGCCGCCATTAATCTTAGAGGCCTTCAGCTTGGCGAGAGCAATACGAGGTTTTTTCTTGTTCCAAATAAATTCAGAAATTTTCATATTAAGCCAATGAAAGAATTTTTTCCGGCATAAAAGGGGAAGCATAGAAAGAATGTAATTAATTTGTGGAGCCAGAGTCATTTTAATGGAGGCTATTCTACCCCACCAGGACAGATAAAGCGGGGACCACCGCGTTGTAGTATTTAAAACTAAATTTTTGATTTTGGATATGTTAAGATCCTGAGCATGATCTGGATCTTTATGAATTAGGATTCCCAAATATTTCACAGCTCCTTGTGACCATGGAAAAGAGAAATGAGCTAGATCTGAGAAGGAAATATGGTCATTGAGAGGAAAGATCTCCGACTTCTCCCAATTGACAGAGTATCCCGAGAGACGAGAATATTGGGAAACTATGCAAATGAGATGGGGTAGAGAGACAAGAGGATCTCTGAGAAAGAGGAGAACGTCATCGGCATAAGCTGCCAATTTAATGTCTCGATTGAATGAGGGAATACCTTTTATTAGGGAACACTGTCGGATAGCAGATAATAGAGGTTCCAATGCTAAATCAAATAATAATGGTGAAAGGGGACAGCCTTGACGGGTACCTCTATGAAGGGAAAATCTATTAGAGAGAGAATTATTAATCAGGATACGGGCCGTGGGTTGACGATATAATGTTTCTATCCAATTTGTGAAAAAGGAACCAAAGTTGTACCATTTCAGTACTCGGAATAAGAAAGGCCACTCCACTCGGTCAAAGGCCTTTTCAGCATCGATGGCCAGGCCAATCACAGGCTCCGACATTGTTTTGGCATGAGCATTTATATGATGAAATAAACGTAAATTATCTCCTATATATCTTTGTTTGATGAATCCCGTTTGATCTTTATGTACGAGGGTTGGGATCACTGTGGTAAGTCTTAGTGCTAGAATTTTCGCCATGATTTTGTAATCCAAATTGAGGAGAGAGATAGGACGAAAATTTTTAACCAAAGTAGCAAATTTTTCAATGAAAAGATTTCCACCATAAGGAGCTCTTTCCCCTCAGCAGTCTCTTACAATTCTCTTCCTCCCAATGACTCAAACCCTATCCCAGCGGCTAGATCTTGGATGACATTTGAACCCATATCTGAACCCCAGATCTCTAAACTCTGCCTCAGACTGAAATCCTGCAAATGCATCTTAGATCCTTTCCCATCCCACCTTTATGAAAACATTCCTGCACAGGCCATCTCCTCCCTTACGAGACTCATTAACTCTGCTCTACTATCAGGCTTGTTCTCCACAAAAATGGGCCACATTGCCTTGTCACCTATTCTGAAAAAAGCCGATCTCGACCCCTCCCTACCATCAAACTACCGTCCCATAGCAAATATCCCTCTACTTACCAAACTTCTAGAAACCATAGTTACTTCCCAGCTCTCCTCCTATCTCGAGAGATTCTCCATTCTTCACCCCTACCAACATGGCTTCAGACCCTGCTTTAGCACTGAATCCTTTCTAGTTTCCCTAATTTCAAAGGTACAATAACTACACTCACGTAACAAATTCGCTGTCCTATTACAATTCGATCTTTCCGCTGCTTTTGATGTCCACCACGACATACTACTTTACCAACTGTCCGAGATTGGAATCGACTCTACCGTCCTAATGTGGTTCTCAAACTTCTTACGCTCCCGTTCCTACACCATCAACACAAATGGCACCATGTCCACTTCTTGGACTCCATCTTGCGGTGTCCCTCAAAGATCACCCCTTTCCCCTATTCTCTTTAACATCTACATGTCCTCCCTGAAACGCTTTCAACTATCCCCCCTGGAAACAATCTACACTTATGCAGATGACATCCTTGTCCTCCTTGAGACTGACCAGAACCTCACCAACCTCCACGAAAACATTACAGCTTGCATAATGAGACTCCGTGCCTGGTCCCTCTCAGTACAGATGAAACTAAATGAATCTAAAACAAAACTACTCTGGCTCGGCCCAAAATTTGAACACCTGCCCACACTTCTCGCACTACCCACAGGCGATACACTACAGCTCGAATTCTCATGCAAGGTCCTTGGTATCACTATCGATTCCTCTCTCTCCCTCAATGACCACCTCAACTCCTTGGCAAAATCATGCTTTTTCAGCCTTCACATGCTGAGGAAAGCTAGATCCTACTTCAGCCAATAACACTTTGCCATCCTTGTCCAATCCGTCATCCTCTCCAAACTAGATTACTGCAATGCCATCTACTTAAATCTATCAAAAAAAAGTATTCTAAGACTCCAGCTAATCCAGAATACTACAGCCAAACTGATCTTCTCAAAACGCAAATCTGACCATGCCTCCCCACTCCTTGCCAAACTTCACTGGCTCCCAATAATCTCCAGAATCCATTTCAAATGTTCCTGCCTGGCTTTCAAGATCATTCACGGAATCCTCCCTCCTCTTATCCCACTGTCTTTCAACTCCTCCAGTCCCGACTCCTCCAGAACTGCCCAAAGGCTTAAACTAGTCTTCCCCTCTCCACCCGGCATCCACTATGCAGGCAAACTGGGAAAATCCCTTCTCTTCAAAATCACAGGTCTTTGGAACGACCTCACCACCCCGCTGCGGAACCTGAGCTCCCTTCAGTTATTCCGCAAACAACTTAAAACCTGGCATTTCAGCAAATTGTAGCTCTAGCCTTCCCCCCCTTTCTCTCCCCCCTTCTACACATAAGTTCATGTAATCCTTTTTCTTCTTTTCTACCCACTATTTTAAGTTCTTGTAAATCGTGTCGAGCTCCATACTCATGGGGATGATGCGGTATATAAACTTAAGGTTTAGATTAGATTAGATACGGTTTGCATTGATCCTGTACGCAGTTGTCCTTTATTTTCAATAAACTGTATATTAAAATGTCTTTTTAAAAGTATCATAGATATGATGTCACATTTTTCTGATCATCAAAGGAGAGCTGGCAAGTTCAGACATGGGAGCTGAGACGGTAGGAGGCAGGCGAGTCATGATGCTGGAGAATTCAATTGTGAAGTTGTAGTCACAGCTGCTGCGACACAGGAGGCTGGAGGGCAAAGAAAACATTGTGGTCAGGGAGGAGAGAGAGAGGGAGGTTGAGGGAGGGAGAGAGAGGGAGAGAGGGAGGGAGAGGGTGAGGTAGAGAGAGCCACTCACAGGAGGACTAAAGATCCCACGATACAGTAGGAGGCAGGCGAGTCATGATGCTGGAGAATTCAATTGTGCAGTTGTAGTCACAGCTGCTGCGACACAGGAGGCTGGAGAGCAAAGAAAACACTGTGGTCAGGGAGGAGAGAGAGAGGGAGGTTGAGGGAGGGAGGGAGAGAGGGAGGGAGAGGGTGAGGGAGATAGAGCCACTCACAGGAGGACTGAAGATCCCACGAGACGGTAGGAGGCAGGCGAGTCATGATGCTGGAGAATTCAATTGTGAAGTTGTAGTCACAGCTGCTGCGACACAGGAGGCTGGAGGGCAAAGAAAACTTTGTGGTCAGGGAGGAGAGAGAGAGAGGGAGGTTGAGGAAGGGAGGGAGAGAGAGGGAGAGAGGGAGGGAGAGGGTGAGGGAGAGAGAACCACTCACAGGAGGACTGAAGATCCCATGAGACGGTAGGAGGCAGGCGAGTCATGATGCTGGAGAATTCAATTGTGAAGTTGTAGTCACAGCTGCTGCGACACAGGAGGCTGGAGGGCAAAGAAAACACTGTGGTCAGGGAGGAGAGAGAGAGGGAGGTTGAGGGAGGGAGGGAGAGGGAGAGAGGGAGGGAGAGGGTGAGGGAGAGAGAGCCACTCACAGGAGGACTGAAAATCCCACGAGACGGTAGGAGGCAGGCGGGTCATGATGCTGGAGACTGTAGGTGGAGTGGGGTGGGTAAGTTGGGAACGGATGTGAAGGGGGGAGTGTGGAGAGGGGTGGATGAAAAGGGGAGGAAGAAGGGGAGGGAGTTGTTTTTTATTTTTTTGTATTTTTTGTGGGAGGGCTAAGGGCAGGAGGGGGAGGGAGTGAAGCAGGGGGGAAGAAGGGGAGGGAGTTGTTTTTTTATTTTTTTGTATTTTTTCTGGGAGGGCTAAGGGCAGGAGGGAGAGGGAGTGAGGCAGGGGGGGAAAATGGGGAGGGAGTTTTTTTTTATTTTTTCTGGGAGGACTAAGGGCAGGAGGGGGAGGGAGTGAGGCAGGGGGGAGAAGGGGAGGGAGTTGTTTTTTAAATTTTTTGTATTTTTTCTGGGAGGGCTAAGGGCAGGAGGGGGAGGGAGTGAGGCAGGGGGGGAAGAAGGGGAGGAAGTTGTTTTTTTATTTTTTTGTATTTTTTCTGGGAGGGCTAAGGGCAAGAGGGGGAGGGAGTGAGGCAGGGGGGGAAGAAGGGGAGGGAGTTGTTTTTTTATTTTTTTGTATTTTTTCTGGGAGAGCTAAGGGCAGGAGGGGGAGGGAGTGAGGCGGGGGGGGAGAAGGGGAGGGAGTTTTTTTTTTATTTTTTTGTATTTTTTCTGGGAGAGCTAAGGGCAGGAGGGGGAGGGAGTGAGGCGGGGGGGAAGAAGGGGAGGGAGTTTTTTTTTTTATTTTTTTGTAATTTTTTCTGGGAGGGCTAAGGGCAGGAGGGGGAGGGAGTGAGGCAGGGAGGGAAGAAGGGGAGGGAGGAGTGGTGACAAGAGGGTGCAGCTCCCTCGGTAATAGCGGGAGCCACTCACGGGGTAGGCGGGGTGGGAGGGGCACCACGAAGTGCTGCAAGCAAGACCTGTAGTGCCCCTGTCACATCACGGATGTTTCGGACGGACTCCTCAGCAAAGTCTTGCATGTGCTCCACCCCTGCTAAGATGGTAACCACCGCCGTGTAAATGTCCTCCATTGTTAAAGAACTGGGCGGAGTATCTGTGTTTGTGGCAGCGTGAGCCACAATAGTGGTTGCTGCAACAGGGGTGGTGGCCGGTGCAGGGTTGGTCCCACAATCTCTGGTGGTGGGTCGGAGGGGGGAAAAACAGGTGGAATAACGGTTGGGGCTTTGAATGGGGAGGGGGGATGTTGACATAGGCGGGGAAGAGGAGGGGGATGCCAATATATCTGCAATGAAAAAGAGCATTAAAAGCAGGTGGACATTGAAAAGACAATTACGTAGTCAGAATGGTCTTGGCAGATAAAGTGTACAGTGGAAGCATCTATGAGACAAACTTGGTTCTTTTTGTTACATATGAATAAACCTAAGCATTTGATATTATATTAAGAAAATTCAAGTGATGTCTTAAATCTTAAATGTGTTTATTAATTGTACACTTGATGTACGTTTTAAAAATGAATAAAAGATTTTAAAATACAAAAATTACAGAATCAAAATATCGGAACACTTACCGGACTGGACAGAGAGGTCGCTAAATCTGTCCAGGATGGGGGTTGAGGCAGGACTCATGGAGGTACGTGGGAGGGCTGGGGGAGAGGTGATGACAGAGGGTCGAATTTCAGGGAAAAGTTGAAGGCAGAACTGAGGTTTAGGGGGTGGGAGGGAGGGGGAACTGGGCATTGGGAATGAAGGGGCAGGGCAGGGTTTGGGGCGTTTTCTTAGGGGGATCCTAGAGGGTGGTCTAGGGCGTCAGTGGGGGGAAGTGGGATGAGACTGGGTGGAGGTGGAAGGGGGTTAGGACGTTGGACGGGGCTGGGCAGAGGTGGAAGGGGGTTGGGATGTTGGACGAGGCTGGGCAGAGGTGGAAGGGGGTTGGGACATTGGACGGGGCTGGGCAGAGGTGGAAGGGGGTTGGGAAGTGGGGCGTCTGCGGGGGATAAGGAACGGCCGGTCAGGGATAGGGGCATCTTCCTCTTCCTCCTCTTCTTCCTCCTCCTCCTGATCCTCCTCCTCATCTTCTTCCTCACTCGCATCTGAAGACATAAATACATGTAGTAGTGTCAGAAGTATATGAAGAACTGTTAATGTTTAAAATACATTATTAGTCAACACAGATATTATGACTGCACACCTTATACCCACCCGATATTTTACTGTAACATACCTGGGGTGTTGTCCAGATTGCGCCGGACAGCCTGCACCCATGCAGGGTAATGTAGCCTGAGCTCTCGGGCCTTTTTCTTCAAATCCTCAACCTATTATATAATGGAGAGACATGAGTGAGCCATGATATATATATATGGGATATGTTAAAGCAAGGGTAGGCAACTTCAGTCCTCGAGTCCCATATTCCAGTCCGGGTTTCAGGATTTCACCAATGAATATGCATTGAAAGCAGTGCATGGAAATAGATTCCAAGCATATTCATTGTGGAAATTCTGAAAACACGACTGGAATACAGTTATTTAACTCAAATAAGTAAATGAGAGACACCATTATCAACTGCGCAATTTTTCAGCAGATGCATGATGATGCAGTGCGCGATTTCATGAGATGTGTATCCATTTTTGCCTTCCGCGCAAAAAAAAAAATTTCTCCGCGCCAATTTGTCAGCGCGCAATTGTCTATGTACCAACATGTATTTGATAAATACTTACGGAGAGCGGTGTTATAGCACGGGCGTTGAATAGGTGCGCCAGTTTACCCCAGGCCCTGTCCATTTCACCTATATTTCTTCTTTTCCCCTTAACGGGGAAAAGCAGTTTAGCATTGAGCGTGAAGTACTCAGTTAATGTGAGTACTTCACGCTTGGAAAAGTTGGGCTTCCGCCCACGGAAACCTGCATAGGATGCCATCTTCTCTGTGAATCTATGACGTTTTTGCAAAGCTTATATACCAGTCACATGACCGATGGTGTGTGAATATCGTGAGATTTCCCCTTTTCAGCGCTGCTATTGGTTATCTAAAACATGTGTTATATGGTTAATCATCAAACAGATTTTACTTAATTGTAGTGATGAAATGCGCATATTAATTGAGTATGTGTGAATTTTATAGTATATAGTTTTGTAGTACTTGATTGAAACACAATTAGCGTTAGCATGGCGCGCATATGTGTTGAAACGCGTGATGACATCAGCATGTCTCCATTAGTGCATAATGATGACGTGTGTCATCATATTAAAGTTATAGTACTTTTTCGCGCAATTGACGGGTTAGTTTCCCAGCACGCAATTGATGGGTTTTAGTATAATGAGCGCAAGTGAAAACTGCACGGACGAACAGAGTTAATGGGAAATCTGAATAAATGGTGACATTTGTAAATGCGGGTAGGAGGGCCTAATTGCACATGCGCATATGTTCAATGTATGCATGTGCTGACCTATTGATCCTAAATATTCAAATGTGAGTCGCGCCGATATGAAAGTGCAGCGTACATGAGAAAAGGCTTTATCAAATACTGGCAATAATCTTTTATTTATTGCATACGCAAAAGGATTGGGTGCAAGTCAAATGCGTGAGAGATTGACGCATCCGCGCATGTGCAGCTATAACAGTGTTTGCATATGGGAAACACATAAGAACTATAAAATTATATTAATTTTAAAAAGATCAGCGAGTCATGAGCAAATTATTTTAATGATTACACATCATTTTCTACTCATAATATATTAATACAGTCATACATCACATATTTTAGGGAAGAGGGATGCGGAGGAAATACATTACTGCTCAGTGCAGTAAGTAAGATGCTGCCTTTTCTATTTACACTTATGTTGATTACTAAACATCATGTTTTCCATAATGATCGTTGTTGTCAATAAATGGATAGAGGTTTAATGGGATGTGCACAGCTGTTATGGGATGCATTACTTTAACTGGTCTTTTATAAATAATTGCATTAAAGTATCTGGACAAAAACCAATTACAGAGGATGGGGTATATTTTACAACCTTATATAGGTATCATCACACTAAGGTATGTATTGGGTCGTTCGTTCTTAGCTTTGTCCTAAAGTTAACTGACCTAATGTTAACATGAAAATGGAATCTAAGTCACTCTGCACTGATAATATGCCAACAGGTCAATTGTACAGGAGATGATTTAACCTATATAAATCATGGAATTTAAAATTCTTATTTTTCTATTGGAATTGTGAACTTATTTTCTCTGCTAATGTCTTAGAAGTTTCAAGCATCAAATAGCATATTCCTTTTCTGCCTTCTGATGCATTCAATTGGACTTTAAACTAGAGCAAAGTAATAAAATTTGTAGATGACACCAAGCTATTCAATGGGGCTAGGATTAAAGAGGACTGTGAAGATTTACAAAGGGATATTTGGAGCATTGAGGTTCAGCATCTCAATGGCCAAGAATTTGTTGTTGGATGAAGAGATGATCAATGTTTGCAACTATGAGACAAACGTGGGTTGTTATTTAACATAGAGAATCTTGGACACCAGTTATATATTATTATTCATTCTAGGATAAAGTAGCATTTGAAATGATGGGAGGGAAGGGAGGTAATTCCATGTATCCTAAAATGAAATGGAAAGATTGGCCAATTATATATTTAATGATGTCAGAATAAATATGATTTGAAGAAATGTTATTCATTTTTTAATCTTACATCAAGTGTTCCAATAATAAAACATTTTAATTTAAATGCATCACTTGCAATTCTTTCTAACAGTTAATTGTTTCCATTGTGTCCTTACTTGTTATTTAGTGGGATAGTACAATAAAAAATTACATTTAATGGCATGGTTATTAATGTCATACTAACATAAAGAAAACAACAAAATGTTTTAACCATTGGTAAATGTTTATTAAAATATTGCATATGTGATAAACATGTAATACACATATGTTCAAATGTAGTGTCAAGAACACAAAATCTTTCAGTTCACTATTCATGATCTTTTATGTACAACATGCTGAATTGTTTATAAAGTCTTTATTCATTTTAAATCATTAACAAGTGTGCAATAATATATCCATTAAAGGTTGGCACAGCAGTTAAACATCAGTGAGAGTGAGTAAGTGAGGAGGATGTGGTTATAGCAGTGAAACAACATCATGAGCAAATTAACAGACAGTTTAAGTGAAACAGTTGAAACAACAGTTAGCAGGCCTCTGGCTGTCTGGCCCACCAAAAGGAGTGGGGGACATAGACAATTTAAAGTGTCTCATCTGTTCATGCACCATGTGTGGAAAATAAACATTTTGCTATCAGATCCTTGAAAAAGAAAGACCATACACACCCTTCAAATTAAATGAGCAACATTGAAAGGGTAGAAAGAGGGAAGGAGCTTAACACTAGCTATCCCTGAAGCCGCTCAATCCAAGACACCATCTGACCTACCCTACGTGAAGGAAAAAGCCTTTGAACACCACCCACAACACCTTGAAAATGTCAAAGCGAGTACAGTATGCTTGAGTGGGTTAAATTGCTCGGCATAAAAAACCTTCACGCTTCACACATGTCAGAGCAGTGGATACTAGGATAGGTAGGGGCCAGAGGAGGGCTTCAGGGAAACTCCTGGGGGAGAGATCCTGAGCGCAACAGTTTGCAGGCCTCTAGCTTGGGAAGACATTCCTGCTTGGGGGACTCTGCTTCTGGGTTCTAGAAAGGCCAACACCTGACTGCCACCATCAGGTTTGCACCTCTATTATGTACAACATGCTAACGTTGGCAGAGGAGTTAACCAACAGTAGTGGGAGTGAGTGAGAAAGATATTGGCAGAGCAGTTAACCAACATCTGTGGGAGTGAGAGCAACAGTTGGCAGAGCAGTTAACCAACAGTAGTGGGAGAGAGTGAGAAAGATATTGGCAGAGCAGTTAACCAACATCTGTGGGAGTGAGAGCAACAGTTGGCAGAGTAATTAACCAACAGTAGTGGGAGAGAGTGAGAAAGATATTGGCAGAGCAGTTAACCAACATCTGTGGGTCTGAGAGCAACAGTTGGCAGAGCAGTTAACCAACAGTAGTGGGAGAGAGTGAGAAAGATATTGGCAGAGCAGTTAACCAACATCTGTGGGTCTGAGAGCAACAGTTGGCAGAGCAGTTAACCAACAGTAGTGGGAGAGAGTGAGAAAGATATTGGCAGAGCAGTTAACCAACATCTGTGGGTCTGAGAGCAACAGTTGGCGGAGCAGTTAACCAACAGTAGTGGGAGAGAGTGAGAAAGATATTGGCAGAGCAGTTAACCAACATCTGTTCCTGCACCATGTGTAGAAAACAAACATTTAGCTTGCAGACCCTTAAAAAAGAAAGACAACACACCCTTCAAATTAAATGAGCAACATTTAAAGGGTATAAAGAGGGAAGAAGCTTAATACTGGCTATCCCTGAAGCCACTCCATCTAAGACACCATCTGACCTGCCCTACGTGAAGGAAAAAGCCTTTGAACACCACCCACAACACCTTGAAAATGTCAAAGCCAGTACAGTATGCTTGAGTGGGTTACCTTGTTCGGCATAAAAAACCTTCATGCTTGGCACATGTCAGAGCAGTAGAGGAGGGCTTCAGGGAAACTCCTGGGGGATAGCTCCTGGACGCAAGAGTTAGCAAGCCTCTAGCTGTCTGGCACACCAAAAGGAGAGGGGGACATAGACAATTTAAAGTGTCTCATCTGTTCATGCACCATTTGTGCTTGGGAAGACATTCTTGCTTGGGGGACTCTGCTTCTGGTTCCTGTAAAGGCCAACACATGACTGCCACCATCAGGTTTGCACCCTTGTCAACCCATTCTGGGTCCTTGTCTTTTTCTACATCTCATGGTTTCAGAGACAGCACCTGACTGACATTCCTGCTTATGTACTTTCTGGGCCACCAAAAACAAGGGAGGAAATGTACAATTTCAAGTTTTTCAAATTTTCCTTAACACTGGCTATCCCTGAAGCCGCTCCATCCAAGACACCATCTGACCTGCCCTACATGGAGGAAAAAGCCTTTGAACACCACCCACAACACCTTGAAAATGTCAAAGCGAGTACAGAATGCTTGAGTGGGTTACCTTGCACGGTATAAAAAACCTTCACGCTTGGCACATGTCAGAGCAGTGGATACTAGGATATGTAGGGGCCAGAGGAGGGCTTCAGGGAAACTCCTGGGGGAGAGATCCTGAGTGCAACAGTTTGCAGGCCTCTAGCTTTCGGGCCACCAAAAGGAGAGGGGGACCAGTGGCATACCTAGGGTATGTGGCACCCGGGGCCCATAATTTTTTGACACCCCCCCACGTAAAAAAATATTTTTTGTAATAACCATGAAACTGAATAAATGGTCATAATAGAAACAGGCAGTGAAAATTTTCTTTTATTGAACCTCATATATGTAACCATTATTCCAAACATACCATAACATAACATAAATTATGTCTGAATTGTCATGACATCAGAAGTACATATGGAGTAGTTGCAGGTGATGCTTGGGACAGTTCTAATTGTGTTAGTTAGGTTTTATGTGTTTTTTGAATAGAAGGGTTTTTATTTCTTTTCTGAAGGTTTTGTAGTTTGTGGTCGAGGTCAATAGGTTGTAGAGTTGGGGGTCGAGTGTTGCAGCTCGAATGGCTAGGAGGTTGTCAAACTGTTTTTTTCTTTTGATGTTTTTGGTTGGAGGATGTGTGAATGGTGCGTGACTTCTATTCCGCCTGTACCTTGCAGTTCTAAGCGGATTACAGAGTAAGATAGCTGGACATTTCCAGGAATTTACAAATAACAGTATAAGGTAGCTGGACATTTCCAGGAAGTTACAATTTACAGTATAAGATAGCTGGATAACAGTATAAGTTAGCTGGACATTTCCAGGAAGTTACAATTTACAGTATAAGATGGCTGGACATTGCCAAGAAGTTGCCTTTTAGGGGATGATTACATAGTAGATGCAGGGGACGCTTATATAGTGGATGCTCTGTCTGGTTGAGGTGGATTGAATTATTTAGCTGAAGAAATTAGTTACCCCCTCCCCCCCATTCCACACACATTAATTCTCTTCTATTTTTGTTCCCATTAAAAAAACACTGATAAGTTCTCAGAAAAAAAATACATTAAAATAAGAAGTGAAAACAAAGGCCCCTACAGATGAGAACATAACATAAGAATAGCCTAACTGGGTCAGACCAATGGTCCATCATGCCCAGTAACCCATTCTCATGGAAGCCAATCCAGGTCACTAGTACCTGGTCAAAACCCAAAGAGTAGCAACATTCCATGCTACCGATCCAGGGCAAGCAGATGTTTCCCCCATGTCTTAATAACAGACTATGGACTTTTCCTCCAGGAATTTGTCCAAACCTTTCTTAAAACCAGCTACGCTATCTGCTTTTACCATAACTTCCGGCCACTTCATTTTTAAGCTGAGATCTTTCCTTCCAAACAGAGACTTTGCTAGATGTCAAATACAGCACAAGGTAACTTCACATGGACTTAGCTGTGCAGGAAATGTGAATCTCCTCATACATCCACCATATAGTGCAAAAATATGCAAAGGTCTGTTTTTTTCTTTCAATCACTACATAGACTAATGCCACACAAGCAGCGCTGTTACAAACATATTCTGTAGGTCAGTGCTAAGGTTAACAAAGTTTCTTCCTTGGACCAGAAGGAGATACTGACAAACCACTGGAAGAGATCCCAAAACAACTACCCAGGAACAACACCTAAAGACCCACTCAGTGTGTGAACCAGTTGAGTGGAGTGGACTAACTGGGGGGTGGAAATGGGCCCGGAGTTTGCTCAGCAGAATTTCCCAGATCACCTCTTCCTCTCAACACACCGGGTAGGCCAGCAATGTTATAAACTTTATAAAACACATTATTATATTTTTTTATAAAGCACATATTTTAACTGAACTCTCTGACATCCTCAGCCTTGCCATTCACAAAAATAGAAGGAAGAAAAGTTCCCATTTCCTGCTGTCTCATGTCCCCGGGATATACAATATTTTTCTTCTGCAGAGTGCAGACCCTTCAAAAATCTGACCAAATCCTCATTTCACTTGCATTATAAAGTACTGAGGATGCCATTTCTCCCCAATCCCAGGTCCTAAAGTCTAAGACAGTAGCGCAAACTAGTGCTGCCAGATTCAGGAAAAAAATTTCGATTCAGCCTATTGAATTGGTTTATCGATTCGATTTTCCTGCCCAATTGGGTGTTTTTTCAAACATTCTGGTGGGTTTATTTTATAGCATTTTCACCCCCCTTTGGCTTCTCCTAACCACACTGGCTCTGTGGTGTAAATAAAATAAAGAAACAAAAAGGACTTTTCATCTCTCTGTTAAATCCTAGCTCACGTTTGCGGTCTAACACCAGCTCTGGCAGGATATACATTTCAAATCTGACATATTGTAATCACAAAAAATAAAATAAAATTAGTTTTTCTACCTTTTTGTTGCCTGGTTATTTTTCAAATCTTGTTGGTCCAAGGCTCTGGTTGTCTTCTGATAACTTGCTTGTCAGGGTCTCCTTCTTTCTTCTTTCTCCATGCTAACCATCCACCTGCCATCTCTGTCCTCCCCTTCCGTTTCCCTTCCCTCCCCCGGATGTCTGGCATCTTTCCTTTTTTTGTCTCCCTCCACAGATCCACCTTTTCTTAACTACCCTTTCATCCAGCAGCTCTCCCTCCTTCCCCACCACCCCAGGGTCCACCATCTCTCCCTTTCTTTTCCAAACTACCCTCCTAATCAGTATCTCTATCCCCCCTCCACACCAACCCTTGTGTCCAACTTCTCTCCCTTTCTGTTCCATCCCTCCCTAAAACCCATGTCCATCACCTCTCTCTCTCCTCTATTTTCAGACCCATTATTTCTTCCCACCCACAGACTGGCATATGCACGTCTCTTTGAACCCCTCCCCCTTCCCTCCGTGTACTTCTACACCAGGGCTCCCCCTCCCCTGAAGGCCTGTCCCCCCCTTGAAGGCCTGCCTGTCTGCTCCCCTTGAAGGCCTGCCCCCTTGAAGGCCTGCACCCCCCCCCGAAGGCCTGTCCCCCCCTTGAAGGCCTGCCCCCCCTGAAGGCCTGCACCCCCCCGAAGGCCTGCACCCCCCTTGAAGACCTACACCCCCCTCGAAGGCCTGTCCCCCCCTTGAAGGCCTGCCTGTCTCCCCCTTGAAGGCCTGCACCCCCCCCCGACGGCCTGTCACCCCCCCGAAGGCCTGCCTGTCTCCCCCCTCCACAAGGTCTGCCTGCCCGCCCCACCCTGAAGGCCTGCTGCCCCCCCCCCACTCCCTCGAAGGACCACTCGGCCCCACCACCACCACCACGAAGCACTGCTCATTCCTCCGGCCTCCCCGCTTCATTTCCCTGGGGAAACAGCCTGCAGCAAGATCGCGCGATGCCAGCTATATTTGCTTGCTTCGGCTGTTTCCTCCGCCGCGGTCCCGCCCCTCCTCTGACGTCAGAGGATGGGTGGGACCGTGGCGGAGGAAACAGCCGAAGCAGGCAAAGATCGCTGGCATCGCGATCTTGCTGCAGGCTTTTTCCAGACGCGACACCCGGCGCAGGGGGGGAGAGAACCGGACCGGACCGGGAACACCCCCTCAGGGCTTGGCACCCAGGGCGGACCGCCCCCCCATGCCCCCCCCCCCCTTGGTACGCCACTGCATCCTGGCATATCCTGTGCTTCTGATGAGGAAAGAGTGCATGGAATGGATGTTTTTTGCCTTATAGGTGGTTGAGGATGCTGAAATCAGTTAGATGCAGCCCTTCCTGGGGTCAGAATTGCAGGATCCTGGTACATCCTGACACATCCTGGCATATCCTGTGCTTCTGATGGGGAAAGAGTGTATGGAATGGATGTTTTCTGCCTTATAGGTGGTTGAGGATGCTGAAATCAGATAGATGCAGTCTTTTCTGAGGGCAGAATTGCAGGATCCTGACAGATCCTGCTAGATACTGGATATCCTGCAAATCCTGCACATCCTGGCATATCCTGTGATTCTGATGGGGAAAGAGTGCATGGAATGGATGTTTTCTGCCTTATAGGTGGTTGAGGATGCTGAAATCAGATAGATGCAGGATCCTGACAGATCCTGCTAGATCCTGGATATCCTGCAAATCCTGGCATATCCTGTGATTCTGATGGGGAAAGAATGCATGGATGGATGTTTTCTGCCTTATAGGTGGTTGATGATGCTGAAATTAGATAGGGAACCCTTCCTGGGGTCAGAATTGCAGGATCCTGGTACATCCTGACACATCCTGGCATATCCTTTGATTCTGATGGGGAAAGAGTGTATGGAATGGATGTTTTCTGCTTTATATGTGGTTGAGGATGCCGAAATCAGATAGATGCAGCCATTCCTGGGGACAGAATTGCAGGATCCTGACAGATCCTGCTAGATCCTGGATATCCTGCAAATCCTGCACATCCTGTGTTTATGATGGGGAAAGAGTGTATGGAATGGATGTTTTCTGCCTTATAGGTGGTTGAGGATGATGAAATCAGATAGATGCAGGCCTTCTTAGGGTCAGAATTGCAGGATCCTGGTACATCCTGACACATCCTGGCATATGCTGTGCTTCTGAATGGGAAAGAGTGCATGGAATGGATGTTTTCTGCCTTATAGGTGGTATAGTGTCCTGAAACCAGATAGATGCTGCCCTTCCTGGGGTCAGAAGTGCAATATCCTGATACGGAATATTGTGCACCTTTCCCTAGCCCTCTATGTTTAAAGAGGGCAGTCTGCTCTTACTTCCAGCGTGTTCTGTCAACCAATTTTTGATACTATTTAAAGGAGGCCAAGTGGTACTGCTAGAGCCAGAATGAGAGGGCTGGGATGTACTCAGGTAGGGTTACCAGATTACCCACTTGGAAATCCGGACCTCCTAGACACACCCAGTTCCACCCATTCCTGTCCCATCATGTCTCAATCCCGCCGTCAATCCCACCCTAACCCTGCCCACACTGCTTGCCGGGTTTTCAAAAGCCATCCGGATCTCCAGACGTCCTCAAAAGGAGGGCATTTCTGGGGAAACCTAGATGTCTCATAACCCTACAGTCAGGTATCCCTCAAAGCCGCACAAAAAGCAAAACTGTCTGAAGTTAATTTACATTCTTGGTTAAAGTTGAAAAACTCATGTCCAAGAAACATGGGTAGAGGACAATAATCTATAGTGCACCATGGATTCATGTTAATTTTGAATCCAAGCATTTTCTGGTAGAAGACAGATTCCACCTTTTCAACAGTGTCACACTTTAGTCCATCCAGAAGGTGTTGATCTTCTCCTGCTGCAGGTTTAGAAATATTAATGGAAGGTGGAGGAGCTACATCCTGTTTAAAAGACAGTAACATTAACTTGCCTAGGGGAGCGTATAGCACTGTGGTTAAATCTACAGCCTCAGCACGCTGAGGTTGTGGGTACAAACCCAGGCTGTTCCTTGTGACCCTGGGATAGTCTCTTAACCCCCCCCCCATTGCCCCAGGTACATTAGATTGATTGTGAGCCCCACCAGGACATGCAGGAAAAAATGCTTAAGTACCTGAATCAGTGGCGTACCAAGGGGGGGGGGGCGGGAGGGGCGGTCCGCCCCGGGTACCAAGCCCTGAGGGGGTGCTCCCGGTCCGGTCCAGTTACCCCCCCCTGCGCCGGGTGTCGCGTCTGGAAACAGCCTGCAGCAAGATCGCGATGCCAGAGATCTTTGCCTGCTTCGACTGTTTCCTCCGCCACGGTCCTGCCCCTCCTCTGATGTCAGAGGAGGGGCGGGACCGCAGCGGAGGAAACAGCCGAAGCAGGCAAAGATCTCTGGCATCGTGCGATCTTGTTGCAGGCTGTTTCCCCAGGGCAGTAGCGTACCAAGGGGGGCGAGGGGGAGGTCCATCCCGGGTGCCGCCTTAGGGGGGGGGGGTGCACAGCTGGCCCGGTCCCTATCGCGCTCCTACCCTCCCAGCGAAAGCAGCATCGGCGCCATTATCGAAAAAGGTAATGGCGCCAGGCCTTGGAGCACCAAGGCAGACCGCTTCTCCCCCCTCCCAGCCGAAACCCCGCTGACCATCCTATCTCTCCCCCCCCCAGGTGAACCTTTCCGACCCTCCCAGCGAAAGCAGCAAACCTCCCTCCAGTAGCGTCGGCTTTATCCTCCCTCTGCCGCATCACTGATGACGTCATCAGTAACGCGGCAGAGGGAGGAGAAAGCCGCGAAGGAGGTTTGCTGCTCTCGCTGGGAAGGTCGGAAAGGTTCACGGGGGGGGGGAGATAGGAGGGTCAGCGGGGGTTCGGCTGGGAGGGGGGAGAAGCGGACTGCCTCGGTGCTCCATTACCTTCTTCGGGCAGCAGCAGCGTTTACAATTCGCTGCTGTTGCCGGCTTCAGGCCTTGTTCTCTGCCGGGTCCTGCCTACTTCCAGTTTTCATGAAGACAGGACCCGACAGAGAGGAAGGCCTGAAGCGGGCAACATCAGTGAATTGTGAATGCTGCTGCTGCCCGATGAAGTTCAGGACATCGGGGAAGGAGCAGGGAGAAATCGGCTGCTGGCTTGGGGGTGAGGGTAGGGAAAGAATCGTGGAAGTGGAGAAATCGGCACGATGGCTTTGTGCAGGCTAGGGGGAGAGAGAAAGAAAGGAAAAAATAAAGAGGGGGGGCCAGGGGGAGAGAGAAAGAAAGGCAGAAATAAAGAGGGGTCAGGGGGAGAGAGAAAGAAAGGCAGAAAGAAAGAGGGGGACCAAGGGGAGAGAAAGAAAGGCAGAAATAAAGAGGGGGTCAAGGGGGAGAGAAAGAAAGGCAGAAAGAAAGAGGAGGGCCAGGGGGAGAGAGAAAGAAAGGCAGAAAGAAAGAGGGGGACCAAGGGGAGAGAAAGAAAGGCAGAAATAAAGAGGGGGGGTCAAGGGGGAGAGAAAGAAAGGCAGAAAGAAAGAGGGGGGCCAGGAGGAGAGAGAAAGAAAGGCAGAAATAAAGAGGGGAGCCAGGGGGAGAGAGAAAGAAGAAGGATCAGAAGAAGGACCAGAGACTCATGAAATCACCAGACAAAAAAGTAGGAAAAATGATTTTATTTTCAACTTAGTGATCAAAATGTGTCCGTTTTGAAAATTTATATCTGCTGTCTATATTTTGCACTATGGCCCCCTTTTACTAAACCGCAATAGAGTTTTTTAGCGCAGGGAGCCTATGAGCGTCGAGAGCAGCGTGGGGCATTCAGCGCAGCTCCCTACGCTAAAAACCGCTATCGCAGTTTAGTAAAAAGGGAGGGGGAATATTTGTCTATTTTTGTATAGTTGTTACTGAGGTGACATTGCATAAAGTCATCTGCCTTGACCTCTTTGAAAACCCGCGGAATATAAATGATAATTAACATTTTCTCTGCGTACAGCGTGCTTTGTGTTTTTAAAATTTTATTGTTGGTAGATCATTTTGACTTGGCCACAAAGGTAGGGAGGGAGGGGAACTGCTGAAGGACATCTAATAATCCTTGCAGGCTTGACTGCAGGGAATTATTTTTGTAAAATCATGTTTTGTTATGTGACTGGCATTATCTAGACTTTAATTTCTATGAATGAATAGAATGAAAATGATATAAAATTACTTGCTTGTTTTTATGTGCGTGCGCTGAAGGAAAGTGGAGAGAGAGTGGGCTGAGGATGCTGAAGGGAAATGGGGAAGAAAGTGGGGAGAAGACGCTGATTTATAAATTGACAATTGTACAGAATATTGTTTCTTTTTATACTTTAATATAAACAATTCAAGGCTTGTGTGGATGGAATCAGGTGGTTTGCGGGGATGGGGACCGAGCTTACGGGGATTAGTCCAATAAAATTGTATTTTTTTATATCTCATTATTTGTTTTATTTTTATTTGTTAATTTATAAAGTGGTGATTGCTATGTATCAGTTTTTTCAAATTTACATCTATTGTATTTATATTTTGCACTGTATTAGAGGACATGTGTTACTGTTTTTTGTGGTGTTGCATTGTATCCAGGGTCTGGTTTCTTGGCGGATCAGTTTAACTTTTGTCTACATATTTCTATTTTTAGTTTGTGATTATTCCATTTTGGGCGAGGGTGTATCTCTGTTCTGTGTGTATGAAAAAGACATAGTTTTCAGTTGGCATTGACTACAGGACCAATTGACTGTGCGGGATCTGGCTTGTTTAGTTTTACAATGTATGTGTTGGTGTTCTAGTGCTCACTGCAGTGTTTAAGATGCAGCCTTTTCCTAGGTACACTCTTGTGGTGCGATATGTAGATTGGTACTAAAAATCATATTTTTCATATAGATGGGGGGGGTGTCAAAAAATGATGGGCCCCGGGTGCCACATACCCTAGGTACGCCACTGACCTGAATAAATTCATGTAAACCAGGGGTGCCCACACTTTTTTGGCTTGCAAGCTACTTTTAAAATGACCAAGTCAAAATGATCTACCAACAATAACATTTTTTTAAAAAACACAAAACACACTGTACACAGAGAAAATGTTAATTATCATTTGAATTCAGATTTTTTTTCAGAGGTCAAGGCAGATGACTTTAAAATATGCAATGTCACCAGTTAGTAACAACTATACTAAAATAGACAAATATACCTCCTCCCCTTTTACTAAACCGCACAGGGAGCTGCACAGGGAGCTGCACTGAATGCCTTGCGCTGCTCTCGATGCTCATAGGCTCCCTGCGCTAAAAACTGCTATTACGGTTTAGTATAAGGGGGCCATAGTGCAAAATATAGGCAGCAGATATAAATTCTCAAAAACAGACACATTTTGATCACTAAATTGAAAATAAAATCATTTTTCCTATCTTTTTTGTCTGGTGATTTCATGAGCCTCTGGTTGCACTTCCTTCTTCTGTAAAGCCAATATTTCTTTCTTTCTTTCTGCCTTTCTTTCTCTCTCCCCCTGCCTGCATACCTTTCTTTCTCTCTTCCCCTGCCCTTCTCTTTATTTCTGCCTTTCTTTCTCTGTCCCCCTGCCATCGTGCCAATTTTTCCACTTCCCCGATTCTTTTCCTATCCCCACCCCCAAACCACCAACGCGATTTCTCCATGCTGCTTCCACGAGCCAGGCCTGGCGTTGCCTTTGCGATCTTTTTCTCCTTGCTGCTTCTCCAAGCCAGGCCTGGCGTGTACAAGCGCCGGGCCCACAAGATTTCACCTCTGATGTCAATTCTAACGTTGGGGGAGGATGTTCCAGGCCAGCCAGGCAGCGATTGGCTGGCCCAGAATTTCTTCTCCAACGTCAGAATTGACGTCAGAGGTGAAGTCTTGTGAGTCCGGCTTGTACACACCAGGCCTGGCTTGGAGAAGCAGCAGGGAGAAAAAGATCGCAAAGGCAACGCAATCGACTCGCGTTGCCTTTGCAATCTACTGGTCGATTACAATCAACCATTTGGGCACCCCTGATGTAAACCATTCAGAGCTCCCCTGGGTGAATAGTATAAAAAATTGAATAAATCTGAATAATTAGTTTCAACAAGGTTGACCAGGTTACTAAAATTCTAAGTCCAAAGGTTACTAAAATTCTTTTTTTTTTTTCCCTCTGTGTGATAAGTTATAACCTATTTTTTTCTGCCCCTCTGGCTGTCATTCTGCAGGGAGTCCCCGCGCTGACGTCTTCTTCTCCGCTGGTCCGCCCACACAGGAAGAGAAGAAAATGTCATAGGGGGCGGGACCCGTAAGCCTATTTTTATTCCCGTCTGGTTGTCATTCTAAAAAAACTAAAGGGGAAGAGAAGAACGTGTCATAAGGGGCGGGACCGGCAGAGAAGGAGAAGACGGCGTTGTAGGGGACTCCAGTAAATGCAGCAGCTGTGGCAATCAAAAAAAGAGGAGGTCTGCTGTTAAGGTGGACCAGGATCCTGGAAAATCCGTGAAATCCTGCAAATCCTGCAATTTTACCAGGATCTCAATACAAGTCTATGAGGATCCTGGAAATCCTGCAAATCCTGGTTTTACCCAGGCCCGCTTTCTACCCCAAGTGGTGAGCTATGCCAGACAGTGCAGATTGTAGCACACATATGTAAGCGAAAAAGCACAAATCTGTCTCTCCAGAACGCAAGCTGCAGACTATTCTGTACAAAATATCTGAGTATACACACAAACACAGAGTAGGAAGCGGAAGAATCCGACTGTGCTAAGGTGGAGCTCTGTGTTTGTAATAAAACGACACTAGTAGATTAAAGATCGCAGTAGGGAAGGACTTTTAAAGATTGATTCAAAAGCCAAGAAGTTCACTTGTTTACGCCTACCTGCTAGCCTCTGGCAATTGACTAACAACAAACCGAGCTAACAAGAAATACTAGAAGGAGGAAAGAGAACACGGTCAACGTCTGGATTTCAAAGCTATGGAAATCGAGAATGATCACTGTTAACGCTGATTAACAGATCCTTCTGCTCAGCAACTTGTAATTGTTTTTGGAGACCTTTTGCAATTCAGTCTACAATAATCGGGAATTTTCCTTTAAATTTCAATGAAGAAAGGATAATTGAGGACTCTCATGCATTTTCAGTTAAATACACTGCTCACCGTCGTTTTCTCCCTAGAATGTAGACTCTAAATGTAGTTCTTACAGTAAGAAAAAATAATAATCTACATACTATTCATGTCTATTTTTCTTCAAAAGTAATTGGACTGTGATGCAAAAGCTGCTTTAGCCACACATTACTTTAATAAAGAGTCTTTGTTCTCCAGATCCCTATTGCTGATACCGTATATGCTCCTGACTGCACAGGTAAGCACATTTTCTTTTTAAAAAAATTGTTCTAAATCATTTTCAAAACAACCTTCTGCTATGAATATTTACTGTATACTTACATGATGACACCCTTTTCACTTTATGTAGCCTTTTTTAGCCTTTTAAAAGAATTGAACTCTATGATACTGATTTAAATATGTTTTCAAAATACCCTGTAATGAATTGTCTGTCTTTGGGCATTGAGTTCTAAAACAACAAGACTGCTTATTATTTCAAAATAAAGAGCAAAGCAGATTATTATTTTGTCTTTGAAATCTGTTTGCTTCATAAATCAGATAAGTCTTTGTAGCTTTTGGGAAAAGCTATTAAATGAGCTGTACCTTTTTACCTGCAGGTTTCAGCATTTAGGCCCAGATTCTCAAAACTTTAACACGGTTTCTAAACTTGTTGCAGACGGTTTAGCCTGCATGCATTTTAGTAGCAGATTATCAAAATGTCTTTAGCGAGCTTTCTAGTAGTCTCCGACACTGCCATGCAAATGAGCTCTTGAATTTTGAAATGAGCATTTCATTGGATTCTTAAAACTCACCGAGTCATTCTCCAAGAGCGACAAAAATCAGCAACTGGTCTGGGGGTGCCAGTTAAAAGTGCATATTGTGGCATGTGTGTTGACTGTGGCTAATGAAAAAATTAAAAAAATGATAGAAGAATCATAAATTGTCTTTTTTTGTGGGAGTAGTAAAAGCATGCTTCTTGAGCGCATGTATTGTAGCCCCCCCTTGGCAGCGGGAGAGATGCCCAATCTCTCCCGCCACCAAGAAACACACCTTCAGCACCCCCTCGGCAGTGGGAGAAATGCCCAACCCACACATCCCCTGGTAGTGGGAGAGATGCCCAATCTCTCCTGCAGCCAACTGACAACACCCTTGGCAGCGGCAGAGATGCCCATGCTCTCCCGCCGACATGCAACAGCCCCCATCCATGCCTCCAATGACCCTGCCCTCTCCTCCTTACCTTACTTTCAGATGGCTGGCCAGAGGGATGCCTACTCCCTCGGGCCAGCTGGCCCATCTCTTCAAAATGGAGGGCCTTCCTCTCCCTACTGCATTCTGGGATGCATCCTGCATTTGGGGAGGGGCCTAATGCTCTGATTGGCTCAGACACATAATGCCCCACCTATAGGAAGGGCCTTAAACAGATTGGGCCAATCAGAGCCTCAGGCCCCAACCCAGTGCATCCCAGGGTTCACTGGGGAGGGGAAGACCTGCCATTTTGAAAAGGCAGGCCAACTAGCTGGAGGGAGTAGGCATCCCTCCGGCCAGCCATCTGAAAGTAAGGTAAGGGGGAGAGGGTGGGGTCGGTGGAAGTACGGAGGGTGGGGAGGTGGGGTGTAGTGGTGGGAGAGAGTGAGCATTTCTCCCGCTGCCAACCGACACCCCCCCAACCCCCCTTGGCAGCGGGAGAGATTGGGCATCTCTCCCGCTGCCGGAGGAGTGTTGCATAGCAGTGAGAGAGATTGGGCATCTCTCCGCTAGAGGTGTGCTTCTTAGCAGTGGAAGAAATTGGGCATCGCTTCCGCTGCCAAGGGGGTGTTGGGTGCAGGGCCGTATTACCCAATAGGCCAACTAGGCACGTTCCTAGGGCCCAAAATAGTCAGGGGGGCCCGCTGAAGGACGACATACCAGACCGCAACGGGCCCCACCTCTTCCCTCAATGGCAATGGGCCCCCACCCGACGATAACAACGCCGGCCTTCCCCCTCAGCATCGACTGATGGCAATGCAGCCAATGAAGCTCAAAGAAGATCCCACGATGACTGCGTCTGCCGGAAGAAGTAAGTGACATCGGAGGGGGATCTTCATCGAGCTTCATTAGCTGCTTTGCCGTTGGTCGATGATGGGGGGAGGGCTGTCGTTGTTGTCGTCAGATGGGGGCCCGATGCTGTGGGGGGGGTGACATTGTTGTTGTCAGGTGGGGGCCGGTTGCCTGGAGGGGGCACGTTGCCGTTGCTGTATGGAAAGGGTGGTGGAGGGAGAGAAAGGGGGCATATGTTGATGGAATTGGTGTGCAGGGAAAAGGGGAAAACAAGGGGTAAGCATACTGGATGGATTTAGAACATAAGAACATAAGAACATAAGAATTGCCATCTCCGGATCAGACCCATGGTCCATCGAGTCCGGCGATCCGCACACGCGGAGGCCCAGTCAGGTATACACCTGATTGTTCTAATCACCCATATCCCTCTATGCCTCTCATAAGGAGATGTGCATCTAATTTGCCTTTGAATCCTAGCACAGTGGATTCCTTAATAACCTCCTGTGGAAGAGCATTCCATGCGTCCACCACTCGCTGCGTAAAGCAGAACTTCCTGACATTTGTCCTGGACTTGTCACCCCTTAGCTTCAAACCATGTCCTCTTGTCCGTGTCACATTGGACAATGTAAATAATTTGTTTTTCTGCTCTATTTTATCGATGTCTTTCAGTATTTTGAACGTCTCTATCATGTCCCCTCGCAGCCTCCTCTTCTCAAGGGAGAACAATCCTAGTTTCTTGAGTCGTTCCTCATATTCCAATTTCTCCATACCTCTTATTAGTTTCGTTGCTCGTCTCTGCACCCTCTCCAGCAGTTTTATATCCTTCTTTAGGTTGGGAGACCAATGTTGTACACAGTATTCCAAGTGTGGTCTGACCATTGCTCTATAAAGCGGCATTATGACTTTCTTCGATCTACTCGTGATTCCTTTCTTTATCATGCCCAACATTCTGTTTGCTTTCTTTGCCGCTGCCGCACATTGTGCCGACGGCTTCAGGGTCCTATCTATCAGTACACCCAGGTCCTTTTCTTGTTCGCTCTTACCCAGAGTTGCTCCTGACATTCTATACTCGTGTTCCTTATTCTTACTACCTAAATGCATTACTTTGCATTTCTCCACGTTGAACTTCATCTGCCATTGCTCTGCCCATTTCTCTAGCTGATACAAGTCGCTCTGGAGTTCCTCGCTATCTTCCTGCGATCTGATTTCCCGGCATAGCTTTGTGTCGTCTGCAAACTTAATGATCTCACTGGATATTCCGCCTTCCTTAGGTTGGAGGGAAAGAAAGAGGGCTAATGTTGATGGAAGTGGGGAGAAGAGAGAGAAGAGAGTGAAAGATGGAAGGGGGAGGCATACAGTTTCTGAAAGTGGCATAAGACAGGGTAGTTGGGAAGAGAAATGGAGAGATGATGGACCCTGGGGTGGTGGGGAAGGAGGGAGAGATGCTGGATGAAAAGGTAGTTGAGAAAAGGACAGATGGTGGATCTGGGGATGGTGGGGTACATTGCCGAAGCTGCAGATATGGACATAAAAAAAGGAAAGATGCCAGACCTCTGAGGGAGGGAAGGGAAACCGAAGGGGAGGACAGAGATGGAAGATGGATGGTTAGCACGGAGAAAGAGGAAAAGGACAAAAGGGCAGGACACCCTGGCAAGCGAGTTATCAGAAGACAACCAGAGCCTGGGACCAACAAAAGGTAGAAAAAATAATTTAGTTTCTGTTTTGTGATTGCAATATTTATTTTGTTTACACCACAGAGCCGGTGTGGGGTTGGAGATGTTGTAACCCTATATGTCTGCTAAGACTAAGCCTTAGTCACTTAGAGGTCCTTTTATTAAGGTGCACATTTAGCGTGCGCAAAAGCAGTTAGCGTACCTTAATAAAAGGACCCCTAAGTATCTTAATTAAAAATTTGACCTGCAACTTAGCCTTTTTTTCAGATTTCAGCCCCTTATGTGATTGAGTTTGATCCCCTGATGTAGAGTGAGGCAGTTAGGCAATGTAAATTTGGTTATTAATATAGACTTATATTTCGGATAGTATTACTGCTTTACAATATATTTGAACGCTTTTATATACGTATTGAAAGGGTTCAGAGTTAATGTCCTGGGTAAGTAGGTGGGAAGGGAAGGAAGGGGGATTTGTTCAGAGATGTTTGGGGGTTGCATAGAAGAAAAACTGTGCACTAGTATGCTAATCTTTGTTTGTTTTGAATTAAAAAAAAAAAAGAAATATAAGTGGAAATAGAAAAGTAAATAAGAACACAGATAAATGGGGGCGGGGTGTGGGCGGAGCAGGCTCAGGGCGGCCCAGTATACTTGTGTGCCTAGGGGCCCTCAAAGAATTAATCCTGCCTTGGTTGGGTGTTTTGTTGTTTGGTGGCAGGAGAGACTGGGCATCTTTCCCACTGTCGAGTGGAGGGTTGCTTGTGGCTCAATTTTACATTGTTGGATTTTTTTTGCCTTTATTCTGCACATGTGCCCATCGCTCTCATCAGCGATGGGCACATGCAAATTTAGCAAATCTTCGCTACTCTCTGCAAACCTCATTTGCATGAGCGTTTTTTTGGAGAATGGCTCGCTTTTTTAAAATCGTTATTATAATGGCTGTGGCAGTGGTCTGTTGGTTTTTAACTTGACTTTTAGAGAATCTAGGCCTTAGTTCTTTTTTTTTTAATATTTCTACATTTTTGTTTTTTTTATATTTCTACATTTTTGTTTGACTTTAGGAACTCTGAAATTTCACAGTGGCATAGGAGTAAGTTGAAGGCTTTTATTTTTTAAACCTTTTGACTATTAATTATGCAATCAACCTCTATGCTTATGTCTGTGTGTCAGTATTTTGAAAAACAATCTATAAGTTTAAAAAGTTGATGCACTTTCTAATGGATTTAAGAGCAATGCCATCTTTGGGACAAATTCTCCAAATGGCATCGTAAAGTTAGGTAGTTGTAATAATAATAATAATAATAACTTTATTTTTCTATACCGCCAACAATCTTGAGACTTCTAGGCAGTTTACATTGAAAGAGAGCTGGACAGTAAGCGAATTACAATATACAAATAGTCATTGAATTACAGTATACAGAATCATAAGATGTAGCGAATTACAATATATAGATTGTTAGAATTTCAAAAGTATACGCAGGGGAGGACATGTTAGAAAGAAAAGAGATTGATTTAGAAATTGAAATAGTTATTATTTAAGCGATAAAATCTATCGAATAAGGCAGTTTTTATGGCTTTTCTAAAAGCGTTATAGGTCAGTTTAGCTCCATTTATGTAGTCGTCTAACCAGTGTTGTTGTGTGTTTGCTTGGTACATAAAAGTTCTATCCAGAAAGATTTTGTATTTACAGCCCGTAATGCTTGGATAAGCAAATAGTTTGCAGTTTCTAGTTTGTCTTGTAGGGCTGTAAAGTACGAAGTGTGGTAGCAGGTAGGTGGGAGCTAGTCCCCAGACCAGCTTGAAACAGATGCAGGAGAACTTGAATATTATTCGAGCCTCCATTGGCAGCCAGTACAGCAGTCTGTAGTAGGGGCTAATATGGTCGCTTTTTTTCAATCCGAATATCAACCGGACTGCCGTGTCCTGAATAATTCTATGTTTCCTCACTGTTTTTTGGGGTATTCCCATATAAGCAATATTGCAATAGTCCAGTGTAGAAAGCACAAGCGATTGCACTAGTAGTCTGAATGATAATGGGTCAAAATATTTTTTGATGGTCTTTAACTTCCATAGTGCCAGGAAACACTTTTTTACCACTATGTTCGTGTGTTCGACCATTGTCAAATGTGTGTCTAAGGTGACTCCCAATATTTTTATTGTTTTAGTAATCATGTAGTCTTGATCTTTTATATGTATCGTTGTTTTGGTAATTTTGTCCGTTGGGCTTGCAAGGAAGACTGTTGTTTTTTCTGTGTTTAGTTTTAATTTGTGGTTGATTGTCCAATGTTCTATTTCGGTCATAATATGAGAAATGTATTCCGAGGTTTCGTTTGTTATGCTGTTCACTGGGATTAAAATGGAAATGTCGTCTGCATATATATAGTATATTAAGTTTAGCTTTTGTAATAAGTGTCCTAAGGATGATATGTAGATGTTAAATAGTGTCGGCGACAGTGGTGAACCCTGTGGTACTCCCGAGGGGTTTTTCCAGGGTCTTGAGTAAGTTCCACCACTAACCACACGATATAATCTTAGTTAAGAAACCCTGTATCCAGTTTCTTTCTCTTCCCGTAAGTCCTATTTCATCCAGGCAGTGTAGCATTATTTCGTGATCAACGAGATCAAAAGCACTACTGAAGACTAGTTGTAAAATCAGTGCACTTGTTCCTTTGCTGAATAAGCCGTATAGGTGATTAAGGATTGAGGCTAGGACTGTCTCAGTGCTAAAACCTTTTCTAAATCCTGATTGGTGTTCATTGAGTATGTTAAATTTGTCTAGGTTAACCAGTCCTTCAAGCATCTTGGTGAACAAGGGGATGCTTGCTATGGGTCTGTAGTTGGTTTTCTGGGCTAGTGAGTTTTTTTGATTTTTAGGGATGGATGTGATCAGTATGTGGCCCATTTCCTCATGAAATGTTCCCTCAGAGAGAGTGGTTGTTATCCAGTTAAATAGGTCCTTTTTAAAATCTAGTGTGGCTGCTTTCAAGGTCTTGGAAGGACATACATCCAGTAGGCAGTTTGATTTGGTATATTTATTGAACAGGGTTTGGAATTGGTGCCAGTTTGGAGGTTCGAAATGGTTCCAGAGCATGTCTACTCTGGTTTCATTATCGTGGGGTCTAAATTGGAATTCGAAGTTGGGTGAGGGGTGAAGGTATGGTTGATCTTACGTCTATGATTTTTTTGTTGAAAAAAGTGGCAAGTGTTTCTGCTGAGGGCATACATTCATTTCCCTGTAGCAGGATTTGGGTAGTGTCTGTTAGTTTGTTTAGCAACTTGAACAGTTCTCTGCTATTTGTTTTGGGTGTCCCTATTATCTGTGCGTAGTGTTTTGCTCGTTTTTCTCTAATTTGTTTTTTGTAGTTTTTCATTTTCTGTTTCCAATGTATTTTGTCTTCCTCTTTGTTTGTTTTTTGCCAGGTTCTTTCTAGTTTTCTCAGCTCTTGTTTTAGAGTTAGTAATTCAGAGTCGAACCATTCATTTCGTTCCCTTTCTTTCTTTTTGTATGTTTGGAATGGTGCTATTTGATCTAACACTTCTTTGCTAAACTTTGCCCATCTAGTTGGGAAGTCTTGTATTTCCTTAGTTTTGGGTTGTAGTTCGTAGTGGGTCCAGAATTCTATTGGATTTATAGTTCCTCTTCTGGTAATTGTGGTTGGGTTTGTTCTTTTATTTTTTGGTTGGAGTGATTTTTTTTTTTTGCCAATGCAGATCAAAATTACATATGTAGTGATCTGACCAGATGCATTTTTCCCAGGTCCCTATGCTGTGCTTGATCTTTGGGTCAGGGATTTCTTTTTGAGAAAAGGTAACTATGTCTAGTTGGTGGCCCTTTTCGTGTGTTTTCTCTGGTTTTGGTATTGTGAATGCAAGAGTTGTTAAGAAGGTGATAATTTCTATTATGTTTGATCTTTCCACTTGTTCTAGGTGAACGTTTAAGTCGCCCAGTAGTAGGTTATATGTTCCTTTTAAGGTGTTGATAGTGAGGTATTCGAAGAATTCTTCTCTAGTGTTAGTCCACTTTTTGGGGGGAATGTAAAAAAGTGTTACGGTTAATGCAGGTGATTTTGCAAGTTAATATTTCCAGGTCTTTTGTGGTTTTTGAGTCTATTTTGCTATAATTAAAGGGGTCTTTTAAAACTATCGCTATACCACCCCCTTTTTTCCAGTTTCTGGAAAGTGATATTATTTTGTATCCCTGGGGTAGCATTTCTTTCATAATTGTATCGGTGTCTGAAACCATCCATGTTTCAGTCAGGAATAGGAAGTTGGAGTTAGTTTGCGCCAACCAATCGTGCAGCATTTGAGCTTTGTTCTTACTGAACGGATGTACAGGTAATATCCCTTAAATTTATCATATTTAGCTGGGATGGGTGTTCTAAAGCATTCTATTTTTTTCAATTTTCTTTTCTTTATCTTACTTCTGTGGTGTTTGGGTGAGTTGCGAGTTCTATTTACTACGGGTATTTGTAACGGGCCTAGCTTTGACTATTCATAGAGATATTGATGAGGGTTGGTTGGTTTGCTTGACTTGGTTTGTCTGTACCAGGAAAAATGAATAGGGATTGGTTTGGGGGTTTTTTCATCGTTACACCACCTTCTATAAAATTTTAAGTACAGTATCCCCAGTATAAGTAGGTATTTGTTTAAAGTCGCCATATTTTTTTTTTTTTTGCCTAAGCTGCTTGGGAGGAAAGAAGTGTGGTATGGGGAGATAGACAGAGGGAAAGATGCAATATAAAAATAACAGTTGTTATACTTATCAGAGGGTTTTGGAGTCAGTCAGGTTTGTCACTTCTCAGAACGTCGCTTCTCCGCCGGCGTGCCGAAACGGTAGTGTGCCATTGGTGCTGTTCAATTTAAGGAACCCCCGCTAGTTTTGGGGGAGGGGCAGATCGGCTCTCGCACCCCGGGCTCTTACCTCCCTCGGACTGCCTGCCCGCCGGTTTCCTCTGTGCGGGAAAGGCAGCTCCCGCTGGAGATCTTCAAAAAGTTAAGCCCCCGCTGGTTTCGAAGGAGGGGCGGATCGGCTCTCGCACCCCAGGCTCTTGCCTCCCTCGGATTGCCTGCCCACTGGTTTCCTCTGTGCGGGAAAGGCAGCTCCCGCTGGAGATCTTCAAAAAAGTTAAGCCCCCGCTGGTTTCGGGGGAGGGGTGGATCGGCTCTCGCACCCCGGGCTCCTGCCTCCCTCGGTAGGCATCCTACTGCTGTCTAACAAACCAATTGTGATGCACTTAAAAAAAAAAATGCAGGAACTATTCTTAGGTACCTGTCCTGCACCTATGGAGGCACTCAGGGATGCCTATAGATGCCTAAGGCAGGTGTGGGTGTGGTTTGTGCCAGAAGTGGCTTAGGCATCCTTATGCGCCTCCTCCATAAGCATGAGATTGGCACCTTTAAATGTAGGCCTTTAAAAAGCTGGCCTGTATTTAAGGCACCGAAGTTACAAAAAAAGACGCCATTCTGGATATAGCACCTGTCACTGACCGACATGTGGCAGGTATCCATTTTGCAGGTGCCTGCCGTGGCAGGCGCCACTTCCAGAATCAGGCTCATAATGTCTATATTATAGAAAATAATATACAATGTTTTAATGATGACTATGAGGAGGTGCTGAAAAGTTCTCAGCCCAACCAAGAAGAGAATGACTTGATTATGTTTCAATCAATGATCTGAAACAATGTCAAAACATAGAATTTTGTGCAAACCGACACAATGAAATTAGGGCTCTTTTTACTAAATGGCATTAGAGGTTTTTAGCACGAGCCAGTGAGGTAAACGCTTTGATGCTCATAGAATTCCTATGAGTGTGGGAGAATTTACTGCTCCGGTCCACACTAAAAACTTCTAGCGCAGCTTGATAAAAGGGGTCGTAAGATAACATTCTTTTCAGCTAAAGTGGCAAAATAATGCTCAGAATTTAGGAAGTTGGTTGTTTGGGCTGAGAATTTTATAGCACTCCTTCATAATCATATTTTTTTCAAAAATTTCTAGAATCATCTAATCAAACAACTTATTTAGAGCTTCAGTAACATTTGTTTTTCAGCATCCAGAGCAGGGGTGCTCACACTTTTTGGGCTTGTGAGCTACTTTTTTTATTTTTTATAAATCTTTATTCATTTTCAAACTTACAATAAGTGTGTCAATATGTTAAAACAAATTAACCATAAATATATCAGTTAATAATCATCAATAGTACAAATGATATGCTATTATCTCCCACCCTTCCCACCTCTTCCTATTATATAATCAAATACCTTGTACAATATATAGTGATAAAATTACCCCGCTCATAATTGAACCTGTAAAATTTAAGGGAAAACTGGAGTAGATTAAATTATAATTTCTGGTGGAATTTCTTATGTCATATTTATAAAATGGAAAGATTTATTGCAATACAGCCAGGGTGTTTTAGGAAATTTCAAGATGTGTGGGAGCCATTAACAAAGATAACATTTGTCATATGATACTGTGCTGTTTGGTATGGCAATGAGAGCAAAAAGTCAGATTTCTTCAAATTATTACTTATAATGACTGGGATTGCCATTCAACAAATTATGTATAATTGGAAAAACTGGATAGTCCCTGTGGCCCAGCATGTTCCCAGCCTTCTCTCCCTTTACATTCCGTGAAGCTGAAAAAACTGCCGGCCTCGGCAGTGATTCAGCTACATCGCCCCTGCTTTCCGTGTCTGCCTCTGCAATCCACCCGGGTAGAAACAGGAAGTTGCGTCATTGGCAGAAGCGGAAAGCAGGAAGGGGAGCCGCGGGCGATGTAGCTGAATCACTGCCGAGGCTGGCAGGTTTTTCAGCTTCACAGAAGGTAAAGGGAGAGAAGGCTGGGAACATGCTGGGCCACAGGACTATCCAGAGCCTTGGTACTGGGCCGTGAGAAGGGAAGTTCCCGGACCATGACTCCCAGGCCGGGAACACAACCCTCATGGCTGGCACCCGGGGCGAACCGCCCCCCCCCCCCTTGGTACGCCACTGATTGTGGTTTAGTAAAAGGGGGCCATAGTGCAAAATATAGACAGCAGATATAAATTCTCAAAACGGACATATTTTGATCACTAAATTGAAAATAAAATCATTTTTCTACCTTTGTTGTCTGGTGATTTCATGAGTCTCTGGTTGCACTTTCTTCTTCTGACTGTGCATCCAATATTTCTTCCCTTCTTTCAGCCTCCTGCATGCTTCCTCTCCTCCAGACCTCATTCCCTCCCCCAACTTTTTCTTCCTCTCTCCCTGCCCCCTCCCATTTTTTTTCTATCTCTTTTTTCTATCTATTTTCTTTCTTTCTTTCTGTCTCCCTGCCCCCTTTCTTTTTGTCTGTCTTTCTCTATCCATGCCCCCTTTCTTTCTGTCTCCCTGTCCCCCCTTTCTTTCTGTTTCCCTTCTTTCTTTCTGTCTCCCTGTCCCCCCCTTTCTTTCTTTCTTTCTGTTTCCCTGCCTGCCCTCTTTCTTTCTTTGTCTTTCTTTCTTTCTCCCTGCCCTCCCCCAAGCCCCTGCCACCGCTGCAATCGGGGAACAGGTCCCCAAGCCGCCTGCCGCTGAGTTGTGAGTTCTCCCTGCTTCCTGATGTGGTAAACAGAAGCGCCGGGCTGACAGCCTTCCACCTGACATCAATTCTGATGTCGGAGAGGAAGTTCCGTGCCAGCTAGGCAGCAATTGGCTGGAACGGATCTTCCTCTCCAATGTCAGAATTGACATCAGGGGTGGGGGGAAACTGGTCGGCCCGGTGCTTCTGTTTACCGCATCGAGAAGCAGGTAGAATGTGAAGGCATTGCAAGCTCGGGATGGACTCCATGATTGACTTGTGTTGCCTTCACGATCTACTGGTCGATTGCGATCGACCTTTTGGGCACCCCTGATCTAGAGGATATTTCTTTTTTTTTTTTTTGTTTAACTAAAGATTAGCAAAAGTTATCTGTGGCAGGGCCCAAGGGAATAAAATGGGTCCTGTTGCAGATAACCTGCACTAGCCTTTAGTTAAAGACCCCTTAAGTTTGTTACTCAGTTAACCTTAGATAAAAGACTGTTCTAATTGTACCTTTGAGATGGGGTTAAAAATTATGTTAATAAACATAACAATTGGGAATACATATCAGAAACAAAATTATTGCAATTCTAACTTTGTCCCACTCTGTCCCAACCATATGATTTGTAAAGAATTAGAATAGAGATTCATCACAAAATGGGTGAGCTGCCTCTTGAAGCTGTGAGCTGCCTCTTGAACTCTGCCTGTAATTAGAGTAGCCATTCTATGTTCTATTTCCTAACCTTGAAAATAAGTATTCAAAGAATATAAATGAGCATAGTGTCAACTTTAATTAATTTATTTATTCTTCAACTTATAGGGGTCTTATTTTCACATTGTGTAAACACAATGCAATTAACCCCACTATCAGGTGCATATTAAATTTATAGATCAGATTTATATTCATGAAAGCAGGCCATCCTTTTTCAGATCTTTCTGATTTGAATCTTACGATTTGGGTTTCTCTGTATTGGTGCTTTTCTGCAAACAATGTACCTAATGCATGATTACAGATTCCCCCCAAAAAAGACAGGGGGGGAGGGGGGAGATGATGAGGTTGAGAAAGTTCCTCAATTTAGTTACCCACAATTATGTTTTAAATTTGTAGCTATAACATCTGTATTGTATATGCTGAAATAATCCTATTAATAAGGGCTTCACATTTCCTTCAATATATTTATGAATGTTTTGCTCTTTCTCAAAATCTATTACCGCATTTTTCGCTCCATAAGAAGCACCCCAGATTTAGAGAAGGAAAACAAGAAAAAAAAAACCATTCCTGAACCAAATTGTATACTAATATATACCCGACACCTTTAAATTCCATCCCAGCCCCCCGGCACCTTTAAATTCTGTCCCAGCCCCCCCAAGCAATCAATTATCACTTTTACATACCCCCCAGCACCTTTAAATTCCATCCCAGTACCTTTAAATTTTGGAGGTCAGTGGCTGCCTGCTGCTTGTTGGGGCCTGTGGCACACAAGTGTGCTAATGCCTGGGCCCTCAGCACTTCCTAATTGTGTCGGTCACTGGTGCTTCGCAGGGCAGCTGCCTGGTGATTACCGGCACGTCGGGGCCAGTGGCGCACAAGCGTGCTGCTACGTGGGTGTGCACCACTTCTGAATGGCTGCCTCAGTAGGGTGGGGGGGTGGTGGTATATTCACTTCATAAGACGCACCCTTATTTTCACCCACTTTTTTGGGGAGAAAAAGTGTGTCTTATGGAGAGAAAAACACGGTATCAAAAATATGTCATGACAATTATTCAGTCACCTGTGATTCACCTGTCCTTATGGAAAAAAAGCATAATGAGACACTAATGAGCAATTTAAGACCAATTTAGCTTATTTACTGCTAATATTGTACAAAAAAGAACTTCTGACCCTAAGAATTTGTTTCTTTTGTAAGAAACTATAGGTTTTTGAAGAGTTCTTGTACATTATAAACAAAACCTCTAAATCAATTTAATTTAACTGATTTGATTTTATTATAATTAATAAAATACAAAATGTCCAAGTATTTGTAAAATGGTAGATAACACTTCTACTCTACCCTCTGCATCATGCACCATGGTCAAGAAGCAATTTTGATGCACTTGCATCCCTTGTGCATCTAAGCTCTATGACCTTGGATGAGTGTTTGAAGATGTGTGATGGGGTGGGTCATATTATGTCAAAACAGAATTTTGTTTAACAAAATAAGAACTTTTTTCAACTACAGTGGCAAAATAACACTCAATATTTAGGAAGTTGGTTGGTTGGGCTGAAAAATTTTCAGCACTCCCTTGTGTTCATGGCTATATGGGTGATGGTATGTTATATGCCTAGGGACATTGTCTTGTGAGATACTGTAGCTAGGAGTACACTCTTAAGAATATAAGCTAGGTTACATAGGCATCAGGATGGGGATGAGGTACAGGGGCCAGGCCTCCCCCCCCCCCAAATTCCCGGTGATAATGTATCTACACAGGCAGCACACTCCTGAGAACGGCATCTTGCTGCTGTCCAGCATACCTGCTGGTGGCCTCTCTCTGCTGTGAATCTTCCCTGACAGTGTATCTTCCCCAATGGTATATCTACATAGGCAGCACACTCCTGAGAGCAACATCTTGCTGCTGGCTAGCATACCTGCTAGTGGCCTCTCTGCTGTGAATCTTCCCTGACAGTGTGGCAGTAAAGGGAGTTGGAGAGATGAACTCTGAATCTCTCCCTCTCTTTCTCTCTTTTTTCTTTCCCTACTCCCTTTTCAGCAAGGGAGGGAATGAGAGAGAAAGAGATAACAGCGGGATCTGGATAGTCTCTGTTGCTACCCATCAACTCCCTTTTACCCATAACCCACCCCTAAATGAAACCAGCACACTTCATTATGGTATATATAGCCGCAGCTCTTTATTAAATCCACCATAACAATAAATTAACATGAATAACTTAACCTCATAAACATATTGACCCTCTATTGACAAACAACATCAGCAAGCTCCTCCCGAGCTACCCCTATGTAACCATTAACCTTTGTCCCCGACCCCGCCACAAACAGCAAGCGTCCGAGGGGTGGCATGACCTCATGCCCCTTTAACCCGGGTCACCTGACCCCAAGGCACGGCTCCCAGCCGGCCCCCCGCTCATCGCCTGATGAGCCCCAGCACCCAGTAGCTCGGGAGACCCGCCTACCCGAGCTACCAAGGCCACCACCGCGGGAGGGTGGGAGGGAGAAAAACCGTCCTGGAAGACCTGAAAGAACTGAGTCCTCCAGGGTCCCGATCTACTCATTCCCTCTGCCCGCCCCTCCATCTCAACTTCACCCTCACCCCCGCTGAGAGACGCAGAAAATGTCATCGATCTCGAACCCCCGCCGTGGAAGCCGCCAACCTGCGCGAAAAGGCCCTACCCATAGGCAGCACCCTACAAGCAAAATTAAGAGAACCCAACAAGGACTGAACAGTATGCAACGTAGACTTGGGAGCAGTAACCACCTGCTCAATGAGGCTAATCAACTGATGAACCTTCACCGCAGGAAGGCGAGTAACCATAGCCACAGAATCCAACTCTATCCCCAAAAATACCAAGGAAGTAACTAGCCCCTCAGATTTCTCAGAAGCTAAAGGAACACCAAAATCGTCCGCCATCCCCTCGAACATCAATTTAAGTCGCGCACAAAATCCAGTACCTCCCGCACCGATAAACAAAAAATCATCTAAGTAGTGAACGACAGAATCCACTCCTACCTTCTGAACCAAAACCCAATGCAAGAAAGAACTAAACATCTCAAAATACGCACAGGAAATGGAGCAACCCATGGGCAAACAACGATCGTAAAAATACAAACCCTCAAAACGAAAACCCAACAGCGGGTAGGACCGAGGATGGATAGGCAACAAACGGAAAGCCGATTCAATATCCACCTTCGCCAACTGAGCACCCCGCTCCGCGCCAACTATAAGCTGAAGAGCACTATCGAGCGACGCATAACGAACCGAACAAAGGTCACGCGGAATGCCATCGTTAACCGACTGCCCTAATGGCTGGGACAAATTGTGAATCAAACGAAACTGGCCGGGTACCTTCTTAGGTATAACAGCTAGAGGCGAAAGCTGCATCGGTGAAAAGGGGGGCTCCCGAAATGGGCCTGCAATACGCCCCAAACGAATCTCCTCTGCCAACTTGCCCCATACCACGCTCCGCAGTCGGGAAACCGATGAAGAATTTTGAACCCGCGCCTCCTGCAACACACCTAGAAAAGGAATCTCGAACCCTTCAGTAAAACCAACTTCCAACATGACAGCCTCCTTTCGCCGCCCATAACTCCTCAACTATGGGCGCAAGGCATCAACACGAATTGGGGTAGGCACTGAGGCCGCAACATTACTTCCCCGGTCCAGCAGCTGCTCCCCCAGTACGCTTGGGGCATTTAACGGCCGCGTGTGGCTGACCGCAAATGGAGCAGGCATGACGAAATTTACAGTCGGGAAAAGGACAAGTGGTTTTATTGAATTTCCAACACAAGTCGGATCCTGCTGAGGATGTCCCCCCCGATTCCCCACGAAAGGGCCGCCCACCACTAATACCCCCCGTGGGGCGAACGGTCGTCCCCGATATAGATTTGGAGGCCATATGGGTGAGCCATAAATTAACATCTTGGGTACCCCAAGACATAAAACTATTTTCCTCCATTTTATCTCTAAAAGCCTCGTCATAATTTAACCAGGCCCATCCTCCGAAACGCTGATAAGAGTCTAAAATGGAGTCCGCATAAGCCAGCAGCAAGCCATAATCCGACGGATGAGCCCTACCCCAGACACTAGCAAGCCGCAAAAACGCGCGGACCCAGTTAATGATTGAACAAGCTACCGGAAATGTTTAAAATCCTTTCTATCCCGTTTGGCTTTCCTACGACTCCGCTTATGAGCTCTACCTTCCAAGAGGCGAAAAATATCTAGGCAGGACCGCCTCCGAATCTTCCGCCGCAAATCCTGCGGTACCTTTTCCCACAGCTCAGTAAGAGCCAACAACGCCGGAGTACCCCGAACCTCCCCCGTAGTGACCTCTCCACTACCCCCACCTGAAGACCCCAATCCGCCCGAAGGACCCGCATCAGACGAAGAGGAAGACGTCGCCCCCGACGAAGAAGACCCGGACGAAGAGGAAGAAGACCCCCGACGGTGATGCCTACACTTCTTACGCCGCGCCTTCCCTCCCCCAGCAACCTGAGCAGGCGCCTTGTTACCCGGAGTAGAAGTTCCCGGAATACCAGCAGTCGCTCCAGAGATGTCTCGGTCAGCAGTCCCGGCCGCCGCAGGGAGACTGGACACCAACACTGAACTGCCACGAACAGCAACTTCAGGCCTCTCAGACGAACTCTGTGTAGAACCCGTGGCGCCCCAGCCAGCAGCCACAGCAGCTCTCAGCGCCAAATCACGCTCCGAAGTGGAACATCCTGGTCTCTCCAGCGATCCCGAACTTCCAGCTGCGCTCAGTCCCTCCGTCTGCACGACCTGTCCTCCAGGAAGAATGCACGAAACCTGCGGAAAACAAGCAGAAAAGGAGGCAGGACCAGGAAAGCAAACTCCAGGCATACCCAACGGGATCCCCCAACCCCCTCCAAACCCACCACCAGGAACCATCCCCATGGCCATGCTCCCTGGAATACCCCTCCCCCCAGTGCGAAGCGGACGGCCCCACACCACTAACAGAAGAGCCGGAACCCCAGGAAGCTGGTCCCCAACTGGGAGGCCAGCTTGTAGGATAAAACCCCGACCCAGTCCCAACAGACCCCCCATAGGGCGCAGACAAAAAACCAGGAGCGCTGGACCCCCTCCCCATGGCAAACAGCCCAGGAGACCCACCAAGCTCACCACCGCCACCTGTTAGACCTTCAGAGGAAGCAGCCCTATCTCCCACAACCCCAGACAAGGAAGACCCCAAAGCAGACATCTCACCTGGGATCTCCCTGCCTGCCGAAACCGCCCGACTCACAGAAGAGCCCATGCCTCCAACTATCTCCCTGCTAACAGGCTCTTCCCCCGGCACCCCAGCCAAATTCTCAGCCGTTATAGAAGCCACACCCCCCGATGAACTGCGACCGGCCGGAACAGCTCCCCTCCCGCTGCCCGACAACCCTGCCTGCTGTCTATCCTTCCCGGCCGTACATGCTGACGCGGATCTACTTGATTTAGCCCCGCTAGCACAGACACGGGCCAAAACCGACAGCGCCTGTATTTTGGAGCGCCGCACAGGCCGCGCACGCTCCTCAACATGACCCACACCCACCTGCTCCGACGGCACCAGCGAGCAAGGACAGCTCTGCCTCTTCCACCACCGCCCCAACGCTAACCCGACCATCCGCAGCCATAGCAACCCGCAAGAACGCACCAGAGCGACCAAGAAACGCTGGTGAGTAGAAAAACCGCCCTGGAAGACCTGAAAGAACTGAGTCCTCCAGGGTCCCAATCTACTCATTCCCTCTGCCCGCCCCTCCATCTCAACTTCACCCTATCCTAGCCCTGCCTTTAGGCGGTAACCCCTCCCCTATTCCTTCTACTAAGTTTCCCTAACTAACGGTCCTCTCTTCCCCCCCACCCCCCCACCTTGCCTCTCTGGCAACACGAGGCCTCCCAGCCCCATGTTACCATACGCCCTTCGAGACAAGCTCTAGGGCTCCTTAGATGGTGGACAGTGAAAGAGAGGGAGATGTTGCATTTGGGGGTAGAGGAGTAAGGAAGAAATGCTGTACAGGGGTGGGGAGGGTAAAAAGTTTGCTTTGTGCAGGTTAATTTTGTGGATGCCATTATGTATTGTTAATAAGATTATATTGTGTGTACAGTATGTGAAAAATGAATGGAGGAAATGGCATTTCCAAGTATACTATACCCCTGTAAATTTGCGGATCCGACTTCGCGGACTCAAGTCATTTGCTTTTTTTTTTCCATGCGTGTTTTTAAACTAGAATGATTCCAGAGAAAGTCCCGGGGCTTACAGGCGACACAGACTAATGGCTAATGACAGACCAAAAAGTGTGCCAAAATTCTTTCCAGCTCAGTTTCCTGTGCTTAGCAGGATGAGGAAGTGATAAATGCCACCCCCCTGCACCGTTCTGCAGCCCTCTCCCGCCTCTGATCCCCGCATCCAATACAGTACAGTATTCATGAATTTTGGGGGAATACTGTACTGTTATTATGGGGGGCAGAGTCTGAGGCAGAGCTTGGCCATGTTTGGGGTGGGGTCTAGGGCAAAGCTTTTGGGTCCCCCCCAAACAAAAAAGCATTCCACTGCCTATGCTAGGTCAGATCAAAGTTCCATGAAGCCCAGCAACTTGATTCCAAAAGTGGCTAATCAGGGTCACTATCAAGTATCCAGAAATCCCAAAGAATGGGTTCATCCCTATTAGCTTACTTCTAGGATAAGCTATAGCCTTCCAAGGTCTTCTGGGCTTATGCTTGTTTAATGATTTTTCTAAACTCCTTGTAGACTTGGTTATATTATATCCCTTGACTACATCCTCTGGGAACAATGACACAACTTGATTGTCCATAGAGAGAGAAATAAAAATTAAGTTTTGTAATCCATTTGTTAGATCTGCTACCTGTTATATTATTAATGGAGTGTCCCCTAGTTCTGGTACAATCTTATTAGCCTGTTCTATTCCATCCCTACAAACCTCTATCCCTGTCATATTTCTCTGTAGTCCTCTTGTTTCCATTCTATGTTCTATTCCTGTTCTATATAGCCTTTCTTCATGAAGGTCAAAAATCACTATAGGGATAATAAACTCAACTAGTTCACTGTTGAGTGACTAAAGGCACAACTGCAAATCTTGAAGAAAGTCACTCCATGAAAATCAAAAATAGATACAACCCAAATTTAATTTGCTTGCATATCTAGTAGAACTTTGCTCAGAGACATGAAGGCTGAAAACTCCGCCTCACCACCCAATCATCGCAGTGTTCAATGCAATTTTCAGCTTCTACTCATAGTGATTCATTATACTGTAACTAGCTACTCGAGCTATGAAGGAACATCTCTTTTTAAATCACTTAAGAGTGTATTGAAAATACTGAAACTTAGCTTAGACTTTTTTCTGGTTCCGATGTACCACGTTTCGATACAGCTTCAGGGAACCGACATTAAGTTTAAATACAAATTAAACTGGAGGTGAAGTCTCTGAAACAAGAGATAAAAATACTTTGTTTCTATTAATTTTATTTATACAAACATTAAAAACTCATTACTATTATTCTATTGCAAACTCTGCTTGGCTAAATATAGAGGAAGGAACTCACCATTACCTTTAAACACGATAGCGAATACGCCAAACAACTTTTACTTCTTCTTACTATTCCGACAAACTAAACGCCTGTTAGACTGTTTAAAAACTATAGCGTGCCGATGTGGGACCTACATCAGCACGTAATAGTCATCAGTATGTTGTTCTAGGAAAATCTCTTACACAAAGCCGGTAAAGTTGTTTGCAAACCGTGACATGCGGACGCTGGAGGGAGGGAAGGAGGGAAGCTGGCTTTGGCGCGGCAGGGAGAGAGGGGAAGAGATTGCCTGTCCTGTTGTCCTCGCGCACAGCTTCGGGATGCTGTCCCTTAAAACGGGACATTTCAGCATCCCAAAGCTGTGTGTGGGGACAATGGGACAGGGGATCTAAAAACGGGATGGTCCCATTCAAAACAGGACGTATGGTCACCTTACCCAAGCCACCGCCGCAGATTTCTCCCTGCTTTCCTGATGCTGCAAAACCAGTCCCGTGCAGCCACCGCACAAGCACCGGGCCCACAAGCCTTCCCCCCCCCATGTTAATTATGACACCGGAGAGAAAGTTCTGGGCCAGCCAGGCAGGAATTGGCTGGCCTGGAACTTCCTCTCCAACGTCAAAATTGATGTCGGGGGGGGGGGGGGGGGGGGTTGGGAGAGGCTTGTGGGCCCGGCACTTATGCAGTGGATGCATGGGCCTGGTTTTGCGTTGGGGAAGCAGGGAGAACGCAAAGGCAATGCGAGTCCGCGATTGACTTGCGTTGCCCTTGCAATCTACTGGTCAATTGTGATTGACCTTTTGGGCACCCCTGCTCTAGGTTATGGAGGATTCTTCCCCCCATTCTCTCTTCACTTTTCAAGCTCAAATCATCAACAACAACAACCCCAAAAAACCATCCAGCTCTAGGGCTTTTGCATCCTTTCCACAAGAGCTAAGGCAGCCACCTCCCTTGCAATGTTCTCTGCACACTGGCCCACCCACAGCTGGCAAATAAGAAAGAAAATTACAAAGCTTGCAACATCAAGCTTTGCTACTCAAAAGCAGTTCAATCAGGTTCAGGGACTTATCTAATTTTTTCTTGGTGTTTAACAGCAAAGAGATTTCCTCTTCACTTCAGATCACCAGCTTCTGTTATGCCTATGTCCATGCTTTATTCTTTCCCACCATTTCCTGGCTCAGTCCTTACTTTGGGGTCCTCCTTGCCACAGATTGGGTAGATCACCATTTCGCTCCATAAAGGGCTCTTTCTTCTCTACTCTCTGGGACTCTACCCATGGGCTGGGGATCTAACCCTTTTCCTCTGCTTGATGCTGCCCTCATCTTTTGTCTTCTTGCTCCTGGAAAATTCAGCTGTGTTCAAGTTCTCCTGTTCCCCAGGCTTTAAAGGGGCCCATACTAGGGTTACCAGATTTCCTCTTAAAAAAAAAGGTCATATGGTCCCACCCCATTCCACTCCTGGCCATGACCCACCCCCACATGAACCTCGTGTCTCCTTCCCCAAATTCCAGCCCATGTTTAGAGGGCCTCAGCGCGTGCATGGATGTCAACACAATAACATCATGCTCATGAATGCATGTGTGTGAAGTCATCACATTTGACATCTGCATATGCGCAGAGGCCTTCCAGATGTGGTCCCGAGTTCAGAGCATTCCAAGACCTGGACAAACTGCTGACAAATATCTTCCTGCTTGGGGCCATGACACCAATAATGCTTCACAAAATTCATTCCTGTTCACCTGGCCTTGGTCACATATACAGAACATTGATAAACCCTAAGCAAATACAGGACCACAAACTAAAAGTCCTAATATACATAAACAAACAGGGCCGCCATCAGGGCAGTACTACCAGTCCTGCATTCAGGGGCCCAGAGATGACAGGGGGCCCAGGCTCCCCCAGGGTCCTAGGCAGTGTTCCCTCTAAGGCAGCGGTCTCAAACACGCGGCCCGCGTGTGGCTCTCCAGGTTTTATTTGTGGCCCGCGGTCTGGAGGCGTTCATTCTCTTCCTTTTGGAGCAGCAGCCGGCTCTTTCGTTCAAAGCCGCGGGTTGGCGGCTCCTTGCGCTATCCACTCCTGCATCGGAAGCCTCTCTGACGTCACACCATCAGAGAGGCTTCAGACGCAGGCGCGGATCTCGCAAGGAGCCGCCACCCACGGCTTTGAACGAATGAGCCGGCCAGACACGCTGCTGCTCCAGTGGCGTACCAAGGGGGGGGGGGGCGGGCGGTCAACTGTTCTCCTTAGCGTGCGGCTAGCGGCTCGTCTAGAGCAGTGGTGCCCAACCTGCTTCCCTTCCCTTCTCACTGCTGCCATCGGGGATCAGGTCGGCACCGTGTCTTTGATGTCCCTGCTTCTCTTCCCTGCGGGGCCGACCAACTCTCGCGGCGGCCCGACGTCAATTCTGACGTCGAGAGGACGTTCTGGCTAGCCAATCGCTGCCTGGCTGCCCGGAACGTCCTTTCCGACGTTAGAATTGGCGGCGAGAGTTGATTGGCCTCATGCAGAAGAGAAGCAGGGAGATCTCGGCCTGTTCCCGATTACGACAGCGGCAGCAGCCTATTCCGCGGCAGTGGTGGCATGGGAGAGGCAGGAAGGAAGAAAGAAAGAAAGAAGGTGTGTGTGGGGTGGGTGGGGGGGGACAGGGAGCCAGAAAAAAAAGCACAAAATGGGGCAAGGAGGAAGGAAGGAAGGAAGAAAGAAAGAAGGGTGGGGGGACAGGGAACCAGAAACAAAGCAAAAAAATGGGGCACAGAATCAGAGAAAGACAGACATAGAGAAAGAAAGAAAAATTTGGGGAAGGGAATGAGGTCTGGAGGAGAGGAAGCATACAAGAGGCTGAAAGAAGGGAAGAAATATTGGATGCACAGTCAGAAGAATAAAGTGCAACCAGAGACTGATGAAATTACCAAACAAAGGTAGGAAAATGATTTTATTTTCAATTTAGTGATCAAAATGTGTCTGAATTTATATATGCTGTCTATATTTTGGACTATGGCCCCCTTTTACTAAATCGCAATAGTGTTTTTTAGTGCAGGGAGCCTATGAGCGTCGAGAGCAGCGCTGGGCATTTAGCGCAGTGCCCTGCGCTAAAAACTGCTATTGTGGTTTAATAAAAAGGATGGGGGGTATATTTGTCTATTTTTGTATGGTTGTTACTGAGGTGACAATGCATAGAGTCATCTGCCTTGACCTCTTTGAAAAAACCCAGAATAGGAATGATAATTAACATTTTCTCAGCGTATAGTGTGCTTTGTGTTTTTTAATTTTATTGTTGGTAGATCATTTTGACTTGGTCATTTTAAAGTAGCTCGCAAGCCCAAAAAGTTTGGGCATCTCTGAGCTAGAGCGTTGAAACTGTGTATTTCTATTTTATCCCCCCTTTTACAAAACTGTGGAGCGTTTTTTAGCGCCAGCCGTGGTGGTAGCAGCTCTGATGCTCAGAATTCTATGAGCGTCAGGGCTGTTACCACCGTGTCTAAAATCCACACTACAGTTTTGTAAAAGGGGGAGGGGTTCGTTTGTGATGACATATTCCATACTAAGCGAAGGTGTTTTCTGTGTTCTGTGTGTTTGAAAGACATGGTTTTCTGTTAGGATTGACGATGTAGGATTGATCTGTGCTGGTCTGGCTTGTTTAGTTTTACAATGGGTGTATTGATGTACTGCTCACTGCAATATGTAAGATGCTGCCTTTTCCTAGGTACTCATGTGTGATGTGTGGTTTGTTGCTAAAAATCATGTTTTTCTTACAGATGGGGGGGTGCCAAAAAATGATGGGCCCCGGGTGTTATATATGCTAGGTACGCCACTGTATGTAAAGATACCAGAAAGCTGGCGTAGCAAAAACTTTAAGTAAATTGTTATTCTTCTAAGTTTTGAGTATTTAACCCTCCCACAATCTTACGGGCACTCGTTTCAAGTTTCAAGTTTATTGAGATTTTGATTTAAATGCAATATCAAATATTTTCAATGCGTATAACAAAAATAAATTTGGGGAAATAAATAAAACCATTTGAACAATAAACATACAAACATATCCATAGATGATTAAAAATACATAAGAAGTACAAGGATAAACTACATTTGTTTAAAAATGCATCCTCCGTGCCTGCTCATAAATTTGTGGAGTATGTAACTTGTCACTCATGCATATTTTTTTTTCCACACACCTCATCAATCCTTAGAGGAAACATTGGTCCTAGGCTACCATAGCACAAATTCCTGTATTATGCTTCTGCTATGCACAACAATAAACAATAAACACTGCTGTTATACTTTTTTTTGTCCCCCGCCGATTTCCTGATAGCACCCCCCGGACAAAAGGGGGGGGGAAGGGGTGCTTGGGGGGGCCCAATAGGATTGCTCAGTAAAGGGCCCAGAAATTTCTGATGGCGGCCCTGCAAACAAAACTCTAAGATGCCAGACTCTGCATGCAGTACAACAACAGAGAAACAACTACATTTCTTCCTGAACGGTCCTGTGGATGGGCAGACTAGATGGGCCATTTATCTATGTTTCTATGAGGGCCTGGGATAGACACGTGGGATCTCTCAGAGAGAGAAAGAGATAATGGTTACTGTGGATGGGCCATTTGGCCTTTATCTGCCGTCATGTTTCTATGTACATTCTTAAAGCTGACATTTCAGTCACTAAATTGAAAATAAAATCATTTTTCCTACCTTTCTTGTCTGGTGATTATTTTTCTACTCTTCTTTTCCCAGTCTCTGCTCTTAACTCTATTTCCAAGACCTTCTTATCCATTTGCTGTTTCCTCTCTTTCATTTTCTGCCCTACATCCATCTTTGATATATAATGGAGAACTGACTGTGATAATAGTTATTACCAGTGAGGAGAAAGCGAAAGACTCTTCAGCGGTATGCTCAGAGAAGTGAAACTCTGAAGAGGGGGTGAAAACCTCCTCTTGAGAAAAGAGTTTACCATCCAGTTACTGCATATACTTCATGAATAATCACTCTCTGACCACTGTTAAATCATGTAGTTTACTTGTTAAACTATCTTGTAGAATTGGCGTAAATTTTTCTAATGCCAAAATGATCGCTGGAATATTAATGCTGTGCACTTATCTTGTGAAAGGCAGTCTTAGGGGTCCCAACGCGGCCCCGTTTCGTATATCTGCTTCAGGAGACCCAGATACACTCTTTGAAACACACTGTGACTGTGCAACTGTAATAACTTTCCAGGATAAATATCTGAAATACAAAAAAAGTTCTTAGCAAAACCACACACACCGTAGGAGAATTCTCAACCAAACTGCGCTGTGGGGAAGCTTAACGTACTGTTGGCAATAGAGAAGAGGGAAGCGCTGAGAAATTACATACCATTTGTAAGTCTCGGAAGTTCAAAACGATGGAGAACGCTGCCCGCTTCACCCGATTTAAACTGAGGGGGAGGGGGGAGCCTCCGTCGAAACGTGATGACGTCAAAACGTCAAAGGTTACTGTAACAGATGAACAACTGTCACTGTAAATAAAGACAGTTGAAAAAGTTGAAAAAACAGTCGAAAAAACCAATACAAAACAAGAACAAGACTGAAAGACTAAAGTAGTGCTGAGGTAACTGCCCTAATCCTCTGTGCAAACTGTAAAAATGAAAATAAAAAGGCAGGTTAGAGAAAAGCAACCCATTCTATCTCATTGTTCAGTCCATGAGGATGTAACGTGTTCAATTCAGATATCCACTTTTGTTCTTTGCGCCACAAAAGCTTGGCTATGTCACCCCCTCTGGTAGTAGCTACTGTATCCAATACTGAAAATTTCAATTCGGCTACATTGTGCTGGTGTTGGAGCCAGTGTTGAACAAGGGGAGCTTCCTGTACGCCGGATTTAATTCTGCTGATGTGCTTACCAATGCGAGTCTTGACACTCCTAATCGTGCACCCCACATACTGTAAACCACACGGGCACTGTATTATGTATACCACTTGTTTGGAATTGCAATCTGAAACCATGGATGTGAATTTCTTCTTGATGGTGAGGCTCATCTCTTGTAATGCGACACTATGCTGACATAGTTTGCAGTGACCGCACTGCTTATGACCACCCACCGTGTTGGCAGCTGGCTCGATTGGATTTATAAACTGAGAATGGACCAATCTTTGTTTCAGGTTTAAATTTTTAGAAAATGCAAAGCGAGGAAGATCTTGAAATTCTGGGTGGTATTGCATAATGTGCCAGTGTTGTTTGATGGTTCGTTTGATTTGAAACGCCAAGTGTGAGTATGGTAAAACACAAACTAAGGATTGTTCCTCAGATCTAGAATGGGATTCTAACAGCAGTGGGCGATTGGCATACAGCCCCCTCTTGTAGGCTTTATGGATAACTGTGGCAGGATATCCTTTTGCCCGGAACCTCTCTTTCATAGCATCTGATTTGGAGATATAGTCCTGCACTGTAGTGCAAAGCCGTCGGAGCCTTAAAAATTGCCCCGCTGGGATGTTATCCCTCAGATGTCTTGGGTGAAAACTATCATATTGTAGGAGATTGTTCCGGTCCGTGGGCTTGCGATATATACTAGTTTGAAAACTGCCATTTGCCAAAAAAATACTGATGTCCAAAAATGGCACTTGGTGATAATCTTTAGTCATGGTAAATTGCAGATTGACATCACAACTATTGAGCCATGCTAAAAACTGGTCTAATTCATTTAAAGTCCCTGTCCACACTCCCAGAATATCATCGATGTAATGCTTCCAAAACACAAGATGTTTCCACTATGTAGAAGGGTATAAAAAAGTGTTCTCAAATTTAGAAACATAAAGACAAGCTATGGATGGGGCCATTTTGGCTCCCATAGCTGTACCCTTAACCTGCTTGTAGAAAATATCTCCAAACTGGAAGTAGTTCATACCAAGCGCGATAGAGGCTAATTTTGTTAAAAATTAAATCCTAGTGTCAGAAATATCCAGTGCCTGTAATTCAACTTTGATGATATCTATGGCTGCACATTGAGGTATGTTCGTATATAGGGCAGTGATATCCAAAGTAAAAAGAATAGCACTATTTGGAATGTTGGTAAATGTAGCCAAAAAATTGATCATGCTGGCTGAGACCAGAACATATGAAGGCACTAGGGGGACTCGATCTTTAAGATAGGAGTCCAAAAAGGACGAAAGAGGTTCCAGTACTGACCCTATGCCTGAAACTATCGGTCTCCCCAGGGGGTTGGTAAGGGATTTGTGAATTTTTGGAACAAAGTAAATAATTGGAATTTTGGGATGCTTGCAAGACAAGAACCTATACTCCCTCTCAGTGATTACCCCCATTTCCAAACCTTGAACCAAACAATGAGAAATGACGTCCTGAATATCCTCAGTTGGATCGTGATGCAACACCTCATAATATGTAGTGTCTGTCAATTGATGGTAAGCCTCTGCAACATATTGGTCAGAGTCTAAAATTACTCCTCCTCCACCCTTATCTGCTGGTCGAATGATGATACTGTTATCAGTGGCTAAAGAGCTTAGAGCCTTTTGCTGTGGACGAGAGAGATTGAAACGTAGAGGGGACCGCTGACTTTCTAAAACACCCACTTTCTTTAATATAAGGTTTTCAAAGGCCTGTATGTGAGAATCCACAATGCCTGGGGGGCACCAAGTGGATTTAACTTGTAAATTCAATTGTACAGGGGCCTCTGAATCTAATGTTGCATTATCTTGACTTTGGAGCTCTTCTTTATGAAAACATTTTTTTTTTTTAAGTTTGCATTTCCTGATGAACTTGAATAAAGCTATCCTAGTGTCAAAGGGTTGATAAGTGCTTGATGGTACAAATGAGAGCCCCTTATCTAGCAAGGACACTTCAACTGTAGTGAGGATTCTGTGAGAGAGATTGAAAATGTTAGATGTTAGGATTGGTTTCTCGGTTGTCTTGATCTGACCGGTCTTTTTGTGTTGGATTTTGGTCCCCCTTGAAAATGGACATTGGGGCCTACTGTGGAAACTTTCTGCTGTCTCTTATCATCATCAGATGTATCAGATGATGTATGTGTGTAAGTGGGGCGATTACCTCGCTTGGACGAGCGAGATTTGTCCATCCAAGCGTAAACAAACCCCTTAGTATAATCTAATTCATCGCGGCAAAATTTTTTGATCTTGGTTTTTCTAAGATCCTCTCTGAACCCTTTCATCTTGGTGTTAAATTCCAGTAAAGATTTGCTGTATTCATCTGTAGCCAAACTACTTTCTAGGCTTTCTTTGGCTGATTGAAACTCACTATTATACGATTGTAATTCTATTTTAGTGGTCTCTATAACTAGAAGCATTAGATCAAGAGAGCATTTGTTTAAAATGGCGTTCCATTTGTCCAAAAATGCTACATTATCTAAAAATAATCTGGGTTTGGTCCGCATGCGGAGCCCCCGCGGAATTCTCTTCAAGCGGCAGTATTCTGCCAAGGTGGCTGCATGTAATTCTGCCCGCACTGTCCGTTTCTGCAAAGATTCTAAATGGTCCCAGTCCTAGGGTATAGACACATTTTCACCCGAAGTGAATAATTGAAATGATGACATTAGTTCACTAGCTTGTTGTTCATTGTATGAATGCGCTTCCCACCCCATAGTTTTAGGCATAGGGTCAGTATTGGAACCTCTTTTGTCCTTTTTGGACTCCTATCTTAAAGATCGAGTCCCCCTAGCGCCTTCATATGTTCTGGACTCAGCCAGCATGATCAATTTTTTGGCTACATTTACCAACATTCCAAATAGTGCTATTCTTTTTACTTTGGATATCACTGCCCTATATACGAACATACCTCAATGTGCAGCCATAGATATCATCAAAGTTGAATTACAGGCACTGGATATTTCTGACACTAGGATTTAATTTTTAACAAAATTAGCCTCTATCGCGCTTGGTATGAACTACTTCCAGTTTGGAGATATTTTCTACAAGCAGGTTAAGGGTACAGCTATGGGAGCCAAAATGGCCCCATCCATAGCTTGTCTTTATGTTTCTAAATTTGAGAACACTTTTTTATACCCTTCTACATAGTGGAAACATCTTGTGTTTTGGAAGCATTACATCGATGATATTCTGGGAGTGTGGACAGGGACTTTAAATGAATTAGACCAGTTTTTAGCATGGCTCAATAGTTGTGATGTCAATCTGCAATTTACCATGACTAAAGATTATCACCAAGTGCCATTTTTGGACATCAGTATTTTTTTGGCAAATGGCAGTTTTCAAACTAGTATATATCGCAAGCCCACGGACCGGAACAATCTCCTACAATATGATAGTTTTCACCCAAGACATCTGAGGGATAACATCCCAGCGGGGCAATTTTTAAGGCTCCGACGGCTTTGCACTACAGTGCAGGGCTATATCTCCAAATCAGATGCTATGAAAGAGAGGTTCCGGGCAAAAGGATATCCTGCCACAGTTATCCATAAAGCCTACAAGAGGGGGCTGTATGCCAATCGCCCACTGCTGTTAGAATCCCATTCTAGATCTGAGGAACAATCCTTAGTTTGTGTTTTACAATACTCACACTTGGCGTTTCAAATCAAACGAACCATCAAACAACACTGGCACATTATGCAATACCACCCAGAGTTTCAAGATCTTCCTCGCTTTGCATTTTCTAAAAATTTAAACCTGAAACAAAGATTGGTCCATTCTCAGTTTATAAATCCAATCGAGCCAGCTGCCAACACGGTGGGTGGTCATAAGCAGTGCGGTCACTGCAAACTATGTCAGCATAGTGTCGCATTACAAGAGATGAGCCTCACCATCAAGAAGAAATTCACATCCATGGTTTCAGATTGCAATTCCAAACAAGTGGTATACATAATACAGTGCCCGTGTGGTTTACAGTATGTGGGGTGCACGATTAGGAGTGTCAAGACTCGCATTGGTGAGCACATCAGCAGAATTAAATCCGGCGTACAGGAAGCTCCCCTTGTTCAACACTGGCTCCAACACCAGCACAATGTAGCCGAATTGAAATTTTCAGTATTGGATACAGTAGCTACTACCAGAGGGGGTGACATAGCCAAGCTTTTGTGGCGCAAAGAACAAAAGTGGATATCTGAATTGAACACGTTACATCCTCATGGACTGAACAATGAGATAGAATGGGTTGCTTTTCTCTAACCTGCCTTTTTATTTTCATTTTTACAGTTTGCACAGAGGATTAGGGCAGTTACCTCAGCACTACTTTAGTCTTTCAGTCTTGTTCTTGTTTTGTATTGGTTTTTTCGACTGTTTTTTCAACTTTTTCAACTGTCTTTATTTACAGTGACAGTTGTTCATCTGTTACAGTAACCTTTGACGTTTTGACGTCATCACGTTTCGACGGAGGCTCCCCCCTCCCCCTCAGTTTAAATCGGGTGAGGCGGGCAGCGTTCTCCGTCGTTTTGAACTTCCGAGACTTACAAATGGTATGTAATTTCTCAGCGCTTCCCTCTTCTCTATTGCCAACAGTACGTTAAGCTTCCCCACAGCGTAGTTTGGTTGAGAATTCTCTTACGGTGTGTGTGGTTTTGCTAAGAACTTTTTTTGTATTTCAGATATTTATCCTGGAAAGTTATTACAGTTGCACAGTCACAGTGTGTTTCAAAGAGTGTATCTGGGTCTCCTGAAGCAGATATACGAAACGGGGCTGCGTTGGGACCCCTAAGACTGCCTTTCACAAGATAAGTGTACAGCATTAATATTCCAGCGATCATTTTGGCATTAGAAAAATTTACGCCAATTCTACAAGATAGTTTAACAAGTAAAATACATGATTTACCAGTGGTCAGAGAGTGATTATTCATGAAGTATATGCAGTGACTGGATGGTAAACTCTTTTCTCAAGAGGAGGTTTTCACCCCCTCTTCAGAGTTTCACTTCTCTGAGCATACCGCTGAAGAGTCTTTCGCTTTCTCCTCACTGGTAATAACTATTATCACAGTCAGTTCTCCATTATATATCATAGCTTTTTTACTGACTATTGCTTATACAAAAGTCCCTGTGTTTGGTCTTAACTACATCTATCTTTGGCATTAACTTTTAATATTGAACTTTTTTCCATTTTTCTGCTTCCTCCTCAGATATATCTACTTTTCCATGTCTTCCCTTCCCATCTATCCATACACACTATCTCCTCCCTCTCTCTGCCCTTCACCACCATCTCCTCCCTCTATCTTCTTCCCTATTCCCATCTATCCATGAACAGCATTTCTTCCATCTCTCTTTCCTTCTACATCCCTCCCATCCCTGTGCACCTTGGCCTCCATCTCTATCCCCTTCCCCTCAATCCCTATGTACCATCTCCTCCTTTTCCTCTCCTGTGGTCTGACATCTTTTTCCCCTTTCCTCCTCCTATGGTCTGGAACCTTTATCCTCTCTCCCCTTTGTGGTCTGGCATCTCTCTGTCTTTTCCTTCCCCTCCCTTTGCCTTAGTCTGGAATCCTTCCCTCCTCCTTTCTTTCCCTGGTCTGACATCTCTCTCCTTCCCATTCCCCCCTTCTTCCCTTTTCTCCCCATCTCCTCAGTCTAGCATCTCTCTTACCCTCTCCATGGTATCCCCCCTCTCCCACGATCTAGTGCTTGCTCACCCGGTGCTACTGTAACTACTCGGGCCGTCAGAAGTGTGACTGAAGTAAACATGCTACCTTCACGACCCAGAAGCTTTCTTTCTGCTACTGCTTTCCACCTATGCGGGGACAGGAAGCAGTAGCACAGGAGGAGCTTCCGGGTTGCTGAAGGCAGTGTGTTTACTTCAGTCACGCTGCTGATGGCCCGAAGAGTTACAGCAATACCGAATGAGCAATCACCAAATCCCATGGGGGGGAGGGGGAAGGAAGAAGGACTCCAGATAGGTGCTGGGGGGGAGGACTCTAGATAGGTGTTCGAGCTGCTTAGGGTATACTAGATGTCTGGTTTCCCCGGACAAAAGTTATAAAATCAAAAAGCCATGTGGACTCCCACCACAGTCCTCAAAAAGAGGGCATGTCCGGGGAAACCCAGACATCTGGTAATCCTAGCCCACACCCCATTCCCTTCTCTTGTAATATTGGCTTATCAAACCTCTTTTCCTCAGACCTTCTAATTCCAGAGCTGATAATCCCCAGTGTATTCTGGAACCTGTAGCACATGACTTTTCCAGTTTCTCAGAAGAACTACCACCCCATTAGAATTCCACTCCATGTTTCCTACTGAGGGACTGAGGATTTTAAGTGTGTCGGGACCATAGCATAAACACCACAATTGATAAGAAGCTAAAAATCTGAAATTTCTCATTTCTAGTGGATTAAGGGAAAATAGGAGCCAGGTACGTGTGTGTTGCATGACAAGTCTAAATAGCACACTTGGATAGATCAACTAGCAACAGTTTTGTTTTTATTTGAGGTGAGGTGGAGGCACCTGTCCTACTTTCTGCCTATCCCTACCTCTTGAAATCTTCGCTGGCAGCAGCAAGCAACATGTCCAACCTGCTCCTCGCACTGGCTCGGCTTTCCCTCTGATGTTACTTCCTGATCGTAGGACCAGGAAGTAATGTCAGAGAGAGAGAGAGTCGAGGCTGGCACGAGCAGCAGATTGGAGATGCTGCTTGCTGGTGCTGGTAAGAGAAAGAGCAGGGGTGTAGGCACAGCAGAGAAAGTGCAGGGGCACCTCCTTTCCTCACTATGTCATAACATGACATAACATCATACTTCTTAACCACATAACTATGAGTTCTAAGTAGTATACAAAAGATTATAAACTAAAAATGATCTTGTGGGAAGCAGCGCGGGACCAGGCAGCCTGGTGTGCCGCTATGCCGCCAGAGAATAGAAGAGAAGGCAGCCACGTCTGCTGTTCTCTGTGGAAGCGGCAGGAGCAGGCAGCCAGCAACCCTTGTGCGCCGCTTTCAGCGAGTGAGGTGCCAGAAGTTTGTTTTAAAAAAAGGTACACATGGGGGTGGAGGTGGGGGGGATAGAGGAAGAGAGCCAGCAAGAAAGGGAGGGTGACAACATTAAAATAAGTTAATGGGAGAGGGGGGGGGCGCTTTGCATATTCACTTCATTAGATGCACCCTTATTTCCACCCACTTTTGGAGGGAAAAAAGTGCGTCTAATGAGCGAAAAATATGGTATATCAAAAGCAGTAGCATGTTGTATCTCAGGAGGTAAGGCAACATCACAATTAGATCTCTCCTTACATAATTATAGTCTAAAGCTAGTAAATAGTTTTAAGTATTTGGGTCCAGCAGAAACAAAAAACGCTGTGGAGATGATGTTCAAGATGCAGGCTTTATTAAAAATACAAAAATACAATTTAATAATCCACATAAAATATATCTAGGACCCAAAATATGAAAGCTATGGACCCAAAACGGTCCGTGTTGCGACGATGATGTCTTCCTCAGGGGTCCCTAAAGATCCAGATATAAAAGCTTGTGGATTAATAACTAAAAACAAACTAAATTGTTACTCTTTGTGGGTGAGAAATTCTCAAGAGCAGGAGAAAAAAGTATTTGAGTATCATAAATCGATTGTTATTTGAATTTTGAGGACCAGGTCTCATCCGTGATTGCCAAAGGTTTTGAGGCATTAAGACAGCTAAGAGCTATTCGAGATTTTCTGGATAAGAAATCATTATATACCCTAATTCATACTTTTGTACTATGGCAATTTAGTATATGCAGGTATAGAAACAGGACAACTGAAGTGCTTACAAACAGTACAAAATGCTGTGAATTGGCTGTTAGGCCATGCATATATTCGTGATCAGGGCAGGATTAATTTGTCGAGGGCACCTAGGCACACAAGTACACTAGGCCCCCTGCCTTGCCCCATATATTTACTTCTTTATTTCTTTTATTTTAAAATTCAAAACAAACAAATATTATCATACCAGTGTACAGTTTTTCTTCTATGCAACCTCCAAACATCTCTGAACAAAACTCCCCTTCCTTCCTAGAGGAAGAGATCTTCAGCTGGCAGGGCTTTGGGAAGCCCACCAATTTATATTTTGCATTTGGGTAGGAGGCATGGGGCATAGCGGGAAGAAAATGTAGTGCCCATCATTTTATTGGACTAATACATTTCTTACTTAGCTTTCAGAGGTTAAAACCTCTTTCTTCAGATCAGTAAACTATACTGCTGTTACAGTATCCTTGTCCTGACCTGAGGAAAGGAGTTATGGTCTCTGAATTTGTAAAAAAAATGTATTAAAATTAGTTCAATAAACAGTATCATTTTATTTCCAATTTCTTTCTTTTTTCTTTTTTATATATAACTTCTTAGTTTTACAATGAAGCATAATATAACTTGAAAAAAGATCAGATAGTTCACTTTAGAAACAAAATCATAATAAGGAAATAATAATATTTGATTATTTAATCCACAATATTAATAAAAAAGAAAATCAACAGGTAATTAACCCTTAATAAAAATTAACTTACATTATAAGGAAGCGGTAATACTCTTCATTACCTAAAGCCAGTAAAGCAAGTTACACATCATTTGTTACAGGTACTCCTCTCTCCTTTGGTTCAATAAATTCTATCAGCTGTTTGGGTTCAAAAAAGAAGAAATTCTTAGTTTGGTAAGTAACAAAACATTTTACTGGAAATTTTAACAAAAATATTCCTCCCAAGGCCTGGATTCTTGGCCTCAATGCCAAGAATTCCTTTCTCTGCCTTTGGGACTTTTGAGACATATCTGGAAATATACAAATTTTAGAATCCAAAAACTGATCATTTAAATGGCGGAAATACAATTGTAATATATATTCCCTATCACTTTCCAAAGCTAAGGTAGTAACAGGGTTCTTCTTTCTGTTACAACCTCCAGCAAGCTCTCCCAAAAAGTTGTTAAAATCCATATCCACTCCTTCATCTCCTTGATTCTCATTAGGAGTAGAAACTCCTACAGGATTTTTCATCTGAAGGTAATTAATTCTAATGATAGGAGGTAAATTTTCTGGTGGAATATATAATACTTCTTTAAGGCATTTCTTTAAGGCATTTCTATAGGAGAAATCACAGGGGATTTAGGAAAATTTAAAAGTCTCGGGTTATTTTTTCTCAGTTGGTTTTCAAAACTCTCTATTTTCCTAGAAATATAAGATCTTTCTTTTACAAGTTCAAATTCTATCTGCTTCATTTCAGAGAGTTTTGTCTCCTGCTTCTCTACTTTTTCTTTTATTTGAGTGATAGTCAATCCCTGTTCCACTTTGGAATAGATAGTCCCATAGTCAGTCGATAATGTAGAAAAAGATAACTTTAGATTAGCATCCATAACTGATATGGCTTGCCATAGGGCTTCTAAGTCTATCTTTGCGGGCTTTTCCAACACCCCAAATTGTAAGGTGGACCCTCCCGAAGCACCTCTCACCTCTACTCTAGTGCTGGGTCGTTGAACTTCTCCCTGCACTCGTTCTCCTGACGAGACAAGTGCTTGGCTCCCTCCTAAGCCAGGATCAGAGGATTCTACTCTGGAACTCATCTGCCCCAGCTCTCCTTCCACCAGCATGCTTCTGGGTTGGGGTGGTGTTGTCTGTTGCTCCGGGTTTAATGATGCCCTTCCTATTTGCACGGGTTCACCCGAAAAGATCGGGCTCTGCCCCGAATTAGGTAGTGCTGAGTCGTCCGAGGGGAAAAAGCTTCCGCTATCGTTGTCTGGATCAAATGCTGCTGGGCTCCTGCCACCGGAGGGTTATACTGGAGGGCTCCCTTTCTCTTCCCAATGTCTCCCGCCTAGGGAAGACTATCAGGCAGTGTCGGCCAGGCGAGGTATGGAGCTTCCGTCTCAGGCGTCTGCTTCCAACGCCATCTTGATTTTCTCCCCTCTCTCCTTATTTCCATTTTCTATTAATAAACGATTATCAACACAGCTACAATAATACCTTATCCTACAGCAAAAATAAATAAATAAAACAAATAGAAATTTTTTTGTTGTTGTCTGGTTTCTGCTTTCCTCATCTTCCCATCATTCTCTTCCTTCCATCCACTGTCTGCCCCTTCCAGAAATTGACTGTCTCCCTCTGCCATCTCTGCTCCTGCCCCCTCCCCCCTTGGTCTGGCATCCATCACCTTCCCTCTGTTCCCCTCATAGTCTGGCATCTCTCTCCTTCCCTCCCCCCCCTGTGGTTTTTAGCATCTCTTTTCTCATTTCCTTCACTCGGATCTGATATCTCTGTGTCCTTCCCCGTTCTTTGGCATCACTCTCCTCTCTCCTTTTCTTCTCTGGTCTTCCTTCTCTATTTTCTGCCTCTGTCTAAATTAAATTCTCTCTTACTATTCAGCCCTCAGTTTCCCTCTTTTCACTGTGTCTACTCATAACTTGCCACCCCTTTCCTTCACCCTTCTACTATCTTACTAACTATCTTCTTTCCCCCATCCAGCATGTGGGAAAGCAGTAGCAGTGGTGAGGAGGTGAGGGTTGGGCACAAGATCTCCCCACTTCCATCATTTGTCCTACCCTACACCTTTCTTCCCACATCCATCACCTACCCTGCTCTGCCTTGCCTCCTTCTCTCTCTCCCTCTACCCCAGGCCCATCTCACCACTCACCTTTCACTCTGATTTTTTTTTTTAGAACGGCGACGCCCCCCAAAGCATCGATCGGCAACGCGGGCTTTATTAAGCACAAATTAATCATAGTGCAATTAATAACTAAAGTAGTCAAAATATCCAGCATTGTTCTCTACTATTTAACATATGTTTAACATGTTTTTTCTCTGTTAGCCATTTTAAATGCTAGTAATGCTAAATTTATACTCCTGTTAGCTCATAAAGTTCCATTAAAACTTCAACCATTAATGAGACTGTGTTGAACAAGTATCGCTAGTGGGGCCCATCAATGTCCAGTTTCTGATGCTACAACACAGAAAATAAATGACGAAGCATGCAGTGTTGATCGAGGTAGGCAACGTGCCCCCCCACTCCGATTGGCAATGCGTCCCCCCCATCGACAGAAAGTATGACGAGCAAGCAACGCGGGTAAGAAAGGCAATGGGAGCTGTAATTTTGCAAGCGGTGCTGCTTGCCCAAAGCTTCCCTCTGATGCGCCCAGGCGGAAACAGGAAGCTGCGTCAGAGGGAAGCTTTGAGCAAGCCGCACCGCTTGCAAAATTACAATTCCCATTGCCTTTATTACCCACATTGCTTGATTGTCTTACTTTCCGTCGATAGGGGGGCGTGTTGCCGATCAAAGGGGGGGGGCCCGCATTACCGATCGATGCTGGAGGGGCCCATTGCTGTTTGGAAAAAAACAATGTTGATGCCATCCTTCATCATTTTGGGCCCTAGACATGTGCCTACTGGGCCTATTGGTTAATCCGGCCCTGTTCATGACAAATGACACCTTTGTATCTGAAATGCTATTGATTGCCAATGGAATTTAGGATCAAAAATTTAGAATCTTGATGTTGACACATAGAGCATTATTTGAGCTACAACAATTATATAGTAACATAACATAACATAGTAGATGACGGCAGATAAAGACCCGAATGGTCCATCCAGTCTGCCCAACCTGATTCAATTTAAAATTTTATTTTTTTTTTTTTTTTCTTCTTAACTATTTCTGGGCAAGAATCTTTCTAACTAGGTATTATTTTATGCACCGAGGCATTTATTATGATCTTTGAATGATAATAGGGTATCCGTTCCCCATATCTCGAAGGCCCATCTTGCCTCAACTAGAGATTGTACATTTTTGTATTTAGGTCCACGGTTATGGAACAATTTGCCTATAGCATTGAGAAAAGAAGAATCATATATAAATTTTAAAAGACATCTAATAGCACATTTTTTAACTAGCTTTTTAAAAAATAATATTTTAAATTTTTATTAAAGATTTTCAAAAAACAATACAAATACCACATACAATAGAACTCAACAGACAAAGCTTGATGCTCCAATACCCCTGCAAGCACTACCTAATACAGGGAAGTCCTGACTAGCGAAGGAACATCACCCCAGCACAAAACTGATGCCAGAGAGGACATATCTCTCCCCACCCTTTCTTTTCTCTGAACCTTACCCCATAAGCCCACCAAATAATTTTATTATTATGTACATCGCTTAGAATTATGATTACGCGATTAATCAAATCTCCATTAAACTTGAAATTTGAAACTTCCAGGCGGCCAAGCTGAACCCTTGGCTAGCCCAAATGATGCTAGAGGCCCCGACCTACCTAGACTTCAGAAAACTTCTCAAAACACACCTCTTCCGCGAACAAGACCCTTAGTCCTTACTCCCCACATACACTCCAACCCCCCCCACCCCCACCTCCCTCTCCCCCCCCTCTTCTGGTTTCCCACTCCCTCCATTTTATCCTCTAACCCAACTACGATAAACCTGTGCCTCCTTCCGCGCTACCTGCAATTCCGATAAAACTTTTGTAAATCCGGGTTCAGACCGGATCCTAATGTAACGAATGTAAACCGCCTAGAACTATTTGGGTATGGCGGGATATAAGAACCTAATAATAATAATAATAATAATAATAATAATCTCTTGTATGTCCATAGTAAGGATAGATGAAGTCCACATCCAACACTGAAGAGAACAAGAAGGGACAGAGCTCTGTTATAGTCAGACCCCTATCTTAAAATCCGCTATGGACCAATCTAACAAAAAACACAACTGCGCTGCCAAATAATACCAATGTAAATTAGGGACCGCCCTACTCCCATCCTCCCTAGCTGAGACAAATGGGGATGTTTACCCTGCCAAATGAAGGTGTGAAATTCTTTATATAAAGAGTGCAACACTCGATAAGGCACCTCCAAAGGCAGAGTCTGAAACAGAAACAATAGACGGGGCAACACATTCATTTTAATTACCTCTATGCGCCCCCACCACGAAAGCCACAGTCCATGCCATATCTGCAAATCAGCCTTAACTAAGGAAACAATTCCTGCTTAGTTGAACTCATAAAGGTGAGATAAGTCTCTAGATTAAATTAATACCCAGATACTGAATGGAACCCACAGATCTCCGAAAGGAAAAGGAGGACACCAGTCTCTGTTCCTCCTCCTCCATCAAGGTAACCCCCCAAAATTCTGATTTGTCCATATTTATAGTAAGTCTAGCCACTTGACCAAAAGAATGAAACACCTCCAGCAGCACCGAAAAAGTAAGAGCCGGGACCCACACATATAACAAAATATCATAAGCAAAGAGGGACACTTTATGCTCTGCTCCACCCATGTGGATACCTTTTAACATCCCCTCTCTCCCTAATCCAACTGGCCAAGGGCTCAATATATAAGGCGAATAGAAGCAGGGAAAGAGGACACCCCTGCCTCGTGCCTCACCCAATCGGAAAAAAAATTTGTAAAACTGCCATTAAGTTTAATTCATGCTCGAGGAGAGTACCGTATTTTCACGCAAATAACACGCACCCGTATAAAACGCGCACACGTGTATAGCGCGCAGAAATCACGATGATAAGCACAAAAACTTTGGTATAACGCGCTCACGATTATACCGCGCATGCTGCCCGACTCTCCGTTCACCCCCCTGACTTCCGTGCACTGCCCCGCCTCTCCGTGCGCTGTCCCGACTCTACGTTCACCCCCCTGACTTCCGTGCACTGCCCCGCCTCTCCGTGCGCTGTCCCGACTCTCCGTTCACCCCCCTGACTTCCGTGCACTGCCCCGCCTCTCCGTGCGCTGTCCCGACTCTCCGTTCACCCCCCCCTGACTTCCATGCACTGCCCTGACTTTCCGTGCGCTGTCCCGACTCTCCGTTCACCCCCCCTGACTTCCGTGCACTGCCCTAACTTTCCGTGCGCTGTCCCGACTCTCCGTTCACCCCCCTGACTTCCGTGCACTGCCCCGCCTCTCCGTGCGCTGTCCCGACTCTCCGTTCACCCCCCCCCGACGTCCGATTCATCCCCCCCCCCGGCAGGACCATTCGCACCCCCCACCCCGAAGGACCGCCGACTCCCCGACAATATCGGGCCAGGAGGGAGCCCAAACCCTCCTGGCCACGGCGACCCCCTACCCCCCACCCCGCACTACATTACGGGCAGGAGGGATCCCAGGCCCTCCTGCCCTCGACGCAAACCCCCCCCCCCCCCAACGACCGCCCCCCCCAAGAACCTCCGACCGCTCCCCCAGCCGACCCGCGCCCCCCCCTGGCGACCCCCACGACCCCCCCACCCCCCTTCCCCGTACCTTTGGTAGTTGGGCCAGAAGGGAGCCCAAACCCTCCTGGCCACGGCGACCCCCTAACCCCACCCCGCACTACATTACGGGCAGGAGGGATCCCAGGCCCTCCTGCCCTCGACGCAAACCCCCCTCCCCCCCAACGACCGCCCCCCCAAGAACCTCCGACCGCTCCCCCAGCCGACCCGCGACCCCCCTGGCGACCCCCACGACCCCCCCACCCCCCTTCCCCGTACCTTTGGAAGTTGGCCGGACAGACGGGAGCCAAACCCGCCTGTCCGGCAGGCAGCCAACGAAGGAATGAGGCCGGATTGGCCCATCCGTCCTAAAGCTCCGCCTACTGGTGGGGCCTAAGGCGCGTGGGCCAATCAGAATAGGCCCTGGAGCCTTAGGTCCCACCTGGGGGCGCGGCCTGAGGCACATGGGCCCAACCCGACCATGTGCCTCAGGCCGCGCCCCCAGGTGGGACCTAAGGCTCCAGGGCCTATTCTGATTGGCCCACGCGCCTTAGGCCCCACCAGTAGGCGGAGCTTTAGGACGGATGGGCCAATCCGGCCTCATTCCTTCGTTGGCTGCCTGCCGGACAGGCGGGTTTGGCTCCCGTCTGTCCGGCCAACTTCCAAAGGTACGGGGAAGGGGGGTGGGGGGGTCGTGGGGGTCGGCCAGGGGGGTCGCGGGTCGGCTGGGGGGGCGGTCGGAGGTTCTTGGGGGGGGACGGTCGTTGGGGGGGAGGGGGGTTTGCGTCGAGGGCAGGAGGGCCTGGGATCCCTCCTGCCCGTAATGTAGTGCGGGGTGGGGTTAGGGGGTCGCCGTGGCCAGGAGGGTTTGGGCTCCCTTCTGGCCCGATATTGTCGGGAAGTCGGCGGTCCTTCGGGGTGGGGGTGCGAGTGGTCCTGCCGGGGGGGGGGGGATGTATCGGACGTCGGGGAGTCGGCCGGGCAAGAGGGCTTGGGCTCCCTCTTGCTCCGATCGTGGATGCGGGTGCGGGTGGGAGCGCGTGCGAGTGGTCGTTCGGGGTGGGGGTGCGAGTGGTCCTGCTGGGGGGGTGAATCGGGCGTCGGGCGGGGTGGGAACTATGTTTGAAAACTTTCGTATACCGCGCTCACGCATATAACGCGCGAGGGGTATGCGCGGTAGGTAAAAACGCGTATAACGCGCGCGTTATATGCGTGAAAATACGGTAATAAAGGCTGTGAATAGAGTCTCCAAATCTCCCGCCCAATCCCATCTGATCCATTACTGCCCACAAAAATCCCCACTGGACCTTGTCAAAAGCCTTTTCAATATCAATGGACAATAACGCCACGGGAACCTCAAAACAGGGAGCACCCCACAACAAATTGTTTTGCCTTTTGTCTTTGTTTTGTTCTATTTCTATCATTTAAATTTCTCCAGAATTCTACTGTTCAACGGCTCCCCCTTTTGCTTCTATTCCTTTCTCTCCTCTCTTCTACCTTCCAAAGTATTTAGATCAATGCTGTCTTGTTAAAATGTTTATTTTATTTTTATTTTTCCTCTAACTCTACTTTTCACTTCTCTATTACCCTCCAGGTACTTTAGTTAGATTGTGAGCCTTTGGGACAGTAAGGGAATTTTTCAAGTACCTTTCTTATTTCTAATCTTAATGTATATTTTCTGTAAACCGCTTAGAACCTAACGGATGTAGCGGTATATAAGAAATAAATTACATTACATTACATTACAAATGCAAAGTATGGTGTATATTATCACCAACCTGTCGTTTCTGAATAAATCCCAATTGATCCAAGTGAATTAAATCCAGTAGAAACCGTCCCAACCTCAAGGCCAGCACCTTTGCCAACATCTTGGCATCTACATTCAATAAAGAGATGGGCTGGTAAGCATTACAAGATTTAGAATCTTTCCCGTGTTTCGGTGTGCCCGCATCTCGTATTGAAGAAGGCAATGTCCCCCCCTCATGCACTCCATTGCAAACTCGCATCAACAAGGGACTCACCGAGTCCTGCATATGTCTATAAAAGGAATTGGGAAGGCTATCCAACCCAGGAAATTTATGAGCCTTCAGGCTACGGATCACACCCTCAACTTCCCCCACCGTAACCGGCTTGGAAAGTCGGTCCTGGATCCTGGACTGAAACTCCTCAGTCTGAGCAGCACTAGCCTGCTCAACAGAACCATAAAGCCTCTGATAATATTGCACAAAAATATCCTGGATATCAACATCCCTTACTTTGAAAGCCCCCAAGGTATCCTGAATAGCAGTCATTGCTTCCATAATCCTCCGAGCGCGCAAATAACGAGCCAATGGCGCACTAGACTTATTACCATGTTCAAACAGCACCTGCTTCAACTGGGCCCTATGAAATTCCAGCTCTTCTAATTGCAATTGATGCAAGTCCAACCGGGCCTGTTTCAACAAAGCATAGGTCTGAGCATCAGGTTTAGTTTTATGTTGAAGTCTCAAAATTATAGGATCCCTTAATAAAAATTCACTGAGACGCCAGTAGCGCTGTCCAGAAACAACTTTAAGCCCTTGACATCAAATCCAAACAGGGGCATGATCCGAGATCTGGATGGATTCAATCTCGGCCTGTCCAATAGCACCCCATACGTTTATTTGGGGATTAATAATAGGAAGGAACCGTATATGCTGGGAGGAGAGAAGCTGATATGCACGGACGGGGAGAGGGACCTTGGGGTTATAGTGTCCAAATATCTAAAGACGAAAAAACAGTGTGACAAGGCAGTGGCTGCTGCCAGAAGGATGCTGGGCTGTATAAAGAGAGGCGTAGTCAGTAGAAGGAAGAAGGTGTTGATGCCCCTGTACAGGTCATTGGTAAGGCCCCACTTGGAGTATTGTGTTCAGTTTTGGAGACCGTATCTGGCGAAGGACTTAAGAACATAAGAACATAAGCAGTGCCTCCGCCAAGTCAGACCATAGGTCCATCCTGCCCAGCAGTCCGCTCCCGCGGCGGCCCAAACAGGTCACGACCTGTCTGAATCACTAGAAGGGGCCCCCTTGCCACCTTGGTTTCCCATTGAGTCCTATCTTCCCATCGAAGTCCTAACCTTTCGGTCTTGCACATGCACGAGCTGGTTGGGTTTCTATACTTATTACCTGGTTAGCTTTCTATACCTGTTACATCCCAGCACCTCTCTCAGTATCCCACGATCCCCTTATCCCTCAGGAATCCGTCCAATCCCTGTTTGAATCCCTGTACCGTACTCTGCCTGATCACTTCCTCCGGTAGCGCATTCCAGGTGTCCACGACCCTTTGGGTGAAAAAAAACTTCCTTGCATTTGTTTTGAACCTATCTCCCTTCAGTTTCTCCGAATGCCCCCTCGTACTTGTTGTCCCTTTCAGCCTGAAGAATCTGTCCCTATCCATCCTCTCTATGCCCCTCATGATCCTGAAGGTCTCTATCATATCTCCCCTGAGCCTCCTTTTTTCCAGAGAGAAGAGCCCCAGCCTATCCAACCTCTCGGCGTATGGGCAGTGTTCCAGCCCTCTTACCAGTTTCGTTGCTCTCCTTTGGACTCTCTCAAGTACCGCCATGTCCTTCTTGAGGTACGGCGACCAATATTGAACGCAGTATTCCAGATGTGGACGCACCATCGCTCAATACAATGGCATGATGACTTCCCGCATCCTGGTTGTTATGCCCCTCTTTATGATGCCCAGCATCCTGTTGGCTTTTTTCGAGGCTGCTGCGCACTGCGCAGATGGCTTCAGTGATGCATCCACCAGCACACCCAAGTCTCTCTCCAGACTGCTGTCTCCCAGCAATCCCCCCCCCCCCAATTTGTAGTTGAACAACGGGTTCTTTTTCCCTATATGCATGACCTTGCATTTTTCCACGTTAAAGCGCATTTGCCATTTGTTTGCCCAGTCTTCCAGCTTGTCCAGGTCCCTTTGCAGGTCCTCACACTCCTCCCTGGATCTAACTCTGCCGCACAGTTTGGTATCGTCTGCAAATTTTATAACCTCGCACTTTGCCTCCTTATCCAGGTCATTGATAAATATGTTGAAGAGTAACGGCCCCAGCACCGATCCCTGTGGCACACCGCTCGTGAATCCCCGCCAGTCAGAATATTGTCCCTTTACTCCGAGGCGGTCCAGAGGAGGGCAACGAAAATAAAAGAAGGCTTGCACCAGAAGACGTATGAGGAGAGACTGGAAGCCCTGAATATGTATACCCTAGAGAAAAGGAGAGACAGGGGAGATATGATTCAGACGTTCAAATACTTGAAGGGTATTAACGTAAAACAAAATCTATTCCAGAGAAAGGAAAATGGTAAAACCAGAGGACATAATTTGAGGTTGAGGGGTGGTAGATTCAGGGGCAATGTTAGGAAATTCTACTTTACGGAGAGGGTAGTGGATGCCTGGAATGCGCTCCCGAGAGAGGTGGAGGAGAGTAAAACTGTGACTGAGTTCAAAGAAGCGTGGGATGAACACAGAGGATTTAGAATCAGAAAATAATATTAAATATTGAACTAAGGCCAGTACTGGGCAGACTTGCATGGTCTGTGTCTGTATATGGCCGTTTGGTGTAGGATGGGCTGGGGAGGTCTTCAATGGCTGGGAGGGTGTAGATGGGCTGGAGTAAGTCTTAACAGAGATTTCGGCAGTTGGAACCCAAGCAAAGTACAGGGTAAAGCTTTGGATTCTTGCCCAGAAAGACCCAGCAGCGGCAATTCTTATGTTCTTAAGGTGTCCAGTTATAGAATTCCCCCTACCTGCATAGTGCTCTTTAGTAATCAGGTTTCTAAATCAGAAGACCCTGCTTAATCATTTACACAATAGATAAAATAATATTCATTAGTCATCAGACTATTAATGTGAATTAAAAGGAACATTCTTAGCTATATGCTTCAGTTTATACATCTGCATTATCAGAAACTGTGGATGTCAGTTTTTCTCCTGTCCCTTAAAACTACTGATCTATGATAGAGAGTTTAAAGGAAAAAAAAAATCATCTCATTTACTGAACTGCCCTTTATGTCAAATTTTTATTTCAGTGTAGTTTATAAAACACTAACATTTTTGTCTTTATTTTATGAATGACATATTAACAGACTTCTATTATTCAGTGTCTTTATTCTTTCATGAGGTGAATCTCTTTCAATTAAAAGTAAACTCTGGGATGAGGGGGCATAGCATGAAGATGAAAGGGTATAGATTCAGAAGTACCTCAGAAAATACTTTTTCACTGGACTCCTCCCACTTTCCAGGCTTCCCTGTCTCTTGCTGAATCGCCGCCGCAAAGCGGCGGCCCGCTAGACTCCTCCCACTTTCCAGGTCTGCCCATGCTCCTTAAAAGTTGGCCATTTGCGGCGCACGCCGAAGGAGCGCGCATAAGGAGCATTTCCTGCTCCTTGGTGCGCTCCTTCGTGCGCAACCTGAGGGCGCTACCACATCAACTTCAGATTCAGTCCATGTAGAAATACCCAACAAACAATATACATGTAAGTTTAACCTTTTTAGCCTTCCATTGTTACTGGATTGTCTATATTTTTCCTCAATAATGCCCCTGCAATTCCAAAAGAACTCGGTTAATACCCTGCAATTGTCAGAAATCCAGGCTAGCAATTCCAAACCGCCTATCGAATTTGTAAATATACCGGTACACTGGGGTGCGCGTCTCTCAAATCTTAAATCACATACCCCTCGCCAAACGACATTGAAACAAGTTTTCCCTCCTCCCTCGCCTATTAATAATTCTTTAAGTGACGCCAATACCCCAAACCAGGTGCATTTAAATCTTGGACTTGTTAACGTAAGATCCATTAAAGGAAAATACCATCTCATAAAAGAACTAATTCTTTCACAAGATTTACACATCTTATGTCTAACAGAATCCTGGCTAACGGATGGCAAAGAAGCCTACCTCTCTTTCTGCTGTCCTCCTAATTATTCTTACATCTTTAATCACCGTTATAAACGCAAAGGAGGTGGCCTAGCCATCATCTATTATAATAATCTAGTCCAATCTGTAGATCATTCTTCAGGAAATGTTGCCATAGAATTTCTTCAAATTCAACTTAAGACTAATCCAAAGATAGATATCTTACTACTTTACATTCCGCCTCCCATAAATTATAGTAACTCAACTCTCTTACAAAATTTAATTTTTGATTTTTGCTCATCCTCAAATCACCCGCTCATCTTAGGTGATTTTAACTTTCATTTCGACGAACCATCAAACACTTACACCAAAGAAATTTTATCTTACAACAATACCTTGAAGTTACTGCCCATGATCCAAGATCCAACCCATTCAGCAGGACATATTTTAGACATGATCTTAACTCCTAAATCACAATTTTTTACTCTGGATAATCTCCATAATGTATCAGTCCCATGGTCAGAGCACCACTTTATCTCCTTTAAGTTGCATTTAATAAATAAAATAAAGTCAGTATTACACCCTAGAAAAATTAGCTTTCGCGATTACTCTAAACTTGAGCAAATAAATATCCAATCAGTCATAAATTCAGAAATGATAAACTTTCAGGCAGGCACCCTTGACGATCATCTAACAATCTGGAACACATCAATTCAATCTTTATTGGACAAGGAAGCCCCAACCATCAGCAAATTCATTTCTATTCAAAAAATACGTAATCCTTGGTTTTCTCATGAACTCTTACTGCTGAAACGGCAACTGAGGTGCCTGGAAAGAAGATGGCGGAAAAATAAATCTGACGAAAACCTAAAATCATATAAAGAACATGCATGTCTATACAAGACCAAAATCAATTACACAAAAAAACAATATTATTCCAAAAAAATCTTAAAAGCAAGAAACCCTTCTATCCTGTATTCCATCCTAAAATCCATTTCACCTAACGTACAAACAGAGGTTAATAAAAACAATTTAACAGCTCAAGATCTCGCTAACTACTTCTGTGAAAAAATCAACATCATACGTAAAACCTTTGATCATCCCATATCTGACGGTCCCACTGATAGCTTAGACAACAGTTATCTCCCACTTGCAAAATGCTCCGTTTCACTTGCAAAATGCTCCCATCTTTAGAGGACACTGAACGCCTTTTCCTCAAAGTCAACTTAAAGGGCTCCAGCTTGGAAATTATCCCTCCACTAATTCTAAAAAATTTTTTTTCCTGTTTTGGCCCATTCATACAACATTTTGTACTAAAAAGCATTAGCACAGGCTTTGTTCCATCATCTTGGAAATCTGCAGCAATTTTTTCTATACTAAAAGACCGAAAGATAAGGCCAGAGGAAGCCTCAAATTATCGCCCCATCATAAATATCCCTTTCTTGGCAAAACTAACGGAATGAGTAGTTTTTGACCAACTATCTGACTTTGTTGAAGCAACCAATGTGTTGCATCCCAATCAGACAGGATTTCGGAAAAATCACAATACAGAATATTCGCTGATCAGGCTAACCACAAACATAATTTATCATCTGGACCACCACAATTCTGTTATCCTCTTCTCCTTAGATTTATCGGCCACATTTGACACCATCGATCATATCTTACTCTTAAATAGGCTAAAATCTATTGGTGTCTGCGACCAAGTTTTACAATGGTTTACTTCTTTTTTGTCAAATCGACAATATACCGTACACTTTAACAATACTACTTCTAAGTCTTTTTCTCTGAATTACCGTATCCCCCAGGGTTCTATACTGTCCCCATTACTGTTCAACATTTTTCTATCACCCCTACTGAGTCTATGTCAATCCATAGGTTTCACAATTTACACGTACGAAGATGATATTCAACTGTCTCATCCTTTAAACCCAGAAAAGTTAGAAGAAATATACCAGATCAATCAAAAATTAGAAATAATCAAAAATTGGCTGAAATCTAATAGATTATCGTTAAATATTAAAAAGACAAAAGCCATGCTCTTTTCACACAAACAAGGAACAAAGTTGTGCTCTCCCTTCAACATTAATAACACTCCTATCGATACAGTTTCATCATTAAAATTACTAGGAGTCACCATCGATGAAAATTTCTCCTATCATGAGCACATAAGTAGCATAGTTAAATCTTGCTTTTATCGCTTACGTCAAATCCGTTCTATTTCCAAGTTCTTGGAACCAAAATCCCTTAACATACTTATACATTCACTTATTATCTCTAAGCTAGACTATTGTAACTCATTACTACTAAACATTACTCAAAAAGAAAAGAAACGTTTACAGATAATTCAAAATCTTGCCGTTAAACTTATTCACAATGGGAAAAAATATGACCATGTAACCCCCTTTCTGGTTGCCTCACATTGGCTTCCCTTTAACCATCGCATCACCTTTAAAATTCTACTTTTAGTATTTAAAACTTTATCCACAAACGAACCGCAATTTATAAACAGGATACTTATTCCATACAACTCTTCTCGCTCCCTTCGCTCATCAACCCAAGGTCTTTTGGTAGTCCCTTCTTTAAAAGTGATCGGCACCAGACAACATGATATATTTTCAGTAGTAGCCCCCCAAGCCTGGAATTCTCTTCCCCAATATATAAGAGACGAAAAAGACATTAGCTGTTTTAAAATCAATTTAAAAACCTTCCTGTTTAAAGATGCTTTTACCTCCTGTATGGAATAATCACAGTGCAGCAGTCCTTTATCAAAAATAGAATAATTAAAAAAAAAAAAAGAAAGATACCTCTCCTAATGTTTTCCCCTTTTTTGTCTCCCTTTTCTTAAAATGATTAATATTGTAACCTTATCCCCTCATCCCTTCACATCCAGTCAAGTCTGTTGGTCTGTAGGTCTAACCCCTTTTTTGATTTGTTATTATCATTCTCTTGTATTTTAACGTATGTACAAATTTGGATTTTAATGTAATTCGCTTAGTATTTTATATATAAGCGATTCATCAAATTTTGAATAAATTTGAAACTTGAAACTTGAATGCTTGGAATGGCCTCCCTGTGGAGGTGGTGGAGACAAAGGGCCAGATTCTGTATAGGAACTGGCCAACTAGAGTCTTAGGCCACTCTCACAGCATCCCAGGATGCACTGGGAAGGAGGCCAAGCACTCTGGTTGACCCAGGTGCCTAAGGCTCCTCCTATCAGCCTAAGGCCCCTCCTATCAGCCTTAGGCCTGGTGCATCCCAGAATGTACTGGGAAGGCTCATCATTTCATATTGGTGGGCCTGCCGGCAAGAGGGAGTGGAAATCCCTCTTGCTGACCATCAGATAAAATACGAGGGCATTTATGGGATTCAGAGGGTGGTAGGGGGATCATTGGGGAGTGTTGGGGTGGAGTCGGGAGTGTTTGGGGGGCTTTGGGGGATGATGTAGCCAGTGGCAGGAGGGAGTGGGCATTCTTCCTATCGGCTTTAGGGGTTCTGGTAGAAGGGAGTGGGCATCCCTCCTGCCGGTCGACTTTGCAGGGGGGGAGGCAGATGGGTTCCTTACTGTGGCCACTAAACTGATCGCTGCAGAGAGGTTCCCTTGCCACGATTGGCTTAGCAGTCGCATCTATTTGAAATGTAGACCAGCATTTTGCTGGCCTATATTTCAAGTGCCTATTGCTGCCCTAGGGAGATTCCTAGGGCCACCTAGTGCGAGCTTAAATGGCCCTATGTGACTCCCTAGGCTCGTGAAAATGCCTAAAATGTAGCCAGCCTGCCTCTGGGTGTTTTTTAAAAAAAACAAAATACATGCGTCCCAATTGGCTGGTTAGACAGCGGTAGAACGCCTATTGCCGCTTTACAATCAGGACACTGCCTATAGAATTTGCCCAAAAAGTATATCTGAATTCAAGAAAGCTTGGAACAAGTATGTTGGATCTCAAAGGGAGAAGAGGAGATAGTAATGTCTAGTAGAAATTATTATTAGTAGTAGTAGATGGAATGGTTAGACAGACTAGATAGCCAGATAAAGATCATATGGCCTATCGCAATGACTACATTTTTGCAAAATGTTTATCTTAAGATCATCACTCATTTTAAAAGTTTATGCTATAAACTATATTAAATTTATGTTTTACAGAAACACCAAATAATTGGCAATATGAAGGCATGGATTTTGATTTCATATTCAGTTATAATCATCTCTGTTGTTGAAGAAACACAGCCTAATTCACCATCAACCCAAGGATCTTGCAATTCTCTTTGTTTTTGTGAAGAAAAGGATACTATTATTTTTGTAAACTGTGAAGAAAGAAGCATAGAAAAAATATCTCAAATTAATGTGCCACTCACACAATTATTTCAACTCAGTCTACTAAACAACAAGTTGTCCAAGTTACAAACAAATGGCTTTTTTGGTCTTACCAATATGATATCACTGCATCTTGGATTTAATAATATTGTGGATATTGATTCTGGGGCTTTCAATGGCCTCACTAATCTCAAAGAACTCCATATAAATCACAACTCCTTAGAAATAATTAGAGGGGATTATTTTCATGGATTAGAAAACCTTGAATTTCTTCAGGCGGATAATAACTTTATCACAACAATTGAACCAAGTGCCTTCAGCAAGCTCAGCAGACTTAAAGTTCTTATTCTAAATGATAATGCAATTGAATTTCTTCCAGCAAATATTTTTCGTTTTGTACCACTGACCCATCTAGATCTCAGAGGAAATCAATTACAAACATTACCTTATGTTGGCTTTTTAGAACACATTGGCAGAATAGTAGACCTTCAGTTGGAGGATAATAAATGGGTCTGCAATTGTGACTTACTACAGCTAAAAATCTGGCTAGAGAATATGCCTTCACAATCCATCATAGATGATCTTGTATGTAATAGGCCTCCAAGTCTCAAAAATAGCACTCTAAGTAGACTGGAAAAGGAAACATTATGCCCCTCTGATTCTATAGGTAAGATAGATATCCCTTCTAAATCAATACCTTTGGTAGTTACCACTTCTGTAAGTAATAGTCACATACCAACCAAATTAATATCTCTTTCTAAAGGTCTAACAAAACTACCTAATTTAGTACAAGCCACAAAACCAGCTACTCAACCTCCAGAAATATTCTGCCCTATCCCTTGCCACTGCACCAGCCATGTCCTCTCTGGAATTTTAATTCATTGTCAAGAGCATAATATAGAAAGTTTGTCTGACATTGGACTCCCACCCAAAAACCCCAGAAAGTTATTTATGGCAGGTAATATTATTCAGATTCTTTTAAAGTCTGATCTAGTGGAATATGCAAGCTTGGAGACGCTTCATTTGGGAAATAATCGTATTGAGGTCATTGAAGAGGGATCCTTTCTAAATTTTACTAGATTGCAGAAACTGTACTTGAATGGGAATCATCTTACAAAAATAAATGGAAATTTGTTTCTTGGACTACAGATCCTGGAATATTTATATCTTGAATATAATTTAATAAAAGAAATCCTGCCAGGGACATTTAGTATTATGCCAAAATTGAAGGTTTTATACCTAAATAATAACCGTCTTCAAATCTTGCCACCCCATATTTTTTCAGGAGTTCCATTAGCAAGATTGAACCTTAAATCAAATCAGTTTTCACATTTACCTGTAAGCAATGTCTTGGATGAACTAGACTTGTTAATACAGATTGAACTGGAAGACAATCCTTGGGACTGTACTTGTGATTTAATTGGATTTAAACAATGGATACAAAAATTTAGCAAGACCATACTGATAAATGAAATTCTTTGCACATTTCCAGAATCCCTAGCAAAACAAGAATTGAGGTTGCTACATAGTGAATTGCTTTGCCCTGGTTTGGCAAACAGCTCAGACCAGCCAACTCAAGCTAGTTTCATAATTGTGACAACTCCTGTAGCCAATACCACAACATACCCAGCAGATATTCTTTTACAGTCAATTACAGATTTTGTCCCTCTTTCAGTTTTAATACTTGGTCTGCTTGTTGTGTTTATAATAATTGTGTTTTGTGTTGCTGGTGTAATTGTTCTTGTTTTGCAACGAAGGAAAAAATACAAAAAGAAACAAGCAGATGAACAAATAAGAGAAAACAATCCTGTATGCTTTCAATATAGCATGTATGGGCATAAAGTGACCCATAAGACATCTGAACACCCATCTGCCTGTCTCTATGAGCAGCACGTGATCAACCCCCATGTTCAGGTTTACCGGTCTCCACCATTCAGTCCAAAGCATATAGAACACAAGGAACAAGAGGATGAAAAAGATGTTAATGATCCCAAAGATCTCCAGAGAAGTCTTCTTGAAAGAGAAAATGATTCACCTCTCACAGGTCCAAATCTCAAATTTAGAGCTATAGATCATTCACCAGAATTCTTATCCTTTCAAGACGCTAGTTCATTGTATAGAAATATCCTTGAAAAAGAAAGAGAACTTCAGCAACTAGGAATTACAGAATACTTAAGAAAAAGTATAGCTCAACTCCAGCCTGACACAGACATTCGATATCTTGGTGCACGTGAGGAGCTCAGATTAATGGAGACACTTATGTATGCCAGACCAAGAAATTTTCTAGTAGAACAGACAAAGAATGAATATTTTGAACTGAAAGCTAGTTTGCATGCTGAACCTGATTATCTGGAAGTTCTAGAACAGCAAACATGAGATATTTCATTGGTATAGATGAGAACTACACATTTCTGTCCCTGTCAGCACTTTTCCAGATTAAAGTGCCTTATAAATTTGTCAGCAATCAGAGCTCAAGCACAGCAGTAATCCAATAGAATTTCAGTGTTTACTGATAGACATCACTGGGATATTCAAAGACAACTCATCTTAAACCCAGTACAATAGGAACATTGTGAATGATTAAGGCAAGCAAAACTGCCATGGTTATTTGTGAGGTTTTCTAAGAATATGTATGATAGTTTTAATTTTGTATGTAAAATAATATAAAATATTTATTTCCTATTCTAATTGGGTTACATAAAAAAATGCACCTATGTCTTAATATTGTAAAAAAAAAAAAAGGTTTAAATTTGGAGCAAATATAGGCCTTTTTGCTTGTATGATTGTAAAATGCATCTTAGACAGTAATTTAATTTTCATGCACCTAGATCCACACAAATGCATACATAAGCACATACAATATGGGGGAAATTCTATAAGAGGTGCCTAAAGATAAGTGCCTACATAAATAAGGCACCTAAAGTTAGGTGCCTAACTTAATTAGTAAATTGGTCTCAATTGTGAGCTACAAGCACATAATTGGAAAAAAAAAAAAAAAAGTGTGATAGGCTCCTATCTTCTTAGGCGTGATTCTACAAAAGATAGATAACCATCACATGGCATCTAACTCCAAAGTAGGTGTGTCTAAGGGCAGAGAAAAACGTGTGCCTGTCCTTTAGAGAATCACACCTAGCAATACCTGTGGATCAGATGGTATACATCTCAGGGTACTAAAATAATTCAAACTTGAAATTGCTGACCTGCTACCAATTGAGGCTAGAGTTCTATTCAAATTCACATGTGTTTGCTTCAAATCAATCTTCGGTATGTCCCCAGATTACCTCGTTTCCCATTTCTCTTTAAATCACTCCAATAAGCCCAGTTATTCACATATCCTACTGTTAAATTGTGTTGTTTGAAGAGATTTCTCGAGCGAACTCTCTCCTTCCAGGCAGCCAAAATGAATGCCTGGTTTGACAAAATCATAGTATATATATACCAATAACAACGAAAGTCCAAACTTCAAAAAATTGGTATAAAATAGTGATAAACTGTCCTTAAACCACACTGAAGATGGTATAGAAGACTGTGCTTCCAAAGAACAATTAAATAAAAATCAATAAATAAGAGGACCAGTCAGTACAGGCCCAGTGCCCTCTTAACAACCAATGGCCCCGGGCAGGTGTTTATGGAGTGACAAGCACTTAGAAATAAATCTAAATAAACCCTGCCCCGTACATCATCTTGTCCTCAAATAATAAATACTGAGGAGCACAACCACCCCCAGACTAATGTGGAAAGGAGAGGAAATCACCAAAAAGAGTTATCCCAAAAGCTTATCCAAATAAAAAACATCAAAACCTAAGTGCAAAAATAGCAAAAATCACCAAAAGAAAAATGAATATAGGGTCCTCAGTCTCATCCGCAAGTCCAAATGACGGTGAACCCTTTAAACATATCACAAAATGTTCATGAAAAATAACACAAGTGTTAGATCAAAGCAAAAAATAAATCACACACACGGAAATCTCAACCAAACAAGAGCCACAAAGGCTCACAGGTATGTGAACAAGCCGTGAAAAATACTTAGCTCGAGCAGCTGCAGTTAATCCAAAGCGGGACGAAGTTCAAAGTTCACCAATCTTCACTATTCGATTCCGCTCGCTATTCAGTTCCGCTCACATAATCCCACTCACTCAATTTCCTCTCCTTTCCACATTAGTCTTGGGGTGGTTGTGCTCCTCAGTATTTATTATTTGAGGACAAGATGATGTACGGGGCAGGGTTTATTTAGATTTATTTCTAAGTGCTTGTCACTCCATAAACACCTGCCCGGGGCCATTGGTTGTTACGGGGGCACTGGGCCCGTACTGACTGGTCCTCTTATTTATTGATTTTTATTCAATTGTTCTTTGGAAGCACAGTCTTCTATACCGTCTTCAGTGTGGTTTAAGGACAGTTTATCACTATTTTATACCAATTTTTTGAAGTTTTGACAAAATCATGCCAGGAGTCTCATGCTATTATTTTTTTTAGAAAACTATTAAAGACACAGCTATTTGACAAATTTGTAACCCAAGCTTCCTAATGCTTTTTAAATACAACATGTATTGTGTGCATTCTAGAAATTGATGTATCTTTTTTGAACTGTATATTTGCTGGATGTTCAGCCTTATCTGCTTTGAACCGCCTAGAACCATTCGTGGGCTGGCGGTATATAAGAATAAATTATTATTATTAGTGATGTGTAACCTGTAGCTAAAATTATCTGTAGTACCTGAAGATTGGAGGGTGGCCAATGTTACACTGATTTTTAAAAAGGGTTCCAGGGGAGATCCAAGAAATCACAGACCCATAAGCCCGACTTCAATGCCAGGCAAAATGGTGGAAACAATTATAAAAATAAAATTGTGAATCATTTAGACAAACATGATTTCATGAGTTCAGCCAAGGGAGATCTTGCCTCACCAATGTGCTTGACTTCTTTGAAGGTGTGAATAAACATGTGGATAAAGATGAGATGGTTGATATGGTGTATCTAGATTTTCAGAAAGCTTTTAACAAATTTTATCATGAGAGGCTCCAGAGAAAATTAAGAGTCATGGGATAGGTGGCAAAGTTCAGTTGTGAATTAGGAATTGGATATCGGATAGAAAACAGAGGGTAGGATTAAATGGTCATTTTTCTCAATGGTGGAGAGTAAACAGTGAAGCGCCGCAGGGATCTGAACTAGGACCGGTGCTATTTAACTTATTTATAAATGATCTGGAAATTGGAATGATGAGTGAAGTTGATAAAACTCTTTCGGATTGTGAAAAATTGAAGGCAAAACTTAGGAAATTGAAAGACCGGGCATCCAAATGGCAGATGAAATTTAATGTGGACAAATGTAAAGTGATGCACATTTGGAAGAATAACCCAAATCACAGTTACCAGATGCTAGAGTCCACCTTGGGGGTTAGTGCCCAAGAAAAAAAGGATCTGAGTGTCATCGTAGACAATACGATGAAACCTTCCACCCAATGTGTGGTGGCAGCCAAAAAAGCAAACAGGATGCTAAGAATTAATAAAAAAGGGATAATTAACAAGACTAAGAATGTCATCCAAACCGCCTCATCCAAACCACCTCTACCAGGCATAGAAAAACACACACCCCATTCACTTACCCCCCAATCAAAGAAGTAAAACGGAAAAAACTATACAACAGACTACTGGCCACTCAGGCAGCGAAGATAGACAACCAAGTCTCCAACCTATTGACAACAACCCCAGACTACAAGATGTTCAGAAAGGAAATAAAAACTATACTCTTCAAGAAATCCCTTAATAAAGCTTAATACCATGATAAAGCTTAACCCCCCTCTTACCATCCCCTCCCTAACCCCAGATCCTACTTTTCTCTCTCTTGGAAACCTTCTCTGATCTAACGTTGTAACCCTTCTTCCATAACTCTTTTTGTAATCCGCTTTGAACCGAAAGGTAATGGCGGAATAGAAATCTGTAATGTAATGTAATGTAATAATGCTCCTTTATCACTCCGTGTTGTGACCTAATCTGGAGCATTGTGTTCAATTCTGGTCTCCTTATCTCAAGAAAGAATAGCTGTACTAGAAAAGGTTCAAATAAGAGCGACCAAGATGAAAAAGGGGATGAACTCCTCTCATATGAGAAAAGGTTAAAAAGGTTAGGGCTATTGAGCTAGGAAAAGAAACAACTGAGGGAGATATGATTGAAGTCTACAAAATCCTGAATGGAGTAGAACGTGTACAAGTGGATCAATTTTTCACTGTCAAAAATTACAAAAACTAAAGGACACTCGAAGTTACAGAGAAATACTTTTAAAACCAATAGGAGGAAATATTTTTTCACTAAAAGAATAATTAAGCTCTGGAATGCAGGTTGTGGTAAAAGCGGATAGCCTAGCTGGTTTTAAGAAAGGTTTGGACATTTTACTGGAGGAAAAGTCCATATTCTGTTATTAAGAAAGACATTGGAGAAGCCACTGCTTGCCCTGGATTGGTAGAATGGAATGTTGCTACTCCATGGTTTTTTGCCAGATACTAGGGACCTAGATTGGCCACTGTGAGAACGGGCTTCTAGGCTTGATGGACCATTGGTCTGATCTATTAAGACTATTTAAATGTTCTTAAAATATAGGCCTTTAAAACTCTGGTCTACATTACTCTGGTCTTTTACTTCCAGCATATTAGACTAAGGCAGGATTTTGCCTCAAGAGGTGCGCGGTCACTTGATCTGTGAATTTTCGTGCCTTTGAATGTCTTTGATGTTTGGTGCGTGCAGGAGGGTTGATGGACGTAATCCCACTAGTCTCTGGATTCATCTGCTGTGACTAAAGGAAAGAAAATGATAAGGTAAAGACATAATTTTTCCTTGCTCTCATGCAATGGCTTAGTAAGGGAGGGAGGTCCATCCCAAGCACTGTCTTAGTAGGGACATGGCACCTGTCATCCTCGCCGCTTCCCTTCCCCCATACCTCTTACGTTCATGGCATGAGTAGCCCAAGTTTAATGCAAGCCAGTGAGTTAAATGCTCCAACAATCAGAATTCCTATAAGCATCATAGAATTTACCTGACTGGCCCTCAGTAGAAACCTCTACCACAGCTTTGCAAAAGGAACCCTAAGTTAGGCTCTTATTACAGAATCATGCCTATGTGTGATTGACAAGAGATAGACACGTGGAGGGGCATAATAAAAAAAATGTCTAAGTCCCTTTTTGGCCTAAGGCTTTAAACGTTGAAAGCAGAATCAGGGAAAGTGTCCATAACCAAAACAAACGTCCTTGTTTTGATTATGGCCTGCCTCTACTAAACGCCCAGATCACCACTACGTCTACAAGTACACCCCCACGACGTCTACACTTTTTGCCCATAATGAACCAAAAAAACGCCCAAGCCCCAAACGTCCAACACAAGGGCTTTTAGGCGAAGGAGGAACCAGACTTCGCCTAAAGGCTAGATTCTGTAACCGGTGTCTGTCAAAAACAACACCGCTAAAAAAACAAAAGGAATTGACCCCAAAATATCCACAAAGAAGAAAATCCAGAGAAAACCAAAACAACTCTGTGGAGTGACAATGTTCCCAAATGGATTTTATTTGAAAGTATCAAAGTTCCAAAGGTACACTAAAATCATCCACATAAAATAATTCCATCTACATAAAAGTAAATCATACATATAAGAGTCTTAAAGGACCTAGTCCGATAGGGATACAGGACCAAACACGGTCCGTGTTTTGACAAAAAGTCTTCTTCAGGGGTCCCTGGGGGTTCTATAAAGGTGAGTAAGTGAGAAACAATTGTGTGGTGAACCGGAAGTGAGACACTGCTTGCATTTGCCCCTACCCCCCACTACAATACGAGCAGGAGGGATCCCAGGCCCTCCTGCCCTCGACACAACCCCTCTCCCCTCAATGACCCCCCCCCAGAACCCCTGATCGGCCCCTCCCTGCCGACCCGTGACCCCCCCACGACCCCCCACCCCTTCCCCATACCTTTAACGTTGGCCAGACGGACGGGTGCCAAGCCCGCCCGTCTGTCTGGCCAGCCGGGTCCAGAAAGGGGCTGGATTGGCCCAGGCAGCAGAAATCCTGCCCACAGGTGGGGCCTGAGGTGCCTGGGCCAATCAGAATAGGCCCGGAAGCCTTAGGCTCCTCCTGTGGGCGGGGCCTTAGGCACATGGGCCCAACCTGGCCAATGTGCTTAAGGCACCGCCCACAGGAGGAGCCTAAGGCTCCTGGGCCCCATTCTGGACCCGGCTGGCCTGCCGGATGAGCGGGCTTGGCACCCGTCCGTCTGGCCAGCGTTAAAGGTACGGGGAAGGGGTGGGGGTGGGGGGTCATGAGATCAGCCGGGGGGTCGTGGGTCAGCGGGGGGGCCAATCGGGGGTTCTGGGGGGGCGGTCATTGGGGGGAGGGGGATTGTGTCAAAGGCAGGAGGGCTTGGGCTCCCTCCTGGCCCAATCCAGTCGGGGAGGGGTCGCCGGGGCCAGGAGGGCTTGGGCTCTGTCCTGGCCTGTTCGTGTCGGGGGGGTTGCCGGGGCCAGGAGGGCTTGGGCTCCCTTTTGCCCCAATTTCGTCGGGTGTGCCGCGGGTGCCGTGGGGCAAGAGGGCTTGGGCTCCCTCTTGCCCCAATATCGTCGGGGGGGGGGGTGATGTATCGTGGCAGGGGAGATGAGGCAATCACTCCTGTACCCGAACTGCCACAACTCGCGGCAGGACAGATTGGGCATCTCTCCTGCCGCGGGTCACGGCAGTTCGGGTAGAGGGGTGATTGCATCGCAGTAGGGGAGATGAGGCATCTCTCCTGCCACGATGGTTGCGGTGGGTAGGTTGCTGGGCCGCTAAACTGATCACGCAGCGGCCATCAGCTCAGCAGCCCCTTTTTCGGCACTTAGACCTGGTTTGACTTCGTCTAAGTCAAAAAAGGTATAAGTGCCGACTAGGCAATCTGCCTACGGTTTTGGTTATACCTGTTGTACACCTAGATGTAGGTCGGCCCACCTCCCGCCCATTGCCCGCCTTTTCCCCTCCTCTATACACGCCTCTTTTCTCTCTGTGCGTTTAGAGGCAGGGGAAAGGCCTAAGCTGTTTTTAGATACGTTTAAATACCAGCTTTGGTTATGGGTACTTGGACGATCAGGCTTTTTGATCGTCCAAGTAGCCATTTAGGACACTTTAATTTACCAAATCTGATTCCCTTTTATACCCTTTAAAAGCATTTCCTCAGTTTGAAAATTATAATGGACTAATATTCCACCAGCAACATAGCTCTATACCAAGTTTGGCTTAGCTAAGTACGGAATCTCCAACATTATATGATAGGGTGAGAGATGGCAACAAAGACTGGAACTGTAGGAAACCAAACATCATTCCTGTTTGATTAACTTTTCTTTGTATCAACCCAAGGCAATAAGTAGGAAAAGGTATTGTATTCATAAATGCAATAACTTCAGGCCAAAATTCCAAATATTTTGTAGAAGTTAATTTTTGCAGACATTTCTCTGTGGGATTATTTTCCCTTTCTAAAGCTGCAGAAAATTAAATCATCAACCAAAAGAATATCTGTTTTAAAATGGTAGAAGCAAATTTGCTTGCAGGCCATTTACACTGCTTGTCTTATTTTTCCCAAAACTAAAATCTGCCCCTTCATTTTTTAGTTAGTATTGATACAATACAGTGTATGTACACTATGGACCCATGTTAAAAAATTGATGCCAACTAGGATGGCGCTAAGTGTGATTCTATAAAAGTTACATGCATCTTATAGAATTGTGCTTAGCACCTGTACATCATATACCTTTTAGGCATACCCATTTAGGCTAGTTAAAACCAGGCCTAAATACCTGCACCTAAGTTGTGTGGACATCAGCACATATTCTATAAACTTGTGCATAACTTAGAACACCCACAATTTGCCCCTAACCATATCCCCTTTTCAGCATCATGCAGTTGAACTGATGTTTAATGCTTGCGCCTACCAAGATGTGCACATAACCTTCAATTATTAGGTGTTAATTGCCAATTGGTGCCAATTAGGCTTATTAATCAATTATGTACATCGGCTACGTGCACTGGTGTATATGCACAACTTTAGGCACCATTTATAGAATTTGGGGGCATGTGTCACTGAACGATATCTTTAAATTTTCTCTTAATATTCTATTTACATTATTAGAAGCTTTGTCATGATATGGATTTCAGAAGATATGAGAGAGTTATGTATCACTTTTTATGCAAGGTAATGATTTTGTATTGTGATAAGCCTGCATTATTTTACATGCTATGCTATGTTGCTGAACAAACCAAGTATGTTTAAGATATAGAGACACAACCCTCTCTGTTTCTATGTTTCTACATAACCCAAGAGTTCAATGTATGGCAGAGTGCTAACATCGAGACACAACCCTCTCTGTTTCTATGTTTCTACTTAACCCAAAAGGTCAATGTATGGCAGAGTGCTAACATCGAGCATTAATGTATATAAATGCAGAGTTTATTGCATGTACTGATGACATATGTTAATTACATACAAGCAATAAAAAATGGTAAGATGTGTACATACTTTATTTTTTAAAGAAATATTTGCTAGCATTTTTTTCTGTGTGATTATTCTAGAGCAGAAGTCTCAAAGTCCCTCCTTGAGGGCCACAATCCAGTCAGGTTTTCAGGATTTCCCCAATGAATATGCATGAGATCTATGTTTATGTACTGCTTTCAATGCATATTCATTGGGGAAATCCTGAAAACCTGACTGGATTGCAGCCATCAAGGAGGGACTTTGAGATCCCTGTTCTAGAGCAGTGGGCCCCAACCCTCTCCTGGAGGACCACCAGGCCAATCGGGTTTTCAAGCTAGCCCTAATAAATATGGATGAGAGAGATTTGCATATAATGGAAGTGACAGGCATGCAAATCTGCTCCATGCATATTCATTAAGGTTATCCTGAAAACCCGATTGGCCTGGTGGTCCACCAGGATAGGGTTGGGAACCACTGTTCTAGAGAGTTGTGTGGGGACAGAAATCCCCACAAAAAGCAGCAATTACTTCAGAAAGTTCTGATTTTTTTTTAAGTCTTAGTTTATTTAAACCAGCAATAAAATACAATATAAACAAATAACAGTGATTAGAAATTTCTTAAGTCCATGCAGGAACAGAAGTCCATCAACAGTATGTGGTCCAAGCCAGGGCAGTATTAATTCTTCGAGGGCCTCTAGGCACACAAGTACACTGGGACCCCCTGGCCCTGCCCCGCCACACCCCACCCTGCCCCCATTCATTTACTTGTTTTCTTATTCACCTCTTTATTTCCACTTGTGTTTCTTTTGTCTTTTATTTTAAAATTCAAAATAAACAACAAAGATTACCATACCAGTGCCAGTGTAGTTTTAGTTCTATGCAAGCCCCAAACAACTCTGAACAACCCCCCCCCCCTTCCTTCCCTTTGAGCAGAGTTTTGGTTCTACCCTGCCCATAGGTGCACTGACATGATGATAATTGTACAAATATTTCAGATAAAATATTGTTTTATTAAAATTCAACAGACAGTCCTGTTTCAAGGCATTCATTTGTACAATGGAGGAACATTACAGGTCAGAGAGTGTAAATGCAACTTCCCTGACATAACGCCCTCAAAATTCTGTTCTGCTAGGTTCACTTAAATATACCTAACACATGATGACATTTTACTGCCTGCATATAATTGGTCATGAATACTTGATACCATATAAGGCGCTTGTATGTATATTGGGGGAGTGTCCGTCCCCCTCACATAAAGATTCTTAAAAGTTACATTTTAATACTAGCTTATCTAATAAAGAAAAGGTACAGAAGAAACCAGGAAAAAGTATTACAATATACTTACAGAGGAAAAATTATCCATTCACACAGCTTTAAATCATTTCTCTTTAAGAGCCAAACTACTGCTCCCATGTTACTGAGTCATTTAAGAGCAGGTACTGAAAATCCCGTGTCTCAGTGAAAGAAAAGTGGAGTGGCCAATCCACTCCCACAAACCCTACATTTTCCTATATGCATCCTCCAGTACAATTGTTAGAGGTAATTATATTTCAATCTGAACCCTTAAATATGAAAGTCCCTATGTTATTAGTTTACTAAAATTTAATTCATTTTGTATATCCAATTAGAATTTCTAACTTTACCCTGCAAAAAAGGAGAGGGAACCCTCTCCCCTGGAATGTAATCTCCGTAGTAAGAAGAAAAGTCCATCTCTATAGCAACTAGGTAAAAAGCCAAACCTTATCTGTTCTGCATGTCTCTGGAGACCAGACTGAGCACAAATTGAAACAATGGGACTTCATAAAACTAAGCTACAGCCTGTGTGTATCTTCTGTGGTCTTCAACAGAGCTTATATATTAATTCTAGTGACATGAGAGAAGGCCTACTCCTGTTTCCAGTGACCTCAGCACAAAACACATATTTAGGTCAATATATTATCCCCTGTTTGTCTTATCTGGTTTGTGTTCTGGCTTCTCCAATTGTAATTTTATCTAGCCATTTAAACCCTCCTCCTTTGCCCTTGGATAGGTCCTTATCTTATAAACAAACCTTGACTAGTAAATCCAGAGCAATGGAAGGAAAATATAATGGCTATTTTATTTTTCATGCTTGCCCATTCCACCACATAGCTGTCCATTTCCCAGGTTCAAAAGAGCCTCATCACCTTCCCACCTACTTGCTCAGGATTTTAACTCTGAACCCTTTCCTAATGTATATAAAAGTGTTCAAATGCATTGTAAAGCAGTAATACTATCCGAAACATAAGTCTATATTAACCAAGTTTGCAACTCCACAACTGCCTCACTATGTCGTCCAACTTTAACCCATATAAACTACCAAATCTGGTACGTTCCACTCCATGTATGTTAATTTGTAACAAAACAACAAGGTAAGCGGTGCACCAAAGAATCCAACATGGAAGAAAAGAAGATCGGCAGACAATAAGGAGATTCAAATCAGGTTTATTTAAGGTGCTCCCAGGAACCATGCCTGATGCATTTCGTCAAACAAGGCTGATCAATGCTAACAGAAAACCATGTCTTCCATACACACAGGACACAGAACCACCTTCACCCAGTATGGAATAAGTAATCACAAACTAAACATACCCTCCCTTTTTTACAAAAGCACGGAAGAGGTTTTTAGATCTGGCTGGTAGGCTGAATGTTCTGCGCTTTTCTGACGATCATAGGAATTCTGTGACCATCGGAGCAGTGCAGAGCATTCAGCATACTTGCTTGTGCTACAAACCGAAGGAACGGTACAATTTAGGGGGTGAAGAAACAGTGGTGCATATCCCCCAATACTGAACGAAATATAAAGATACCAGATGTAAATTTGAAAAAAGAGAAACAAGAAATCACTTTACAAATTAACAACTAAAAATAAAACAAAAAATGGAAAATAAGATAATATCATTTTATTGGACTAATACATTTTTTAATTAGCTTTCAGAGGTCAAACCCTCTTTCCTTAGGTCAGTAAAGTATACTACTATTACAGTATCCTGTCCTGACCTGAGGAAGGAGAATTTGGTCTCTGAAAGTTAGTAAAAAATGTGTTAAAATTAGTCCAATAAAATGATCACCGTATTTCCATTTTCTATTTCTAAACATTTATCAACACAGCTATAATACTATATCCTAAAGCAAAAAAATATAATTTTTTCTACCTTTGTCATGTGATTCTGCTTTCCTCATCTTCTTGTCATTCTCTTTCTTCCATCCACTGTCGGCCCCTTCCGGAAATTGTCTGTCTCCCCCTGACATTTCTACTGCAAAAATCTCCTCAGCGCTATATTCCATTGTTCGCTCGCTCTCTCCTTACGTCAGAAGACCTGGCTCTACTTCAAACCAACCTACAGCTCAAGCCCTTGCCGAACATTTTGATCAAAAAATTAAAAGTGTACGAACAACACTTGTTAGCACTTCAATATCTAACTCACTTATTTCTCCTCTACCCAAATACTCACTTCCTTTCAGTTCACTCTCTGCTTTCTGTCTATCCACATTAGATGAACTGCAGGCCATAACTCAGAGCCTGAATCAAAGGAATAGCTCTTTAGAAAATCTGCCCCCTACCATTCTTAAAAATCACTTCAACATCTTTGGTCCATTTCTACTTGACATGATTATCAACAGCCTCTCTACCGGCTACATACCATCTTGGAAATCCGTTATTGTATTCCCAAAGCATAAACAAATAAACATATCTGAAAAACAAATCAATAACTACCGTCCCTTCGCTAACTTGCCCTTCCTAGCAAAAAAAATCGAAAAACTGGTCTTTAATCAACTATCCAATTTTGCTGGAAAAATTAATGCCTTACATCCCTACCAAACAGGTTTTTATAAGAATTGCCACTACTGGATCAGACCAGTGGTCCATCGTGCCCAGCAGTCCGCTCCTGCGGTGGCCCATAGGTCAAAGACCAGTGCCCTGAGTCTAACCTTATCTGCATATGTTCTGGTTCAGCAAGAACTTATCTAACTTTGTCTTGAATCAATGGAGGGTGTTTTCCCCTATAACAGCCTCCAGAAGAGCGTTCCAGTTTTCTACCACTCTCTGGGTGAAGAAGAACTTCCTCACGTTTGTATGGAATCTATCCCCTTTCAACTTTAGAGAGTGCCCTCTCGTTCTCTCTACCTTGGAGAGGGTGAAACATAGAAACATAGAAGTTGATGGCAGAAAGGGGCCATTGCCCTTCAAGTCTGCCCACTCTAATGACCCACCCCCATGACATTACCCCCCTAGAGTTCCCACATGTATATCCTATTTCCTTTTAAAGTCTGGCACGCTGCTGGCCTTAATCACCTGAAGTGGAAATTCATTCCAATGATCAACCTCCCTTTCAGTGAAGAAATACTTCCTGGTGTCGCTATGAAATTTCCCACCCCTGATTTTCAGTGGATGCCCTCTTGTGGCCGAGGGACCTTTAAGAAAGAAGATATCCTCTTCTACCTTGATACGGCCCGTGATATATTTAAACATTTCAATCATGTCTCCTCTCTCTCTACGTTCCTCGAGTGAGTATAGCTGTAATCTTTTCAGCCGTTCCTCATACGGGAGATCTTTGAGCCCCGAGACCATCCTGGTGGCCATTCGTTGAACCGACTCAATTCTCAGTACATCTTTTCAGTAATGTAGTCTCCAGAATTGTGCGCAATATTCCAGATGAGGTCTCACCACGGATCTGTACAACGGCATTATGACTTCGGGCTTCTGGCTGATGAAACTTCTACGGATACAACCCATCATTTGTCTTGCCTTCGATGAAGCCTTCTCCACTTGATTGGCTGTTTTCATGTCTTCACTAATGATCACCCCCAAGTTACGTTCTGCCCTAGTTCTAGCTAAGGTCTCACCATTTAGTGTGTAAGTTCTGCATGGATTTTTGCTGCAGCTTTGGCCGGTGCAGGAGAGGGCAGGCCCGGCGAGGTCAGCGGCGGGAGAGAGGAGAGAGAAGAAGCAGGAGGCAGGCAGCGAGCGGTAGCGTGGGGAAGCGTGAGGGAGCTCAGCCCACCCCCAACGCGTCACCGCCAGCGTCACCACCAGAGCACCGGACTCCCCCTTAACAGGAGGAGAGCGCGGCGCTACACAGAGCAGCTTCGGCCGGTGCAGGAGAGGGCAGGCCCGGCGAGGTCAGCGGCGGGAGAGAGGAGAGAGAAGAAGCAGGAGGCAGGCAGCGAGCGGTAGCGTGGGGCAGCGTGAGGGAGCTCCGCCCACCCCCAACGCGTCACCGCCAGCGTCACCACCAGAGCGCCGGACTCCCCCTTAACAGGAGGAGAGCGCGGCGCTACACAGAGAGGCTTCGGCCGGTGCAGGAGAGGGCAGGCCCGGCGAGGTCAGCGGCGGGAGAGAGGAGAGAGAAGAAGCAGGAGGCAGGCAGCGAGCGGTAGCGTGGGGGAGCGTGAGGGAGCTCCGCCCACCCCCAACGCGTCACCGCCAGCGTCACCACCAGAACGCCGGACTCCCCCTTAACAGGAGGAGAGTCAACGGCGCACAGCCATTCGGCGCGCGGCGAAGGCGAGCGGTAAAGGCGCTCGCCTTAGCAAGAACGCCTTTGCAAAGGAGCCTGCAGAAGGAGCCAGGAAGCTGGGCCGACTAACAGGGAGCCCGAATACGTAAGTTACATTCCGGTTATTGTTCTTTTGTTTATTATTACCTAGCCACACAGCACACACCGAGACAAACACTCTCAAACAGCTCAACAGTACCAACACAACCGAGACCAACAATCAACAGGAGGACTGCTATCAAGAGGGCAGGACACCCACAATTGAGAAGGAGAACAAGACATGAGCGCCCACGGAAGCCAGAAGATGAGCTTTCCAGTCTTCTGCACCGGCTGCAACATGTATGACTACCTCCCCTCGGGGACTAGGGCATACATTTGCAGCCGATGCGAGGAGCTGGACAGCCTGAAACTGCAAGTTCGGCTGCTGGAGGGAACTGTGATGGAACTCGAAGAACTCCTTGCCAGGAAGGAGGAAAACTGCATGCAGGAGAAGTTGCTAAGGGAGCCTGATACCAGCGAAGGGATCGTGGAACTAGAAAGATTTATCGAGGAAGCCCACCAGCAACACGTAGAGATCCCAGGGCTGGAAAGCTGTACCCAGGATACCCAGACAGAAGGCCTGGAAGAGAGGAGAGAAGACATCCATGCAAACACAGAAAAAACCGAAGATGAGGTAGGAAACATCCACACACCAGGAGAAAGGGAGAGAACACAGGAAGACGTCCTCCCATCTGAAAAGCCGAAAACTATTTCAAGAGTAGCACTGGAGGAAGAAGGCTGGCCTTATACCATAGATGTGGACTTAAGACCCCCGAGAAACCCCCGAATAAAGAAGATGGGGATCATCGTAGGTGACTCCATTGTACGTCACGTGGACAGCCACACCGCAGGAGGAACAGAGGACAGAATCGTCACCTGTCTGCCTGAAGCAAGAGTGAAGGATGTGGCCAACAGGATCTCCAGGATCATAGACAGCGCAGGGGGAGAGGATACTGCTGTGCTCATCCACGTGGGAACAAATGATGTGAGCGGACGGAAGTACGACAGGGAAGAGATGAAGGGCCAGCTCCGCTCACTTGGAAGACAGCTGAAGATCAGGGAGGTGAAGGTGGCCTTCTCCGAGATCCTCCCAGTACCAAGAGCGGATGGAAAGAGACAAGGGGAATTGCAAGCTATTAACGCCTGGATGAGACGATGGTGCGAAGAAGAAGGCTTTGACTTTGTGCGCAACTGGACGGCATTCTGGGGAAAAAGCAAGTACTACAGAAAGGATGGACTACACCTCAACAAGGAAGGAGCAAGAGTATTGGCAGGCAACATGAAGAAGGCCATCGAGAAGGCTTTAAACTAACAAATAGGGGAAAGCCGACAGTCGACCACCAGTCGATGGCACGGACGACAGGATGTCCCGATGAAGAAACCATGGGCTACTACTCATACACAGGAGGGGACGACCTCACAGCAAATAAAGAAGACAAGGCAGGAAGGGACAACTCAGACACAGGAGGGGATGACCGTACAGCAAACAAGAGAGACAACACTGGAGCGGTTAAGGAAACCGTGAAAGAAACAGTAGAGACAGTAAAGAGTAGGAAGTCCAAAAAGGTAACACGAAGAGAACTCAAATGTATGTATACGAATGCTAGAAGTCTAGGAAACAAAATGGGGGAACTAGAGACAATAGCATGACATGATAAGTTGGAAATCATTTGCATAACAGAAACATGGTGGAACGAAGAAAACAAATGGGACACAGTGCTACAGGGATACAAACTATATAGAAGAGATCGAGTAGGGCAGAAAGGTGGAGGTATTGCCCTATATGTTCAGGAAGGAGTAGAATCTGTTGAAGTGGCTACGACGGAAATGAATGAGAAGCTAGAGTCCCTCTGGATCAAGATTCTTGGCCAAAACAGCGCAGACACAAAAATTGGCCTTTACTATCGTCCGCCAGGACAGGCGGAGGAAACTGACTCAGAAATGATAAGAGGAAATCAAACAAGAATGCAAGACGGGCAATGTAATAATATTGGGAGACTTCAATTTCCCGAGGATAGACTGGAAACTAGGAACCTCCAACTGCGGCAAGGAGGCCAAGTTCCTGGAGGCGCTAGGGGATTGCTTCCTGGAACAAATGGTAAAAGAACCGACAAGAGGCAACGCCACCCTGGACTTGGTACTAAATGGCCTCACGGGTCCGACAAAAGAAGTAGAAGTTACGGTACCGCTGGGGACGAGCGATCACAATGTGATCAGATTTAAGCTTGACATCGGGAATAGAAAACATGCCAAAACCCTAACCAAAACCTTAAACTTTAAAAAGGGCAAATACGATCGCATGAGAGCCATGGTGAAAAAACGACTCAAGAAAAAGGTGGACAAACTTGAAACGGTAGACCAGGCATGGTCCCTACTGAAAAATACTATCACAGAAGCACAAAATCTCCACATTCCGAGGATCTCCAAAGAGGGGAGAACAAAAGGTAAAGGAGAACCGGCATGACTTACCAGACAGGTGAGGGAAGCCATAAAAGAAAAGAAGGACTCTTTCAAAAAATGGAAACACATGAAAACAACCGAAGCATGGAAAAAACATAAAGATGATCAGAAGAAATGTCACAAGGCAGTGAGGGATGCCAAAAAGGACTATGAGGAAAAAATAGCGCAAGAGGCCAAAAACTTCAAACCCTTCTTTAGATACGTGAAAGGGAAAAAACCCACAAAAGAGGCGGTGGGACCCCTGGACGACCAGGGAAGAAAAGGGTACATCAAAGAGGATAAACAAATTGCAGACAAACTAAATTCCTTCTTTGCGTCCGTCTTTACGGAGGAGGATACCGCAAAAATACCAGAAGCAGTGAAAGTGTTTAGTGGAATAATAGAAGACAGCCTCACCACAGTTGAAGTGGAGTTGGACCAGATATACTACCAGATCGACAAACTTAAAAGTGACAAATCCCCTGGACCGGATGGAATTCATCCGAGAGTTTTAAAGGAATTGAAGGATGAAATCGGAGAGCTATTGCAAAAACTTGCCAATCTGACAATCAGAACTGGACAGATACCAGAAGACTGGAAGATAGCAAACGTCACGCCAATTTTCAAAAAAGGATCGAGAGGGGAACCGGGCAACTACAGACCTGTGAGCCTTACGTCTGCCCCTGGAAAGATGGTTGAAGCACTGATCAAGGATAGCATAATCCGGCACCTAGATACACACGACTTGATGAAACCCAGTCAACATGGGTTCAGGAAAGGGAAATCATGTTTAACGAATTTACTTCAATTTTTTGAGACCGTGAACAAGCAAATTGATAGTGGAATGCCGGTGGACATAATATATTTGGACTTCCAGAAGGCGTTCGACAAAGTTCCACATGAAAGACTTCTCAGGAAACTACAAAGCCATGGTATAGAGGGAGATATACACAGGTGGATAGGCAAATGGCTGGAAAACAGAAAGCAGAGAGTGGGCATAAATGGGAAGTTCTCAGACTGGGAGAAAGTGACTAGTGGTGTGCCCCAGGGCTCGGTTCTTGGGCCGATCCTATTTAATATTTACATCAATGACCTGGAAGAAGGAGTATCCAGTGAGATCATTAAATTTGCAGACGACACAAAGCTATGCCGGGCAATTAGATCGCAGGAGGATAGCGAGGAACTCCAGAGCGACTTGTATCAGTTAGAGAAATGGGCAGAGCAATGGTAGATGAAGTTCAACGTGGAGAAATGCAAAGTAATGCATTTAGGTAGTAAGAATAAGGAACACGAGTATAGAATGTGAGGCGCAACTCTGGGTAAGAGCAAACAAGAAAAGGACCTGGGTGTACTGATAGATAGGACCCTGAAGCCGTCGGCACAATGCGCGGCAGCGGCAAAGAAAGCAAACAGAATGTTGGGCATGATAAAGAAAGGAATCACGAGTAGATCGGAGAAAGTCATAATGCCGCTTTACAGAGCAATGGTCAGACCACACTTGGAATACTGTGTCCAACATTGGTCTCCCAACCTAAAGAAGGATATAAAACTGCTTGAGAGGGTGCAGAGACGAGCAACGAAGCTAATAAGAGGTATGGAGAACTTGGAATATGAGGAACGACTCAAGAAACTGGGACTGTTCTCCCTTGAGAAGAGGAGGCTGCGAGGGGACATGATCGAGACGTTCAAAATGCTGAAAGGCATCGATAAAATAGAGCAGGAAAATAAATTATTTACATTGTCCAACGCGACACGGACAAGAGGACATGGTTTGAAGCTAAGGGGGGACAAGTCCAGGACAAATGCCAGGAAGTTCTGCTTTACACAGCGAGTGGTAGACGCCTGGAATGCTCTCCCAAAGGAGGTTATTAAGGAATCCACTGTGCTAGGATTCAAAGGCAAATTAGATGCACATCTCCTTACGAGAGGCATAGAGGGATATGGGTGACTAAAACTACATCAGGTGTATACCTGACTGGGCCTCCGCGTGTGCGGATCGCCGGACTCGATGGACCATGGGTCTGATCCGGAGATGGCAGTTCTTATGTTCTTATGTTCTTAAGGTGCATGACCTTGCATTTTTTAGCATTGAAGCTTAGCTGCCAAGTCGAGGACCAATGTTCCAATCGAAGTAGGTCCTGCGTCATACTGTCGGGCACGGTACCTTTACTTACTATGTTACATAGTTTGGCGTCATCGGCGAATAATGTGATTTTACCTTGAAACCCCTGAGTTAGGTCATCCTACGAATATGTTGAAAAGGATCGGGCCCAAGACCAAGCCCTGCGGCACTCCACTGGTCACTTCCGACATTTTTGAAAGGGTGCCGTTTATCATTACTCTCTGAAGTCTACCGTTTAGCCAATAATTGACCCATGCAGTTAATGTTTCTCCCAAACCCATCGATTTCATCTTGCTCAATAACTGGCGGTGTGGGACACTATCAAAAGCTTTACTGAAGTCCAAGTACACGACATCTAGGGACTCCACCACATCCAGCTTTCTTGTTACCCAGTCGAAGAAGCTAATTAGGTTGGATTGGCAGGATCTACCCTTGGTAAATCCATGTTGGCGGGGATCCCGTAGATTTTCCTCGTCCAGGATCGTATCTAGTTTGTGCTTAATTAGTGTTTCCATGAGTTTACTCACTATGGATGTGAGACTCTGTAGTTCGCAGCCTCTGCCCTGCATCCCTTTTTGTGGAGAGGGATGACGTTAGCTGTTTTCCAGTCCAGGGGGACTCTTCCCGTACTCATGGAAAGATTGAAGAGCACGGATAACGGCTCTGCCAGGACATCAGACAGCTCTCTAAGCACCCTGGGGTGTAGATTGTCCAGTCCCTGCGGTGATCTTAGCTGACTTTTTCACTACAAAAATCTACAAATTGAGATTGTCTCTTGCAGGTTCAAGCATAGATTTACCTATCACGTTTACTGCCTTAGACAAAGAAGGTAGAGCTGTTGATATGATCTGGAATCACATTGAAAACCCAGACTGGAGCCACTTCCTCAAGCTTTACTCAAAATATGTAAAATCTAATTGCCTATTGGAGAACTGCCCACCGACTATTATGAAAACAGCTCCTATCTCCTTCAAGGCTGAACTTTTTAACTGGGTTTCATCATGCATGTGTACCGGTAAATTCCCAGAGGAACTTGGTCATATCCTCGTGACTCCTATTATCAAAAACCCAAAGGAGTCTGTTTCCTTGACGACCAACTACAGACCCATTGCCAACATACCATTCTTATACTAATGGAAAGTCTGGTTAACATCGACCTCATGGAAAATTTAAAGAAGTTCCCCATTCTACATGATTCTCAGTCTGGCTTCCGAACAAATTACAGCACTGAAACAGTTTTGGCCTCTATGACTGACCATCTTTTCCATTTGTTTTTCCGGGAAAAAAAGCCACTGATACTGCAGTTCGACCTGAGCAGTGCCTTCGACCTTGTTGATCATGACTTCCTGCTTAGGTGCCTTGATTCCATCGGCATTTCTGGACAGGTGCTAAATTGGTTCACGGGTTTCATAAAAAAACATACTTACCAGGTCTACAGCGAAGGAGCCTACTCTCAAGCTTGGTCCAATCCCTGCGGAGTGTCACAGGGTTCCCCACTCTCCCCTTCACTTTTCAATATCTACATGGCTTCACTGGGAAATATGTTATCTGATTTAAAACTGAAATCATACATATACGCGGATGATATAGTAATTATTATTCCCATAACCTCATTGACCCAAGAGACAGAACAATTCATCTCATCCATCCTTACCAAGGTAGAACGTTAGACTATGCACTCCAAACCAAAACTGAATCCCAAAAAAACTAAGATTTTCTTGGCAAGTCCCAATAACAAGATCATGAACACCTCCTTGAGACTAAATGGATCAGACTACCCAATTAATCCCACAACCAAAATCCTTGGTGTCATCCTGGACCAAAGCCTGACGTTTGAAGATCACACTAACACTCATGTCAAAAAATGCTTTCTCACTCTATGGAAACTTCGTACTATTAAACAATACTTTGATTTCTTTTCCTTTCGACTGCTGGTTCAATCCCTGATCTTAAGTACCTTAGACTACTGCAATATTATATACTTGGGATCTCTCAAGAAAACCATCAAATGAGAGTCATCCAAAATGCTGCAGTCCATCCTATTTATGGCCTCAAGAAATCAGACCATGTAAGCCTATATTACAAAAAACTACACTGGCTGCCTGTGGAAGCAAGGATCATTTTTAAGTTTGCTTGCCTTTGCTTCAAAACCATGACAGGTTCATCCCCAACCTATCTCTCTTACCAATTCGAATTCCCAGGCACAACTAATACATGCAGTATCTACTTGTTCACTTTTCCATCCTTAAAGGGCTGCACCTACAAGAGATACCTTGATAGAACACTATTATTCCAAGCAGGCAAATGGAACAAATGTTTACCCAACTTCATCTCAAGCGCACTTTCATACCAAACGTTTAGGAAGTCAATAAAAACTTATCACTTTGACAAATTTCTATGCCCTCACTTCAACCTGATGTACCTCAACCTGATGTACTTCCAAAACACTTCCAGATAAACCTGACTAACCTTAACATGCCAATGTAATTTCGAAAGTTCTCTGTAATGTTGCTGTCTGTATACAGTATCTTCCCTTGTAAACCGCTTAGAACTGTTTGTGGTATGGCAGTATATAAAAATATAGTTATTATTATTATTATTCAGGTAAACAGCTCTCAGGTTCCATTTTAAAATCAATTGTATACATTTCTTCTGGCATTTCTACATCAAAAAGTATGGCTGCCTTCAGAAGAGTGCTTACAAGTTTCAAGCCTGAGAGTTTCTTCCTATTTCCTATGGGAAATGCTGGGTTCTGGGTTCTGGCTTTTGTCCCCTGGATTGCACCATTCTGCCTCCTTCCAAGTATTCAGGCAGGCTAAAGGTTTGTGGCTGCCTATTGCCTAGAAACCACACCCTTTTCTCTAACCCGGTGCTGATTGTCTCTAGGTTCACCTGGGGTTTTCTGGTTCTTTGCTAATGAGCCTGAATAGCTTCCCTGCTAATTAGCCCTGCCCCCAGCAGAGCTGATTGCAGGAGCTAATCCCTTTGTGGGTTTTGCTATCCCTGGCCTGGTGCCTGCTGGTACTTGTAGTTCTGTGTTTTTAGCATGTCCTATACTAAAACTAGGCAAGTATAATCGGGTCCGTTTTGGGCTGCCATTCTCTTGGGATATATTCTGCAGGGCAGTTTCCCTAACCTGCCTGCTTCTAGGAGTAGGTTTAAGGGTAGTTTTAGAGCACTGCAGGGTTTCTTCCAGCATAACAGGACTCTTCCTGTCACAATATATTCCCATTGGGCCAATAGTTTGTAAATTTATAAATTTTATTTCTATAAATTCTGCATTTGTCACATTTTAGCATACAGGCTGTTGGTTCTGATTACAGAATACTACTGCTTTATCGTACAGTGAAGTTTGATTCCTTTTTTGTAGACTATTTTTTCTGTATAGGTTTGTACATTTCTGTTCATATAAAATAATAATTTTGAGTGCCTTTAAAGCAGAGTTAAAGAAATGTTCACAATAAACATTAACAATAATTAAAGAAATTAGCATTTTCTTATCACTGCCTTATAATTTAGGAATTTATACTATTGCATTCTCCTCTATACCAGGCTTGTCTGATTTTTTTTCTATCATTTTATATTTTGTAATATTCAGAGGACCAAAACATGCATCATATTTTGCCATGTTCTTTATCAAATAGGGGCAAAATACAACAGTGTGTTGTCCCTTCCTAGCCAGTCTCTCTCTTTCTGTCTCTCTCATCTTCCTACAGCCAACACCCAGTCTCTTTCCCCATATCTGACTTCAGTTATAGAGCAAATAATAGACTTCCTGCTTCCCCACCTTTCTGCTTTCATCAATTCTGAACTGCAGTGCTGGAAGTTCAGATTGGTCTCATGGTTTCAAGTTGCATGAGATTTAAAACCACAAGACCAATTCAAACTTCCGACACTGCTCGACTCAAACTTAGAGATCTGAGTCATGGCGGTGGAATAGGAATCTTGCTACTGTATAAGCACCACATAAGTTACCAAGCTTCTGAAGGCCAGAAAAAAGCACATAGAGGGCTGAGTTCTGACTCCAGGGCTATAATTGTACATGTATGCTCTATATCACAGTTCTTCAACCGCCGGTCCGCGGACCGGTGCCGGTCTGCAAAAAAATGTTGCCAGTCCGCGAAGGATTCGGGTCCCCAGCCACAGCAAAAAGTGCTGGCGTCAGCTGACGTGCAACTTCCTGTTGCCGTCGCTATGCCGACACTCCTGCCTTCCACTTCCTACTCCTGCCGCGTATGTCTCCGCACCCCCAGATAAGCAGGGGCAGCTTTGTATGCTTTTAACTTCGGCACACAGCTGCCCCTAGGCAGTATTTTAGCGCGGTTTCATGAGGCAGCCTCGGGGCCTTTGATAGGCCGGCCCACATCGCATCATCAAAGCGGGCCGGCCTACCAAAGGCCCCGAGGCTGCCTCATGAAACCGCAGCTAAAATACTGCTTAGGGGCAGCTGTGTGCCGAAGTTAAAAGCACACAGAGCTGCCGCTAGCCTACATAGAGGAAACATTTGCTGGAGAGGGAAGGAGGGAAGGGAGTAGGGGTGCTCCTGGACAAGGGAGAGGAAAGGGCTACTGCTGACAGGGGAGAAGGGAAAGGGAAGGGACGAGAGTTACTGTTGGATAAGAGGAGGAGGAAAGGGAGAAGGGGTGCTCCTGGACAAGGGAGGGGAAAGGGCTACTGCTGACAGGGGAGAAGGGAAAGGGAAGGGACGAGAGTTTGTTGGATAAGAGGAGGAGGAAAGGGAGAAGGGGTGCTCCTGGACAAGGGAGGGGAAAGGGCTACTGCTGACAGGGGAGAAAGGAAAGGGAAGGGACGAGAGTTACTGTTGGATAAGAGGAGGAGGAAAGGGAGAAGGGGTACTCCTGGACAAGGGAGGGGAAGGGGCTACTGCTCACAGGGGAGAAGGGGAAGGGATGAGAATTACTGTTGGATAAGAGGAGGAGGAAAGGGAGAAGGGATACTCCTGGACAAGGGAGGGGAAGGGGCTACTGCTGACAGGGGAGAAGGGGAAGGGATGAGAATTACTGTTGGATAAGGGGAGGAAGAAAGGGAGAAGGTACTGTTGGACAGGGGAGGAGGAACATTGGAAGGAAACAGCTGGCAGGGAGATTAGAGGAGGGGAAGGAGTCAGGATGGAATGGAGAGATCAGATGAGGGAAAGGGGAGAGACAGAGGAATGACAAAGTAGAAAGAGATTGATGCTGGGAAGGGGGATCAGATGAAAAATAAGGAAAGAGGGACAAAGATGCTAGATCTGGTGTAAGAGAGAGGGGCATAGAAAGAACGCAGATACCATATGGAAGGGGGAGGGGTAGAGGGCAGACAGTGGATGGAAGAGGCAGATGCTGGATTGAAAAGACAGAGGGCAGACGCTGGATGGAAGAGAGTGAAAAGAAGATGAAAGCAGAAACCAGAGACGTCAAAAGGTAGAAAAAAAAATAATTTTATTTCTATCTTGTGATTAGAATATATCAGATTTAAAATATATATCCTGCTAGAGCTGATGTTAGACATAACTGGGGTGTGCAAAGCCCAGGCAGTGCGTCTTTAGCTTCCAGCTGGCTGAGGGCTCTCTCTGACCAGGAGGCAGTTGCCCTAGTTCCACTCCCCTAACACCATTCCTGCCATGTGTGACTGTGGTATTCTGTTAGCATGATATTTGTGTAGCATTCTGTAATAATTTGACTTATTCAGTTTTCTTGATAGTAGAGGGGATATATGTGAAGGGGAGGGGAGACGGGGATTTTGTTGATCCTTGCCCTGTATTATTTATATTTATAAAATGACAATTGTACAGAATATTGTTTCTTTTTATACTTTAATAAAATATGTTCAATATAAAATCATAACTATTTGAGGCTTGTGCGGATGGGATCAGATGGTTAATGGGACCGAGCTCGCGGGGATGGGGCGGCAATGGGGTTTTTAAAAATTTCAGTCTTATTAGTTTGCCGGTCCACGAAATAATTATTTTATTTCCGCCGGTCCATAGGTGTAAAAAGGTTGAAGAACACTGCTCTATACCATCCTCATATGCACATCTCCCCTTAAATAATGAGACTCAGTTCTATAAGGTAGTGGCAAAAAACAGGCTGCTGCATTATTATCACCCCTCCCAAACTGGCTTCTAAATAAGACTAGATGGTGTCATCCTAGTTCCAGCTTTCAACAGCAATTCAAAACTCTGAACAGCCCAACCTATGGTGATGCAAGATTCCTCTGTCAACACAGTAGTGGTGTCTGTTTGCCCTACTTTTCCTAGATCACAAATCTGGGAGTCAAATGTATACAATTTTGCCTAATTTTCCCCCAACTACCACTCAAATGTGATATATCCTGTACTAGCCCCACTCCCATTTCCAGCCCCATCTCCATTGATGCTCTGCCTCCAGTCCAATCTATAGAATAGGCAGGCAGACCTCATACGCATGTCCCAACAGCTGCCTGTCACCTTTCCACATCTGCAATCCCCTTCTCCCCCCCCCCCCCACACACATTTCTTCCCATGTTCCTTCTTTCTCCTTTAGTCGCTTAGTTTCTACCCTTCTTTCTGCATTCTAGTACAATAGATGTGTCATTCTGGACAATAGGGTATTCTCCACATGTTTGTGAGCCATGCACTCCAGGTTTTCAAATCCTCCTCATTCTACCAAGAGCTTTTTTTTATGCACATGAACTGGAATGTGCCTTTCTGATCTGCTCTGTATATTTCTTTAATATTTTAATATTTTTCACAGTTTTTGTGGCTATCAGTGCACCAGAGCTCCCCAGTGCAAGGGAGAACTCTGCTGGGGAATTGACGTCGGGCAGGAAGGTTAACGAGCACGCCATGTTGGGGAAGCAGGGAGAAAGCGGAAGAGCGCTGCGGCCCAAAACAGAAGACAAGGGGGCGGTCCTTGAAGCCGTCGCTCCCCCCCTAACACCGGCCCTGCTGTCAGCTTGGAAGATGGGTAGTACTTGAGAATTACAGGATCTATGACAAGAGAGAGAGAGAAAACAGCAACCATCTGTTGTCAGCTGGGAGTCTGGTCTAAGGAAGCTGGAATTGGAGCCAAACATTACATTTATCAGGAATCCCAGGAGAGAGATAACATCCTTGGACCTCAATTACAACTTGAAAATGGCAGGGAGAACAAGAAGCACCAAGACTGCATTCAAGACCAGCATTCCAGTCACAGAGGGGATCCAGGAGGTGGTCATGACCTGCGCACAGAAGGAAGAAGACCCAGGAAGGTGGACAGAGGTCTCTGTGCAGACCGAGGCTATCCCCTAGCAGTACACTACAGTCTCTACGCAGACAGAGGAGGAGGGCCAACTGGACGGAGACATCTTGCAGGAACTAAAGAGCCTACGGGAAGAGGTGAAGCGCTTGAGAAGCATCTGAGATGATGAGGCCTTCATCGACAACGTCATTCAGGAGCTGTCCCAAATCACCGAGCAGGTGCCGGTCAAGTCCATCCTTGAGACGCCCAAACCATCAACTTTGAGTCCAACGATTGGGGTACAGGAAATGGCTGGAGACGCTGATTCCTGGCAGCTGGTAATCTCCTCTACAGGTAAGCATAGGAGACCCCCCCCTTCATCAATTTCTTCATCTTCTTCTTTTTCTTACCAACAGGGCAGTTTTGCATCAACCCCACAACTCATCTTGAGGAACAGATTCCAGATCTTACAGGAGGGGACTGCCGATGAGGAACAGGATGAGGTCCAACACACGTCTCTAATTCCGGGGACAACTGATCGACTCCCCACAAAGAAGCGCAGAGTAGTAGTCATTGGGGACTCCCTGCTGAGGGGCACTGAGGGACCAATTTGCAGACCTGATCTGCAATCAAGGGAGGTTTGCTGTCTACCTGGAACCAGGATCCGAGATGTCACCGCCTGTCTAGATAGACTTATCAAGCCCGAAGACCACTTCCCCATGCTTCTCATCCATGGCGGAATGAACGACACTGCCAGGAACACCCCAGAGAATATACCTAAGGACTTTGGAGCCCTGGGTAAGAAGCTGAGGTGGACAGGTACGCAGGTGGTCTTCTCCTCGATCCTCCCAGTTAGAGGCAAGGGAAGAGCCAGGGATGAGCGTATCCAGAGGACTAACGAGTGGCTACACGGATGGTTAAGGGAGATGAACTTCGGTTTCCTAAACCATGGAGAGGCACTGCAGGGACTTCAGGGACCAGACGGACTCCATCTCACCGGGAGAGGTAAGAACGTCTTCGGACACCGACTAGCCTGCCTACTTCGTAGGGTTTCAAACTAGATAAGTTGGGGGAGGGCACCAGTGCAGTGCAGTGCAGTAAGACACTATCTTGAGGGGGGGGAGTCGCAACTCCACTTCTGAGTCTGAGGTAAGTACCCACATAGTAAACTATTCTTTAGGAGCCTCACCAAAGGGGAGTCGCAACTCCACTTCTGAGTCTGAGGTAGGTACCCACATTGTAAACAATTCTTTAGGAGCCACACTAACTCAGTTGGGAAACTCCCCACAGGGACTGGACAATCATAATGTATGGAGGGCTATGTATGTTAATGCACACAGTTTAGGCAGCAAAATTCTGGAATTGGAGACCGAAATAATGAATGCCGACCTAGATGTGGTGGCGATTTCCGAGACATGGTTCACGGACTCTCATGGGTGGGATATGGCTATACCGGGTTACAACTTACTTCGTCAAGACAGAGAGGGCAAGTTAGGAGGAGGGGTAGCAATATCCACTAAAGAAGCCATCAAGACTACGAGAATCACAGATGTCAAGTACACCGGGGAATCCCTCTGGGTAAACAGCCAGAGGCAAAGAAAAATACCTGTATCTTGGTATAGTATACAGATCTCCAAGACAACTAGAAGACAAGGACTCATAATTAATCAAAGACATAGAAAACATCACTTTACGGGGGACACTGTACTGCTAGGGAACTTCAACATGCTCAATGCAGATTGGAACACACTTTCAGCGGCAGCAGAAGGCTGTTAACCTCCATAAAGGGAGCACGACTCAAACTATTAGTATTGGAGCCCACTAGGGCCCAAGCGATACTAGACCTGATACTCACCAACGGAGAAAGCATCTCGGAAGTTTCAGTGGGTGATAAGCTAGCCTCCAGCGACCATAACATGGTATGGTTCAACCTCAGGAAAGGCTTCACTAGATCGAGCATGACAACAAAAGTACTCAACTTTCGAGGCACTGACTTCAAACGCACTGAAACGTCCATCGAGCACTGAAAAGCCAAGCTGTAACCGATAATGTGGAGGCTATGTGGTCAACCCTGAAATCTACCCTACACATAGCAACAAACAAGTAAATGGCGAAGAAACAATAGACCCCAATGGTTCACCGCAGAGATCTTGCTCATTAAAGCAAAGAAAAGAGCATTTATTTCCTACAAACAATCAGGCTAAAAAAGAATATATGGCCAGGTCTACAGCTGTCAAAATGGCAGTCAGAGAGGCCAAGCTTTGAGTAGAAGAAAATCTAGCAAAGAAAATTAAGAAGGGGGACAAATCCTTTTTCAGGTATATTAGTGACAGAAAAAGAAACACAGATGGGATAGTATGCCTTCGAAAACCAGACGGGAATTTCGTAGATTCAGATTCAGATAAAGCTGAACTACTAAATGAATACTTCTGCTCAGTCTTCACCTGCGAGGCGCCGGGGTCCGGAATTTCGAGTTTACACCCGGCGACGTCTACAGTGAACTATCAAGACTCAAGGCGGACAAAGCCATGGGACCGGACAATCTACACCCCAGAGTACTCGGAGAGTTGTGTGATGTCCTAGCGGAACCGTTATCCGTGCTCTTCAATCTCTCCCTGAGTACGGGAAGAGTCCCCTTGGATTGGAAAACAGCTAACGTCGTTCCTCTGCACAAAAAGGGTTGCAGAGCAGAGGCTGCGAACTACAGACCGGTGAGTCTCACATCGATAGTGAGTAAACTCATGGAAACACTAATCAAACTCAAATTAGACACGATCCTGAACAAGGAGAAGCTACATGATCCCCACCAACATGGATTCACCAAGGGAAGGTCCTGCCAATCTAATCTTATCAGCTTCTTTGACTGGGTAACAAGAAAGCTGGATTTGGGAGAGTCCCTGGATGTCGTGTACTTGGACTTCAGTAAAGCTTTTGATAGCGTCCCACACTGCAGGTTATTGAGCAAGATGAAATCGATGGGATTGGGAGAAATGCTAACTGCATGAGTCGGTGACTGGCTAAGTGGTAGACTTCAGAGGGTGGTGGTTAACGGTACCCTCTCTAAAACGTCAGAAGTGACCAGTGGAGTGCCGCAGGGCTCGGTCTTAGGCCCGATCCTTTTCAACATATTCGTAGGAGACCTGACTCAGGGGCTTCAAGGGAAAATAACATTATTCGCTGATGACGCCAAACTATGTAACATAGTAAGTGACAGCAATTTGTCCAACAGTATGACGCAAGACCTGCTTTTGTTAGAGCATTGGTCCTTGACATGGCAATTGGGATTCAATGCTAAAAAATGTAAGGTCATGCACCTTGGCAACAAAAATCCGTGCAGAACTTACACCTTGAATGGTGAGACCTTGGCTAGGACTACGGCAGAACGAGATTTAGGAGTAATCGTCAGTGAAGACATGAAAACTGCCAATCAAATGGAGAAGGCTTCATCCAAAGCTAGACAAATGCTGGGTTGTATCTGTAGAAGTTTCGTTAGTTGGAAGCCTGAGGTCATTATGCCTTTGTACAGAACCATGGTGAGACCTCATGTGGAATACTGTGTACAATTCCGGAGGCCACATTACCATAAAGATGTGCTGAGAGTTGAGTCGGTTCTGCGAATGGCCACCAGGATGGTCTCGGGGCTCAAGGATTTCTCGTACGAGGAGAGGCTGAATAAATTGCGGCTATACTCCCTCGAAGAACGTAGGGAGAGGGGAGACATGATTAAGACATTTAAATATATCACAGGTCATATCGAGGTGGAAGATGAGTTTTTCTTTCTTAAAGGACCCTCGGCCACAAGAGGGCATCCACTGAAAATCACTGTTTTTTGAGGGGGGAGAAAGAACAAATAGCTGAATGTTTTAAGTGTAGTGCCTGAAACGAACGGGGTCCGTGCCCCCCCACAAAAATCTGGGTTACTTCATAACCATCAAAAATAAAAGAATTGTCGGGTCTCAGTGCGCGTTGGCGCGCAAATGTTCGGCGCACGATTGTCCTGCAGTCACCGAGATTTCTGAGGAAGAATATCCAGATCCATAGCACAAGTTTTCTGCAGCTCCTATTAAGGTAAGCTGAATTGAGTTTTATAATTTTTTGTCATTTAAAGATGGATTATGCTTTCTAATCTGTTTTAAGTAATATTACAGATCTATTTGAATGTAGAATTCAGCACTTAGTCAGTGCTTGTATTGTATTGGGTCTTAAAGCTTGTAGAAAAGTTTGAATTGTCCTTTCATTTTGAAATGAACCTTTTGAGTTTAGAGTTAATCACAACGAACAGTTCATTTTATCATGTTTCTTTTGGGATTTATATTTCATCTCTGCTTAATTAAGTGATTCGTTCATTTTAATTTGCTGAATGGAAACTAGGAATTAAGGTTTAAGGTGATCCCAATTCAGGGAAAAAAATTTTGATTCGGCCTATTGAATTGATTTTTTGATTCAATTCACTTTTCCTGCCCAATCAAGTATTTTCTTTCCTTTTTTAATGGCCTGATTGGGGGGGGGGGGGGTTGTAGCCTCTTCAGCCCTCCACCGCCACCCCTTTCCAACTCCACACTGGTGCTGTGTTGTAAACAAAAAAAGACTTTCTGATAGGTCCTAGCTCTACTCACTAACTGCCTCTTTCTTACCCTTCTCCTCTTTTTTTATTTTTCAGCTACCTATCAAATTTTCATCTTCTCGAAGTTAAAGAGAAATACTTTTAAAACCAATAAGAGGAAATTATTTTTCACTCAGAGAATACTACTTAAACTCTGGAATGCATTGCCAGAAGATGTGGTAAGAGCGGTTAATGTAGCTGGTTTTAAGAAAGGCTTGGACAGCTTCCTAGAGGAAAAGTCCATAGTCTGTTATTGAGAAAGACATGGGGAAAGCCACTGCTTGCCCTGGATCGGTAGCATGGAATGTTGCTACTGTTTGGGGTTCCGGAATCTTATGTTGCTCTTTGGGATTCCAGAATCTTGCTAACGGTAACACTATGTGTGCCGGCTTCCTTTCTCTAACGGTAACACTATGTGTGCCGGCTTCCCTTCTCCCATGAAACCTGATTTGAATCTCCTTATTGTCTGCCTATCTTCTTTTATTTCAAGATGGATTCTTTGGTGGGCCGCTTGCCTTGTTGTTTTATTACAAATTAACATACATGGAGTTAAAGTTGGACGACATAGAGTGAGGCAGTTGAGAGGAGTTGCAAACGTTGTTATTAATATGGATTTATGTTTCGGATAGTATTACTGCTTTACAATGCTTTTGAACACACGTATATACATAAGGAAAGGGTTCAGAGTTAAAGTCCTGGGCAAGCAGGTGGGAAGGGAAGGAAGGGAGAGATTTGTTCAAAGATAGAGATAGGTTATAGGGATAGGATTAGAGAATTAGATGCAGTTACAAAATCAGTCAGGGACACTGTTCAGGCAATTAGGCCTGATGGGCCGCCGCGGGAGCGGACCGCTGGGCAAGATGGACCTCTGGTCTGCCTCAGCGGAGGCAACTTCTTATGTTCTTATATTTGGGGCTTGCATAGAACTAAAACTGTGCACTGGTATGGTAATCTTTGTTGTTTGTTTTGAATTTTAACCTGTATTGCGAATCTGTGAATATATTTCTGGAGTCCCTCTGAGTCCAGCTTTTCTTCCTTTCTCCTCCACCCCCATTGGCAACATGTATCTGTCTCTCTCTCTCATTCCCTCCCCTGCTGCAAAGGTGGGAGGACCCAAAATGTTAGCAGGGGGAAGATAGAGAGAGGGAGAAACCTGAAACAAAGGGGAGGCAGAAGAGGGAGGCAAATATATAGAGGGAAGAGAGAAAGACTGCAGAGAGGTGGAAAGATTCTAAACGAGGGAGGAACAAAGGAAGGAGAGAGAGAGAGAGGCAGAGAAAGATCCAGAAAAAAGGAGAACAAATGCTGGACATTGGGGGTGGGGGGGGAGTAGGGGTTGTAAGCAGAAGAAAGACAGAGAGAGAGGCCTGGACCAAAGTGGAAAGACAGAAGGCAGATGCTAGACTATGGGAGGTGCAGACAGAAGAGATGGAGGGGGAGAGTCCCTGAGGAAGAACAGAGAGATGCAGGATCATAACAGAAGGAGAGAGAGGGAGGCATGTTGCCAATAGGGGTGGAGGAGAGAGGAAGAAAAGTTGAACTCATGGAGAGACAGAGAGAGATGTTGGTTGAGGAAGGGATTGAGGTCCAGAGGAGAGGAAGGATGCAAGAGGCAGAAAGAAAGAAATGCAGTCAGAAGGAAGTCCAACCAGAAACTATTTAAATCACCAGACAACAAAGATACGAAAAATGATTTTATTTTCAATTTAGTGATCGAAATATGTCAGTTTTGAGAATTTATAATCTGCTGCCCATATTTTGCACTAAATTTGTCTATTTCTATAGTTGTTATTGACCTCATATCTGCCATGACTTCTTTGAAATTCCCCCAAATGTAAATGATTAACATTTTCTCAGCGTACAGTGTGCTTTGTGGTTTTGTTTTTATTTTGTGGTTACCATTATGAATTAATAAGATTATATTGTGTGTACATGAAAAATGAATGGAAAAAATTACATTACAATTAGTACTATAATGGGGGTGGGGTCAGAGGCGGAGCTTGGGCTGGGGTACTTGGTTGGTATTTGTTAGACTTAGGCTTGAAGAATTTGAGAAACACTGGTCTAGGTGACTATGGAGTTCACTCAGTAAGGGCCCCTTTTACAAAGCCACAGTAGTGATTCTCCCATGGCAAATGCACTGTTTAGTCCATTCAATTCCTATGGGCTTCAGTGCATTTGCTGTGGCAGAATTGCTATCACAGGATGCAATGCATTAACTGATTCAACACGAGTTTGAAGTTGGTTGAATACCTTTCTCTCAAGTATGGTAGTTTTGAAAGAAATAGAAGGTTTGATACTGCCAGTAGTTATTCGGAATATGAGGATCTGCATTACTTTTTTTTCAAAGGTGGCTTAAATGCTACTGGAACACTGCCTAAGTGTCAAACCTTAAAAAAGGAAGTCATATTGAGCGTTGGAAAATAATTTATAATAATTAACTAATAAAAATCATGCACATTTAATTTTTTCCACCACCAAATTTCCCCGTTCCGCCCCACCCCACCCGGCTACTTTTTCGTGCCACCCGGCTGGAAAAAATTTCTGGGGAGAACACTGATTTTATATACCGTTGTTTAAATGCAGTCATGAAATTTAAAAAGGGTTCCAGAGGAAACAGAGGTATTCACATAATTGTGTGTGAGTCTATATACAAAGACAGTTTTCCTGTTTCTTAAAGATTAACAAACACAAGGCTAATTAAGAGGTTACACAGATGTTATGAAGTGCCTGGGAAATGTCTGTTTTTATAAACCAAGATGCAGGGTTTTTACTGACATGATGTATGTCTTGACAGGTTACAAATGTCAGTTGTTGTATGGAGAAAAGGCGAAACCCTGACATCTATTGGATTTGATGAGCAAATACTGATTTATCTTTTACATTGAAATTTATCTTTGGTTCAGGCTATCAAGGGTTAACTGGGACAATTATATAGAAAAATACATTTTTGTAAATGAACTAGGCTCCACAGGATATATGTGTTTAAGGAAGCTTACACATCAGACTATTGTATGTTAATGTCAGAGAAAGGATAAAATATTATAACTTTGTCTAGATTTCATTGAAGGAATTTAAACAGGAGAATGTAATGCAAGTTTTAACCACTTTATAATTTGATATTTACTTTGCATTTATTATAATAAATCACAAAGATTTTGTTCTTAATGTCTTCAGTGTTTTGTGTCCAATTTTTACATATCAGGACGGGAAGCTCTTCTCTTACTGCCTAAGAGAGGAATTTTCATCCTGTGGAACTTCTCCTTAACCTGTATCCAGGTAAATAGCAGCCCCTGGATAATACCTAAGTGTAAGAGCATGGAAGCCACAGAGCCCAAAATACATAAGGTGGAGTTACTTAGAGGGGACTCACTGCTTACTAATAATGCATTTTTTCCTCAATTCATTAATTTGATGTAGAAAGCTTATTTGGATAGCCAGGATACTCATATTAAATCTGGCAGTGAGCCAGGGATCACACGGGGGGGGGGGGGGGGGGGGGGAGGGACATGGGCTCCCAAGATGCATCAGCAGTATTGCCAGAAACTGGCCAGAATTATGTGTACCTTTCTGACAGAGATTCAGAAGGCAAGGGGTCAGTCTGTATACCTTTGCTCTAACAGAGCAAGTCTTCCCTTCTGGGCCATATAGGGTCTCATACAGGATTGAGTATGCAGGATGCTATAGAGTCTCAACCAAGGGGACAATCCCACTGTATGTCAGCTGTTCAAGCCTTCGGCACTATTAGAGATCATTGCTGACTTCTGTGGGAGTTGCAGTTAGATTTCCAGCAGGCTCCTTCCACTCAGTGGTCTATCCTCAGCAGAATGAGAGCACAACTCGTGTTTTCCATGGCATCCTAATATTAAACATAGAAACATAGAAACTGACGGCAGAAAAGGGCCAAGGCCCATCTAGTCTGCCCATACCAATGTCCCACCCCCTAACTCCCTCCCCGAAGAGATCCCACGTGCCAATCCCATTTTTTCTTAAAATCTGACACGCTGCTGGCCTCAATCACCTCCAGTGGAAGACTATTCCAACGATCAACCACTCTTTCGGTGAAGAAATATTTTCTGGTGTCACCATGAAATTTCCCACCCCTGAGTTTCAACGGATGCCCTCTTGTTGCCATGGGACCTTTTAGAAAAAATATATTTTCCTCCACCTGGATACGGCCCGTGACATATTTGAAAGTCTCGATCATGTCCCCCCTCTCTCTGCGTTCCTCGAGTGAATATAGATGCAATTTATCCAGCCGTTCCCCATATGGGAGATCCTTGAGTCCTGAGACCATCTGGGTGGCCATTCTCTGAACCGACTCAACTCTTCGCACATCTTTGTGGTATTGTGGCCTCCAGAATTGTACACAGTATTCCAGATGGGGTCTCAACATGGATCTGTACAAAAGGCATTATGATCTCGGGTTTACGGCTGATGAAGCTCCTACGGATACAACCCATGATTTGTCTAGCTTTGGATGAAGCTTTCTCCACTTGATGGGCAGACTTCATGTCTTCACTAATGATCACCCCCAAGTCTCGTTCTGCTACAGTCCTTGCTAGGGTCTCACCATTCAGGGTGTAAGGCGTGCATGGATTTTTGCTGCCAAGGTGCATGACCTTGCATTTTTTGGCATTGAAACTTAGTTGCCAGTAGGAGCAGATCATGTGTCATACTGTCGGATATTGAGCCTTTGTCAGGCACTGTGCTTTTGTCTGTTGTGCTTTCGTCCACTATGTTGCATAGTTTGGCGTTATCGTCGAATAACGTAATTTTACCTCGAAGACCCTTAGCCAAGTCACTTACGAAGATGTTGAATAGGATCGGGCCCAAGGCCGAGCCCTGCGGCACGCCGCTGATCACCTCCGTTGTTTCTGAGGGGGTGCCGTTTACTACCACCCTTTGAAGTCTATCTCTAAGCCAGTCCTTAACCCATGCAGTTAATGTGTCGCCTAATCCCATCGAACTCATCTTGTTCAATAACCTGCGGTGTGGGACGCTATCAAATGCTTTGCTGAAGTCCAAGTACACGATATCTAGGGATTCCCCCATGTCCAGCTTTCTTGTTACCCAGTCAAAGAAGCTGATCAGATTGGATTGGCAGGACCTTCCCTTTGTAAATCCGTGTTGATGGGGATCTCGTAGATACTCCTCGGACAGAATCGTGTCCACTCGGACAGAATCGTGTTTAATTGACGTTTGATTACAGTTTCCATTAGTTTGCTCACTATCGATGTTAGACTCACCGGTCTATAGTTCGCAGCCTCTGCCTTGCATCCCTTTTTGTGGAGCGGGATGACGTTAGCCATTTTCCAGTCCAACGGGACTCTTCCGTTACTTAGGGAAAGATTGAAAAGTGCGGATAACAGTTCTGCCAGGACATCGCCCAAATCCCTGAGCACCCTGGGGTGTAGTTTGTCTGGTCCCATAGCTTTGTTCACTTTGAGTCTTGATAGCTCATAGTAGACACTGCTGGGCGTAAACACAAAATTTCGAAATGGGTCTTCCATGCTTTCCCTTGTCTGCAGCTGAGGGCCGGATCCCAACGCCTCGCAAGTGAAGACTGAGCAGAAGTATTCATTTAAGATTTTGGCTTTATCGGAGTCCGATTCTACATAGTTCCCGTCAGGTTTCTTAAGGCGTACTATTCCTGTGCTTCTGTTTCTATCACTAATATACCTGAAGAAGGATTTATCGCCCTTTTTGATGTTCTTCGCTAGTCACAGAGCATTGAGTTTAGGCTGTATCCTATCTTACAGGTGTATCAACAGACATTCACTCAGCCTAAGGTGGATTCCTTGGTAGCTCAGGTAATCAAGTGATGGATATGTATTAAAGGATACACTGGGTTGCAGAGTGGATGTGGTCCTAAAATGGCAGTTTGAAGCTTTGGCTTTAGGAACCAAAGTAGCTGCAGCAGCCTTATTTGTGGCACATGCTTTTTATACCATGATGTGTGGACTTACCCTGGCAGAGGGTGAACCTTAGCCCTAGCTTATGCTAGCAAGGGAGGATTATGTGGTCAATGCTATCTTCGACATCATCAGAATCATGAGCAAAGTCTTGGCTTATTCTATTTCAGCCCACAGAATGCTCTGGATTAGGAAATGGATGGGAGATTCCAGCTCCAAGGCCACCCTCAACAGACTTCTTCTCAAAGGACAGATGCTGTTCATAAAGGGTCTAGACAATCTGATTGCCAGTATGGAAGATCTCCAGCCCAAATCTCTGCCTAACAGCAGACCACAAACCTCTAGATGTTCTGGGTGGTATAATGTTCATAATCCCAGGCACTTTCAACAGTACTCAGGAGGAGACTCAGGTCAGAGATCCTTATTTATTTATTTTATTTATTAATTTATTTATTTAGCCCGTCCTCCCAAAGGAACCCAGAATGGGTTACAAGAGTACATTCACAGTATAAGCAGGACAACCTTTGATGGGACATACAGACTTAGTGGACACAGGAGGTTTAAATTTCAGCTTTTACAGTAGTCATAACAGACTTTAAAATACAGACTTAGTGGTAGTAGATCAAGTTATGCTTGCTGTGGCATACAGATTTTGGTGAGAGTCTAGTGTATTAGGCGGTGCTTTTGAGATCCATCAGTTAGGGGAAAAGATGCAAGTCATTGAGGAGCTGGGTTTGTAAAAAGGAAGGTTTTCATGGCCTTCTTGAAGTTCCATAGATTGTTTAATGATCTGATGGATGGGGAGATGATGTGCCATAATCTGGATATGAAATGTGAATAGGAGAATTTCTGGGCTGTTTCAGATGTGAGTGAATGGCCAGGTGGTAGGACCAGACATTTTTCTGCTTGGGAGCTCAGTAATCGGTTGGGGACATAAATTTGTAGTTTTAATGCTATGTAATTTGGTGTCATCTTGTGGAATGTCTTGAAGGCTAAAACCAAGGCATTTTCAGATAGGCAGCCAGTTCGTGGATATTTGTGCAGGCATGATGTGGTCGTGTAAGTCCAGATTTTTCAGGAGTTGGATTACAATGTTTTGCACAGTTTGGAGATGGGAGATGTTTTTTGCGGGTAAGCCCACTAGTAGTGCATTGCAGTAATCTAAGCAGAATAATACAAACACATATAGTAGTTGGGCAAAATTGCTTTCTGAAAAGTAAGCACAGATGCACTTTAGCTGGTCTCAATCAGTCATGTGAGTGGTATATAAGCTATGCAAAAACGTCATAGATGCACTGAGAATATGGCTTCCGAAGAAGCAGTGCGTGGGCAAAATCCCAACTTCTCAGAGATAGAAGTACTACGTTTGACTGAGTACTTCTCTCTAAATGCAAAGCTACTGATCTCCATTAAGGGGAAACGTCGCAATATCCTTCAAATGGACAGCGCGTGGAGGAAACTCCAGCACTTGTTCAACGCCAGTGACCTGACACCGCGCTCAGTACGTGGTTTATATATATTTATAATCTGCATGTTTTTGCGCGGAAGCCAATAATATTTCATCTGCATTCCATGAAATCGTGCACTGCATATTCATCCACCTGCAGGAAAATTGCGCAGTTCATTTTTTTATAGATTTCTAATCTGCATGTTTGTTGCGCAGAAGCTAATAATATGTATGCATATTTCATCCAGATTTCATGAAATCACGCACTGCACTGCACAAATCATGCACTGCACAAATTGCAGCTCTACTCTCTCGAAGAACGTAGGGAGAGGGGAGACATGATTGAGACGTTTAAATATATCATCGGACGTATCGAGGTGGAAGAAGATATTTTCCTTCTCAAGGGACCCTCAGCCACAAGAGGGCATCCGCTCAAACTCAGGGGCTGGAAATTTCATGGTGACACCAGGAAGTATTTCTTCATCGAAAGAGTGGTTGATCATTGGAACGAGCTTACGGTGCAGGTAATCGAGGCCAACAGCGTGCCTGATTTTAAGAGTAGATGGGATGCCCATGTGGGATACCTAAGAGGGTGGAGTTAGGGATGAGTCATTGGGAGTGGGATCTCTAAGAGAACAGACTAAGGGGGGTGGGTCAGTAGAGTGGGCAGACTTGATGGGCTATGGCCCTTATCTGCCGTCATTTTCTATGTTTCTATGCATATTCATCTACCCACAGGAAAATTGCGCAGTTCATTTTTTAATAGATTTATAATCTGCATGTTTGTTGCGCGGAAGCTAATAATATGTATGCATATTTCATCAGCATTCCATGAAATAGCGCACTGCATATTCATCCACCCACAGGAAAATTGTGTAGTTCATAATTGTGTCCCTCCATGTCTTACTTCTGTGACTTTAATACAGGGGTAGGGAACTCTGGTCCTCGAGAGCCCTATTCCAGTCGGGTTTTCAGGATTTCCCCAATGAATATGCATGAGATCTATTTGCATGCACTGCTTTCAATGCATATTCATTGGGGAAATCCTGAAAACCCGACTGGAATATGGCTCTCGAGGACTGGAGTTCCCTACCCCTGTCCTAGAGGATATAAGCTTGGCTTTGGAATTGACATGCAGTTAATTCTCTGAGTGTGTGTGGTGTAGTGGTTAGAGCTACAGCCTTAGCAGCCTGACATTGTTGATTCAAATTCCCCACTGCTCCACTTGTGACCCTGGACAACTATAATAATAATAATAATATAACAGTTTATATACCGCAGGACTGTGAAGTTCTATGCGGTTTATAATAATTAAAAGATGTTACAGATTGAATGGATTTAACAATGTTCTGCCAGTTAACATTGATTGAAAGATGCTACAAATTGAGTGGATTTAACAAAGTTAAAAACTAGTGATTAACAGTTCTAGGGATGAGCTATTGCGGGATGAGGTTAGTTGCCTAAGTACTTTAGAAACAGATATGTTTTTAAGTTTCAAGTTTATTATAAAATTTGATTAATCGCTTATTCCAAATTCTAAGTGATAAACAAATCAATAAAATTACAAAATTGGGGGACAAACATAACTAACAAAAAACTAAATCTTACAAAACATAATAAAGACTATTTTTAAAACATGAGGAAAGACTGGGAAAAGAAATACAATCTAATTAATAGAAAAAAAGACAAGTAAGGTTAAAAACAATAGGAAGGGAAAGAACAAAGAATCTCAAAAGATATGAAGATAAAATGAAACTCCTAGACAATTCTTTTAGTCATTAAATTTAGGTGTTTCCTAAATTCCCAATAAGTAGTAGATGTAAACAATTGTTCTAGATCTTTACCCCATAATGCTGCCTGATGTGAGAGGAGATGTTGATGATGTCTTTTAAATTTACATCCTCTAACTGGGAGGGAAACAAAATTTAAGTGTGAGCTTCTCTTATGTCTGTTGGCTGAGAAAGAGAAAAGGTCAGTTATGTATTTAGGGGCTAAACCGAATAGTACCTTGAAACAGAAACAACCAAACTTGAACTTCACACGTGCTTTCATTGGCAGGAAAGTGTAACATGGTCGAACTTCTTCAACCCGAAGATCAGTCTGATCACTATATTTTGCACTAGTTGTAGTCGCCGTATATTCTTCAGGGAAATTGCCAAGTGGGTGATGTTACAGTAATCAAGTTGACTCAGTATGAGGGATTGTACCAGAATTATGAATGATGACACATCAAAATATGCTCTAATGGACCGAAGCTTCCAGAGCGTGAAGAAACCCTTTCTGATTATGAAGTCTACCTAGTCTTTCATGGTTAGGCTCTGGTCCAGTGTTACACCCAGTACCTTCATAGTAGATTGAATAGGATAACTGAGTTTATTGATGCATGGAAGAGGATTACAGGACCAGAGGCAGCATGGATTCATTAGAGGTAAGTTTGTCAGACAAATTTGATCGATTTATTTGACTGGGTGACCAGAGAATTGGATAGAGGATGTGCGCTAGATGAGGTGTATTTAGATTTTAGCAAAGCCTTTGACAGTGTTCCACATAGACGTCTAATAAATAAACTGAGTGCCCTCGGGATAAGTCCTAAAGTGACAGGGTGGGTCAAGAACTGGTTGAGTGGAAGGCAACAGAGGGTAGTGATCAATGGAAATTGCTCTGAAGAAAGGGATGTTGCCAGTGGTGCGCCTCAAGGTTCTGTTGTTAGGCCTGTTCTTTTAAACATTTTTATAAACAATATTGCTGAAGGATTGATGGGTATGATTTGCCTCTTTGCGGATTATACCAAAATCTGCAATAGAGTAGACATGCCGGTTGGTGTGAATAACATGAAGAAAGATCTAGCAAAGCTTGAAGAATGGTCTTAAATTTGGTAGCTAAAATCTAATGCAGATAAATGCAAGGTTATGCATTTGGGCTGCAAAAACCCGAGAGAACAGTACAGTTTAAAGGTGAAGAACTTATGTGCATGAAAGAAGAGCGGGCTTGGGTGTGATTGTATATGATGATCTTAAGGCCAAACAGGTTGAAAAGGTGACAGTGAAAGCTAGAAGGATGCTAGATTGCATAGGGAGAGGTATGGCTAGTAGGAAAAAGGAGGTATTGATGCCTCTGTACAAGACTCTGATGAGACCTAATTTAGAATATTGTGTACAGTTCCGGAGGCTGTACTTTCAAAAAGATATAAAAAGGATGGAGTCGGTCCAGAGAAAGGCTGCTAAAATGGTGTGTGATCTTAATGATAAAGTGTATGAGACAGACTTAAAGATCTCAATCTGTATACTTTGGAGGAAAGGCGGGAGAAGAGAGATATGATAGAGACGTTTAAATACCTATGTAATATAAAAGTGCATGAGTCGAGTCTCTTTCATTTGAAAGGAAACTCTGCAATGAGAGGGCATAGGATGAAGTTAAGAGGCTCCAGTGTAATTGAGGAAATACTTTTTTATGGAAAGGGTGGTAAATGCATGGAACAGTTTCCTGGAAGAGGTGGTGGAAACAGACTGTTTCTGAATTCAAGAGGGCCTGGGATAGATACATGGAATCTCTCAGAGAGAGAAAGAGATAATGGTTACTGCGGATGGGTAGACTCGATGGGCCATTTGGCCTTTATCTGCCGTCATGTTTCTATGTCTATGTGGTTATCGTTTATTTCCAGTGTGGGCAGTAACTGGATGGGCAGTATTTTATTTTATTTTTCATTTCATTTTCATTTGTTTCATTTTTTGTTAACGTTCCAATAAGAAGCTCTCACCTATCAAATGATTTATCCAGTACATTTAAACTTGTGATGTTACAATACGTGCCGTTTAAGAGTGAAGGAGCTTGTTGGGTTGGCGTCTTTTTTTGAAGTGGTAAAAGAATTGAAGCTGGTATGGTTTCCAAACGAGTGCTGTGAATGCAGTTTTTTGAAGTTACATATATGAATGCTTTCATTTGCTGGCTTTAATGAGATTTAAATCAAATTTTTGTAGAGATCATGCAAGTAGAATCCGGTTGAAGATTATTATTCAGGGTTCTCTGAAGCAGCCATTGGTAAAACGCATCAGGACCCGCTGGAGAAAAAGCTAAGTTTCCAAGTTTATTAATATCTTGATATATAGTATATAACAAAATAATATCTAGGCGGTTTACAATTAATAAAATATATTTAAAAGCAAATGTTAAAAGAAAAACCCATAACCAAATTTAGTGAAGGGGGATGACATACTGTAACTTAACACTAACATCATGGAGAGGGTAAGTACATGAGGTTCCAAAATAAATACATCAAGATAAAAAAATATAATCCTTTTCCTCATAAAGCTTAGTTATTATGAACTATTTACACTTTGAAACATAAGGCATTTAAAAGTTGAAGATTGCTGTGCAATGACTGGGAACAGAGCCGTTTAATAGTGGGCTTTTTGCTCTCTTAATTGTCTCGTTGTCTACATGACTCAGCACAGAAGATATTACTGTCAAGTATTGTAAGATTTAGGGCCTCTTCTATTAAACTGCGCTAGCAGTTTCTAGTGCAGGAATCCACGCTGAATGGTCCGCGCTGCTCCTGATGCTCATAGAGTTCCTATGAGCGCCAGGAGCAGCGCGGGCCATTCAGCATGGATCTCTGCGTTAAAAACTGTTGGCGCAGTTTAATAGAAGAGGGGGTTAATGTGCCTAGTCCCCACTAGGAACATCTATAGCATAAACACAGTAGGGACGGGGATAATCACAGCACAGATAATCAGATTTATCAGGAAGTTAGTACTTCCAAGATGAACATAGATCATGATAAAGACACTAAATATGGAGGATGTATATATTTATATGTGTGTATTAGATGGTATCCTATATAATAATACCCTTAGAGCGCATGCACACTTCAATCTTCGTGGCTCTGTGTGTCCGTAGCTCCGTGGCCATCAGAAACATTTTGGAGAGTGCAGCGCATGTGCGTTCGGCGTGTGTGCATGTTGGGAGCATGTGTGGCACGTGCGCACATTCTGAGCTGACATTGGGGAGAGAAGGAGGCGGCAGCAACTGAGCTACAGAGCTAGGGGATGGAAGGCCACAATCACTGACACTCCCTGGTCGCACGGCCTTCTCCTCTGCCTCCACTCTCCCCTCTGGGTGAATTTCAGTTTGTTGGGTGGGTTGAGGATGAGGATTTGTTGGAGGCTGGTGGCGCTGCCACAGAGAGTGTTGGGTGGGCTGGGGGGGGGGGGGGGCGGCCAAAGAGAGCGGGGTTGCAGGCGGGGAACGGGAGGGAGGGAAAGAGACAGAAAGACAGACAGACACACAGATGGCGGCCAAGGAGAGAGAGAGAGAGAGAGAGAGAGAGAGAAAGAGATACCGCCTTGAACTGCAAGGTATAGGCGGAATAGAAGTCCCTAATGTAATGTAAGAAAGACAGACACACAGACGGCGGCCAAGGAGAGAGAGCGAAAGAGACAGAAAGACAGACAGACACACAGACAGCAGCCAAGGAGAGAGAGAGACAGAAAGACAGACAGACACACAGAAAGACAGACACACAATGGCCAAGGAGAAAAAGACAGACAGAAAGGCAGACAGACAGCAGCCAAGGAGAGAGAGAGAAAGAGACAGAAAGACAGACACAGAGAGCGACAGAGGGAGACAGAAAGACAGACAGCGGCCAAAGAGAGACAGAAAGAAAGACAGATAGCGGCCAAAGAGAGAGCGAGACAGAAAGAAAGACAGACAGACACCTCTATTCTTGCACCTGTTAATGTATCTGGCTTAAAGACTAGTAATATGAATAAATATACAATATATTTCATATAGGCATGTATAAGTAGGTATGTTTAAGTAGGTAGAGTGATTATATATTATAGGCAGAAATAAGAAAGAGGATTGGTTATGGTTTAAGAGGGCTGTATTGAGAATCAACTCAGAAAACCTAACTCTGTATTGTAACACCTTTACAAAACCACAAATAATGATTAAGGTTTAATAAATGTATGAATCTAATGATATTATAAGACTGCACCAAAGTGGCAATCACCTTCTTATCAGAAATGAGAATGATAGCATAAACAACAAAAACAAATTAAAATTCAAAATGTTTGAATCTGGCTCTGATGAACCCCCAAATACCAGAATGATTTCTGTAATGAAGAGTGACAACTTTAATGACCATGACCTGTAGCCATTGCTCTCTTTAGGGCAATGATCTATATAGAATATTTGTTGTTTGTTATGTGCAATAATGAAGGGTTCCGCAGGGGTCGGTGCTCGGACCGCTGCTATTCAATATATTTATAAATGATCTAGAAACAGGGACGAAGTGTGAAATAATAAAATTTGCAGATGACACCAAACTAATTAGTGGTGCTTGGACTAAAGAGGACTGCGAAGAATTACAAAGGGACCTGAACAAACTAGGGGAGTGGGCGACGAGATGGCAGATGAAGTTCAGTGTAGAGAAATGTAAAGTATTGCATGTAGGAAGCAGAAACCCGGGGTATAGCTATACGATGGGAGCGATGTTACTGAGTGAGAGTACCCAAGAAAGGGACTTGGGGTTAATGGTGGACAAGACAATGAAGCCGACGGCACAGTGTGCAGCGGCCACTAAGAGAGTGAATAGAATGCTAGGTATAATCAGAGGAGTATTACAACCAGAACGAAAGAAGTTATCCTGCCGTTGTATCGAGCGATGGTGCGTCCGCATCTGGAGTACTGCGTCCAATATTGGTCGCCGTACCTTAAGAAGGATATGGCGATACTCGAGAGGGTTCAGAGGAAAGCGGCACGTTTGATAAAAGGTATGGAAAACCTTTCATACACTGAGAGATTGGAGAAACTAGGGCTCTTTTCCCTTGAGAAGAGAAGACTTAGAGGAGATATGATAGAGACCTACAAGATCATGAAGGGCATAGAGAAAGTGGAGAGGGACAGATTCTTCAAACTTTCGAAAACCACAAGAACGAGAAGGCATTCAGAAAAGTTGAAAGGGGACAGATTCAAAACAAATGCTAGGAAATTTTTCTTCACCCAATGGGTGGTGGACACCTGGAATGCGCCAGAGGGCATGATAGAACAGAGTACGATATTGGGGTTCAAGAAGGGATTGGACAATTTTCTGAAGGAAAAGGGGATAGAGAGGTATAGATAGAGGATTACTACACAGGTCCAAGACCTGTTTGGCTGCCGCGTGAGCAGACTGCTGGGCACAATGGACCTCTGGTCTGACCCAGCAGAGGTACTGCTTATGTTCTTATGGTTCAAGCTAGGAAATGTGAGTCTGCACTTCCTCCTTGATTAAAGTCTGTAGAGCCAAATTCATAGAGGTCTTAGATGGTTTTGTTCATTTTTTCAGTGTAATGGGTGGGAAGAAGGAAGCACCATGCATATTCAGAACAGCACACCACTCCCTAGTTAGCAATTGGAGGTTTCTGTTATTGTAAACAAAAAATTAAGGACTATGTCTGGATCTTCAATTCTTGAATTGTGAAAAATTAAAGTTTCAAAGGTTAAAAAAATAAATAAATAAATAAAATATCTATATTGAAACCATCCATGGAAACTGTATATTGAAACACCATTACAAAGCTCATATAAACCACTCTGAATAGACTCCTGCAGTCATTAGCAGCAGTATAGACACTCTGAATGAACAAAAAAAAACAAAACCTTGCTTCTTGATTTAATGAGTGACCTCACTCTGAAGATTAGTTTTACTTCTAATTTCAATAAGAGGCTGAGTTCACTGATTTTTCATAAGAACATAAGAATAGCCTTACTGGGTCAGACCAATGGTCCATCAAGCCCAGTAGCCCATTCTCATGGTGGCCAATCCAAGTCACTAGTACCTGGCCATAACCCAAAGAGTAGCAACATTACATGCTACTGATCCAGGGTAAGCAGTGGCTTCCCCCGTGTCTTTCTCAAAAACAGACTATGGACTTTTCCTCCAGGAATTGTCCAAACCTTTCTTAAAACCAGCTATGCTATCCACCCTTATCACCAGGGCAGGATTAATACATCGAGGGCCCCTAGGCACCCAAGTACACTGAGCCCCCTGCCCCGCCCCACCCTTTCATGCGCCCAGTGGGAAACAGAAAGCTGCGTCAGAGGGAAGATTTGGGCAAGCAGCACCGCTTCCAAAATTACAGTTCCCGTTGCCTTTCTTACCCGCGTTGTTTGCTTGTCTTACTTTCCGTCGATTGGGGGGGGGGGGTTGCGTTGCCGATCAAGGGGGGCCCGCGTTGCCAATAGATGCTGGAGGGGCCCATCGCTGTTTGGAAAAAAAAATGTTGATGCCCTCCTTCATCGGGCCCCCCTGACCATTTCAGGCCCTAGGCACGTGCCTACTTGGCCTTTTGGTTAATCCTGCCCTGCTTACCACAACCTCTTGCAATGCATTCCAGATTTTAACTGTTTCAGATTTTTTTTCACATAGATTACCACTCCAGGTTAACAGATTTCCACTGCAGGTTTTCACTCAGCCTGGTTTTCACTGTGCTGACTACATCTCATTATACAGCTACAGCTTTAATGTACAGTCTTTACCATGGATATTCTCAGGTTTTGTATTGAGAAACAGGACTCCTCTGAATGGCCAGTCTCTGTTGAACTCACTCTGAGTTATATTGACAATTGTATGAAGCTTTTATTAAGTTAACTCTTACTTCTGTAATCTTAGTGATATCAGCCAGACTCTGAAGTAGAGAATGACACCAGGAAAATATTTGTCCCTGTGACCACCATCCCTGTCACGGCCCTGTCCCCGTGACCACTGTTCCTGCCCCATCCCCGTCCTCATGACTCTGGCACCCATCTTCTTCCCTCCGTTCCCCCCTAGTCTGGCATCTCTGTCTTCTTCCCTTCCAGCGTCTTCTCCCCACTCTCTGTTCCATATTTACTCTCTGTTCCCCATTTCCCTTTAACGTCTTCTCCCCACTCTGTCTTCCACATTTCCCTTCAGCGTCAGTTCCTCTCCATCCCCTTCAGTATCTGTTCCATTCCTTTCCACCACCACCCTTCCCTCTCACCAGTAGCGTACTAAGGGGGAGGCGGGGGGGGGGGTCCGCCCCGGGTGCCAGCCCTGAGGGGGGTGCTCCCAGCCTTGCCGTTCAGTCCCCCCCACCCCCGAAGGACCGCTCGCCTCCCTGGCCTCCCTGCACCACCTATGAAGCAGCCCGCAGCGGGTCCCGCCCGTCCCCTCCTCTGACATCAGAGAAGGGGCGGGACCGCGGCGGAGCAAGCAGCTCCGAAGCAGCGAAGGGATCGCTGACATCGTGATCCCGCTGCAGGCTGATTCAGGTGGTGCAGGGAGGCCAGGGGGGCGAGCGGTCCTTCGGGGTGGGGACTGAACTCAAGGCCGGGAGCACCCCCTCAGAGCCTGATTCAGGTGGTGCAGGGAGGCCAGGGGGGGGGCGAGCGGTCCTTTGGGGTGGGGCGGGTAGGCCGGCCAGCCGGCAGGCAGGCCTTCAAGGGGGAGGGAGGGGTGACAGGCAGGCAGGCCTTCAAGGGGGGGGGAAAGGCAGGCCTTCAAAGAGGAGACAGGCAGGCAGGCCTTCAAAGGGGGGACAGGCCTTCAAGGGGGGGGTCAGGCAGGCAGGCAGGCTTTCAAGGGAGGGATAGGCCTTCAAGGGGGAGGCAGGCAGGCGGGCTTTCAAGGAAGGGACAGGCAGGCCTTCAAAGGGTAGACAGGCAGGCAGGCCTTCAAAGGGGAGACAGGCAGGCAGGCCTTCAAAGGGGGGACAGGCCTTCAAGGGGGGGGTCAGGCAGGCAGGCTTTCAAGGGAGGGACAGGCCTTCAAGGGGGGGCAGGCAGGCAGGCTTTCAAGGGAGTGACAGGCCTTCAAGGGGGGTGCAGGCCTTCAGGGGTGGGATGCAGACCTTTAAGGGGGGACAGGCCTTCAGGGAGGGGGGCCCTGGTGTAGAAATATATGGAGGGAATGAGGGGGTTCAAAGAGACGTGCATATGCCGGACTTTGGGTGGGAAGAAATAATGGGTCTGAAAATAGAGAAGAGGGAGAGATGATGGACCATAGTTTTTAGAGAGGGAAGGAACAGAAAGGGAGAGAAGTTGGATACAAGGGATGGTGTGGAGGGGGGTATAGAGATCCTGGATAGGAGGGTAGTTGGGAAAAGAAAGGGAGTGATGGTGGACCCTGGGGTGGTGGGGAAGGAGGGAGAGATGCTGGATGAAAGGGTAGTTAAGAAAAGATAGATCTGTGGAGGGAGACGAAAAAAGGATAGATGCCAGACCTCCTGGGGAGGGAAGGGAAACGGGGAGGACAGAGATGGCAGATGGATGGTTAGCATGCAGAAAGAAGGAGACCCTGGCAAGCAAGTTATCAGAAGACAACCAGAGCCTTAGACCAACAAGATTTGAAAAATAACCAGACAACTAAAGGTAGAAAAACTAATTTTATTTTCTGTTTTGTGATTACAATATGTCAGATTTGAAATGTGTATCCTGCCAGAGCTGGTGTTAGACCGCAAACGTGAGCTAGGATTTAATAGAGAGGAAAAGTCCTTTTTGTTTCTTTATTTTATTTACACCACAGCGCCAGTGTGGTTAGGAGAAGCCAAAGTGGGGTGAAAAAGCTATAAAATAAACCCACCAGGATGTTTAAAAAAAACAAACACCCAATTGGGCAGGAAAGTTGAATCGAAAAACCAATTCAATAGGCTGAATTGAATCGAAAATTTTTTTTTCTTGAATTGGGCAGCACTAGTTTGCACTACTGTCTTAGACTTTAGGTCCTGGGATTGGAGAGAGATGGCATCCTCAGTACTTTATAATGCAAGTGAAACGAGGATTTGGTCAGACTTTTGAAGGGTCTGCAGAAGAAAAATATTGTATAGGCTGGAGACATGAGACAGCAGGAAACGGGAACTTTTCTTCCTTCTATTTTTGTGAATGGCAAGGCTGAGGATGTCAGAGAGTTCAATTAAAATATGTGCTTTATAAGAAAATATAATAATGTGTTTTATAAAGTTTATAAACATTGCTGGCCTACCCGGTGAGGTGTTCCTAGTGATGGTGGCAGCGTGTCAATGTATTGAGAGGAAAAGGTGGTCTGGGAAATTCTGCTGAGCAAACTCCAGGCCCATTTCCACTCCCCAGTTAGTCCACTCCACTCAACTGGTTCACACACTGAGTGGTTCTTTGGGTGATGTGCCTGGGTAGTTGTTTTGGGATCTCTTCTGGTGGTTTGTCAGTATCTCCTTGTGGTCCAAGGAAGGGAACTTTGTTAACCTTAGCATTGACCTTCAGAATATGTTTGTAACAGCGCTGCTTGTGTGGCATTAGACTATGTAGTGATCGAAAGAAAAAAACAGATCTTTGCACATTTTTGCACTATATGGTGGGTGTATGAGGAGATTCACATTTCCTGCACAGCTAAGTCCTTGTGAAGTTACTTTGTTCTTTCTGTATTTGACATTTAGCAAGGTCTCTGTTTGGAAGGAAAGAACTAAGCTTAAAAATGAAGTGGCCAGAAGTTATGGTAAAAGCAGATAGCATTGCTGATTTTAAGAAAGGTTTGGACAAATTCCTGGAGGAAAAGTCCATAGTCTGTTATTAAGACATGGAGGAAGTGTCTGCTTGCCTTGGATCGGTGGCATGGAATGTTGCTACTCTTTGGGTTTTGACCAGGTACTAATGACCTGGATTGGTTACCATGAGAATGGGTTACTGGGCATGATGGACCATTGGTCTGACCCAGTTAGGCTATTCTTATGTTATGTTCTCATCTGTAGGGGCCTTTGTTTTCACTTCTTATTTTAATGTATTTTTTTTCTGGGAACTTATCAGTGTTTTTTAGAATGGGAACAAAAATGGAAGAGAATTAATGTGTGTGGAATGGGGGGGGGGTTTAATAATTTCTTCAGCTAAATAATTAAATCCACTTCAACGAGACATAAGAACATAAGAAATGCCTTCACCGGATCAAACCGTGGTCCATCTTGTCCGGCGATCCGCGCACGCGGTGGCCCATTTAGGTACTCATTTTTGGAGACCCGGATCCCGTATCCCTCAATATGATTTGCAAGAAGGTGTGCATCCAACTTGCGCTTGAAACTCGGAACAGTAGTCTCCGCCACAACCTCCTCCGGGAGAGCATTCCAAGCGCCAACCACTCGCTGTGTGAAACAGAACTTCCTAACATTTGTCCTAAACCTGCTGCCACTCAGTTTCAGGCTATGACCCCTTGTCCGTGTCACCTCCGAAAATGTTAGTAATGCTGTTTCCTGGTGAGTAGTGGCTCGTGGCCAGCAGGGGGTGCTGTTTAATGGGACGATATTGAGGTCAGAAGCATGATAGTGCAGTATTTTTGTAGCGCCAGTTTTTTCGTATGATTCTGGGTAATTCTAGTTAGACAAACATCTGTGTTAGTTAAGGACCGCGCCCAAATAGAAGCGTATGGAAAAACAGGTGAATAAAACATTTAAATATAATGTAGCTAAGGCCAGAAGAAAAAACACACTAAAGATTAATATAAGGAAAAGAATGGTGTTTTTGTGTATTTTGCTGTTGAGCTAAATCATGGTGGAAATCAGGATCATGATTACATGGAGTCCAGTTTAGGTTCTTTGTATGTGCTATAACTGTCCTGTCTTAGGCCAGCATCTTGTGCCAGTGAATAGTTTCTGTTCTTTGTTCAGCTTCCCGCCTTTAGCCTCGTGGTTCTAATTGAAAACAGATGTGCTCAGGCTAGTTAGGAAAACTCCATATTCCAAACTGAGATATAAAATGTATGAAGTATGAATGGCCAAGATATGAATGAAATTATGAATGTTTGGGGCCCCTGAATGTGATATGTGGTGACATGAATGTAAAATATGATTGTGGATATATAAATGGTTTTATAAGCAAAAAAAACATTAAGAAAAACTCTTAAGCACAACATCTGGAAGTGATTAGAGTCAGTTTCAAGAATAGGGAAAAGGGGGGCATTGAAAGCCCACGCTTCAGGAAGAGGAGAGGGGGATTTAACCCCCCCTCTTTCTCCTGAGTAAGATTTCTGTGTAAGGCTGTGCAATTTGAATCTGTCAGCTTAGGAGTTTTTTTCCTTTAAGGCTCAGAACTTGTCAGCATGGAAGGACTGAGAATGTACCATGTTAATAATTGTGAATTCTTTTGAATGTTAATGTTAATTCAGAAATCATCTGAAACTTTGTATAACTTTTAAACATGGAGGAATGTTTCTTTGTCTAAACTTTAAGACCACCCATAGAAATGTTATTGGTCGTCAAACTTGATGATGTCACTAAACCAAAAGTTATATAATAGACTGTAATGAGATAGAAAAACGAGACCATTGTGAGAAGGCCAGTCTTTGGCCACGATGATGATCTCCCATGAGCGCAACGTAAGCAATTATGCTATTCTTTTGATCTAATAATGGGAAAATAGAACCAATAATTCAATAAATCCTGGTTATAATTTTAAAACCTTGCGCTGGTGTCATTTTGCATGTAGAATTATTTTCAAACCTGAAGCTTTCACAAATGGCGTCAATGCCCCATGCTCAATTGGTGCCGAAACCCGGGAACTAATTTGACGCCTAGAACAAGCTTATAGGTTATTCATGGAAACTCTAGGAGCTCTGGAGATTTCGCATGGTTGTGTAACAAAAGGTGGTCACAGGTTGACTGACTGCGCAGGAATATGGCGGAAATTAGAGATAAAACGGGACCGGAAAACTGGAAAATTGTGAGTATTACGCCTGTTTAAAGAAAAAAAAATTAAAAATAATAAAAATTAAAAATTAAAAAAAAAAATAAAAAAAAAATTAATAAAAAAATTTAATAATAATTAAAAAATTATTTAACAGTAAGGAGCATGCTGCTTGTATATATCTGTACATAATTATATGAAGTTAGTGGAAATTAAATATTAATGGAAAAAGAAAAAGAAAAAATTAGAAATAAAAGTAACACAGAAAGAATGTTGTGAAAAGAAAGAAAAAACCTTGCAGTGCTGGCATTTTTCCATCTGGCTTTTAAACTGAGCAGTGCCCGTCTGAAAGAAGAAAAAAAGTGCCCAGTAGAGAGCAGGTCTCCTCTGTGAACGTAAGTTTTTGCTTGTTTGAAAATGCGTTATTAAGTTTGAAGAAAAAAAACAAATTTGTTCTTTCCTGCTGTGTGTCTAAGCTTTGTCTCTGAACTAACTCTTTCTCTCTGTGAAAGTGAAAACTGTCTGTTTTAATCTGACTTTGAAAAGTTTCCCTCTGTCCCGTCTTTTTGTTTGAAAAAACGGGCTGAGGGCACCCCCCCCCTTTTCTTTGTCTCCCTCTGTGCATTTTCAGTGCCTATCTGAAGTAACTACTTTGAAAAGAAAAAAGAAATTGTGTTTCTCAGCTTTGTCTTTCTAAACTCCAGTTCTGTCTCTCTCTGTCTTTTTTGCTTTGCCCTAACTTTTTCTCTTGTCTCTGGAAAAGGAAAAATAAAGTTAATGGCTTCCCGTTCCCTTCAGTCTCCTTTGTTTGAAAGAGCGGGCTGCAAATGGGGGATTTTCACCCCCACCTTTTTCCTCCCTCGCCTTCCACAGAGCTATCACGTGAGGAAAGAGGGGGAGGGAATAGCAGCAATGGAGTCCTTTGTCTAAGGGCTACAGATTTCCAACAGGTATTTGCTTATCTCGGAGCAAGTCTGTTTTGCATATTAAAAGGGTTTATTGAGAACTAGTAGTTTAGCAAGACATGAGAATCCTATGTATCCGTGGCTTAAATTTGTTTCCGATGTAGTAGAAAATCAGGATTCAATGTGGTCTCTTTCTGATAAAACTTTACCAACTAAGCACGAGCATGTAATTTAATTGTTTTGATGTCGAGAAGTTGAATATGTTGATTTAAGTTCAAAAAGGCTTGCAGTGTATTGGGAAAGCAGAGTTTACATAGCTAAGTGATCCCTGCGGTGTTAGGAACAATGGAGGTACTTTGGGAAAGTTTCAGAAGCTGTTTGTAGCCTAAGGGCTCAGTACAAGATGCATTCTAGAAAAAAAAAAAAGACGTTATGTAGCTTGAATTTTTCCCTTGTTCCTTTATATTTAAAAAAAAGGTTATTAGAATGTTGGAAGAACAGAACTGTAGGATCTGAAGGAATTGGAAAGTGATATTTAAATGAGAAAGTGAATTGAAAAGGAAAAGAAAATTTGAATAGCTAGATCGTTTAAATGTTTGGCTGTTTCAAAGCAGGGAGATAGTTTGTAGAACGAATGTACAGGAATGTGGAAAGAAAGCTTGTGAAATGTGCTATGGAAGAGTTCGATAGGGAAGATGGGAGAAAAGAAAAGAATTCTGCTGGACTTGGGAATGAAAGGATAATTTTGTGGAAAAGAAAAAAGATTTATTCCAAAAAACAGATACCATGCTTAAAAGCAGGCAAGTGTGCATAAGGGAAAAATAAAATCCCTGCCTTTATATTTTTATCTCAGGGTTCAAATTAATTTTGAATATGAATTTTTGTGCCTCTGCATGGTTTATAAAGTATTTTTAAACTTGTGCATTGTCCAAAATGTATGATTAGGGAGTAATTAAATTTAAATACATTTTAAAATTAAAATTGGGAAGTTTAAAATAAAAAGATTAAGAAAAATAGAGGTTAAGTACCTATATTTTTTTGAAAATCGAAATAAATGTGAAACAAAGGGCTTGCTAACTTGGTTAACAGAAAAGAACAATTATAATAAACTTTTATGTAAGTGGATGAATTCGGAATTGAAATTTTGCTTACTTTTTACAAGTAAGCTCTTCAGGATAGGAACCTAATAAAGAATATGGAATTGAGAATAATTCCCTGATGTTAGAAAAAAAGAAAGTCTAATTTTACCATGTAGAGAATGTGTCTGCATGTTTAAATTTTCCTGTGGCCAATTTTGGTACTACAGGACCCTGAAAAAAGTCTATTTAATCTGTATGTTTTGTGTTTCAGTTAAGAACCTTCTTTGAATCCTTTCAACAATTCAACACAGAGAATGTGGCTCTGCAATACAAGAATTAGTACAGTTTGCAGAGGGGATAACGTGATAACGTGCTATGTGTTTTTTTTTGTTCTTTTGTTAATGAACATGTACTTTCCTTCCAGGATTTACACTGACCAGCAGTACCACATACCACCACTAGAGCTGTGGAGAACACAGAGAAAAATTCCGATGCTGAATTTTCGGCGGGAATTTCAGTGTTCCTTTGTCTTCAACTAATGAGCTGTGCTTACCTTTCATTACAGAAAAGCCAAGCTTGAATTATGAAAATGTTGCAGCATGAACTTTTTAAAGCCATGATTTAAATTTCACTGAAATTAATTTAGAGACTCCGACCTTACAAGTTGCTAAAACTATTTGCAAAAGACATTTCTGGACTCATATAAAAATTTTGAACGAAAAAACAGACTTTATCTTAAACCATGTTACTTTAAATCATTTCATTTGAATTAGGCTTCTGAACTTTAATTATGCTTTTGCATAATTTCATAGACTTATTCTGATATTGTATTAACAACTGTATTTTCTTTATAATTTGTCTTCATGCATTGTTCTCAGAAAATATTTTGTGTATCCTGTATTTTAAATTTTATTTCATATGACTGTATGGCAGCTTCTAAGCTGTAACACAGTGCCACAATATTGTTTAATTGGGTTTAACAGCTGATATCATCAGTCCTTTTAATGATTTTAATTTAAATTTGAGAAATGAGTTCCTGCAACACACACAGAAAAAGAAAACTTATATCTGATGTGCATGCATTATCTGCACATGAGTACATTTCCATATTAAGCATATATTTGGGTTTTCTTAACACTGTGCATTATTTTACACTTTATTGATATAATTCCAAGATTTTATAACATAACACTTTTGAGCATAGGGACTAATTAAATTAGGTAATACTGAGGTTCTCTTTATCTTAGGGAAATCTAGGGTTCTATTTTTCTTTAGCTATACTTTCTCTAAATTTCTGACTTTTAAACTTTAAAAGTACTGGAGTTTCATGAATACCTCTATGAATAAAACAACAGACGTCTCTGCTCTAGGACTGTACTTGCACCTAGAACAGACACTGACTGTCTAACTACCACTGGAATGGTAAGTTTCCTATATGATATGGTTTAGACAGCAACTTACATAAATGTACACTTAGATGGGTTTTATCTAGAATAGTGGATGGGATTTGCTTGCATTCTCACTAGAGAATTCAAGTAAGCTTTGGGTAAGATCTTCTAGGCACCTGCCGTTGCAGGCCTAGGTAGTACATTTTTCTGGCTTTTGCTATCTAATTGGCATTTAAAAGAATATACTTGCACAGACACACTGATCCATGAGAAGAACCGTACCCAGAGTAAACCCCAGCGCCACAGATAAGACCACGAGCTCAATTCTGAATATTACTTCATAAATTCAGTAATATCCAAGAGGGGATTGAGTAGTGGCTCGTGGCCAGCAGGGGGTGCTGTTTAATGGGACGATATTGAGGTCAGAAGCATGATAGTGCAGTATTTTTGTAGCGCCATTTTTTTCGTATGATTCTGGGTAATTCTAGTTAGACAAACATCTGTGTTAGTTAAGGACCGCGCCCAAATAGAAGCGTATGGAAAAACAGGTGAATAAAACATTTAAATATAATGTAGCTAAGGCCAGAAGAAAAAACACACTAAAGATTAATATAAGGAAAAGAATGGTGTTTTTGTGTATTTTGCTGTTGAGCTAAATCATGGTGGAAATCAGGATCATGATTACATGGAGTCCAGTTTAGGTTCTTTGTATGTGCTATAACTGTCCTGTCTTAGGCCAGCATCTTGTGCCAGTGAATAGTTTCTGTTCTTTGTTCAGCTTCCCGCCTTTAGCCTCGTGGTTCTAATTGAAAACAGATGTGCTCAGGCTAGTTAGGAAAACTCCATATTCCAAACTGAGATATAAAATGTATGAAGTATGAATGGCCAAGATATGAATGAAATTATGAATGTTTGGGGCCCCTGAATGTGATATGTGGTGACATGAATGTAAAATATGATTGTGGATATATAAATGGTTTTATAAGCAAAAAAAACATTAAGAAAAACTCTTAAGCACAACATCTGGAAGTGATTAGAGTCAGTTTCAAGAATAGGGAAAAGGGGGGCATTGAAAGCCCACGCTTCAGGAAGAGGAGAGGGGGATTTAACCCCCCCTCTTTCTCCTGAGTAAGATTTCTGTGTAAGGCTGTGCAATTTGAATCTGTCAGCTTAGGAGTTTTTTTCCTTTAAGGCTCAGAACTTGTCAGCATGGAAGGACTGAGAATTTACCATGTTAATAATTGTGAATTCTTTTGAATGTTAATGTTAATTCAGAAATCATCTGAAACTTTGTATAACTTTTAAACATGGAGGAATGTTTCTTTGTCTAAACTTTAAGACCACCCATAGAAATGTTATTGGTCGTCAAACTTGATGATGTCACTAAACCAAAAGTTATATAATAGACTGTAATGAGATAGAAAAACGAGACCATTGTGAGAAGGCCAGTCTTTGGCCACGATGATGATCTCCCATGAGCGCAACGTAAGCAATTATGCTATTCTTTTGATCTAATAATGGGAAAATAGAACCAATAATTCAATAAATCCTGGTTATAATTTTAAAACCTTGCGCTGGTGTCATTTTGCATGTAGAATTATTTTCAAACCTGAAGCTTTCACAAATGGCGTCAATGCCCCATGCTCACTGGTCTATTTTATCAAATCCCTTTAATATTTTAAAAGTCTCTATCAAATCGCTTCGCAATCTTCTCTTCTCGAGGGTGAATAGTCCCAATTTTCTGAGGCGTTCTTCGTAGCTCAAATTTTCCATACCTTTGACTAGTTTCGTGGCTCTCCTCTGCACCCTCTCCAGCAGAGTTATATCCTTCTTTAGGTATGGGGACCAGTGTTGGACACAGTATTCCAAGTGAGGTCTGATCATTGCTCTGTAAAGTGGCATTATGACCTCTTCTGATCTGCTCGTGATCCCCTTCTTAATCATGTCCAACATCCTGTTTGCTTTCTTCGCCGCCGCCGCACATTGAGCCGAAGGCTTTAGGGTTCTGTCTATCAGTACCCCCAAATCCCTTTCTTGTTCGCATTTGGCTAATGTCACCCCCAGCATCTTATACTCATGTTCTTTGTTTTTCTTTCCTAGATGCATCACCTTGAATTTATCTATGTTAAAATTCATCTGCCACTTTTTCGCCCAAGTTTCCAGCTGGTTTAGATCCTTCTGGAGATCCTCGCAGTCCCCTAGAGAGCCAACCACCTGACATATTTTTGTATCATCTGCAAACTTTGTTACATTGCATGTTGTTTCCTCTTCAAGGTCGTTTATAAAAATATTAAACAAGATAGGCCCAAGAACTGAACCCTGGGGCACGCCGCTGGTCACTCTCTCCCAGTCCGAGAATTGCCCATTAATGCTAACCCTCTGCCTTCTGTTCTCGAGCCATTTGCCAATCCATCTGTGCACTTCTCCTCCTATTCCATGGCTCAGTAGTTTTCTCATAAGCCTTGCATGTGGAACCTTGTCAAACGCTTTCTGGAAATCCAAGTAAACTATATCCACTGGATTTCCACTATCCAATTGTTTGTTCACCTTCTCAAAGAATGGAAGTAAATTTATCAGACATGACTTCCCTTTCCTAAAGCCGTGTTGACTAGCCCTTATTAAGTTGTAATCTTCCAAGTGTTGTACAATGTTGTCCTTAATTAGTGCTTCGATTATCTTCCCAGGAACTGATGTGAGACTCACAGGTCTGTAGTTTCCTGGTTCACCTCTTGATCCTTTTTTGAAAATTGGGATGACATTTGCTATCCTCCAGTCCTCTGGTATTTGCCCGGTTCTAATTGACAAATTAGCTAAGGATTGCAATAGTTCGCCAATTTCAACCTTAAGTTCCTTTAATACACTTGGGTGAATTCCATCCGGTCCAGGGGATTTGTCACTTTTTAGTTTGTCAATCTGAAAGTATATCATGTCCAATTCCACATCTACTGTTTTGAGGCTTTCCTCTATGCCTCCGGTGAATATCTTCCCTGTGTCTGGCATTGTTGTAGTGTCCTCATTTGTGAAGACAGAGGCAAAGAATGCATTTAACTTATCGGCTACTTGTTTGTCTTCTTTGATTTCCTTGGTCATCGAGAGGGTCCACTGCCTCTCTTGCTGGTTTCTTTCCCTTTATATATCTAAAAAAGGGCTTGAAGTTTTTGGCTTCTTGCGCTATCTTTTCTTCATAGACTTTTTTGGCATCTCTTATCACTTTATGACACTTTTTCTGATCGATTTTGTGACAGTTCCAGGCCTCCACTGTTTTTTCCTGTTTCCATTTTTTAAACGAGTTCCTCTTTTCCCTTACTGCATCCTTAGTCTCTATGGACAACCAAGCTGGTTCTCCTTTATTCTTTTTTCGCCTTCCTTTGGATATCTTTGGTATCCAAAGATAGTTAGCTCCGCCCACCCCCACCCGCGTCAGAGGTTACATCGGGCCCGGGCTCCCCCTATAAGAAGAAGGGAGCCAGGGCACGAGGTAAACCTCGGCAGCGTTTTTGTTTTGTTCCTCTTTGTATTGCAGGAGCAGAGAGGCAGAGGGGAAGGCAGAAGGAAACAGCCAGAGCAGGCTGTTAGACCGGGGTCGCGGCGAGAGTTAGCTCCGCCCACCCCCACCCGCGTCAGAGGTTACATCGGGCCCGGGCTCCCCCTATAAGAAGAAGGGAGCCAGGGCACGAGGTAAACCTCGGCAGCGTTTTTGTTTTGTTCCTCTTTGTATTGCAGGAGCAGAGAGGCAGAGGGGAAGGCAGAAGGAAACAGCCAGAGCAGGCTGTTAGACCGGGGTCGCGGCGAGAGTTAGCTCCGCCCACTCCCACCCGCGTCAGAGGTTACATCGGGCCCGGGCTCCCCCTATAAGAAGAAGGGAGCCAGGGCACGAGGTAAACCTCGGCAGCGTTTTTGTTTTGTTCCTCTTTGTATTGCAGGAGCAGAGAGGCAGAGGGGAAGGCAGAAGGAAACAGCCAGAGCAGGCTGTTAGACCGGGGTCGCGGCGAGAGTTAGCTCCGCCCACCCCCACCCGCGTCAGAGGTTACATCGGGCCCGGGCTCCCCCTATAAGAAGAAGGGAGCCAACGGCGCCCAGCCTTTCGGCGCACGGCGAAGGCGAGCGGCAAAGGCGCTCGCCTTAGCGAGAGCGCCTTTGCGAAGGAGCCTTGAGAAGGAGCCCAGACAGCAGCAGCAGCAAAAATCTTTTTTCTAACTCATTACTCTCTTCTCTCTCTACCCTTTCAGCTAGCTGCACGCCGGACACCACTCATACACACCGAGGAACCAAAGGAGCAGGGAAAAAGAAATGGAGGCTGCAGGAACCCAGCGGAGCTACCCAGTGTACTGCATCGAGTGTCATATGTATGACTACCTCCCCTCCGGGAGGCAGGCGTACATATGCGGTCGATGTCAGGAACTGGATAGCCTGAGGAAGGAGGTCGGGAGACTGCAGGCCAGGGTCCAGGAGCTGGAAGGACTGTGCACCTTAGAGGAACCATGCTGGACAACGGAGGATACCACCGGAGAGAGTCACGTCACGGAGCAAGTAAGAGAGCTCGAGAAATTCATCGAGGAGGCCTGCAGGATGGTGGCGGCTCAGGACAAACAGCACATCGGAATGGAACCAACAATTGGACAGAATCCACCAGACGCCATGAGAGTAGGACCTTGCGGAGGAGCTGGACAGACAGAGGAGATAGTGACCCAACCGAACCCAGAGGAAATTCTAACGGATCGCGACACGGACCTGAGACCAGAGAGACAACCAAGGAAGGGGAAGTCTGCAATTGTAGTGGGAGACTCAATCCTGAGAGAAGTGGACAGTCACATAGCAGGAGGGAGAGAGGACCGACTAGTGACATGTCTCCCGGGGGCGAGAACGAAGGACGTCATTGACAGAATAGAGAGAATCCTGGACGGAGCTGAAACAGAGGAGACAGCGGTGATAATCCACGTTGGAACCAACGACATCAGCAGGAGGAGCTACAACAGGACTACACTAACTGAGCAGTTCAGGATCCTGGGGAGGAAACTGAAGCTGAGGACAAGGAGGATAGCCTTCTCGGAGATCCTGCCAGTACCGAGGGCAGATGCTAAGAGACAGACCGAGCTGCAAGCAGTAAACGGTTGGCTGAGGAGATGGTGCGAAGAGGAGGGTTTCCAATTTGTACGGAACTGGACAACTTTCTGGGGGAAGAACAAGCTCTACAGGATGGATGGACTGCACCTGAGCACGGCTGGGACGAGGTTGCTTGCACGCAACGTCCAGAGCAGCATAGACTTGGCTTTAAACTGAGGAGAAGGGGAAAGCCGACAGTCGACCTGACCTCGACACATCGGACCAAAGTATCAAACAAGGATACTGAACCAGAAATTTGTAAAAGAGGGCTCGGGACTGAGAGGGAACTTTTGGGAAAAGGATACATGGATGCAATGCAGGGAGCCAATGCACAAACGAACCTAGCAAGCAGAATTAAGAGAGAGCAACAGGAGCCAGAGGGTCATCCAAACATGGGGGAGCAGGCTGAGGACAACATAGACACACCGCAGGATGGGGATGAACACAACAAAGCTCCGGGGCTGGCAACCCATGAGGAGGTTGGCAGGGGCGCCAAACCACGAGGAAAACCAGCGGAAAAGGCAAACAACCAGGACTTAAATTGCCTATACACTAATGCTAGGAGCCTAAGAGCCAAAATGGGAGAACTAGAAGTCATAGCCAATACAAAGGACCTGGACATAATAGGAGTCACAGAAACGTGGTGGACTGACGACAACAAATGGGATGTGGCCATACCAGGGTACAAACTCTACAGGAGGGACAGGACACACAAGAAGGGTGGAGGAATAGCGCTTTATATAAAGGACTCCATACCTTCAACCAGGATAGAAACAACAGTAAGGGCGGACGACTTGGAATCACTATGGATTAAGCTACCTGGAGGAGCTTGAGCAGACATAAAATTGGGCCTGTACTATCGCCCACCTGGACAAACGGAAGCACTCGACCAGGACCTGGAGGATGAGCTGAGGCAGATATGCAAAAGCGGAAGCGTGATGGTGATGGGAGACTTCAACTACCCTGGGATAGACTGGAGTATTGGACACTCAAACTGCACAAGGGAGACCAAATTCCTGGAAACCACGAGGGACTGCTTCATGGAACAGCTGGTCACGGAACCAACACGGGGGGATGCAACTCTCGACCTAATCCTCAATGGGCTAGGGGGACCTGCAAAGGAGGTGGCGGTGCTAGAACCCCTAGGAAACAGCGATCACAACATGATCCAGTGCAAGCTGGAAATTGGACCATCAAAGGTGAAAAGATCCACAGCGACAGCACTCAACTTCAAAAAAGGGAATTATGATGGCATGAGGAAACTGGTGGGAAAGAAACTCAATGGTAGCGAAAGGAAGATGGAGTCTGCAGAAAAAGCCTGGTCCCTACTCAAGGGCACGGTGCAAGAGGCACAGAACCTGTACATCCCCAGATTCAGGAAGGGGTGCAAAAAAAACTGAACAAAAAACCCAGCGTGGATAACAACTGCAGTGAAAAAGGCGATAAGTGACAAGAAAACATCGTTCAAAAAATGGAAAAAGGACCAAACAAAGGACAACCAAATGGAACACAAAGAACACCAAAGGAAGTGTCACCGTGTGGTTAAAAAAGCTAAAAGGGAATATGAGGAGAGACTGGCGGGGGAAGCAACAAACTTCAAATCGTTCTTCAGATATGTGAAGGGGAAGCAACCGGCAAGGGAAGAAGTGGGGCCATTGGATGATGGAGACAAAAAAGGAGTGGTAAAAGAGGAAAAAGAGATAGCAGACAGGTTAAATAAGTTCTTCACGTCAGTCTTCACGAGGGAGGATACATCCAATATTCCGGAACCGGAGGACATCGTAAATGGGGATCGGGATGAAAAGCTGGTCCAACTAGAGGTAAGCCAAGAGGATGTCCTCAGGCAGATAGACAGACTAAAGAGCGACAAATCGCCAGGTCCGGACGGCATTCACCCAAGGGTACTAAAGGAACTAAGGAACGTAATAGCAGAGCCACTTCGCCAAATATGTAACCTATCCTTAAAGACTGGAGAGATCCCGGAGGATTGGAAAATTGCAAATGTCACGCCCATCTTCAAGAAGGGTTCAAGGGGGGACCCGGGGAACTACAGGCCGGTGAGCTTGACCTCGGTCCCGGGAAAAATGATGGAAGCACTGATTAAGGACAGTATCTGTGAACACATAGAAAACAATGGACAGCTAAAGTCGAGCCAGCACGGCTTCTGCAAGGGTAGGTCATGCCTCACAAACTTATTGTACTTCTTTGAGGGAGTAAATAGACAGGTGGATAAAGGAGAATCCATTGACATCATTTACCTTGACTTTCAAAAAGCCTTTGACAAGGTACCGCACGAAAGATTGCTTAAAAAACTGTGGAGACACGGGGTGCAAGGGGAGGTCCACCGATGGATCAAAAACTGGCTGGCAGACAGGAAACAGAGGGTTGGAGTGAAGGGCCATTACTCAGACTGGCATGGGGTCACGAGCGGAGTTCCGCAGGGGTCGGTGCTGGGACCGCTCCTGTTCAATATATTTATTAATGACCTGGAGGCGGGAACAAATTGCGAAGTTATTAAATTTGCGGATGACACCAAACTCTACCGCAGGGTTGAAACCATGGAAGACTGCGAAGATCTGCAAAGGGACCTAACGACGCTAGAAGAATGGGCCAAAAAATGGCAAATGAACTTTAATGTAGGGAAATGCAAGGTCATGCATGTAGGGAAAAAGAACCCGATGTTCAGCTACAAAATGGGAGGATCACTGCTAGGGGTAAGTAACCTTGAAAGAGACCTGGGAGTGATGGTGGACACGTCTTTAAAGGCGTCGGCACAGTGCGCCACAGCCTCAAGAAAAGCAAACAAAATGTTGGGTATCATTAAGAAGGGTATCACGACCAGGACAAAGGAGGTCATCCTGCCACTGTATCGTGCAATGGTGCGACCGCATCTGGAGTACTGTGTCTAATATTGGTCGCCGTACCTCAAAAAGGACATGGCGGTACTTGAGGGAGTCCAGAGAAGAGCAACTAAACTGATAAGAGGTATGGAAAACCTCTCATATACTGACAGACTGAAAAAGCTGGGGCTGTTCTCCCTGGAAAAGCGGAGACTTAGAGGAGACATGATAGAAACCTTCAAGATCCTGAAGGGTATAGAAAAAGTAGACAGGGACAGATTTTTCAGATTACGGGGAACCACAAGTACAAGGGGGCACTCGGAAAAATTAAAAGGAGACAGGTTTAAAACAAATGCCAGAAAGTTCTTTTTCACCCAGAGGGTGGTGGACACATGGAACGCGCTCCCGGAGGCTGTGATAGGCCGGAGCACGTTACAAGGCTTCAAAGAAGGTTTGGATAGGTTCCTAGAGGATAAAGGAATTGAAGGGTACAGATAAGAGTAGCGGTAGGTTATAGGGATAGTCTGGGACCATTGCTCAGGCAATGGGCCTGATGGGCCGCCGCGGGAGCGGACCGCTGGGCGAGATGGACCTCTGGTCTGCCTCAGCGGAGGCAACTTCTTATGTTCTTATGTTCTGTGATGGTGTTTTTCAGTAGAGACCATGCTTGCTCAACTGTTTGGATTTTTGCTTTGCCCTTCTTGAGCCATTTTCTAACCATGGTTCTCATGCTGTCATAATTCCCTTTTTTGAAGTTAAAGGTCGTGGCTTTAGTCTTGATTGGTTTCCCCCTTCCGATGCCAATGGTATAATTGATCATATTGTGATCACTTGTCCCCAGCGGGGCCGTAACTTCTACATCTGCTTTCTTCCCATTTATGACCAAGTCAAGGATTGCGTTTCCTCTTGTCGGTTCTCCTACCATTTGTTCAAGGAAACAATCTCCTATCAATTCTAGGAATTTTATCTCCCTGCCGCAGCTTGACATTCCCAAGTTCCAGTTTATCCCCGGAAAGTTAAAGTTTCCCATGATCGTTATATTTCCTGATCTACGTCTACGACTAATTTCTTCCATCATTTCTTTGTCTGTTTCCTCATTCTGTCCCGGGGGTCAATAATAGAGGCCAATTTGTGTGTCTGCTTCTTTTTGTCCAGGAATCTTCAGCCAAAGGACTCTAGTTTAACATTATCTTCTGTTTCTCCATCCCTAACAGACTCTATTTCCTCATGGACGTACAGGGCAATACCTCCCCCTTTTTGCCCAATCCTATCTTTTCTGTATAGTTTATATCCTTGCAATGCTGTGTCCCATTCATTTTCTTCATTCAACCATGTTTCAGTTATTCCTATGATATCTAGTTGTTTTCTTTTTGCTAATTCTTTCAGTTCTCCCATTTTGTTTCCTAAGCTTCTCGCATTCGTGTACATACATTTAAGTACTGTACGTGCTAATTTCTTGGATTTAGTGGTCTTCACATCCTTTTTTGTATCCATTTGATCTGTTTCAGTGCCACTTGTAGAATCATTGTGTTCTTGCCCTTTAACTACGCGGTTGGTTGAAGTTTTCTCCTCATGATATCCTGGTGTCCGGGCCATCGACGGGATGTCGACTGTCGGCTCTCCCCTAATCTTTAGTTTAAAGCCTTCTCAATGGACTTCTTCATGTTCTCAGCCAGGACTCTCACTCCCTGTTTGGTGAGGTGTAGTCCATCCTTTCTATAGTACCTGCTTCTTCCCCAGAATGTTGCCCAATTTCGCACGAAGTCGAAACCCTCTTCTTCGCACCATCGCCTCATCCAGGCATTTACAGCTCTCAGTTCATTCTGCCTTATTTTGTCCGCTCTCGGTACCAGCAGGATTTCTGAGAAAGCCACCTTCACCTCCCTGACCTTCAACAGCCTTCCGAGTGAGCGGAGCTGGTCCTTTACTTCTTCCCTGTCGTATTTCCGTCCGCTAACATCATTGGTTCCCACTTCGATAAGCACTGCAGTATCCTTTCCATCTGCTCCGTCTAAGATCCTGGTTATCCTGCTAGCCACATCCTTGACTCTTGCACCAGGCAGACAGGTGACCAGTCTATCTTCTCTTCCTCCCGCAATGTGGCTGTCCACATTCCTTATGATGGAGTCTCCAACTATAATCCCAATCTTCTTTAGTTGGGGGTTCCTCGGGGGTCTTAAGTCCGTATCCACGGTGTAAGTCCTGTCTTCTTTCTTCTGTGGCCTATCATCTGTGTTGATTGAATTGGTGCTTCCCTCTGCATCAATTAATCCTCCTTCTTGGCCTGTTTGGTTGCTGATCACAAGCCCTGGGGTCTCCACAATCTGCTGGTGGGCATCTTCGATGTATCTCTCCAATTCCTCAATCATTTCACTAGTGCAGGACTCCACAAGCAACCTCTCCTGCGTGCGCTTTTCCTCTTTATTGATGAGGAGTTCTTCCAAATCCTTCACAGTTCCCTCCAGCAACCAGACTTGTTGTTTCAGGCTTTCCAGCTCCCTGCACCGACTGCAGATGTATGACGTAGTCCCTGAGGGGAGGTAGTCATACATACTGCAGCCGTTGCAGAAGACTGGAAAGCACTCCATCTGGCTTCCGTGGGTGCTCATACCTGTTCTTCCTCCAACAAAGGAGAACTCACGCACCATTCACACCAGTGGCGTACCTAGGGTATGTGGCACCCGGGGCCCATCATTTTTTGACACCTCCCCCATGTAAAAAAATATTTTTTGGAATAACCATGAAAAATAAATGGTCATAATAGAAATTGAACCTCATATATGTAACCATTAATCCAAACATAACATAAATTATGTCTGAATTGTCATGACATCAGAAGTACATATGGAATAGTTGCAGGTGATGCTTGGGACAGTTCTGATTGTGTTAGTTCGGTTTTATGTGTTTTTTGAATAGAAGGGTTTTTATTTCTTTTTTGAAGGTTTTGTAGTTTGTGGTCGAGGTCAATAGGTTGTAGAGTTGGGGGTCGAGTGTTAGGAGGTTGTCGAACAGTTTTTTTTTCTTTTGACGATTTTGGTTGGAGGGTGTGTGAATCAGTGGCGTACCAAGGGGGGGGGGTGCGGTCCGCTCCGGGTGCCAGCCCTAAGGGGGTGCTCCCGGCCTTGCCGTTCAGTCCCCCCACCTCCGAAGGACCGCTCACCCCACTGATCTTCCTGCACCACCTATGAAGCAGCCCGCAACAGGATCGTGACCTCAGCGATCCCTGAGCCTCTTGGGCGCTGCTTCCTGCGCCGTGGTCCCGCCCCTCCTCTGACGTCAGAGAAGGGGAGGGACCGCGGCGCAGGAAGCAGCGCAGGGATCGCTGATGTCGCAATCCTGCTGCGGCTGCTTCATAGGTGGTGCGGGTAGGCCAGGAGGGGCGAGTGGTCATTCGGGGTGGGTCGGAGCATCAGGCCTTCAGGGTGGGGCGGGCAGGCAGGCAGGCTTTCAAGGGGGAGGGGGTGATAGGCAGGCAGGCAGGCCTTCAAGGGGGGAGGCAGGCCTTCAAGGGGGGGACAGGCAGGCCTTCAAGGGGGGAGGTAAGCTTTCAAGGGGGGGGGACAGGCCTTAGGGGGTGTGTGCAGACCTTCAAGGGGTGCAGGCCTTCAGGGGGGGCAGGCAGGCCTTCAAGGGGGGGACAGGCCTACAAGGGGGTGGGACAGACCTACAAGGGGGTGGGACAGGCCTTCAAGGGGGGTGCAGGCCTTCGGGGGGTGCAGGCCTTCAGGGGGGTGCAGGCTTTCAAGGGGGGGACAGGCCTTCAAGGGGGGACAGGCAGACAGGCCTTCAAGGGGGGGACAGGCCTACAAGGGGGTGGGACAGGCCTTCAAGGGGGGTGCAGGCCTTCAAGGGGGGACAGGCAGACCTTTAAGGGGGGACAGGCCTTTGGGGGGACCCTGGTTTAGAAGTACACGGAGGGAAGGGGGTGTTCAAAGAGACGTGCATATGCCAAACTTTGGGGGGGGGAAGAAATAATGGGTCTGAAAATAGAGGAGAGGGAGAGAGATGATGGACCATGGGATTTAGGGAGGGAGGGAAGGAACAGAAAGGGAGAGAAATTGGACACAAGGGATGGTGTGGAGGAGGGATAGAGATACTGGATAGGAGGGTAATTGGGAAAAGAAAGGGAGAGATGGTGGACTCTGGGGTGGTGGGGAAGGAGGGATAAATGCCGGATGAAAGGGTAGTTAAGAAAAGATGGATCTGTGGAGGGAGATGAAAAAAAGGAAAGATACCAGACTTCCTGGAGAGGGAAAGGAAATGGAAAGGGAGGACAGAGTTGGCAGATGGATGGTTAGCATGAAGAAAGAAGGAGACCCTGGCAAGCAAGTTATCAGAAGAAAACCAGAGCCTTGGACCAACAAGATTTGAAATATAACCAGACAACAAAAGGTAGAAAAATTAATTTTATTTTCTGTTTTGTGATTACAATATGTCAGATTTGAAATGTGTATCCTGCCAGAGCTGGTGTTGGACTGCAAACATGAGCTAGGATTTAACAGAGAGAGGAAAAGTCCTTTTTGTTTCTTTATTTTATTTACACCACAGCGCCAGTGTGGTTAGGAGAAGCCAAAGGGGGTGAAAAAGCTATAAAAACCACCAGGAGTTTTGAAAAAAATCACCCAACTGGGCAGGAAAGTTGAATTGAAAAACCAATTCAATAGGCTGAATTGAATCAAAATTTTTTTTCCTGAATCTGGCAGCATTAGTTTGCGCTACTGTCTTAGACTTTAGGACCTGGGATTGGGGAGAGATGGCATCCTCAGTACTTTATAATGCAAGTGAAATGAGGATTTGGTCAGACTTTTGAAGGGTCTGCAGAAAAAAATTATTGTATAGGCCGGGGACATGAGACAGCAGGAAATGGGAACTTTTCTTCCTTCTATTTTTGTGAATGGAAAGGCTGAGGATGTCAGAGAGTTAAAATATGTGCTTTATAAGAAAATATAATAATGTGTTTTATAAAGTTTATAGCATAGCTGGCCTACCTAGTGAGGTGTTCCTAGTGGTGGTGGTGGCAGCGTGTCAATGTGTTGAGAGGAAGAGGTGGTCTGGGAAATTCTGCTGAGCAAACTCCGGGCCCATTTCCACCCCCCAGTTAGTCCACTCCACTCCACTCAACTGGTTCACACACTGAGTGGGTCTTTGGGTGTTGTTTTGGGATCTCTTCCAGTGGTTTATCAGTATCTCCTTCTGGTCCAAGGAAGGAAACTTTGTTATCCTTAGCATTGACCTACAGAATATGTTTGTAACAGCGCTGCTTGTGTGGCATTAGACTATGTAGTGATCGAAAGAAAAAAACAGACCTTTGCACATTTTTGCACTATATGGTGAGTGTATGAGGAGATTCACATTTCCTGCACAACTAAGTCCATGTGAAGTTACCTTGTGCTGTATTTGACATCTAGCAAGGTCTCTGTTTGAAAGGAAAGATCTAAACTTAAAAATGAAGTGGCCAGAAGTTATGGTAAAAGCAGATAGTGTAGCTGGTTTTAAGAAAGATTTGGACAAATTCCTGGAGGAAAAGTCCATAATCTGTTATTAAGACATGGGGGAAGTGTCTGCTTGCCCTGGATCAGTAGCATGGAATGTTGCTACTCTTTGGGTTTTGACCAGGTATTAGTGTCCTGGATTGGCTACCATGAGAATGGGCTACTGGGCATGATGGACCATTGGTCTGACCCAGTTAGGCTATTCTTATGTTATGTTCTCATCTGTAGGGGCCTTTGTTTTCACTTCTTATTTTAATGTATTTTTTTTCTGGGAACTTATCAGTGTTTTTTTTATAAAGAGAACAAAAATGAAAGAGAATAAATGTGTGTGAAATGGGGGGTAACTAATTTCTTCAGCTAAATAATTAAATCCACCTCAACCAGACATAGGAGAACTCACGCACCATTCACACACCCTCCAACCAAAAACGTCAAAAGAAAAAAACTGTTCGACAACCTCCTAGCCATTCCAGCTGCAACACTCGACCCCCAACTCTACAACCTATTGACCTCGACCACAAACTACAAAACCTTCAAAAAAGAAATAATAAACCCTTCTATTCAAAAAACACATAAAACCGAACTAACACAATCAGAACTGTCCCAAGCATCACCTGCAACTACTTCATATGTACTTTGATGTCATGACAATTCAGACATAATTTATGTTATGTTATGTTTGGAATATAAGAAAATTTTCACTGCCTGTTTCTATTCTGACCATTTATTCCGTTTCATGGTCATTACAAAAAATATTTTTTTACATGGGGGGGTGTCAAAAAATGATGGGCCCCGGGTGCCACATACCCTAGGTACGCCACTGTAATAACCATCTCACATATGCTCAGAAAAAAGGAGTTCCTCCAGGGAAATGTCCCTATAGAAGAACTCGCCTCTCAATCACCTCATACTGTATGTATTCATGTATAAACAAGAAAGGGCTAGTAACTTTTTTACTGCTGGTATTCTTAGCATTTGATGTACTTCATAATCGTTACCAAAAAATATAAAATTTATTAAACTTATCTGAAAGGGGTTTGAAGGGTCTCTGAGGCCCGGTTTCTTGTTTGGTGTCCACACTCCCATCCACTTCTTGGTATTGTACTTTTAAATCGTAGGGCAGCTGCCATGCAGCATTGATGAGCAGGCCTACCCTGGAGCACTTCATAGAAAGGGAAGGGAAGGAATATAAAGGTGAAGGGAAGGAATATAAAGATAGGGTTATACTACCATCTCCCAGGACAAAATGAGCAGACAGATGAAGAAATGGCACTAGAAAAGGTTCAAAGAAGAGCAACCAAGATGATAAAGGGGATGGAACTCTTCTTGTATGAGGAAAGGCTAAAAAGATTAGGGCTCTTCAGCTTGGAAAAGAGAAGGCTGAGGGGAGATATGATTGAAGTCTACAAAATCCTGAGTAGAGTAGAACAGGTACAAGTGGATCAATTTTTCACTCCATCAAAAATTACATAGACTAGGGGACACTGGATGAAACTGCAGGAAAATACTTTTAAAACCAATAGGAAGAAATATTTTTTCACTCATAGAATAGTTAAGCCCTGAAATGCATTGCCAGAGGTTATGGTATAAGTAGATAGCGTAGCTGGTTTTAAGAAAGGTTTGGACAAATTCCTGGAGGAAAAGTCCATAGTCTGTTATTAAGACATGGTGGAAGCCTTTACTTGCCCTGGATTGGTAGCATGGAATGTTGCTACTCTTTGGGTTTTGGCCAGGTACTAGTGACCTGGATTGGACACTGTGAGAATGGGCTACTGGGCTTGATGGACCATTGGTCTGACCCAGTAAGGCTATTCTTATGTTTCAGGGATAGGCCTGCTCACAGATACTGCATGGTGATTGCCCAAAGATTGAAAAGTACAGCACCAGGAGGAGGTGGGTAGGCAATTGGGAGCTGGGGGAGAGGCCATGCTGTTGGATTCTGTAGCTGCTAGGGTAGAACTCCTGCCCCCCCCCCCCAACCAAGCAACGTTCCACTGCCTATGCAAGGTGGTGATGTTGGCCTATCCCAGTTTCTAGTTTAAAAGCTGCTCTGTCTTATTTTTAAATGTTGATGCCAGCAGCCTGTTTCCACCCAGTTAAGGTGGAGCCCATCTCTACAGAATAAGCTCCCTCTTCCCCAGAATGTTGATAATTTTCTAACATCTAAAACTCTACTCCCTGAACTATCACCTCATCCACAGCTCTGCTTGTGTCTTGGGTTTTACTCATGGAGCGGAGAACACAGTTGATCAAGGGCTACTTTGAAGTGTCATGGGGATATCACAGTATTGATTGAAGACTACTTTTATATGTTGGAGAGGTGTCATAAATTTCATGGGGTTTATTTTGATGTATTGGGTATTGTTCATGGGCTATTTTGATGTGTCAGGAGTGGAGGATCAATGAGGAGCACCACAGGACCAGCTATGACAGTGCACTGCATCTGCACATATCACCTCTGCTTAGCAGTGGTAAGTTTAGCTATGTTGGCAGTTATGACATCTAGCAAGCGGTACTGTTACATGTGCAAGCTGTCATTGCTGGTCATACCTCCTCCTAGTCGAAAATGCTAATTCAAGATTTTTTAATGGAAAAGCTCTTTTTGGCACAGTAGACAGTAGCACTGGGAAAAAAATGATTTTTCTTCTAATTGTGATATGTTCTCTTCTGATTATATGTTTATATAATTGGATTTAAAAATATTTTATGGTTTATTTTAATTATTTTTAACAATTATTTATTTTTCACACTTGTACATACATATGGTTTATCTGCTTATATTCTATGTTGTGGTTGAGACATTGCTTGAGGAAAAAATAGCCAAGGAAGAGAAAAACTTCAAGCCATTCTTTCGATATATTAAGGGGAAACCACCTGCGAAGGAAGCAGTGGGGCCATTGGATGACCATGGAATAAAGGGAGTGCTAAAGAAGGACAAAGCCATTGCCGACAAACTGAACACATTTTTTGCATCTCTATTTACCGAAGAGGATATACACGGAAGCTGAAAGGCTATACACAGGAAACGACAACTGGAAACTGACTGGATTGACGGTCAGTCTAGAAGAGGTATGCAGGCAGATTGATAGGCTTAAAAATGATAAATCCCCAGGACCGGATGGCATTCATCTGAGGGTAATCAAGGAATTTAAAGGGGCTATAGCTGAACTGCTTCAACTACCGTATTTTCACGCATATAACGCGCGCGTTATACGCGTTTTTACCTACCGCGCATACCCCTCGCGCGTTATATGCGTGAGCGCGGTATACGAAAGTTTTAAAACATAGTTCCCACCCCGCCCGACGCCCGATTCACCCCCCCAGCAGGACCACTCGCACCCCCACCCCGAACGACCACTCGCACGCGCTCCCACCCGCACCCGCATCCACGATCGGAGCAAGAGGGAGCCCAAGCCCTCTTGCCCGGCCGACTCCCCGACGTCCGATACATCCCCCCCCCCGGCAGGACCACTCACACCCCCACCCCGAAGGACCGCCGACTTCCCGACAATATCGGGCCAGAAGGGAGCCCAAACCCTCCTGGCCACGGCGACCCCCTAACCCCACCCCGCACTACATTACGGGCAGGAGGGATCCCAGGCCCTCCTGCCCTCGACGCAAACCCCCCTCCCCCCCAACGACCGTCCCCCCCCAAGAACCTCCGACCGCCCCCCCAGCCGACCCGCGACCCCCCTGGCCGACCCCCACGACCCCCCCACCCCCCTTCCCCGTACCTTTGGAAGTTGGCCGGACAGACGGGAGCCAAACCCGCCTGTCCGGCAGGCAGCCAACGAAGGAATGAGGCCGGATTGGCCCATCCGTCCTAAAGCTCCGCCTACTGGTGGGGCCTAAGGCGCGTGGGCCAATCAGAATAGGCCCTGGAGCCTTAGGTCCCACCTGGGGGCGCGGCCTGAGGCACATGGTCGGGTTGGGCCCATGTGCCTCAGGCCGCGCCCCCAGGTGGGACCTAAGGCTCCAGGGCCTATTCTGATTGGCCCACGCGCCTTAGGCCCCACCAGTAGGCGGAGCTTTAGGACGGATGGGCCAATCCGGCCTCATTCCTTCATTGGCTGCCTGCCGGACAGGCGGGTTTGGCTCCCGTCTGTCCGGCCAACTACCAAAGGTACGGGGAAGGGGGGGGGGGGGGTCGTGGGGGTCGCCAGGGGGGTCGCGGGTCGGCTGGGGGAGCGGTCGGAGGTTCTTGGGGGGGGCGGTCGTTGGGGGGGAGGGGGGTTTGCGTCGAGGGCAGGAGGGCCTGGGATCCCTCCTGCCCGTAATGTAGTGCGGGGTGGGGTTAGGGGGTCGCCGTGGCCAGGAGGGTTTGGGCTCCCTTCTGGCCCAACTACCAAAGGTACGGGGAAGGGGGGTGGGGGGGGTCGTGGGGGTCGCCAGGGGGGGTCGCGGGTCGGCTGGGGGAGCGGTCGGAGGTTCTTGGGGGGGGCGGTCGTTGGGGGGGAGGGGGGTTTGCGTCGAGGGCAGGAGGGCCTGGGATCCCTCCTGCCCGTAATGTAGTGCGGGGTGGGGGTAGGGGGTCGCCGTGGCCAGGAGGGTTTGGGCTCCCTCCTGGCCCGATATTGTCGGGGAGTCGGCGGGTCCTTCGGGGCGGGGGTGCGAATGGTCCTGCCGGGGGGGGATGAATCGGACGTCGGGGGGGGGGTGAACGGAGAGTCGGGACAGCGCACGGAGAGGCGGGGCAGTGCACGGAAGTCAGGGGGGTGAACGGAGAGTCGGGACAGCGCACGGAAAGTCAGGGCAGTGCACGGAAGTCAGGGGGGGTGAACGGAGAGTCGGGACAGCGCACGGAAAGTCAGGGCAGTGCACGGAAGTCAGGGGGGGTGAACGGAGAGTCGGGACAGCGCACGGAAAGTCAGGGCAGTGCATGGAAGTCAGGGGGGGGTGAACGGAGAGTCGGGACAGCGCACGGAGAGGCGGGGCAGTGCACGGAAGTCAGGGGGGTGAACGGAGAGTCGGGACAGCGCACGGAAAGTCAGGGCAGTGCACGGAAGTCAGGGGGGGTGAACGGAGAGTCGGGACAGCGCACGGAAAGTCAGGGCAGTGCATGGAAGTCAGGGGGGGGTGAACGGAGAGTCGGGACAGCGCACGGAGAGGCGGGGCAGTGCACGGAAGTCAGGGGGGGTGAACGGAGAGTCGGGACAGCGCACGGAGAGGCGGGGCAGTGCACGGAAGTCAGGGGGGTGAACGGAGAGTCGGGCAGCATGCGCGGTATAATCGTGAGCGCGTTATACCAAAGTTTTTGTGCTTATCATCGTGATTTCTGCGCGCTATACACGTGTGCGCGTTTTATACGGGTGCGTGTTATTTGCGTGAAAATACGGTAATAGCCAATCTGTTGATCAAATAGGGAAGGATTCCGGAAGACTAGAAAGTGGCGAATGTCACGCTGATCTTCAAGAAAGGTTCAAGGGGAGATCCAGGAAACTACAGACTGGTAAGTCTGACCTCGGTATTGGGAATGATGGCAGAGGTACTGATAAAGGACCGCATCATGGATCACCTTGACGAACACAATTTGATGAGGACCAGCCAGCATGGTGTCAGCAAGGGGAGATCTTGCTTGACGAACTTGCTGCACTTCTTCGAGGGAGTAAACAGGCAGATAGACAAGGGCGAGCCGGTCGACATTGTATATCTGGATTTACAGAAGGCATTTGACAAGGTCCCGCATGAATGACTACTTTGAAAAATTGCGAGCCATGAAATCGAGGGTGAAATACTCTTGTGGATTAAAAACTGGTTAGCGGATAGGAAACAGAGAGTGGGGGTAAATAGACAATATTCAGACTGGAAAAGCATCATGAGTGGACTGATACAGGGTTCGGTGCTTGAACCCTTGCTGTTCAACATATTTATAAGTGACCTGGAAACTGAAACGATGAGTGAGATGATTAAATTTGCAGACAATACAAAGTTATTCAGAGTAGTGAAGATATAGTAGGATTGCGAAGACTTGCAACATGACATAAAAACGCTCAAGAAATGTGCCGCAACATGGCAAATGAGGTTTAATGTGGATAAGTGTAAGGTGATCCAGTGCAGTACTTGGAGATACCCCCCAGGAAAGAGACTTGGGAGTACTGGTCGATAAGTCAATGAAGACATCCACTCAATGTGTGGCAGTGGCGAAAAAGGAAAACAGAATGGGAATGATTAAGAAGGGGATAAGATTGGCGAAGGTTATCATGCCGCTGTACCGGGTCATGATACGCCCTCACCCGGAATACTGTGTCCAGCACTAGTCACCGTACATGAAAAAGAATACGGTTCTACTCAAAAGGGTCCAGAGAAGAGCGACTAAAATGGTTAAGGGGCTGGAGGAGTTGTTGTACAGTGAGAGATTAGAGAAACTGGACCTCTTCTCCTTTAAAAAGAGAAGACTGAGAGGGGACATGATAGAAAAATTCAAGATAATGAAGGGAATAGACTTCATTAGATAGAGGCAGGTTGTTCACACTCTCCAAGGTAGAAAGAACGAGAGGGCACTCTCTAAAGTTAAAAGGGGATAGATTCTGTACAAACGTAAGGAAGTTCTTTTTCACCCAGAGAGTGGTGGAAAACTGGAAAGCTCTTCTGGAGGCTGTTATAGGGGAAAACACCCTCCAGGGATTCAAGATAAAGTTAAACAAGTTCCTGCTGAATCAAAACGTACGCAGGTAAAGCTAGTCTCAGTTAGGACACTGGTCTTTGACCAAAGGGCCGTCACGAGAGCGGACTGCTGAGCATGATGGACCACTGGTCTGACCCAGCAGCGGCAATTCTTTTGTTCTATGTTTTCATTATCATGAATTTTTAATAAAAAAGATTTATACTAAATTATTTATGTTGTACACCATTTTGAATGGTTTTCCAAGAGGATGGTGTATACATTTTTATAAATAGAAAATAAAGAAATTGATCAATTTCATCTGATAAGACCTAACTGGTAGAAAACCATACTGTCTCAGATCCTGCAGTCCTTACTTCTAGACTATAATGCAGCAGGATGTCCCAGTTGACATCTGGCAGATTAAAGACATCTAGCAATTGCATATTTCCTTTCATAGCAATTCTTTAAATGTCTTCAATTAAATCTGTTTCTTCCTCTCTGTGAGGGAGGTCAGTATATCTCATCAACAAAAACAGATGTCCCATTTCCTCTTTCCAGATCAACCCAAAGTGTCTCCTCCTTACCTTGCAAGCTCTTCAATTCTGATGATTTTAAAATTACCAGTATTTTTATATATATATATATATATATATATATATATATATATATATATATATATATATATATATATATATATATTTTTAAACATATAATGCTATTCCTCATTCTGTTCTTTCTATACTGCCCTTCTTGAATAGTTTGCATCTTGGTAAACTAATCATAGGGTCTCTTTTACTAAGGTACATTAAGCAACTAATATTGGGTTTGCTGTGCAGAAGATAGTTGCACAGACCTGTGATATAAAAGCAGACTCTGTGGTAAAAATGTTGTGTTTAAGGTGCATGACAAGGGTGGACAGTGACAGCTAGCATGCAGGTCAGTATAGCATGTTAGCTGTCACTACTACTGATAGTACAGCCAAAGTTATGGTCACCTCAAGAGCAGGTGGTAAGTGCTGCTGTGCTAATGGCAGTTTAGTAGCATGGCACACTGTGAGTGGTGATACAACAGCATATCTGATCCCTGCCTTTCCTGATCAGGCACTCACAACCCCTCCAATATTGATCAAACCTCTCAATTAGGTATCCAGTATCCCCTGACACCAACCTGATGCCCTGATTAGGCATCCTGTACCTTCAATCAGGCATTCAATACCCTCTAACATCAACCTGAGCCCTGATAATGTACCTAGAACCCCCACATTAGAAACAGACCCTAACCCCTTCATGAGATCTCAAATCTCTAACTAAAACATTTTCTCTCAGCCTAGCCCTACCCATCCTAAGTCCCCTGTCCCCCCCCCCCCTCCAAGGACTTAACTGGGGATCAACACTTCTGAATGGTAGGATTTAGGTAGTGATGATCCTCCCTTGCCACTGCCTGGGTCAGAGTCTGATTACAAAATAGTGCCAATCACCCCTAGCAGTAGGCTTGTGGTGTTAATGCTAGGGATGGTCATTCTTTCATATAAGGAATAAATCTCTATATATAGAAGGATGATCCCTAGCAAGTAGTACCATGAAATAATAGCTAGAGGCTAATGATGCCATTGGGGAATCGGGAACCAATCTAGGAAGCAGCACAGGTAGGTACCAGTACTGGCCCCTGGGTAAGGCCTTGGAGTAAATTCAGAACTGGGGGTTTTGGTCAGGAGAGTAGGGTTTCATGAAAGGGTGGTATCTCTGTCTGGTGGGGATAGGTTGGTAAGATACTGAATGCCTGATTGGGGAAAGGGGTCAGAAACTTGACCATTCTGTCTTAAAAGTGTTTCCATTAATTTGCCTACCACAGAAGTCAGACTTACCGGCCTGTAATTCCCTACTTCTTCCTTACTTCCACTTTTGTGGAGAGAGACCACATCCGCCTTTCTCCAGTCCTCCGGTACCACTCCCAACTCTAAAGACTCATTGAAAAGGTCAGTCAGCAGAGCTACCAGAACTTCCCTAAGTTCCTTCAGCACCCTCAGATGTACACCATCCGGTCCCATCCCTTTGTCTACCTTTATTTTAGCTAGGTTCTCACGAACACAACCCTCTGAAAAATGATCAGAGTCTATTACTCATCCATTCCTATTCACATTTGTCCTGCTCCCAGCGCTTCAGCCATGAACACAGAATAGAAATATTTGTTAAGCAATTTGGCCTTTTCTTTATCAGCTTCTACATATTCTTCCCCTTCGAGTCTCACAATGCCATGTTTACACTTCTTCCTATCACTAATATATCTAAAAAATGTCTTATCTCCCTGTTTTACCATGTCAGCTATTTTTTCTTCCATTTGCATCTTTGCTTTCCTGACTACTCGATCAGCCTCTCTTAACTTATCTGTCCTTGTGGTCTCTACTATGTGTGGCAGATATTATGGCAAATACAAATTTGACTCATAGAGCATGTCTTAGTTTTCTGCCTTTCATTGTTGGGTGCTTGAACAAGTGAAAGTGACAGCCTGTTGTGGTAATATTCAGCATTATTTACACCAGGGGTGCCCATTACGTCGATCGGGAAGGCAACGTGAGTCAATCGTGGAGCCCACCCCGTGATAGACTCGTGTTGCCGTCCCGATCTACCGGCCGATCAGCCTTCCACAATAATTTAGTGGAAATAAACAATTGAAATAGGAAACAAATACAACAAATTATAAAATAATTCCACATTAGTAACCAATATCAAAGTCCACAATATAGGGAGAGAGAATCCATCACCTCCAAGGGAAGTTGGTTTTCAGGAATAGTTCAAAATTAATTCACATTAACAGAGTGCAGTTGGGTTCATTTAACTGACGGTCTGGTTGAGAGACTCCATGGAGGCCTCTGGAATTCTTCAAGCTGCATTACCCTCAAGAAAAAAATTCAACTGATCAGGTTCATAAAATATATATCTAATACTCTGATAGGTAATGCAGCATTTGCAAAGAAAACGTAACTGAAAAGTTGCTCCATTTCAAAACATCAGGAAACATTGAAATTTTGAATCCATGAAATTCCACATTATCAGTCCTATAGAATAGACAAAGAATTGCCTTCTTGTCCTGAAGATAAACGAAGGTTACCAATAAGGTAGCTCTAGTAACTATTTCTTCTTGTTGAGATGTTTCCAACATACCAGTAAGATCCAAATCTCCTGGTATTGTTCCTTTGCCTTTATCCTCTTTAGGAATATTCAAATAATATAGCTTTTGTAATGATGGCATATTATTTTCAGGAAATTTCAGTACTAATTTTAAGAAGGAATGAAATAAATCTCTCGGTGTTTGAAATTGGAGACAGGAAAATTTAAAAGTCTAAGATTCAAACTTCTATTTGCATTCTCCAAGTTTTCCATTTTCCTAGTAAGCAAACACTTTTCCTTCAGTTGTAAATTTGTGGAAACCTTCACTTCTACCATTGATTTTTCTAACTTGTCCATTTTATTGGACTGTTTTTGGAACTCCTCTTCAAAAGATTTAAATTGAGTGTTAGTATTCTGCACTGAGGTAACAAATTGGGAGCATACCTTATGTAAAGATTCCAAACCGTTCCAAATCACTTCCATGTCGATCACCTCAGATCTTCTTAAAGGAGGAGGAAGAGATATTCTGGGAACATCCCCAATGGGTTCCATCTCCTCCTTCCCTGCTTCAATGCAGGTTTCAGTTCCTCTGACTTCTGGTGTCGACTGTGAGAGAGTCGGCAAGTTGTGGACCATATCCGGGGTCAGGGGTGAAATCTGCAGTGCCGACGGAGACATCAATTCCGGCGCCTCCTGCGCTGCTGATGGTGTCCCCGACATCCTCCCGTGACGCGGAGGAACCCCAGGCCCCAATGGGCTGAGCGACACCTTGCCCTCCAAGACCGAGGTCTGCCCCCCTCGGTCAGTGGACATGTCCCCTCCAACCGGGATGGCGTAGGTAGTTATTGCTGCTTGCTGCGTCAACGAAGTGGCAGAGGAAACTGGAAGAACGCCCCTCTGCTTGCCCCTGCGCTTAGGCATAGCAAGAGATAAGAATATCCGATTCAAATATAAAATTGCCACTAAAGTGCAGGAACCTCTTGCAGACCCGACTCACTCCGTCGCCATCTTGGATACTCTCATTATATAATATATTTGTTTGTTTTCTTGCATGAACTGCAACAAAGAGGCCCTGCTATTTAGACATTTATTCATTCATTATGTTTTTCTTTAAGAACATAAGAACTGCCAGGCTGTGGGTCTGTAGTTGGATGGTTGATCTGTTGCTACTTTTGGGTCTGTTATGATTGGGGTGATGATGATTTCGCTGAGGTCTTGTGGGAAAAGGCCATCTGAAAGCAGGGATTTTATCCATTGTATGAGGATAATGTGGAATTTGGGGCTAGAGGCTTTTAACAGGTATGGAGGGCAATGGTTAAGGTCACAGGCTGCATGACTGTATTTTTTGTAGAGTCTGTTTAGGTCGGACCATTATATTTTGGTGAAATCGGACCAGGTTCTGTCTGCTGCAGCTGATTCTTTTTCTGTGGGGGCATTGAGATCTCATCAATTTGTTCAACATTGCACATATATGTTTTATGATTTCTTGATGAATTGCATATGGATCATTTATATGTTCCATATGCAATTTGTTCTTCTCTTTATGAACGTTGACATAATTCTACAGTTTCATTTTTACATTTTTTAATTGTATATCTTTATTTTTTCAACAATATGTTATATTTAGACTCCCGAGGCAGGCCCTTGTGGGCCGAAACATGATCATGTCGAGTCCATTACAATAAAAGCGACTGAACACCAATTGGTCACCTTTGTTGTTGCATTTGTTGCTCACTGCTGTATCCAGTGGTAGGTATTTTTGATTATCTGTGCCCTCACTAGATTGGAGCTACATAGTGAGACTTTAGTACATTATTGTAAACAAGAGATTATACCCTGAGGTTTATGGGTACATCAGGCACATACTATGTTTAAAGATGTAGAGGAGTTTGCATAGCAATGGAATATGATTCTGAACAGATGCTTTCTTGATTTAATGCTGCTACTAATTAAGACTATAAATACAAATTAATAAAGAAAAGGTGACATGTGATACCTTGATAGGAGGTTGCAAAGAAGAGATAGATTTTGAAGTACAATTTCAAGAGATGCAATTAAAAAATTGATAAACTCATAAGAGTTGAAGCTTCAGAAGGTAAAAAAATCTTTAAAGTGATGAAAAAGATTATCAACAGCAGGGGTCCCCAAAGTCCCTTCTTGAGGGCCGAATCCAGTCGGGTTTTCAGGATTTCCCTAATGAATATGCATTGAAACAGTGCATGCACATAGATCTCATGCATATTCATTGGGGAAATCCTGAAAACCTGACTGGATTCGGCCCTCAAGGAGGGACTTTGGGGACCCCTAATCAACAGGGATATGTCTACCCTTGGATGAAAAAAGATGATGAGAGTCAATGGACCAATAAATCAGTGAGGTTTCCCTTTGCCTCAGTGAGTTCTAGTAGTGGAGATACTAAGAAGGAATGAACTGAAGATCTAACAGAAGGGAATCAAGGTCACAGAATGGGGAATTGGAGGTGAAGAAGTTAAGGATTTTGCAAACTTCTACAGAAGCTGATCACACATTTGCAGTTATACCATAATCAATAGTTGTGAATTTGTCTGCTAGACCACTCAGCTTGAAGAGGTGATGATATCTAAGGGCCTTTCCTTTGTGCCATTGCGTAGACATGATCCTTTCCAATTTCAAATAGAGCTGAATAAATTCATAAGGAAATTACAACTAAATGTTTTCTTTGAGTTACAGGAACTAGATGAGAGTTTGGATTGGTCAATAATGAAAGAGGCTTCTACTTGGACTCCACCTGGAGCCCTTGATCCTATTCTGCTAACTTTAAAAACACTGATTTTGCAAGATGTGGAAAAGCAAGAAGTTAATTTCCCTTGGAGGTCATTTAACTTTTCTAAAGAAGAATGGTTAGCCTTAAAAGAGTTAAGAACTGATACCTCTGTTGTCATTCATCATGCTGATAAGGGGGGGGGGGAGCAGTACTGTTATAGGATGCAATCACAGAATTAGCCAAGACTACTAATTATTTCCTGTTTAAGGAGAATTTCTATATGTAAAAGAAGGGGTTAGGAATAAGGGTGTCTATCACCTTATCCATTGTTAAGAAGAACACCAGATTCATCTGGTGTGATATAACATTAGCTGAGCTGATGTCACCTGCTGGTAATATTTATTGAATGAGGTGTGGGTAAAATTGGGGGGAGGCAGAGTGTGAGGGGAATATATGAGGTGTTGTCAAGGATCTATAGAATAAGGATTGACAAGTTTATAAGAGGAGGTAAGAAAGGGTTAATAGACAGAGCTTATAAGAAAGAAAAATGATTAGGGAGGATTCTAAGGTGATGGGGGGAGCAATCACGTGATTGGTTGGATGTTGTGGCAGGCTGGAGTGAATTCTGTGAGGAAAGGGGAACAGTAGAGTAATCTCTTCAGGAAAAGATTATCCCTCCCTCCCTCCCATTTGTGCTGGTGTTATGTTTTGTGTCAGTGTTGTGGGGTGGGATGGGGGGTGTACAGGTTATATGTCGACCTGGGTGGGTTTGGTGGAGTTTATGGGGTTGGGGGGAGGTGGTTGCAGGTTTGGGCGGGACGGAAAATGGGGTTTGGCCCAGCTGGATCTGGGAGATGAGCAGTTAATAAATAAATAAATGTTACACTCGTATGCGATACCGCTGCGAGGGGAAGCTTGGCCTTGCGTCACCATGGGTCATGTTTGGGTGAATGTTAAAAGTTTAAAGACTTAACAGGAGCTAGTTTCGACACCAAATAGCTCCCGGGGGGGGGGGGGGGGGGGGGGGGGGAGAGTGAAATATGCATTGGGGGTTTGTTGGTTTTTAAACACGGATTGTATTGTAAGTGGAGATAATATTCAGATAGATAATAAAGCTGCGTCCCCAAATATTTATTCCAATAAAATTGAGTTGTATGATTATTGTATGATGGTGATTAGCTTTCAGTTGCAGGTGACGGGAATGTGAATGCTAATGTTACACTATTTATGATATATTTTGAAAACAAATGGGTATATAGTTCCTCTGGGTTCCAACATGTTACGGGTTGTGGTGGAACATAGATGGTATTTTTTTAAATCAGGACAAGTCCTTCCAATCAATTGGAAGATTTTATTGGCAGTTTAAATTCATGTAATACCACTATTCATTGTGAACTTCAATGGGATACAGAATGTATCTCTTTTTTGGATATACTAATTAGATTGGAGGTGGGTAGATGTTCTACTTCAGTATATTTGAAACCTACTGACCAGAATACTTTGCAGCATTTTTCAAGTATGCATCCCACCCACTCTAAGATGGGTCTTCCCTTTGTACAATTTTTGAGATATAGGAGGTTATGTTCTGTGGTTGAGGAGTATGATAATAAAGCAAGAGGTTGATGGATAGACTACAGTATGGGGGTTACCAGAAGACAGTGGTAGAGAAAACAGCTAAAAGAGTACATTGGAACCACAGGGATTATCTATTTCAACAAAGAGCACATGAGCAGCATAACAGTGTGACTTTCATAATGAAATATAAATCTCAGACCACTAGACTTGTTAGGTCTGTAAAATGTCAATTGGACATTTTATCTGCTCACCCATTATTGAAAGATCTAAATGTTAGGTTTGCATATGAATGATTATTTATGTCCATCAAAAATTTGAACTGAAGAAGGGATGGCTTTTTTGGGCCATCAGAAGTGTGGGCACTGCATGGCATATCCTATGATGATGGAAAGTCCTATATTTGTGGATGGAAAAACAAACAAAACTTTTTACCTCTTATGCAGTCACTTCTTGCAATGTGATTTATTTACTTATCTGTCCTTGTGGTCTCTACTATGTGGGGCAGACATCACAGCAACTACAAATTTGACTCAATATATTTCAGCAAAGAACATGATGGAACCCATGATGGAGCGCCACTTATTAGAATATATGTTTTCTGCCATTCATTGTTGGGTGCTTGAACAAGTGCAAGTGATAGCCCATTATGGTAATATTTGGCATTATGCCAAAAAACAATGATGGATCTTTTCTTTACAGTCGTAATCCCTGAATCAAGCCATTGAATGGAGAAGCATCATCAGTGATGTCATTTGACAATAGTTTTTGAGAGCAACGCCAGTGCCATATTTTTCAGCAAGAGCCATGCATGTTTGAAATGGTAAAGCATTTAGATTGACTCTTTGATAGCACTTAGTACAGAGCACATCTTGATGATGCACTCAATGAAATGGTTTGAAATGGTAAAGCATTTAGATTGACTCTTTGATAGCACTTAGTACAGAGCACCTCTTGATGATGCACTCAGTGAAAAGGGGTACTCCTATTGGGGTGTTTTGTAAGCCTGATTTATGTACATGGGAGGAAGAACGATTCTACAATGAAGGGCTGCCAGATTTCAAGTACTTGAACTATTTAGGAATTGTACTCCTTTGAATTTTGTATATTTGGTGAACTGTGCTCCTTTGAACTCTATATACATATTTGGTGATATACTGTGCATAGAAACATGATGGCAGATAAAGGTCAAATAGCCCTTACAGTCTGCCCATCTGCAATAAACATTATCTCTTCCTTTCTCTAAGAGATCACATGTGCCTATCCCATGCTTTCTTGAATTCAGACAGAGTCCCTGTCTCCACCACCTCTTCCGTAAGACTGTTCCATGCATCTACCACTCTTTCTGTAAAAATGTATTTCCTTAGATTACTTCTGAGACTATCATCTTTCACTTCATCCTATGCCCTCTCATTCCTTTTTCCTACTGGCCATACCTCTCCCTATGTACCCTAACATCCTTCTAGTTTTTGCCGTCACCTTTTCAACCATGGATTTTTTTAAAAAAAAATTTTCTCATTGTCCTTATTTTTTCTTTCCTTTTCTATTTAATATGGTGTTCTTTTCGTTTCTTATTTTTTATATATTTTTGTACACCATGTTGTTGATATATCAAAGTGCAGTTAAAAACTTTTAATAAACATAAACATAAACCTGTTTGGTCACCTTAAGATCGTCACATACAATCACACCCAAGTCCTGCTCTTCTGTCATGCATATAAGTTCTTCACCCCCTAAACTGAGTTTTTGCAGCCCAAATGCATGACCTTGTATTTCTTAGAATTAAATTGTAGCTGCCAAATTTCAGACCATTCTTCAAGCTTTGCCCGGTCTTTCTTCATGTTATTCACACAATCGTCAACTGCATTGGCTTCTGGTTGAAGCACGGATTAAATTTAAGTTCAGCTGTATTTGTTTTAAAATATTAACAGGTCTAATCCCAGAGTATCTTATGGAATATTTCATCATTACAAATTCTAAAGATTCTAGAAAATCTCACTCACTATTCTCATTTCCTTCTGCAAAGGGATGCAAATATAAGAAATCCCAGGAACGATTGTTATCCTTCAGGCAGCCTCATGGATTAGGGATTTGTCTTTAAAGACGCATCTTTTTATAGAATCTTTTGGAAGTTAGATACTGGTTGTTTATTCATTTATATTGCTAATCTCTGTGAACTGCAAAGAACTTAATGGTATTTGTAGTATATAAGTGAATTTTTATGTTATGCACAAATCAACTGAATAGGGAAAATTCAGAGATGTTCAATAAACTAACTTGAATACAATGAAGAACAAACTCATATCAACTTGATTTTAGTACCAGACCTCAAACACCCAAGGCACTACTTAGGGCTCCTTTTACTAAGGTGCGCTAGAATTTTTAGCGCGCGCAAACCACACATTAAACAAAAAATACTATCGCAAGCTCTATGGAGGCGTTAGCATTTAGCGCACGCAGCATTGTAGAGCAAGCTATAACCGCTAGCGCACCTTAGTAAAAGGAGCCCTTATTGATTTTTCGTACCCTTACAGGGGTGATGTATTCATCATCAGTCTTGGTAAAGTGACGTGTGCAAATTAATTTTTAGTTATTTTTAACAGGCTCAATAAAGTAATAAAGTGCTTATAGTGCAGTGAAGAGAAGGCACTTATCTTTATGCCTGACAGCTGCCCAACCGTTTCACTCCTGGTTTCATTAGGGGCTATGCCTCCTTAAATACATGCACCAATTTCTAAAAGAAGACCAAAAAACTTGATAATCAATTTAAAATGTGAAAATCCTAACATCCCTTACATATTAATATATTTTAATTAATATTAATATTTTTTCATAATTCCAAAAATCAACTAGTTAATAATAAATTAAAAATTAAAAAATGTTTATTTTTAAAAATACATTAAGGGGCTCATAATAAAAAATATGTCTAAAATGTGGCCTAAATGGGTACTTGGACAATCAAAGCTGGTTTTAGACGTATTTAAAACCAGCTTAGGCCTTCCTCTGCCTCTAAATGCACAGAGAGAAAAGAGGCAATTTTAGAGGCGTGGAAAGGGCAGGGGGTGGGCGGGAGGTGGGCTGACTTACACCTAGGCGTACAACAGATATAACCAAAACTTTAGGCAGGTTGTCTGGTCAGCACTTATACGTTTTGACTTAGACCAAGTCAAAACAGGTATAAGTGCCAAAAAGGGGCTGCTGAGCTGATGTCGGCTGGCGTGATCAGCTCAGCGGCCCGGCAACCTACCCACCCCCCACCGCAACCATCAGGGCAGGAGAGATACCTCATCTCCCCTGCCGCAATAGCGATACCACCAAGTGCCGCCAAACGAGGCACTTGGGATCGCTAAAGTGGCAGGAGAGATGACCCATCTCTCCTGCAGCGATCCACCCCTCTCCCAATCCAATCGGACCAGGAGAGAGCCCAAGCCCTCTTGCCCCGGCGGCACCCACCTTCCCCGACATGATCGGACAGGAGGGAGCCCAAGCCCTCTTGCCGGCGGCACTCTCACCCGCCGATCACGATCAGGCAGGAGGGATCCCAAGCCCTCCTGCCCAGGTGAACCCCCCCAGTCCCAGCAAGATTTGGGCAGGAGGGATCCCAGGCCCTCCTCCCCTCGACACAACCCCCACATGACTGCCCCCCGAACCTCCGATCGCCCCCTCGACTGATTTGCAAACTCACCCCTGCCAACCCCTCGACTCCCCACCCCAAATCTCCCTCCCTATACCTTAAAAATCATTGGGCGGACGGACAGATGCCAAGCCCGTCTATCCAACAGGCCAGCTATTCCTGGAATGGCTGGCCTTAGGACCTGATTGGCCCAGGTGGCTCAAACCTCACCCACAGGTGGGGGCCTGAGGCGCCTGGGCCAACTGGAATCAGCCCAGTAGCCTTAGGCCCCTCCTGTGGGCGGGGTTTGAGACGCCTAGGCCAAACAGGCCCTAAGGCCAGCCATTCTAACTAAAGGGGTGAAGGATGCAGTAAGGGATAAGAGGGACTCGTTCAAGAAATGGAAACGCGAACGAACAACGGAGGCCTGGATTAGTCACAAGGTCAACCAGAACAAATGTCACAAGGTGGTAAGAGACGCCAAAACAGCATATGAGGAAAAGATAGCGCAAGAAGCCAAAAACTTCAAGCCCTTTTTCAGATATATAAAAGGGAAAAAACCAGCAAGAGAGGCAGTTGGCCCTCTTGACGACCAAGGAAGGAAAGGGTGCATTAAAGAAGACAAACAAATTGCAGATAGGCTAAATTCATTCTTTGCCTCCGTCTTTACCAATGAGGACCCAACAACAATGCCGGAAACAGGAAGGGTATTCATGGGTGACATAGAGGATAGCTTCACCTCAGTGAATGTGGAATTGGACATGATATACTATCAGATTGACAAACTGAAAAGTGACAAATCCCCTGGACCGGATGGAATTCACCCGAGAGTATTAAAGGAGCTAAAGGTAGAAATTGGAGAACTATTACAAACCCTAGCTAACATGTCAATTAGAACCGGGCAAATACCAGATGACTGGAAGATAGCGAATGTCATCCCAATCTTCAAAAAAGGATCGAGAGGAGAACCAGGCAATTATAGACCTGTCAGTCTTACGTCGGTTCCTGGGAAGATGGTTGAAGCACTAATCAAGGATAGCATAGTGCAACACCTGGAGAATCATGACCTGATGAGAGCTAGTCAGCATGGCTTCAGGAAGGGGAAGTCATGTTTGACGAATTTACTTCAATTTTTCAAGAAGGTGAACAAACTAATCGACAGCGGAGACCCGGTGGATATAATTTACTTGGACTTCCAGAAAGCATTCGACAAGGTCTCGCACACAAGGCTTATAGGGAAACTACTAAGTCACAGAATTGAAGAGGACGTACTTAGATGGATAGGCAAATGACTAGAGAATAGATTGCAGAGGGTAAGCATAAATGGGAAATTCTCGGACTGGGAGAAGGTGACTAGCGGCGTGCCCCAGGGATCGGTTCTTGGGCCCATCTTATTCAATATCTTCATAAATGACCTTGAAGAGGAAACAACAAGTATTATAATCAAATTTGCAGATGACACAAAACTATGTCGGGCAGTTGGGTCACAAAAAGAAAGTGAAGATCTCCAGAAGGATCTAAACCAGCTGGAGGAATGGGCGGAAAAGTGGCAGATGAGGTTTAACATAGACAAATGCAAGGTGATGCACCTGGGCAAGAAAAATAAGGAACATGAATATAAAATGTTAGGTGTAACATTGGCTAAATCCGATCAAGAAAGGGACCTGGGGTACTGATAGACAGGAACCTGAAGCCGTCGGCTCAATGTGCGGCAGCGGCAAAGAAAGCAAACAGAATGTTAGGTATGATAAAGAAGGGGATCACGAGTAGATCGGCGGCCGTTATAATGCCGCTTTACAGAGCAATGGTCAGACCACACTTGGAATACTGTGTCCAACACTGGTCTCCATACCTAAAAAAGGATATAATCCTGCTGGAAAGGGTGCAGAGGCGAGCCACGAAGCTAGTAAAAGGTATGGAAAATTTGAGCTACAAAGTACGCCTCGAAGGACTGGGACTGTTCACCCTCTAGAGGAGGAGACTGCGAGGAGATATGATTGAGACTTTTAAAATACTGAATGGATTCGATAAAATTGAGCAAGAAACATCATTGTTCACATTGTCAAAAGTGACACAGACAAGAGGTCATGGACTGAGGCTGAGGGGCAGCAGGCTCAGGACAAATGTCAGGAAGTTCTGTTTCACACAGCGAGTGGTGGACGCTTGGAATGCTCTCCCAGAGGAGGTGGTGACAGAGACTACCATTCTGGGTTTCAAGCGTAAGTTGGATGCACACCTCCTTGCAAATCACATTGAGGGATATGGGTAATCAGGGTCTCCATCTGGGAGCACCTGGCTTGGCCTCCACGTGTGCGGGTCACCGGAATAGATGGACCTAAAGTCTGATCCGGTGAAGGCGTTTCTAGTACAGTATTGGGGTTCAAGAAGGGATTGGGCAATTTTCTGAAGAAAAGGGTTCAAGAAGGGATTGGGCAATTTTCTGAAGAAAAGTACGGATAGAGGACTAGAAGAGTACGGATAGAGGACTAGAAGAGTACGGATAGAGGACTACTACACAGGTCCTGGACCTGATGGGCCTCCGCGTGTGCGGACTGCTGGGCATGATGGACCTCTGGTCTGACCCAGCAGAGGCACTGCTTATGTGCTTATTCCAGGGATGACTGGCCTTTCGGATGGATGGGCTTGGCACCCGTCCGTCCAACCAATGATTTTTAAGGTACAGGAAGGGGCATTGGGGGGTTGAGGGGTCGGCGGGGGGGGGGGGTCGTGGGTCGGTGGGGGGACCGATTAGGGGTTTGGGGGGCAGTTGTTGGGTTGCGTCGATGGCAGGAGGGCCTGGGATCCCTCCTGCCCATATCTTAGTGGGAGTAGGGGGGTTTGCCTGGGCAGGAGGGCTTGGGATCCCTCCTGCCCGATCGTGATCGGCGTGTGGGGGGTGGGGGTGCTGCGGGGCAAGAGTGCTTGGGCTCCCTCTTGCCCCAATCGAATCAGGGGAAGGTGGGTGCCGCCGGGGCAAGAGGGCTTGGGCTCCCTATTGCCCGATCGTGTCGGGGAAGCTGGATGCTGCTGGGGCAAGAGGACTTGGGCTCTCTCTTGCCCTGATCGAGTCAGGGGAAGGTGGGTACCACCGGGACAAGAGGGCTTGGGCTCCCTCTTACCCCAATTGAATCAGGGAAGGTGGCTTGGGCTCCCTCTTGCCCCGATCGTAGTCAGGAGGGGATTCTGTAACCAGTGTTATTTTTGACAGACACCGGTTACAGAATCCAGCTTTTAGGTGAAGGACTGGCTCATCCTTCGCCTAAAAGCCCTTGTTTTGGGATTATTTTAGGTTGATTATATGGTGTAAGTTTAGACGTAGTGGTGGTCCGGGTGTTTAAACAGCTGAAGGTAGAGGCAGGCCATTATAAAAAAAAACCTCCTTTGGATATTTTTTGATAATGGACATTTTTCCTGCTTCTACTTTAAACATTTAAGGCCTTAGGCCAAAAGGGGACTTAGACGTATTTTTTGATTATGCCCCTCCACGTATATCATTTCATTATTAAATATTATTGTGAATCTCTAAGCTATAAAACATGTTGCCTAATTTCATTTTGATGTGAATAAATCTTTCTAAAACCTTAAAAGTGGATAATAATAGTGTAATAAATCTATCTAACTGAATAATTTAATCATAATTATCTGAATATATGAAGTATTCTCAGAAAACAATGGTTATTAATGAGTTTAATCAAGAACTCTCAACTTAAAATAGCCAAAAGTCTAAAAGACTCCAATAGTAAAATTATTTCATTACCTAATTGTTTTACTTAATGCCAGGAAAGGGAAAATCACCAGAGAAAAAGAAAAGTTTTTTTGATTAACTACATAATATAAGCTTTTAAAGAAATTTTTATAAAAATACTGCTCATTTTATGCAGTGCATTCTAAAAAATACTTAGGGCTCCTTTTACTAAGTTGCGATAGCTTAGTGCACGCTTAGCACGCGCTAAATTCCCATGCACGCTAGACGCTAATGTTAGCATTGAGCTGGTGTTAGTTCTAGCTCCATAGCGCAGGTTTAGCATGTGTGGCAATTCTGCGCATGCTAAAAACGCTATTTCAGCTTAGTAAAAGGAGCCCTTAAACATTAAGGGGCTCATAATTAAAAAAAAAAAGTCTAAAAAGTGGCCTAAATCAGAACTTGGACGATCAAAAAGCCAGATCGTCCAAGTACCAATAATCAAAGCTGGTTTTAGACGTATCTAAAACCAGCTTAGGCCTTTCCCCTGCCTCTACACGTCTAGAGCGAAAAGAGGCATTTTTAGAGGAGGGGAAAGGGCAGGAAATGGACTGGAAGTAGGCCGACCTAGACTTAGTCGTACAGAAGGTATAACCAAAAGTTTTAACAGGTAGCCTAGTCAGCACTTATACGTTTTGACTTAGACCAAGTCAAAACAGGTATAGAAGCCAAAAAGGGGCCGCTGAGCTGACCGTGGCTCAACTTGCCCGCCTCCCCACCGCAATGATTGTGGCAGGAGAGATGCCTCATTTCCCCTACCATGATCCTCCCCCCTGAAGTGCCACTTTTTTTTGGGGGGGGCATCGCCATCATGGCAGGAGAGATAGCCAATCTCTCCTGCCGAGATGCAACCCCTCACCCACCGATCTGATACGGGCAGGAGGGAGCCCAACCCATCCTACCCCTGTGACCCTCCACCCCCGTTACAATACAGACAGGAGGGATACCAGGCCTTCCTGCCCATGACTCCCCCTCCATGACCACCCCCCTGAACGCCTGATCAGCCCTCCTAACCTGCGATCCCATGATATCCCTCACCCCTGACAACCCCCTTACCTAAAATCAGTTGGCCAGATGGATGGGTTCCAAGCCCATCCACCCGGCAGGCCTGCCATCAGCCAAATGGCAGGCCTTAGGGCCTGATTGACCCAGTTGCCTTAGGCCTCTCCTGTGGGTGGGGCCTTAGGAATAATGGGCTGGGTTGGGCTGGGGGCGATCAGGGGTTTAAGGGGCCGATCAGGGTTTGGGGGGCAGTTGTGGGGGGATGTCATGGGCAGGAGGGCCTGGGATCCCTCCTGCCCATATTGGATCATGGGGTGGGGGATCGCTGGGGCAGGAGGGGTTTGGCTCCCTCCTACCCGTATCTGGTTGGGGTTATGGGGGGGTCACAGGGGCATGAGTTGGGCTCCTTCCTGCCCTTATCAGATTGGGGGATGGGGGTCGCAGGGGCAGAAGGGTTGGTCTCCCTCCTGCCCGTATTGGCTCGGTGGGGGGAGGAATCGTGGCAGGAGAGATTGAGCATCTCTGCTGTTGCGTGTCATGGCAGTTCGGAGGTGGGCCAATCACCATCGCGATCGCGGCAGGGGAGATGAGCCATCTCTCCCGATGCGATTGTTATGGGAGGTGGGGTGGATTCTGTAACCGGTGTTGTTTTTGACAGGCACCGGTTATAGAATCCAGCTTTTAGGCAAAAGACTGGCCCCTCCTTCGCCTAAAAGGTCTGTTTTTGTGCGTTTGGGGCTTAGGCTGTTTTAGGGTTGATAATGTGTTGTAAGTGTGGACGTAGTGGTGGTATGGCCATTTAAACTGCTTAATGTAGAGGTAGGCCATTCTCAAAAAAAATCTCATTTTGGACGTTTTTTATGATAATGGACATTTTCCCTGCTTCTACTTTCAGCGTTTATGGCCTAGGCCAAAAGGGAACTTAGCATTTTCTTTTATTATGCCTCTCCAGGGTCTCATTATCAAAACAGAAAAACCTAAATCCTGGTCTAAATCAGCACTTGGATGATCTAAAAGACAAGTCGTCCAAGTGCCAATAATCGAACCAGGTTTGAGACGTATTTATAAATGACCTAGGCCTTCACAGTGCTGCTGAATGACCAGAGCTAAAACAGGCATGTCAGGAGGAGTGTCGACAGCGGGATTTGGGTGGGACATGGGCCATCCTAGTCTTAGTCGTACTGCATGTATAACTGAAAGTTTTACAACACTGCCTAAACGGAACGTGGACTTTGTGACTTAGGCCATCTAAAACCTGTTCTGTCACAAGAAGGTATCCAAAGTGACCAGATAAGAACTGCAGACACAAAGTACAGACCCCCCACACACTGCCCCAGTGATCACTGACCCCCTCAACCCCATAAAAATTGTAATAACAACTTTACATATCTGCCTCCAGAACATCAGCACCTGGCAGCCTGGCATAGGAAAGCCTAGTAGAGCTGCACAGAGGTGATTTAAGTCTTGGGGGTGGGTTAGTGAACCATGGAGAGGAGGACCCAGGCCCATAAGCCACTCTAATCACTGCATTCATGGTAAAAAATGTGCACCCCCCAAAATACCCCCTAACCCTTTTGTACTGCCATATAAGTGGCTTCTGCAGCCATAAGTGCTATTGGAGTGGTAGATAGGTGGGTCTAGTAGATTCTGGAGGTGTTTTGGGGGGCTCACCATGACCTATAAGGAAGCTGTAGTGAGATGTTTAGGTGGGACCCTTTTTGTGAAGTTTACAGCAGTTCCCTGTAAGGTACCCCACTACTCTGGTGCCATGTCCATCACTTTTCTAGCCCCTCCCATGCCCAAAAGGTCTTTTTCTAGGTGTTTGTGACTTGGACAAATTTTTGGTCAAAAATGGGGTATAAAGATGGGCGACTTAGTGGTCTGGGCGATCAGACGGCTGGACGTACAGTTGGATGATTTTCGAGAAAAAAAAAAAATGTTGGACGTATTTTTCAAAAAATGGACCTTTTCCCATGTCCAACTTTTGTCCGACTTTGGGTGACTTGCGACTTAGGCCCAAAACGAACTTAGACGTTTCTTATGATTTTGCTCCTCCATGTCAGCTGATGAAAAAATGGCATACAAAACAAAAGATCACTGTTAATAATGTCTACTCTATTGCAGATGGTATCATTTGCAAAGAGGTAAATCTTATCCGACAGCCCTTCAGCAATATTCAAAGCGGAACTCTTCAACTGGGTCACCCTCTACTTGTCAACCGGCCACTTCCCACTGGAACTTGGCCACATCCTCGTATCTCCAATAATCAAAAACCCCAAAGAATCTCCCTCTGTAACCTCCAACTACAGACCCATCGCCAATATTCCGCTCTTTCTTAAAATCATGGAAGGACTTGTCAATTACAATCTCACGTCATACCTAGAGAAATTTAACATCCTTCACGACTCCCAGTCTGGATTCCGCACCAATTACAGTACGGAAACAGTTCTAGCCTCAATAACCAATCACCTCCTCCAACTATTCTCACTAGGAAAAAGCGCACTGTTACTCCAGTTTGACCTCAGCAGTGCCTTCGACCTAGTAGACCATGACATTCTGATTAGTTGCCTAGACTCCATTGGCATTTCCGGACAAGTACTAACTTGGCTCACAGGCTTCCTAAAAAACTGAACCTACCAAGTCCATAATGACGGAACCTTCTCCCATACCTGGAGCAACCCCTGCGGAGTCCCCCAAGGCTCCCCCCTATCCCCGTCACTATTCAATATCTACATGGCATCATTGGGACACATGTTATCGAACTGTAACCTGAAATCCTATATTTACGCTGATGACATTACAATCATCATACTCAACACCTCACTGTCACATGAGACAGAACAATACATCTCAACTGTCCTCACCATGGTAGAAAACTGGACCACACACTTCAAACTGAAACTAAACCCAGAAAAAACCAAGTTCTTCCTCGCAAGTCCTAACCACAAACTAACGTCCACTACCCTGCAACTTAATGGTTTAATGTACCCAATCAACCCCACTATAAAAATCCTCGGAGTCATCTTGGACCGATGCCTCACTTTGGAAGACCACACTAATGCCCAGGTCAAAAAATGCTTTTCCACCCTTTGGAAACTCCGTTCCATCAAACATTACTTTGATTTCCCCACCTTCAGATTGCTAGTCCAATCCCTAATCCTAAACTCCCTGGATTACTGCATCATATATCTGGGCTCCTACAAGAAAACCATTAAACGACTAAGACTCATCCAGAACACCGCCGTCCGCCTCATCTACGGGCTCAAAAAGTCAGACCATATCAGCCCTTTCTATAGAAAACTTCATTGGCTACCGTTCGAAGCAAGGATCATCTTCAAATTCGCCTGCCTCTGCTTCAAAACCCTAACTGGCTCAGCCCCGATATATCTGTCACGCCACTTCGTCTTCCCAGGCTCTAACCGTACATGCAATGCCCACCTGTTTGCCTACCCCTCCCCAAAAGGATGCACCTACAAAAGATTCTTCGACAAAACCCTCTCTTTCCAAGCTGGCAAATGGAATGACTGCTTGTCCACCCTCATCTCTCTTGCCCCAACTTATCAATCCTTCAGGAAATCTCTGAAATCATACCTCTTTGATAAATTCCTCTAACCCCCGCCCTCCCTACCAAACTAATAATCCCAACCTCGCCTCCCCTCCCTACCCTTCCTCCCCTTCTTCCCCGGTTGGCACCCCCTTGACAACAGCGATTGGATCATTTTGTAATTGTCACTGGTTTATACCATACACTTGTTAACTAATTCTCTGCACCTTCATTGCATAAATTGCTCTAAATTGTTTTCTGATATGCTGAACTGTATTCTGACATGCTGTAACTTCGCTGTAAATGTACAGTCTCTTAACCTGTAAACCGCTCTGAACTGTTTTGTGGTATTGCGGTATACAAAAATAAAGTTATTATTATTATTATTATTATTGTTTATAAAAATATTAAAACGAACAGGCCCAAGACAAGAACCTTGAGGCACACCATTGGTAACATCCCTTTCTACAGAGCGATCTCCATTGATCACTATCCTCTGTTACCTTCCACTCAACCAGTTCTTGACCGTTTATTAGATGTCTGTGTGGAATACTGTCAAAGACTTTGCTAAAATCTAAATACACCACATATAGTACATTCCCTCTTTCCTATTATCTGGTCACCCAGTCAAAGAAATTGATCAGATTTGTCTAACAAGACCTACTTCTAGTGAACCCATGTTGCCTCCAGTCCTGTCCAGGAGTCCAGAAACTTCACCATTGTATATTGTTATGTGTCTTTTTCCTATTTGTGGAGGAGGAACATATATTTTTTCTTCTGTTCTAGTGTGGAGTTTTTTTCTTTGACCTATAATGAAGAGCAAGACTACTTGCTTTCATTGTTGGCTGTTATGTTTAGCTCCTTGATAAATTGATTTTTTTTCTCCACTTCAAGATTACGATGGTTTTCTTTCTGCCTTCTCCCTAATAGAAGAGAATAGATTAAGAGTGTGTTGTGATAATTTACTATTCTACCCCAATATTGATTGGGTAAATGTAACATCAAGGCATGCTAGGGAGATAACATTAGTGGAGCACATGAATTGGTACAGGAGGCAATGGTGCTGGGGCTGCTTGACAGCATTGATCATATGATCAGATGATCAGATTTGATATAATACCTGGAATAAATTCATACAGAAAATCCAATGCAACTTTAAAAAGAAGATTATGATATGAGGAGAATGGTAAAAAATAAAATTAGAGGAGCAACTGCAAAGTTTTAGGAAAAGCTGGAGAATTATACAACAGTATAATAAGGGGTGAATTCAATTATCCCAACATTGACTGGTTAAATGTTACATTGAAGAGTGCTAGGGAGGTAAAATTTCTAGACATCATAAATGACTGCTTCTTGGAGCAACTGGTCCAGGAACTAACGAGGGGTGCTATTTTAGATTTGGTTCTTAGTGGAATGCAAGGCATAGTATAGGATTTAACAGTGTTGGGTCCACTGGGAAACGGTGATCATAACGTGATCAAATTTGATCTGATACCGGGAGTGATGTCACAAAAGAAATCTACTATAGAGGCATTTAATTTTTAAAAGGGTGACTATGATAAAATGTGAAGAATGGTTAAAAGAAGCTAAAAGGATCAGTTGAAAAGGTTAGGACTATAAACTAAGTGTGGATGCTATTTAAAAATGCTATAATTGAAGCCCAGACCAGATGTATTCCACGTATCAGCAAAGGTAGAAAAAAAAGGAAACATGAGCTGGTATGGCTAAAAGGTGTAGTGAAAGAGTCTATTAGAGCTAAAAAACAAAAACAAAACCCCATACTTTAAAGAACGGGAAAAGGATCTGAATGAAGAAAATAAGAAGAGACACAAGCACTGGCAAGTTAGATATAAAGCATTGATAAAGAAAGCTAAGAAAGAATATGAAGCAAAAGGAGCACTCAGGGAGGATAAGGCCATATCAGAGAGACTGGATGAATTATCTGCTTCAGTCTTTATGGAAAAAGATGTAAGAGATCTACCTGAATTGGAAATGGTTTTCAAGGGTGATGATGTGGAGGAACTGAAAAAAATCTAGGTAAATCTAGAAGATGTACTAAGCCAAATCAACAGGTTAAAAAGTGATAAATCTAGCTTGAGGTTAACTGCAAATGAAATGTACAAATAGATTTACAGTTGACCCCATTACAATGGGAAGATTTTTGGTCCAAATCAATTTGTTTTTCTTTGTCTGCAGCCTTCTTATAATCCTCTTATTTCATTTTTCATAATGCTTACTGGACTCCTGCAAAACTTGCTAAGCTTCCACATAGAACACTTGACACCTGTTGGTCTTGTAATAACTCAGTAGGCTCATTATCTCACATGATTTTCTTTTGTACTAATTTGTCGCAATATTGGTCTCAAGTATGGCAAACCATATGTAATGTATTTTCTATATCTGTTCCATTATCATATGTGTATGGGGAAGAGGAAAGAAGGTACCAAGCCTCGAAGCAAAGCAAATCTGACAAAAAGATGTACTGGAGATGTCAAATTCAACTGAGTGGTCATAATTCCTTTATTAGCAGTTTCTATCAAAGTTTTAAAACAAGCAAAATACCAAAAGTCTAACTTCCAAAGTCAAAGTCCCGATTAGGATCCGAGTTTTGGTAATACAATCGCCTACTTCAGGGGAAAATTATGAATGTGTCGGCGTCTCTTCATCCTAAAGAAGCACCAAAATGTTATATTATGATTGTCTAATTGTAAGATTACATTCACAAGTTCCAGATTATTTGATTTTATGATAGCTCTGGCTCTGCATATTGTGATCCTCCATTGGAAGAATATGTCAACACAATCATATATCATCCTGATTAATTTTATATTTATATTATTAATGCAGCTATTATTATATTGTATATTTGTTGAAAATGTATAAATAAACAAAAAAAGTAATAAATCATCTGGCCCAGATGGTATACATCCCAGGGTACTAGAAGAACTCATACATGAAATTGCTGACCTGTTGTTACTGATCGGTAACCTGTCACTAAAATTGTCTGTAGTACCTGAAGATTGGAGGGTAGCCAATGTTATACTGATTTTTAAAAAGGGTTCCTGGGGAGATCTGGGAAATTACAGACCGGTAAGCCTGAATGCAGTGCCAGGCAAAATGGTAGAAACAATTGTAAAAAATAAAATTGTGGAACACGTAGACAAACATGATTTAATGAGACAGAGTCAGCATGGGTTCAATCGAAGGAGATCTTGCCTCACCAATTTGCTTGACTTCTTTGAAGTTGTGAATAAACATGTGGATAAAAGTGAGCTGGTTGATGTAGTGTATCTAGATTTTCAGAAAGCGTTTGATAGAGTTTCTCATGAGAGGCTCCTGAGAAAAATAAAGAGTCATGGAATAGGTGGCAAAGTTCAGTTGTGGATTAGGAATTGGTTATCGGATAGAAAACAGAGGGTAGGGTTAAATGGTTCTTTTTCTCAATCGAAGAGAGTAAACAGTGGAGTGCCACAGGGGTCTGTACTGGGACTAGTGCTATTTAATTTATTTATGAATAATCTGGAAATTGGATCAATGAGTGAGGTCATTAAATTTGCAGATGACACTAAACTGTTCAAAGTTGTTAAAATTCATGTAGATTGTGAAAAATTGCAGGCAGACCTTAGGAAATTGGGAGACTTGGCATCCAAGTGGCAGATGAATTTCAATTTGGACAAATGCAAAGTGATGCACATTGGCAGTGTTCTCCCCAGAAATTTTTTTCAGCCGGGTGGTTGGAAAAAGTAGCTGGGTGGGGGCGGGACGAGGAAATTTGGTGGTTAGAATAGGGTCATTAAATCCAGTGGCATACCTAGTATATATGACAGCCAGTGCTAATCATTTTTAACAACCCTCTCCTCTATATAAAAAAAGTTATTTTTAGTAATAATCCATGAGTCACACAACAAGGGTACACCTAGGACAAAGCAGCATCTTAAACACTGCAGTGATCACTAGAACACCAACACACGCACTGTAAAACTAAACAAACCAGATCCTGCACAATCAATTGATCCTGTACAGTCGATGCTAACAGAAAACCATGTCCTTTTCATACACACAGAAAACAGATACACCCTCGCCCAATATGGAATAATCACAAACTAAAAATAAAAATATGTAGACAAAAGTTAAACGGAACCACCAAGAAACCAGATTCTGTATACAATGCAACACCACAGAAACAGTGACACTTGTCCCCTAATACTGTGCAAAATATAAAGACAATAAATGTAAATTTGAAAAAACTGATACATAACAATCACCACTTTATAAATTAACAAATAAAAATAAAACATAAATTGAAAATAAGAATATATCATTTTATTGGGCTAATCAATTTTTCAATTAACTTTCAGAGGCCATAGCCTCCTTCTTCAGGTCAATATAGTATACTGCTGTTACATTATACTGTCCTGACCTGAGAAAAGGGGTTTTGGTCTCTAAAAGTTAGTAAAAAATGTATTAAAATAAGTCCAGTAAAAAGATTACCTTATTTTCTGTTTCTAAAAGTTTTATCAATGCAACTACAATACTATTTTATTCTAAAGCAACAAAAAATCTTTTTTCTATCTTTTGTCATTTCTGCTTTAATCATCTTGTCTTCACTCTCTTCTTTCTAGCCAGCATCTGTCCTCTCTCTGTCTTCCATGCATCAGCCCTTTCCATCCACTGTCCGCCCTCTCCCTGTTCCATATGGCATCTTCCCTCTTTCTATGCTCCTTCCATAAACTGTCTACCCTGTGCCCCGTCTCTCCTTTGTACATGATTGATTTCAGCTCTGCCAGCTCTCCATTTTTCTCTCTCTGTCACCACCTCCTCTGACATCTCTCTCTTCTCCTTTCTTTCCTTCCCACCCCACAGTCTGGCATCTCTGTCTCCTTCCCTTCCCTGATCCCCTGGCATCTCTCTCCTTTTCTTCCATCTCTCCCTCCCCCTCCATGCTCTGGCATCTCCTTTCATTCCTTCCTTTCCCACCCTCTCTCATCTTCCTTCTCCATTTCTTTCTCCCTCCAGTTGCGTGCAGCAATACTCTCCACTCTCTGCTCCCTTTCCTCATTCTGTCACCCCATCCCCGGTCATGAACTTCTTCAGGCAGCAGCAGCAGCATTCATAATTCGCTGTTGTTGCCGGCTTCGGGCCTTCTCTGTTGGATTCTACCTTCATGGAAACAGGAATTAAGCAGTACCCGGCAGAGAGGAAGTCCTGAAACTGGTAACAGCAGCGAATTGTTAACACTGCCCAAAGAAGTTAATGACGCTAGGCCTTGGAGCAACCAGATCAGCCCACTTCTCCCCCCCCCCACCCCATTGACCCTCCTATCTCTCCCTTCCATGTGAGACCCACTGTGAGATGACTGACAAACCTCCCTCCAGCAGCATTGGCAGCCACAGCAATCTAAACAGTTATAGCTATAATACCAAGAAAATTGCTTCATTAATCAAAAATAATAGCAAATTTTAAGAAAAATGGAGCTTTGTAATCAGTGGACCCCAGGAATGGCTTTCAAATTAATAAGAAAAAATTATTTTCTGATCAAGTACAATCAAATTCATGGGGAAAACTTCAATTCAGATTTTCCAACTTTAGATTTTTCTGAACAGCCTTTGAAAGCAGACATGGAAGATTGGCTCAGCCTTCTGGACAGGACAATGTGGTGGTGACACTTCTCTCACTCACCGTTTGTCCTTTTGTGGGAGGAAGGCCCAGCTGTGAAAAGGAGGAGCAGGAAAAAGGGAGTGGGGGGCTCTGAAAATGACAATGAAGAAAAAGCAAATTCTGTAGTTGAAAGGTCACTTGGACACACAAAGTCAGAGGCGTGAAGAAGTACAAGTTTTATTCACAGCATGCATGCTGGACCCCTGAGCTCCAAGCTGGCTCAGAAGTGCCGAAACCAGGAAGTTACAGAGATATTTATTCATTTTTCTGGCTATACAACTGAATTCTAGAAAAAGCTTTTCACGTGTTACTTTTCTTAACACTCATTGGTTTTAAGCTCACACTAGCAGGTCACTAGCAGGACACTTATCTAACTCTTACAATAAATGTACAGAAGGGCAGGGTACATCATGGCTCAAACTCTTATCTATTCAGCTTACAATGTGGTAAGGTAGGGACATACATTTTAGGCAGATGCAGTCAATAGATTATACACTCTTTTCAGCTATGTAGGCCAGAGCAATATTTTAAACATCAGTTAACTATTTCATGACCCTACATTCCCCCCTTTCAGGCTGGCGTACCTAAGGAGCCAAGCCTGACAAAATAAAGTTAGGGGTCAGGAAAGTCGGGGTTCCCAGTAGGTAAGTGGGAGAGGGCAAGGGCCAATGCAGCAGTGGAACGTTTGACAGCAGAGTCCATAGTTCAGTGGAGCAGCTTTATGGCTATGGGGACCATACAGGGCAGGCAGCAAAGGAGCAGAGAAGACAGGGCAGCAACCAGCAAGATGATATTCAGTGCTGAACCAGAGGGCAACCAGGAGCTGAAGGTACCAGAGATCCAGTCTGCAGTAAGGTCACGCCAGGTCTGGTCAGGAACATGAGCCAGTTTGGTGATACGATCCACAATGTCCTCGATTATTTTACTCAAGTTCAAGGCAGCAGTTGGAGAGGTTGAATTTATCACAGGCACAGCAGCTAGTAAATAGTCCAAAGCTAGACGATTCTGATAAATAGCAGTGCACATTTTAGCATTCGCTCTGCCAATGGTACTCAAAGCTCGGGAGGTCTCATTGGTTATCAGTTCAAGTACAGCTTATAGACAAATAATGCAGTTCAGCATATAGATTGGGGTCCGATAGCCCCAGGTGTCATCCTCGGTCCATGTGGCAGGTCCATAAGCAGCAATGATCCGTTCTGCAGGCCAGTCATCACCCCATTCACCTATTTTAAGGGAATTGGTGGAAGTAGACCGCTTTTGGCGACCTCTGGTGTTGAATACAGGGGCTCCCAGGTGTTCACCATCGGCCAGCGGTAACAGGAAGAAGCTGGAACGGATCATGCAAAGCACACATGTACCAGTCCATTAAGCAGGCAATCAAGAGTAGGCAAACGGATCACAGAGCCAATATCAACTATCAGGAGCTGACCATCATTCATAGGAAGTTCCATTAAGCAGTGTCTGAAGGGCTGAAGACAGTGGGAAGCAACAATGGAGGTTCACAAGGCCCATCGTGAAGGTCGTGGATCTGACGTAAAAGTGAGGGTCTGTGAAGTCAGGTTTAACATGTCCAGCTGCATTGCCTCCCATAGCCACTGTTCTCCCATACCAGTCCCTCCTCATACAAAATAATTGCTAACATTAAGAGTCTGACCTATAGTTTCAGCAAACTATATAAACAGATTTCTAGTGATTACAGGATATTAGTATCTACTTTCATAATTTCATAAAACTGGGGAAACACCACAGAGTGATAGACAGGAGCACATGAGTGGGATACAATTCAGACATATACATCAGTACCTGGGTCTCACCTTTTACCATCAATATACAATGCCATGCAGTCTCTGGCCTTCTGGACTTGGACATTGGCATTCCAGTTATATGGGTCAGTGATAGTGAAATAAATGGGGAGATATTATGTTTTATACTGTGACTTTTCACGTTAATAATGCACTCCAGTTAATCACAGTTATATCTTCTAAATATATTATTTCTTAAAACTAATAAGATAATATGAATATATATCATAAGGTGATGTGCTCAGACCTTTTACCCAATAAATAGTGCAGTCACTATAATGGGTTTAACAAGGGGACCATCATTGCAACCACCTGTCCCCGCCCTCCCTCAATATTCTTAGCCTTTTATAACACTAAGATAGTACTTATCTGAATGGGGAGGCTTAGTGTAGATGAACTTGTCTTTGTTAAACCTCATCAGTGATCAAATTAAAGTGTTAACGTGCAGTGTTAAAATCCACAACCATGATTTCAAATATCTTTCCCGTCCCCCCCGACTCGAGTTTCGTTTCCTTCGTCGGGGAGGGACACTGAAACCGGCAAACAGAGGTCAAACTGCTTCAAAATCTGGGAACCGAGTACCTCAGTGATAGTGATAGTAATAGTTTCAGTGATAGTGAAAACCATGGGATTACAGTAGCCTGTAGTACACAAGGGGCCGGAGCTAGGACCTATAGTAAGGGAGGCAGACGGGGTATTCTTTCTCATAAAGGACAGGCTCCACCATTAGTGAAGGTTTCCTCATAGGGGCAGTTCTTAAAGGCATCAGGTTATACAGACCTATATACTTAGCACATTTGGTATAATAACGCTGTCAATCTAGGGAGCCACACAAAACTGAATTAGGGGTAGTACCATGACCTTGAGAAACATCAAATAGCACACATGTATCACAATACAAAGACACCAGGCGAGTGGGGTCTACAATAAGAGTCTAGTTGATAAGTGGACCCTCAACATTATAAATGCAGATTTCCGTCCACTTTTAAACTTCATCACCAGTAGGTTGGAAACAGAAAATACTCTCTGATGTTTGACACTTTCTGTACTTAACTCCTTCATGCAAACAAACATCAGGCAAAGGGGCTGCACTTGTTAAGTACAAAATACAGAAGAAAGAAACATAAGTAAGGGCAACACAAATATCAGATATATATATACTAACATAGGAAACTCATTTTTCTTTCAGGCACAACTTAGAAAACTTCAAACAGTTATACTCAAGACACTTGCTAAAGGCAGTGGTGAACCACAGGCAGTCAATTAAACTCAAACACTTATAAAGAATTATATTCAGAACACCTGCTAAGTACAGTGGTAAATATTCAGAACTTTTGAGGTCTTAGAAAGCTTCAGCTGAAGATCCGTATTGTAGTGGAACCAAGTTTCATGTCCGGACACCTTTGACAACTGTAAGAGAAGAAATTATTACAGTAAAAGGACCTATCCACCTAAGTTTCAGGGGGTCTGACTTCCAAGTTTTAGCCATACTGTATTTACAGGGACATACCCATGGACTTGTGTAGCTATCGATAGTGGGGCCCTTTCCAGGACCCATTTGTGGAGCTCTTAAAGGGCTTTAGCTAAAGACTGGACCTGACTCTGGAGGATATCTGATCCCAGAGTAGCAAAGGAACCAGGATCTGGGTTCACAATGGGTGGTGGCCGGCCAGACATGAGCTCAAATGGGGCTTAGATGGGATGCATCTAATCTGAAAAAGAACAGAAGGCAGCAGGACAGGCCAGGACAGATTAGTTTCTTCAATTCATTTTGTGAAAAGGGTCTTAAGAGTTCTGTTTATTCTTTCGACCTGACCAGAGCTCTCAGGATTGTAAGCAGCATATAATTTCTAATCAATTTGGAGGGCCTGAGCAATTTGTTGGACAACATCGGCAATGAAAGCAGGGCCATTGTCACTGCCTATAAAAACAAGGAGATCAAGGCACGGAATTATTCAGGAGGTGCTTGGTTACGTCTCTGGCGCGTTCAGTGCAAGTAAGGAAGGCTTTGACCCATCTAGTCAGGGTGTCTGTGAAGACTAGGAAGTGACTGAGGGAACGGGAAATGGGCATGTGGGTAAAATCTACAGACAGAACCTGCATCGGATATGTTCCAATAGGTTGGTATCCAAGAGGTGGCAGTCATCTGATTGGGAATTTTATTCTAGAACTGACAACACACTGTCAGACCATATTCCGGACTAGCTGATCAAGGTGATTGATAAAGAAATGTCTCTTGAGAGTCAATTTTCATAGCGGGTTCTCCAGAGTGTGCCAGATCATGGCATCTTTTGACAATCATGAGGGCCAGGTGTTGAGGAATAACTATGAGGGTACCCGCTGTGCTTGCGTTTGAAGTATCAGTGTGTGGGTCTGGATTGGCACTTGAATTGGCGCATTTTGTATCCACCCCCCTTTCAGGACAGACTGGCCCAAAATAATGCATGCCCAAGTCTGTTCCTGAGAAGCGTACTGGGGTGTAAGGGAATCCAGAAAAGGAATGTTTGTATACAGAGGAGCCGAAAGAGGGGGCAGAGACTGGCAGCTCGGGCTGTGCGGTCGGCAAGGGCATTGCCACGAGAGACAAGGTCCGTCACGCATCTGTAAGCATGGCAGTGCATAACAGAAACACGTGAGGGTAGTTGTACGGCCTCAAGAAGGTCAAGAATGAGGGGAGCATGATGGATCAGGCGGCCGGAGGCTGTAATGAAACCTCAATATTTCCAGATGGCCCTATGGGAATGCAAGGTAAAGAAAGCATATTTGGAGTCAGTATATATATATTGCAAGACTGAGAGGCAGAGTGGCGCAGGGCATAAAGCTCAGCTTCTTGGGCAGAAGGGCCAGAAGGCAGGGGCCTGAGTCAGAAGTTTTTGGAGGCAGCGAAAAGACCGCTCCTGAAGTTGGGTCCAGACAAAAGGGGCTGAGTCAGCGCCTTTGGTGGAATCATACAGAGGACGAGCAATAGTAGAGAAATCAGGGATCCAGATGGGACAGTATCCTGCAATACTGAGAAAGGTGCTCAGAGCCTTGCAGTTATCAGGGACAGGGAGACTACAGACAGCCTGGACACGGGTGTAGGAAGGGACCTGGTACCCTTGGAGATTTGAAAGCCAAGGTAGGTGACACGAGGAAGGCATACTTGAAATCAATGTAAATATGGCCACAGGAAAATTTAAAAGGCAGACCCACTATCTGAAAGACTCAGATAAATAATAATAATAACAGTTTATATACCGCAATACCGTGAAGAGCGATGTGGTTTACAAAAGATTAGAGAAGGTTCAAAATAATTGAACTTAAGATGTGTACTAACACATAAGAATTGTTCTCAATCCCTATTCTATATCAGGTTCCTATCCCAAAGAGCTGACTTGTAAAAATTAAGTAAAATGCAGTTCTGGATCCACCCACTAAGCAGGGTAGTCTGACACAAGCGCTCTCTAAAGCAGCAGTCCCTTCACTATCAGCTGACTGGCAAAAATATTTACTTCAATACAAAAGCATTCCTAAAAATTACATTGTTATACCTAAACTTACATTTTTTATATACAGAAATACAAAACAAAGATTGGAATATACAGTAAAACTTTGGATTGCAAATAACTTGGTTTGCAAGTGTTCTATAAGACAAGCAATGATTAAATTTTAACTTGCTATACCAGCAACGTCTTGCAATACACGTACATACAGTATAGAAGCATCACATTTTCACAACTGAGCCAATGGTTCCTCTCTATATGACGCTGCAGGAATGCAGTAACTGTTCCAAACGAGCAAGGGCTTACAATACAAGTATGTATATTTTTGTACACTAGTGCCCTGGAATACAAGCATGCTTCTGGAACAAATTATGCTCCCAAACCAAGGTTTTACTGTACTCACAAGTTTAAACACTGTTCATTTTTTTCTTTTTTTTTTGTTACAATCAACATGGGTCTCAGTAGAGACTTACTCCCCCTTCCTACAGAATTTCACAAAGGAGAGAGAGAAGTGCATAAAGATTCAAAGAGATCAAATTACAGATGTAGTCCTTTTCAGAATTTTTAAATTTAGACAAATAACGTCTAAATTTAGACAAAGAACTTCTTGTTAGCATGGAATATAAGTTCCAGAAATCATATTTTTCGTTTACATACATTTCTAAATATATATAAACATTTTATAACATAGCCAAAAACTTTAAATCTAAAACTACTTATCTGTTTCAGGAGAAACCGCATTTGAAGTGCCAAACACTTCATGGCCCTTATCAGCACAAAAGGAAAAGTACTCTCCTCTCATGCTGTGAACAACTGACAGTTTAAACTTTACTAATACATTTGGACAGACAGAACTCATAAAAAACCCGGGATACTGCAGGACTTGGGAATCAGATGAAGGGAAGAATTTGGCAAGGTCTGAAGCAAGGACGGTGAAGGATTTTCCAATTGGAATGCAAAATAGGCTGACTGGAAGAGGAACCGACAGCAAACGAATGCATAAAAACTTGACGGGTTATGTCCTCTTCCAGGGAGCCAGAGGGGGCCAGCCCACACCAAATATCGGCCATTCTAACTGGCACAGACAAATAAGGGTTGATTTGTTAAGTATAATCAAAGACAAATTCCTTTTTTTAAAATTAGCTAACATATCAAGGGATCCCCACAGGTAGACAGACATCCCCCCATTGTGCAATGGAGGACAAAAACACTTCCCTGTATTCCTGGCCCCGCCCGTCTCCGGGCTAGGGAAACGCAGTACTAACAGGTCCACACTCGCTTCGTCCTCAAGGACGTCTCAGACACTCTCAAACACACAAAACACAACAGATTTCAGTTCAGTTACTCAACCAGAAAATAACAGTTCCTAGAATCCCTTTCCCACAACTTTTCAGCGACAGATCACGTGGCTTACTAGGCAGGAGACGAGAGACAGGATAGGGATGATCAATCCCCACTTACCAGATAGTGGCCACTCCAGGTACAGATACAGATACAGATACAGATTCTTGTACTTTAAACTGAGACTAGATAAGTCAGTTGAAGCGGTCCAACGTCCTGAGGTCTGCCAACCCCCCAAAAGGAAGGCAGCCGGCTAAGCAGACATATCAGCCGTAGGACCAGAAACAAGTGACCAATCGAGTAACCAGTGGTCAAGAGACCTTCAAGTCCCTGTTCAGGCGCCAAATGAAAGGTCACTTGGACACACAAAGTCAGAGGCGTGAAGAAGTACAAGTTTTATTCACAGCATGCATGCTGGACCCCTGAGCTCCAAGCTGGCTCAGAAGTGCCGAAACCAGGAAGTTACAGAGATATTTATTCATTTTTCTGGCTATACAACTGAATTCTAGAAAAAGCTTTTCACGTGTTACTTTTCTTAACACTCATTGGTTTTAAGCTCACACTAGCAGGTCACTAGCAGGACACTTATCTAACTCTTACAATAAATGTACAGAAGGGCAGGGTACATCATGGCTCAAACTCTTATCTATTCAGCTTACAATGTGGTAAGGTAGGGACATACATTTTAGGCAGATGCAGTCAATAGATTATACACTCTTTTCAGCTATGTAGGCCAGAGCAATATTTTAAACATCAGTTAACTATTTCATGACCCTACATAGTGACAGTAAAGGAGAGGTAAAAGACTGCTCAGTTTGGCTCTTCTGAGCTGCCAAAAGCAAAAAAACAAAACCCCCAGTTGAAATAACTACTAAGAAAACAGCAGAGCACTAGTACTAACAAGGGGGCTTGCAAGAATTTCCATTAAGACGGCAATTCGTTAGTGCGCTTTTTAAACAAATTATTTATAGCGGTACAGCCACTCTGCTCACACGTTTATTTTGAAATTCAGCTGGTTATAAGTAATAAAAACCCCATATACACCCCCAACAACCCCATGGTGCCTAATACCTTCTCACTCTGGCCACTTTCTACCCCCACTCTCGTGCTTCCCGTGCACCTGCGTTGTAGAAGCGATTGAGCACCAAAGTCCAGTTTGCTGAAGTGCAGCGGCTCCAGGGCGGCTGCCACACTCTCTCACGCCTCTCGCAGGCACTGCAGCACCACCCCTGGGCTCGCCTCATTGATTACATAAGGCCACCATCGTCCTCCTGCTGCTACTACCTGCACCAGTAAAGTGCTGGCTGTGGTAACCACTTGATAAAAACTAAGGAACGATGTTGTACAGAAGTGCTGCAGGGTCCTGCCTTTGCGGAATCAGAAAGTAGGCAGGACCCATCAGCAAGAGCAGCAAATTGTAAGTTTCCCGCCTTAGCCCGTAGCGAACTCATGCTCCAGGGCTCTGACATGTGTGTGCCCATTTCCCTTCTCTTCCCCCCTCCCCGCCCCAGACATAACTTCCGGTTTCGGAGGGAAGAGAAGGGAAGCCGGCACACACACTTTAGAGCTCCGGAACATGAGTTCGCTACGGGCTAAGGCCTGAAATCTCCAAGCCGGTTGTTTTTTTTTTGTTTTTTTAATGTTAAGCAGTGGCGGCAGCAGAATTTGCGATTGGATGACAGCCAGGCAGTCATCTAAATTAGCTGGCGGAGCACCCGGCTAAAAGGCCCTAGGGAGAACACTGCACATTGGGAAGAATAACCTGAATCACAGTTACTGAATGCAAGGGTCCACCTTGGGGGTTAGTGCCCAAGAAAATAATCTGTAGACAATACGATGAAACCTTCCCCCCAATGTGTGGTGGTGGCCAAACAAGCAAATAAGATGCTAGGAATTATTATAAAAGGGATGGTTAATAAGACTAAGAATGTTATAATGCCTCTGTATTGCTCCATGGTGCGACCTCACCTGGAGTATTGCATTCAATTCTGGTCTCCTTATCTCAAGAAAGATATAGTGGCATTAGAAAAGGTTTAAAGAACATAAGATAACATAATAGCAAATTTCTAGACTGCATAACCATAAGTTTAATGCAGTTAATAAAAGATTATGCTATGAGAAAATACAGGAATAATGTGATATACAGAAATCTAATTGATCAAGAATTTGGAAAAAAGAAAAGTCTTCAAAAGTTACTATAATGTTCATAAGATGTTGATTTGATCAATAATGGGCATAAATATTTATCATAATAAGCTGCTTGGTATGAAAGACAATGCCCATGATGTTTCTTACTTTTACAACCCTTAACTGGAAGGAACGTAAATAGGGCATGAGATTTTCTACTATTCTCGTGCGCCACGATTACAAATCTCATAAAGGGGATGGAACTCCTCTCATATGAGGAAAGATGAAAAAGGTTAGGGCTCTTCAGCTTGGAAATGAGATGGCTGAGTAGAGATATGATTGAAGTCTACAAAATTCTGAGTGGAGTAGAATGGGTATAAGTGGATTGATTTTTCACTCCATCAAAAATTACAAAGACTAGGGGGACACTCGATAAAGTTACAGGGAAATACTTTTTTTTGTAATTCTTTATTAATTTTCAAATCAAATACAAAAGTGCAAAGAATATATAATCAAGCAATACAATAATCAGCACTTGCATCCAAACAATGATATAAAGTACTCCCCCCCCTCCCTCCCACCTTCCCTGGATGTGTGTGAGGATCAATTAGGAATCAAAAGTTTATTTGTTCAATCAGTTTTTACAAGTCTCTTTAAATTTTTTATAATATCCCAGTTGTTCAGAGTTCATTCTCTCATATCTATAAAATTAACAGAGGGTTTCCCACCAAAAGTTGAAATTCAGTCCGTCCCGGCTTTTCCAATTTTATGTTATTAACTGCATAGCTACCCATGTCATAATAATAAGAAGTCTGTTCTTGCTTGCATTAATTGGACTCGTGGAGGGGCATAATAAAAAAAAACATCTAAGTCCCCTTTTGGCCTAAGGCCTTAAACGTTGAAAGTAGAAGCAGGGAAAATGTCCATTATCAAAAAAAAACCGTCCAAAAGTACAGGTCTTAGACAAAGCATTTGATGGTCGATACCTGCTTTTGCGTTTGACGTTGGAGAATCACCGATATCTGATGTTGGTGGTCTATGGTCCAAACTCCTCGGAACCTTCTTTTTTGCAGATGTTGACCCGTCTTTACTCTCGTTACTCAGGAGATCCACTTATTCTTTTGGGAGACTTTAATCTGGTCTTGGATCCTGCCTCTGATAAGTCTGGTACTTCTTCGGCTTCTTTGGGGCAAGGGGCTGTCTCCTTTCCATGGTCGACCCCTGGCTCTTTTTCATCCCGAAGAGCGGGACTATACGCACCTTTCCTAGGCCCATAATACTTGGTCTCGGATAGATCATATTTTTGTGTCTTCCACATTGTTTCCTTCGGTTGTCTCAGCGGCGATTGGCCCATTGAATATTTCGGATCATACTCCAATCTGGGTTGACATTACATTGGAATCAGCCTATCGTCGGGCGATTTCTTGGCGCTTTCCATACTATCTTGCCCAAAATGAGGAATTTCATACTTTCTTGCAGGCTCAATGGGATGACTATTCGGCCACTAATGCAGTTCATGCAGATGATCTGGTTTTATTCTGGGAAGCTGCTAAGACGGTGATTAGAGGCCACTTAATTTCTTTTTTGAGTGATCAAACCAAGCGTATTCATAGTGGAATTATCACCCTGGAACGGGCCCTTCACACGGCCAAGCGCTCCTTCCACTCGACTTCCTCGAGGGCAGCCCGTGAACGTTATCTGTCTACCCAAGAGTCTCTTAATTCTCTTTTCCATTCTCGCTCCCAGAAATGGGTGGCGTATCACAATCATCACTTCCATCGTTATGGTAACAAGCCGGGACGCCTTATGGCGCATCTGGTGAAAAGCGAGACCCGAAGACACCCGATCTTAGCTCTTTGGACTCCTGGTGGGGGCAGGGTGACCCATACGCCGGATGTTTCTGCGGCTTTATTTGAATATTTTCAGCGTTTATACCCTGACGACGCTCCCCTGAACTTGATGGAGGACTATCTCCAGTCCTCTAGCCTTCCTCGGCTTCCGGAAGACATGGTGTCCTCCCTTAATAGTCCATTTCAGGCAGTGGAATTGGAATCGGCTATTAAGGCTCTTCGTTCTGGTAAGGCCCCGGGTCCGGATGGGTTCTCTTGAGATTTTTATCGTATTCTTTCCTCCCGCGTCTGTGGCCCTTTACTGGAGTACTTCAATGCAGCTATTACTCGGGGCTCCTTTCCCCGTTTCGCGAATGAGGTGCTTATTACCTTGCTACTGAAGCCTGGTAAGGAGGCGGATGATCCTGGCTTTTATTGACCTATCTCTCTGATTAATGTCGATCTGAAACTTCTATCGCGCATGCTAGCCGATTGTCTTGCCCCATATCTTCCTGGGGTCATTCATGAAGACCAGGTAGGGTTCGTTCGTGGCTGCCAATTGGTCTGTAATGTTCGTAAGGTCCTATTTGCCTTAGCTCATTGTCAATATCATTGTATTCTGGCTTTGTTTGTAAGTCTGGACGCCTCTAAGGCCTTTGATAACATCCATTGGTCTTTTTTGTTCCGTACTCTATAATATGTTGGGTTAAGTGGGTTTTATCTCGAAGCGATCCGCTCTCTGTACTCTAATCTGAGAGCCTCGTTGTTGGTCAATGGCACGCGTACTGATTCCTTTCCTATTCTGCGGGGCACCCGGCAGAGTTGCTCCCTCTCCCCTCTGCTTTTTCTCCTTTCCTTGGAACCTTTGCTTTGTACTCTTCGAGGGTTTGATGAGATGCAAGGCCTTCTGGTCGCTGGAATAGAGCTGAAGATGTTGGCGTTTGTTGATGATATGTTTTTGATTCTAACTAGACCAGAGGCATCTTTACTGACGGCATTAGACCTTATCTCGGAGTTCGGCTTTTATTCTGGTCTCTCTCTAAATTTGGACAAGTCAGTCGCTTTACCTTCCTCTTTAGACTTGCGTACTAGCTGGCAGGGTACATTTCCTTTGCGCTGGGCTGATTCTTCGTTGAAATACTTGGGGGTGCTCATCCCGTTTGACCTCTCTCATTTGTATCCTTTGAACGTGGAACCGCTGTTTCAAGCCCTTCAAAATAAATTACAGCTTTGGAGAGGCTTCCCTTTCTCACTATTGGGTCGAGTGCACTTATATAACATGCTTATTGTCCCATGTTGGTTATATGTTTTTGTTCTCCCCCTTTATTTGACTTCTCGGGATGAGCGACGCCTAAAGCGTTTGGTTCAACGGTTTCTTTGGGGAGGCAAGCGGCCTCGACTGCTTTATAAGTTGGCGGCTATGCCGTGGTACAAGGGGGATCTCGGTTTGTTAAATCTTCGTTATTTGACCGTTGGTTGTGGCATGTGCCATATCAATGACCTTTTTAGGGGTATTTCTGTCTTTACCAACACCTCTCTAGAACTTTCCTGCTTTCGGACTGATCATTTTAGTGCATACCTTCATTCTATTCCTTCTACCTTACCGGAGCCTCTTTCTCGTAGGGTGCTCCTTCGACCCTTGAGGAAGGTTTGGCATTGGGTCTGTAAATTTCATTCTGTCACTGCTTCTGTAACCCCTTTTCTGCCTATCCGCTTTAATAACTCCTTCCTCCCTGGGGTAGATGGGCCCAGTTTTGCACGATGGGAAACAAAGGGTATTCATTATGTGTTTCAATTGGTGGACGATGATGGGAAACTCCGCTCCTTTCATCAGTTGCGGGAGGAGTTTGATCTTCCGCCTACTGATTATTTTGCTTACCTTCAACTTCAGCATTACCTCCACTCTTTGCCTTTGAGTTCCTTAACGGCTTCTTGCCAGGAGCTGCTATCTACAACCTTTACTATTGGTTCCCAACTTCCTGTACCGCTTAAATTTCATCATCGTTACTTAACAGATGAGTCCCCTTTATTTGACCACTCAAGGTTGCGGGAAGCCTGGGCGTGTGATCATGCTACTGAACTGCCTGATGATGTGATTTTACAAGCTATTCGCAAGCTGTCTGTGTTTCGTAAATATACTACTTTTTGGGAACAACATTATAAGCTGACTCTTAGCTTGTATATTTCACCTAAAAAGGCTTTTGTATGTCTGCGGCCTGTCGCTGCTGTCAGGCTCCTGTGGCGGGTTTGGGACATGTGTTCTGGACCTGCCCTTCCATTCAGTTTTTGGGGGGCTCCATCTTTCTTTTTGTGGAAGTATTTGGAGTATCACTGTCAAGCGCTCTCCGCTGGTCCTGTTTGGAGCTGTTCCCCATTATTCTCCCCGTAAACGAGGAGTTGCTGCTTTTCTCAAATGGACAGTACTTATTGCCTTGAAAAGTATTTTGCTTAAATGGCTTGATGTGGAGGAGCAGGATGATCACTCTTCTGATGTGGGAGCGTCAAGATGTGCGGAACTTCTCCTTGCCCCTGGGTCGCCTTTTCCAATTTACTTGGGAGCCCTTTTGGACTACTATGACTTCAGTGGCCAGAGGCGGAGAGAAATGCCTATACCTTGGTGTGGTATACAGACCTCCAAGACAATCGGAGAACAAGGACACAGAATTAATTGAAGACATTGAGAATATCACCTTACGGGGGGACGTTGTCCTGCTAGGGGACTTCAACATGCCTGATGTAGACTGGAACACATTCTCAGCAACAACTTGTAGTAGCAGGAGGATATTAACATCCATGAAGGGAGTACAGCTCAAACAAATGGTACTGGAGCCCACTAGGGCCCAGGCCAATCTGGACCTGGTACTTACTAACGGGGAAAGCTTCACGGAAGTCTCGGTGGGAGAAACGCTGGCAACCAGTGACCATAACATGGTATGGTTCAACCTTAGAAAGGGCTTCCCTAGATCATAAACAAAAATGAGGGTACTCAATTTCCGGGGCACTGACTTCGCAAGCATGGGTGATTTCGTCCACCAGACGCTACAGGCTCAAGAAACAACGGATGATGTGGAAGCTATGTGGTCAACACTGAAAATGACTACACGAAGCAACTATCCACTACATAAAATCAGTAAATAAACAACAAAGAAAGAAGAAACCCCTTTGGTTCACTGATGAGGTCTCACACCTAGTCAAGGACAAGAAAAGAGCATTTCTTTCATACAAACGCACCGGGGAGAAAGAAGCTAACATTGAATACAAGACAAGGTCTGCAGCGGTCAAAACAGCAGTCAGGGAGGCCAAACTTCGAGTGGAAGAAACTCTAGCAAAGAACATTAAGAAAGGGGACAAATCCTTCTTCAGGTATATTAGTGACAGGCAGAAGAACACAAACGGGATAGTACGCCTTAGAACAGCAGACGGGAATTATGTGAAAACAGATTCCGAAAAAGCCAAACTACTGAACGATTACTTCTGCTCAGTCTTTACCTGCGAGGCACCTGGACATGGGCCACAGCTGGAAGCAAAGCCAAGCAAGGAAGACCCATTTCAGAATTTTGGGTTCTCACCAGCTGATGTTTACAGCGAACTGTCAAGACTCAAGGTGAGCAAAGCCATGGGACCAGACAAATTGCACCCAAGAGTGCTCAGAGAGCTGTGCGATGTCCTGGCGGAACCGTTAGCCATGCTCTTCAATCTCTCCCTAAGTACGGGGAGAGTCCTCCTGGACTGGAAAACAGCTAACGTCGTTCCTCTGCACATAAAGGGCTGCAGAGCGGAGGCTGCGAATTACAGACCAGTGAGTCACATCAATAGTGTGTAAACTCATGGAAACACTACTTAAATGTAAACTAAACACGATTTTGGATGAGGGGAATCTAAGGGATCCTAGTCAACATGGATTCACTAGGGGTAGGTCATGCCAATCCAATCTTATCAGCTTCTTTGATTGGGTAACAGGAAAGCTAGACTCGGGAGAGTCTCTGGACATAGTGTACTTGGATTTCAGTAAGGCTTTCGACAGCGTCCCACACCGTAGACTATTAAACAAGATGAAATCGATGGGGTAGGTGAGACACTACTTGCATGGGTCAATGATTGGCTGAGTGGAAGACGTCAGAGCGTGGTGGTCAACGGCACCCTCTCTGAGACATCGGAGGTGACCAGTGGAGTGCCACAGGGCTTGGTCCTGGGTCCACTCCTTTTTAACATATTCATAAGGGACTTGACCCAAGGGCTTCAGGGTAAAGTAACACTATTCGCTGATGACGCCAAACTATGTAATATAGTAAGTGAAAGCAATCTGCAGGATAGTATGACGCAGGATCTGCTTACGTTGGAAAACTGGTCCTCGACATGGCAGCTGGGCTTCAACGCTAAGAAATGTAAGGTTATGCATCTCGGTAGCAGAAATCCATGCAAACCTTACACCTTAAATGGAGAAACACTAGCTAGGACTTCAGAAGAAAGAGACTTGGGAGTAATCATCAGTGCAGACATGAAGGCCGCCAAACAAGTGGAAAAGGCCTCATCCAACGCAAGGCAACTTATGGGATGTATCAATAGAAGCTTTGTTAGCCGCAAATCTGAAGTCATAATGCCACTGTACAGAACCATGGTGAGACCTCATCTGGAGTACTGTGTGCAATTCTGGAGGCCACATTACCGTAAAGACGTGCTTAGAGTTGAGTCGGTTCAGCGGATGGCCACTAGGATGATCTCGGGGCTCAAGGGTCTCTCGTACGAAGAAAGACTAAACAAATTGCAGCTCTACACTCTAGAGGAACGCAGGGAGAGGGGGGACATGATTGAGACATTTAAATACATCACGGGATGTGTTGAGGTGGAAGAAGACATCTTCTTTCTCAAAGGACCCTCGGTCACAAGGGGGCATCCACTCAAACTCAGAGGAGGGAAATTCGATAGTGATGTAAGGAAGTATTTCTTCACAGAAAGGGTTGTAGATCACTGGAACAAGCTTCCGGAGCAGGTGATCAAGGCCACCAGCGTGCTTGACTTTAAGAATAAATGGGATGCCCTAGTGGGATCCTTACGAGGGTCGAGTTAAGGAACTAGGTCATTAGTACTCAGACTTAATAGGGTGGGTCAGTAGAGTGGGTAGACTTGATGGGCTATAGCCCTTTTCTGCCGTCATCTTTCTATGTTTCTATGTTTCTATGATATTCCTTTCTATTGTTATACCCTTTATAAGTTTATCTTCTTATTTTGTCATGCAGTTCGATGCTGGGGATTCACTTGGAAGGAGGACCTAAGGTGGGTTGGGGTGGGTTAGGGAGCTTGGGGGTTTGAAGGGGGGGAGTTGTTATACAATGTGGGTTTCTTGAAAATGTTTTGGGGCTTGTTTTATCTGTTATGTGTATTTTTACCTGTTTCATTTCTTTTGTTGAGCTCAATAAATATATTTGACACACAATGTACATTTAATGGAAAAACCTCTGATTTGCTCTAATTTATTTATTTATTTTTAAATCTTTATTAATTTTCAAAGCTAATACAAAGTGCCATGAATTATATATACATTAATAACAAAATAAGCACTTAAATTCCATTAATAATAATGCATAAAATAAATATCCCTCCCCTCCCATCCAACAATTTAATCAAGAAATGAACCAGAAAAATATCCCCCTCCTCACCCACCCTGTCCTAGATACGTATAAAAATAAACTAAATTTTAAACAAAGACAACTATATTGAATTAACAAAGGATGTCAATGGCCCCCAAACCAATTTAAATAATTTGCTATTCCCTAATATATCTGTATTAATCTTTTTGTATTTGTAACCTTGCCCACCAAAATGGAAAGTTGAGGTGGTCACAATTTTTCCAATTGCAGGTTATCATTTGCATACCTATCATACCCTGTCATAATCAAAAAAAGCCTGCCTTTGTAGCGAGCCATGGGAGGCTTGATATGCAGCAATGTTCCACATATAATGTAATGTAATGTAATTTATTTCTTATATACCGCTACATCCGTTAGGTTCTAAGCGGTTTACAGAAAATATACATTAAGATTAGAAATAAGAAAGGTACTTGAAAAATATAATTGCCTCATATGTTATTTTGTAACCAGAAATTTGCCAAATCGATCAATCAATTCGAGTAAATGTGGGATGGTAGATTCAGGATTCTTCAAATAAAGCAAAATATCATTTGCATAGGCTGAAACCTTATAATCTCGAACTGCATATGGAATTCCCTTTATCTCCTTTGCCTGCTGAATGGCCAACAACAAGGGTTCCAAAATAATATCAAAAAGAAAAGGAGATGAAGGACATCCTTGTCTAATTTCCCTCTTCAGACAAAAACGCTCTGAGAATGTATTATTAATATATAATCTGGCAGAAGGGGAACTATACAAGGTTTGAATCATTTGAATAAATCCAGATCCTATTCCAAACCAATCCATTGCTTGATACATAAAAGTCTATACTACATGATCAAAGGCCTTCTCTGCATCCAAAGAGGCAGAAAAGGCTGGATCCTCTATTGTTTTTGCTAAATTTAACATATGAAGTGCCAATCTAGTATTGTTTGCAGAATGTCTTTGAGCAACAAAACCCGTTTGGTGCATACCAATCATATAAGGGAGAGCCTTGGCTAATCTTAGAGCAGGGGTGTCCAATGTCGGTCCTCGAGGGCCACAGTCCAGTCGGATTTTCAGGATTTCCCCAATGAATATACATGAGGTCTATTTGCATGCACTGCTTTCATTGTATGCTAATAGATCTCATGCATATTCATTGGGGAAATCCTGAAAACCTGACTGGATTGCGGCCCTCGAGGACTGACATTGGACACCCCTGTCTTAGAGCTAATAATTTCCCATCCACATTAATTAAAGAAATAGGCCTGTAGTTTGAAACCAACATGGGATCTCTGTTTGGCTTTGGCAAAACAATGGTTAACGCTTCCGCCATAGTACCTGATATACAACCTTAGTCAGTTGTGATTGATATAAATTTGAAAGATGAGGTAATAGTAAATTTTGAAAGGATTTGAAAAACTCCACTGTGAATCCATCACTATCCGGTGCGGATCCAACTCTGAGAGACTTCAATGCTGCCTGGAGTTCCTTAAATGATATAGGCACTTCAAGATTTCCTTTTATATGCTCTGGAATTTTTGGCCAATTAATTAAGTTTAAGAATTTTCGTCCTTCAATTTCTTTATTTGAATAAAGCTCAGAAGAATATAAAGCTTTACAATAATTCAAAAATTGTCTTAAAACATCTCCAATATGGGTATGAATTTTACCTTTTTCATCTTTAATGGCCACAATCTTTATTTTTCTTTTTTGCTTTAAGATAATTAGCCAATAATCTTCCCGTTTTATTCAAGTTTCCATAATACAGAGCTTGCTGAGAAAACAAATCTTTTCTAGCCAATTGTGAGGAAATCTCATTATATTTATATTTAGCTTTCAACAGGGCATTCAAAGTATCTTGTTACCACTTCGAAGCCAATTGAGACTCTAAAGTGGTGCATGAGAATAGTAGAAAATCATGCCCTATTTACGTTCCCTTCAGTTAAGGGTTGTAAAAGTAAGAAACATCATGGGCATTTTCTTTCATACCAAGCAGCTTATTATGATAAAGATTTCCGTCCATTATTGATCAGATCCATATCTTATGAACATTATAGAAACTTTTTCCAAATTCTTGATCAATTAGATTTCTGTATATCACATTATTCCTGTATTTTCTCATAGCATAATCTTTTATTAACCGCATTGAACTTATGGTTATACAGTCTAGAAATTTGCTATTATGTTATCTTATGTTATGTTCTTTGAACCTTTTCTAATGCCACTATATCTTTCTTGAGATAAGGAGATCAGAATTGAATGCAATACTCCAGGTGAGGTCGCACCATGGAGCAATACAGAGGCATTATAACATTCTTAGTCTTATAAACCATCCCTTTTATAATAATTCCTAGCATCTTGTTTGCTTTTTTGGCCACCACCACACATTGGGGGGGGGGGGGGAGGTTTCATCGTATTGTCTACAATGACACCCAGATCCTTTTCTTTGGTAGTAACTCCCAAGGTGGATCTTAGCATCTAGTAACTGTGATTCAGGTTATTCTTCCCAATGTGCATCACTTTGCATTTGTCCAAATTGAAATTCATCTGCCACTTGGATGCCCAGTCTCCCAATTTCTTAAGGTCTGCCTACAATTTTTCACAATCTGTATGAATTTTAACAACTTTGATCAGTTTAGTGTCATATGCAAATTTAATGACCTCACTCATTGATCCAATATTTTAATTTAATTTAATTTAATTCTTATATACCGCTAATAACCATGAGGTTTCTAAGCGGTTTACAAAAATGATGAAATTAAAAGATACAATGAATAGAAATAAATACATAAGATAGGTACTTGGAAATTCCCTAACTGTCCCAAAGGCTCACAATCTAACTAAAGTACCTCAAGAAACAATTTATGAAAAAAAAAAATAAGTAGAGATGTAGATGGAAATGAATAATCAAACAAGTAATGAAAAAAATAAATTAAAGATAGAATTAAGTAAAATAACGTTCAACCGACAACTATTCCAGTTCCGATGGCTATCATCTTCAAATTGTCCAGGAAAAAGTAGATATTGTGAATTTTTACTCTGGAGCAAATTTATTCATCGACAACAATAAATTCTCTTGAGAACTCTGCAGACAAGTTAAAGGCAGCATGATTATTATATTATTATATCCAGATTATTCATAAATAAGTTGAATAGCACCGGTCCCAGTACAGACCCCTGTGGCACTCCACTGAGAAAAATGACCATTTAACCCTACCTCTGTTTTCTATCCAATAATATTGTATGTCTTAGGGTTTGACCCCTGCTGCCTGCCACAGTGTTCATGTTAAGATAATATAACATAAAGAAGAGATGTGATTGTTAAAAAATAACTGACAAAGAAAGATAAAATGGTGATATGTTTAATATTTTAGGATAAATCATGATGTTGAATTGTGAAATTGAACAGATAAATAAAAGTTGAATTATGTTGAAGAAATTGACACTATGATATTTACAATGACCTCTGTTTAGGGGGATAAAAAAGAAACAGGGTGCCCTCAGAGGGCGGAGGAAAAATAATTTCTAGGTTGTGTGAGAAATCTTTTTTTTCTTAACTGGGGGGAGGGGGGTGAAACTCCAAAGAATGCCTCTGCCCATAGATTCTTCACTAATGACTTCAGATTGTACAAATCACTGCCATGAAACTAATCAATAAAACTGATCACAGGCCACCAAAATTATGACCATGTCACACCTCTGCTCAAATATGCGCACTGGCTTCCTATATCCGATCACATAACACACAAGATCCTATTATTTGTCTTCTAGATTCAAACTACTGAAACTCTCCTCTATCTTTTCAGACATCTAATCCCTTACTAAATGGGAAGTTCTCAGACTGGGAGAAAGTGACTAGCAGTGTACCCCAGGGCTCGGTACTTGGGCCCATCTTATTTATTATTTTCATCAATGACCTATAAGAGGAAACATCCAGTGAAATCATCAAGTTTGCAGACGACACAAAGCTATGCCGAGCAATCAGATTGCAGAAAGATAGCGAGGAACTCTAGAGCAACTTGAGTTGAGAAATGGGCAGAGAAATGGCAGATGAAGTTTAATGTGGAAAAATGCAAAGTGATACATTTAGGCAGAAAGAATAAGGAACAGAAGTATAGAATGTCAGGTACAACTCTGGGAAAGACCGAACAAGAAAGGGACCTGGGCGTATTGATAGATAGGACCCTGAAACCGTTGGCACAATGCACGGCAGCAACGAAGAAAGCAAATAGAATGCTAGGCATGATAAAGAAGGGAATCACGAGTAGATCGGAGAAAGTTATAATGCTGCTTTATAGAGCGATGGTCAGACCACACTTGGAATACTGCGTCCAGTATTGGTCTCCATACCTAAAGAAGGATATAAAACTGCTGGAGAGGGTGCAGAGACGAGCAACGAAGCTAGTGAAAGGTATGAAGAACCTGGATTATGAGGAACGACTTAGGAGACTGGGGCTGTTCTCCCTTCAGAAGAGGAGACTGAGAGGGGATCTGATCGACACTTTCAAAATACTGAAAGGAATCGACAAAATAGAGCAGGAAAAACAGTATTTACAATGTCAAATGTGGCATGGACTAAAGCTGAGGGGGGACAAGTCCAGGACAAATATCAGGAAGTTATGTTCCACGCAGCGAGTGGTGGACACCTGGAATGCTCTCCCAGAGGAGGTAATTGCGGAATCCACCATTCTAGGATTTAAGGGTAAACTAGATGCACATCTCCTTATGAGTGGCATAGAGTGATACGGGTAAGGGTAAACTAGATGCACATCTCCCTATGAGAAGCATAGAGTGATATGGGGACTAAATCTATGCCAGGGTACACCTGGCGGGGCCTCCGCGTGTGCGGATCGCTGGACTTGATGGACCTAAGGTCTGATCCGGAGTTGGCAATTCTTATGTTCTTATGTTCCCTCCTGGTTTCTCAGATCTTCAGACCAAAACCATCTTAATGTTCCCTCTTTTTGTGAAATAGTCTCAGATACTACTCACAGCACCATATTCTCTATTCAAGGACCTGAGATCTGGAACTTTCTTCCCACCCACCTGAAACTACAACATCCTTAGACAAATTCAAAGATGAAATAAAATCTTTCATTTTCACTGGTGCATAAACTTGACACATCCTTTTCTGTCATTTAACACTTGACAGTTACAATACTACTACTATATCATTTTTTAAAATTTATTATTTATAAATGCATCAAAGAAAATATTCAATGAATAAGAAAAAAGAGTCTTGCCACAAGGATAAAGGAACAATCTTAAACATTACAACAAATTTAACAATGCAAGAAAATTCTTAACAGTCCTCATATGAGAGGGGACAATTCAAATATCAGATGGAGTGATTCCTTTACAATATAAGAAAAAAGAAAAGAAAATAATAACAGTAATTTGTCTTTTTAATTATTTAGACCCATCAAATTGAATTCAATTAGGACTAGACATTGTGATTCCTTTTCCTTCAAAGAAAAATTGTACTTGAGATGGCTCATAAAAAACAGGAATTTTAGTCAAAAAATACCATACTTTTAAAGGGATATATTAACTGAAATCCTGCCCACAAAGAGATAGAAATCTTACTTCAAAAAAATCACTTCCTTCAATCCACAGAAAAGACACATAAGCACTTCCTTATCTTGTTAGAAAACAAATATTACCAATAAAGTAGTGTCGGGTCTTTTTAGTGAATAAAAAATCATATGTCCCAGTTCTATTGGCGTGTACACTATTTTGTGGGTGTCAGAAGTATTTTTGTGAAATTCAAAAGTCTAACATTAAATTGTGTAGTACAGACTGGGAAAATTAACCTTTGGCCTACTGAAATAATTCTGGCCCCAGCTTAGGCCCAACTCAGAGACTTTGTTTAAAATTATTTTTTTGTAACTCCTTGTCATGGGTACCTGACCCAAGGGCAGAATTAATTATTCAAGGACCCCTAAACACACACGTACACTGGGCCCCCTCGCCCTGCTCTTCCCCTTCCCCTCCCCCATTTATTTACCTGCTTTCTTATTTACTTCTTTATTTCTACTTGCTTTCTTTTTTCTTTTATTTTAAAATTCAAAACAAACAACAAAGATTACCATACTAGTGTACAGTTTTTCTTCCATGCAACCCCTAAACATCTTTGAACAAATCCCCCCTTCCTTCCCTTCCCACCTACTTACCCAGGCCTTGATGGCTTCTTTTCAGTTTGTGGTTGGGATTTCTGGTGCTGAATACTGCATAAATTGCCTGCTGTTTCACCCTAGCTCTCCCTTTTGTTGTGCTCTGCTTTTCTGTACCCCAGTGCCCCCAATATCTTCTACCTGTAGGCCCCAAGGATCCTTCAGAGCTATAGTGGCCGTGGTATCGGGTAGGGTCTGCAGAGATCTTCAACCTTACAAATCACCCCCACCCCTGAGGTAAGCAGACTTTTGGGGCCGTACGTTGGAGGTCCATGGGGTTCATGGTATTCTCATTTTACCCAGTCCCAGCTTGAATAAGCAAAATAAAGAGAGAAAAAGAAATATAGAGAGGCAAACACCCACAGGAAGTCATGTATCTGGAGGATGGCTTTCAGTGGAGGGTGGGTGAGGTAGTCTGCTTAGGCAGAACAACTGCGAAGCTGCTGCAGCCTGCAGGAAAAGAACTTTGGTGCCAGAAGACCAGAAGAGTGCAAGTCAGAAGGCAAGTCGATGAAGGAAGCTGCCTGCTGCTGTTTCTGAGGGAGAGTGACTGAGATAACCAGCCCATGTCCCATTCATGAAGGAAGCTGCCTGCTAGTGCAGTATCACCATCACTGATATAGAGGAGCAGCATGTGGTGTGCCAGCAAATACTGCAAGCAAAGCATGTGTAGAGGTTGGGCTGAGGTCAGGAGCTGACTGTGACTGTTTAGGATCAGGCAGAAAGCAGATAGGAATCATCATCGCTGAGTCAGATTGGGCAGTCCTTGGTGCATGATGTCATAGCCAGGATCGGTTTTAGACATGCTGGGGCCCAGGGCATAAATTAAGGAGGAGGCTCCTTTTTGCACCCCCTTGATATCCCCACCTCCCATTACTACCACACATAAAACAACTTTAAATGATTTCTTTACACACAAAACAAAGACAGACCTTTAGCAAAGGATCACAAATAGAAATTGAAGTTGAACTGTGTGACAGGGAAGCTCCTGTCCCAGTGCCAAGAACTACAAAACCCAGCATGCACCCTGTCCTGAGTCTGAGAAAACCTGGCCCAGAACGGGGCCAGCCAACACAACCAGGAAGGAAAGAAGGAAATCAGGCCATAGCAAAGCCCAAGAGTCAGAGGGGGAGGGCAGTTGACACTAATTACTCTCCCTATGGTTCCTTTCCTCAGGTAGGGAAACTAAGGTCCAACCCAGGAGGGGGTGGGGCTAGCCCTCAGGCAAGTTAAAAAACCTCTGATACGACTTGGGAGGAGGCAACCAGGAGGCACAGGTGAAGCTACTGCTAATCAGCACTCAGCAAGGAAGGCTTGCAGCTACCCGGGAGGAGTAGTGCCTCAAGCCAGGACCCCATCCTGGAAACAACCTAGCAGGAGAGGAATTGAGAGCCCGGAGAGGCATCTCACTGTGGGGAACCAACCTTGTAAAGGGGATTCCAGAGACTGGCCAAAAGCAGACCCGGTTAGTACTGAATTAACCCGCAGGCAAGGAGATAAATGGGGAAGGGGGCCTGAGGTTACTGAGTGGAAGAATAGTTGGGGACAGGAAACTATTGATTGTGATATGAACAGTTTTATTGAAGAAGGTGAACATGGAGAGGACATGGAGATAGGGGGAGAGTGTGACTGAGGGTTTATGCTGACTTTCCCCAAGAATCCCGTCCAGGATTAAGAATCCTGAATACAAGCCTGGCTAGATGGATCAGAAACTGGTTGGAGGGTAGAAAACAAAGGATAGGAGTGAAGGGTCACTACTCCGACTGGAGGAGGGTCACGAGTGGTGTCCCGCAGGGCTCGGTGCTCGGGCTGCTGCTATTTAATATCTTCATAAATGATCTAGAAACAGGAACGAAGTGCGAGATAATAAAATTTGCGGACGACACCAAACTATTTAATGGAGCTCGGACTACAGAGGACTGCGAAAAGTTGCAAAGGGACTTGAACAAATTAGAAGAATGGGCGGCGAAATGGCAGATGAAGTTCAACATTGAAAAATGTAAAGTATTACATGTGGGGAGCAGAAACTCGAGGTACAACTATACAATGGGAGGGATGTTATTGAATAAGAGTACCCAGGAAAGGGACTTGGGGGGTAATGGTGGACATGACAATGAAGCCGTCGGCACAGTGTGCAGCGGCCGCTAAGAGAGCGAATAGAATGCTTGGTATAATCAAAAAGGGTATTACAGCCAGAACAAAAGAAGTTATCCTGCTGTTGTATCGGGCGATGGTGCGCCCGCATTTGAAGTACTGCGTCCAATATTGGTCGCCGTATCTTAAGAAGGATATGGCGTTAGTCGAGAGGGTTCAAAGGAGAGCAACACGTCTGATAATAGGTATGGAAAACCTGTCATATTCTGAGAGATTGGAGAAGCTGGGTCTCTTTTCCCTGGAGAAGAGGAGACAGAGGGGATATGATAGAGACTTACAAGATCATGAAGGGAATAGAGAGAGTAGAGAGGGACAGATTCTTCGAACTTTCGAAAAATAAGAGAACAAGAGGGCATTCGGAAAAGTTGAAAGGGGACAGATTCAAAACAAATGCTAGGAAGTTCTTCTTTACCCAACGTGTGGTGGACACCTGGAATGCGCTTCCAGAGGATGTTATAAGGCAGAGTACGGTACTGGGGTTCAAGAAAGGATTGGACAAATTCCTACTGGAAATGGGGATAGAGGGGTATAGATAGAAGATTACTGCACAGTTCCTGGACTTGTTGGGCCGCCGCGTGAGCGGACTGCTGGGCACGATGGACCTCGGGTCTGACCCAGCAGAGGCATTTCTTATGTTCTTATGTTCTTAGAGCAGGGCAGAAACAAACCTCTTTAAGAGGCAAGTAATTATCACCAGAAACTTTAAGGTGCCTTTCCTGAGACCAGAAAGGAGAGGAATTAATTTGTTTTTTCTGCGGGGAATGGCTTCCCCAACCAGAAGCATTCGGCAGAAAACTTGAAAGCCAAACTTTTGTTGTTTTTTCTTTGAACTTCAGTTTTGTTTGAAATTACATTATGTCAGGAACCTGGAGGCTCCAGACAAAGCCAAAGGACTTGAGTGGTGTCTGGATTTTTGGAATGTGCAAAGCTGATTGTTTGTTTCTTGCTAAATTTCCTTTGAAAAAGTTTAATAAACTTGCACCCAGTTCCCAGAAGATCCGTTTCCGGGTTTTCATTTTCATCAGTCATATAAAAGGCGCTACAAAAATCTACCTGGGATCCGAGCCTGGCTTCCCACCAACCTAGGAACCGGCCCGGCCACAGGAAGTTGGTGGCAGTGGTGGGATTTAGCGTCGCCCACAGGCTGGTGTGGGAACTGCAAAAAAAAAAAAAAAAACGTTTTGGAAATTTTGGAAAAAAAAACCTGTGAACTATTTTTCTTTTCCCCTTTGTGATTTTGGGATTGAGCATAAAGGATTGAAAGGGGAACAATTGCCTAAGGACTGTATTCAAAGGCAGGCAAAGCCCAGTAGTAGAACCCAGAGCATGGGACACTTTGAGGTTTTTTTTCTTATCTTTGTGGATTACAAAAACCAGAGCTGGAAGCAAGGTTCCAGGATGGCATTGGTGGTTCTGGAGCGGCTTAAAGAGCTGCAAGGTGCCGAGGAGAGCAGTCTGCAGTGGAGCGGAAAGGAGTTCAGTCATGCGAGCAGTGTTCCTGAGATCCTGGTCGGAGGAGTGGCTGGGGAGGACCTAAGATCCCGACTGCTGAGACACATCAGTCCCCAAGGTAACGGTGCTTAGGGTGTAGCTGGTGTGGATCGGAGGGTAAGGGGACCAGAGAGCTCTGGAATAGCGGGGGAGAAGCCCTGAGCAAAGAGAGCCGCACTTGGGTTTCCTTTCTCTCTCATTTTTCTTTCAGAATGGAGGCGTCCAAGTTCCTGACCGGATTGGAGGCGGAGATGAACAAGTTCCAGCAGCGGTTCCAGGACATGCTACAGTCCCAGGCAGACCTGTGGAAGGCGGACCATCAAGCCCAGCAGACTCGACATATGGAATTATTACAGCAGATGACGGCACAAATACAGGCCATCAATAACCTGGCGCAGAGACCGGGAGTACCAGTGGTCGGCGGGCCGGGACCAGTCATCGGACTGGTAGGAGCTCCTCTTGGGGAGCCCATAAGACTACATAAGCTAAATGTAGATGACGACATACAAGACTTTTTAGTTGGTTTTGAAAGAGTGGCCATGGCTTCACATTGGCTGGTGGACCAGTGGTCCGTAAGACTAATACCTTGTTTAGGAGGTAGGGCCTTAGAGGCCTATCAGACTCTGAATGCCGAGGAAGCAGCTCGTTATCCCGTATTGAAACAGACTTTGCTGGACTATTTGGGCTATAGCCCAGACCATTATCGGAGCCAGTTATGGGCAGCCCATTTGGCCCCGAATGAGCGCCCAAAAGCCCTGATACAGCGGCTTAGGAGGCTATGTGAAAGGTGGCTACAGCCACAAGGAAAGAGGGTACAGGAGGTCCTAGATGAGGTGGTGAGGGAGCAAGTGTTGGAAGCCATTTCTCCAGAGGCTAAGGTATGGGTAATGAGGAAAGGGTCCCAAACTTTGGAGGAAGTGGGCAAGGATCTGGAACATTATTTAGGAGCTGAAGAAGCCCTAAAGTCTCCCAAGGTTGGTCCTAGTCCAGCGAGGGGCCCCCATTCTCCCCTGGGGAGGAGGAAGGTAATGGTAGCCACCCGAGTAGGGGCTGTCCCTGAGTCGACTATAGAGGTGGAGGTGGAGGGTATAAAAATGAAGGCCCTAGTGGATTCCGGGGCGGACCAATCCTTCATTGCTGTTCCTTGCTGGGCCAATATAGTGCGAAGGAGGGGACCTGAATGTGTGCGGCCCGCGGGGAGGGCCAAGCTGAGATGTGTACATGGAGTGGCTACCCCATATGATTTAAGGAAGGTTAACCTGAATTACCAGGGTCAGAAGAGCTGGGTAAAATTGGCCCTGGTAACCAGCCCCCCGGTAGCCCTAATCTTAGGAAGGGATTGGAAGGGCTTTCAGTAGTACACCCAAAAGAAAATCATTTTAGCCCACAGGCAGGCAGCAGATGGTCCTTCCAAACAGAGGGAGAGGCAGGCTGGGCCTTTCTACCTTGGATCCCTGGGGAGGTGTTAGAGAAATTCCCCCTTTTTTCCCCAAGAACGAAAAAATGATCAGGTTCTAAAATATGCTTGGAAACAGACTAAAGAGCGGGCAGCCTCTTACCCCAGGTTCAGGGAGGAAGGGGGCCTGTTGTATAGAGAAACCCTAAGGAAAGGAGGGGGGCGGCCCTGGAAGCAGTTGGTGATGCCTGAGGTCTTTAGGCAGATATCTTAAAGTTAGCCCATGAGCATCCGCTGGCTGGGCATCGGGGCAGGGATAATACCCTGGAGCAGATTCTGGTTCAGTTCTACTGGCCCGAGGTCTATAAGGAGGTGCAGGAATTCTGTGACACATGTCCCTCGTGCCAGAAGTTAACGGGGCATAAACCCCCGAAGGCTCCCCTCATACCCTTACCGAGGGTGGAGGAGCCTATGGCCCGAATAGGGGTGGATATTGTGGGTCCCCTGGATAAGAGTTGGAGGGGATTTCAATACATCTTGGTAGCGATTGACTATGCCACCCGGTTCCCATGGGGAGTTCCCCTAAGATCTACCTCGGCACGATTCTGGTACAAGAATTGATGAAAATTTTTTGCCAGGTGGGGTTTCCCCGGGAAGTGTTAACTGATAGGGGGACCAATTTCCAATCGGGGGTGTTTGAAGCCTTTTTAGCAGCCTTTGGCATTTGCCATAAGAACACTTCCGCTTATCATCCTCAGGCTAATGGTTTGGTGGAGCGCTTCAACCAAACCCTAAAGAGGATGATAAGGAAAGGCACAGCAGGGGATGTCCGTGACTGAGATTTGTGGGTGCCTTTTTGTTTGTATGCGGCTCGAGAGAATATCTAGGAATCATTAGGGGTGTCCCCATTAGAGTTACTTTACGGGAGACCCCACGGGGTCTACTAGATATCATCAAGGAAAATTGGGAGCCCCGAAAGGAACAAGATTTGAATGTGTTATCCTATTTACAGGGAATGAGGGGTAGGCTGAGGGAAATGACGAAGTGGAGCCAAGCCCTCCAGAGAAGCCAGGTCAAACAAAAGACGTACTATGACCGGCGAACCCGTACGAGGAATTTTGCCGTGGGGGACCAGGTTGTAGTATTACTCCCGGATGGTCCCCATAAATTTGAGGCAAGGCGGAGGGGTCCTGGGGAAGTTATACAGAAACTTAATGCAGTGGACTACCGTGTGAGGGATGACAAGGGGCGGGAGCAAACCTTCCATGTGAACTTATTAAAACCCTGGAAGGATCGGACGGTGTTATGCACCTGAAGAGGAGAAGAAGAAGATGGGGAATTGGGGCCCCAGATAGCTGACATGAGGTCAAGAGAGCCACCCAAAATTGGGCATACACTGAGTGAAGGCCAAAAATGACAGATGAGGATAGTGTTACGACGGTTTGGCTCAGTATTATCCTCTAAGCCAGGGTGCACTCATCTGGGGAAACATGAAATTATCACGGCTCCGGGGAGAATTGTTCGTCGCCGGCCCTACAGACTACCGGAGAGTAGACGGGTGGAAGTGAGGCAACTGGTGCAAGAGATGTTGGACTTAGGGATAATTGAGGAGTCCCACAGCCCATGGAATAGTCCCATTGTGCTAGTGCCCAAGGCAGATGGAACCACAAGGTTCTGCATAGACTTTCGGGGAGTAAACGCCACATCGGAATTTGATGCATACCCCATGCCCCGGATCGACGATTTGCAAAATAAGCTAGGGGGGGCTCGTTATCTATCTACCTTAGACTTATGAAAAGGGTATTGGCAGATCCCCCTGTCCTAGAGATCAAAGCAGAAGACGACATTCCAAACACCCCAGGGGCTCTTCCAATTCTGCCGCATGCCCTTTGGATTGCATGGCGCTGCTGCGAGATGTTAAAGAATTTCCAAAAAGGTACTCGAGGGGCATGAGGAATACGCAGCCGCCTATATAGATGACATCATCATTTTTACCCAGACCTGGGAGGAGCACTTGGGGGTAGAGAGTTGCGCGGGGACAGAAATCCCACCCGTCCCCACCCATCCCCGCCAAAGTCCCTCCCGTCCCCACCCGTCCCCGTGAGGACTCCCACCCGTCCCCGCGAGGAATCCCTCCGTCCCCACCCGTCCCCGCGAGGAATCCCCTCCGTCCCCACCCGTCCCCGCGAGGAATCCCCTACGTCCCCGCCTGTCCCTATAAACTACAGAAATAGTTATTTCATTTAATTATGCTACTGAATTAAAGGCTCTGGTAGAAACCCATTTAAAAATAAGCAAAAAGACTTTATTAATTTGGAAATATTAATTGGGAAGAATACATACTTTGTAAACGGGTTTCTACCAGAGCCTCTAATGTTTATAAATTTTTATCAACACAACTAATATACTACTTTATCCTTAAGCAAAAAAAAAAAAATAATAATAATTTTTTTCCTACCTTTATTGCCTGGTTTCTGCTTTCTTCATGTTCTCATTCAATTCCTTCCATCCACTGCCTCTCTTCTCTCTGTGTCTTCCATTTGCTCTGTTACTGTGCCTCTCCCTTTCTCCCCCCTCCCAAATTGGTCTGGCACCCATCTTTTTCCCTCCGCTCCCCCCATAGTCTGGCACCTCTGTCTTCTTCCCTGCCAGCGTCTTCTTCCCATTCCCTCTTCCCCATTTCCTTTCAGTGTCCTTCTCCCCCACCATCTTTCCCATGTCCTGTCAGGCAGCATCCTTCTCCCCTCTCTGCCTTCCCCATGTCCTTTCAGTGGCATTCTCCACCCCTTTGTCTTCCCCAGTGCTTTCAGGGTCCTTCCACCCCCTTTCTCCCGTTTACCCCATGTCCTTTCAGCGTTCTTTTCCACCCCTTTGTCTTCCCCAGTACTTTCAGCGGCCTTCTCCCCCCTTAAGCGTCTTTTCTTCTCCACTCCACCTTTCCTCCCTCCCTACCTCCACCTTTGTGGCGCTTTTGCACCCGACCGACAACAGAACAGGCCCGGTCGGACAAATCTCCCTGTCCTGTAGCCGCGAATCTAAATTACCTTCTTACAGCAGCTGGAGTAGTGAAGCTGCTGTAAGAGGTAATTTAGATTCGCGGCTACAGGGCAGGGAGATTTGTCGGCCGGGCCTGTTGTCGGTCGATCGGGGGATCTGACCGGCTGTGCACATTCTCCGGGGCGATCCGCCCCCTCCCCCCTCTTTCGTACGCCATTGCCTTCTTCCTACCTGCCCTGCCGCATACAGCCGACCGGAAGTCTTCCTGATGTCAGCGCTGACGTCGGAGGAAGGGAGGGCTTTGCTTAAGCCCTCCCTCCGACGTCAGCGCTGACATCGGGAAGATTTCCGTTCGGATGTGTGCTGCGACAGGGCAGGTAAGGAGGAGGAGACTTTTCTCGCGGCTCGACCAACCCCGCTGCGATCCAACCCCGCAGGAACCCCGCGACCCTCGGAGGCGTCCCCACGGGATCCCCGCGACCCTAGGGGGCGTCCCCACGGGATCCCCGTGACCCAAAGGGGGAACCCAAGGGATCCCCGCGGGTCCCGCGGGATTCCCGTCATCCCCGTTCCCGTGCAGCTCTCTACTTGGGGGTGGTGGAAGCAGTCCTGATTGCCTTAGGTAAGGCAGGGCTCACTGTGAATCCCAAGAAGTGTTGGTTTGGGCAGTCCCAGGTAAAATACTTGGGGTACCAAGTGGGCCAAGGGCAGATTCGGCCATTATTGGATAAGGTAGATCCATTGAGGACTATCCCCATCCCACTGATAAGAAACAGTTAAGGGGATTCTTGGGGTTGGTGGGGTACTACCGGCGGTTTATACCCCGGTTTTCTGAACTAGCGGCCCCCCTCACAGATATGCTTAAGAAAAACCTACCTGTCCGGCTGGCCTGGTCTGAGCGTGCAAATGAGGGGTTTGAGAAATTGAGAAAATGTTTGTGTCAGGATCCAGTACAGAAAGGGGTGGATTTCGAGAAGCCATTCCTACTACAGACCGATGCGTCCCAAGAGGGGTTGGGAGCAGTCCTGTCCCAATTACACCAGGATAGAGAACACCCTACTATGTACCTGAGCAGGAAGCTGTTACCCAGGGAGCAAGCTTGCTCTACGGTGGAAAAGGAGTGCTTGGCCATTAAGTGGGCCATTGACACACTGAAATATTATTTAGATGGGAGATCCTTCACCCTAGTCATGGATCATGCAGCCCTAACATGGTTGGAGAGAATGAAGGACAGCAATGCCCGCCTAACCAGGTAGTATCTGGCCCTTCAACCATATCATTTCAAGATACTACACAGACCAGGAGCACTTCACAAAAATACAGATGTGCTGTCTCGCTTAGGGGAAGAGTCCTCAGAGAATTTAAAGAAGGAAAGGACCAATAGGGTTTTAAGTAGGGGGGTATGTGACAGGGAAGCTCCTGTCCCAGTGCCAAGAACTACAAAACCCAGCATACAACCTGTCCTGAGTCTGAGAAAACCTGGCCCAGAATGGGGCCAGCCAACACAACCAGGAAGGGAAGAAGGAAATCAGGCCATAGCAAAGCCCAAGAGTCAGAGGGGGAGGCAGTTGACACTATTTACTCTCCCTATGGCTCCTTTCCTCAGGTAGGGAAACTAAGGTCCAACCCAGGAAGGGGTGGTGCTCGCCCTTAGGAAAGACAAGTTAAAAAAACCTTTGACACGACTTGGGAGGAGGCAACCAGGAGGCACAGGTGAAGCTACTGCTAATCAGCACTCAGCAAGGAAGGCTTGCAGCTACCCAGGAGGAGTAGTGCCTCAAGCCAGGACCCCATCCTGGAAACAACCTAGCAGGAGAGGAATTGAGAGCCCGGGGAGGCATCTCACTGTGGGGGACCAACCTTGTAAAGGGGATTCCAGAGACTGGCCAAAAGCAGACCCGGTTAGTACTGAATTAACCCGCAGGCAAGGAGATAAATGGGGAAGGGGGCCTGAGGTTACTGAGTGGAAGAATAGTTGGGGCCAGGAAACTATTGATTGTGATATGAACAGTTTTATTGAAGAAGGTGAACATGGAGAGGACATGGAGATAGGGGGAGAGTGTGACTGAGGGTTTATGCTGACTTTCCCCAAGAATCCCGTCCAGGATTAAGAATCCTGAACACAAGCCTGGCTAGAGGAGGGCAGAAACAAACCTCTTTAATAGGCAAGTAATCATCACCAGAAACTTTAAGGTACCTTTCCTGAGACCAGAAAGGAGAGGAATTAATTTGGTTTTTCTGCGGAGGACGGCTTCCCCAACCAGAAGCATTCGGCAGAAAACTTGAAAGCCAAACTTTTGTGGTTTTTTCTTTGAACTTCAGTTTTGTTTGAAATTACATTGTGGCAGGAACCTGGAGGCTCCAGGCAAAGGCAAAGGACTTGAGTGGTGTCTGGATTTTCAGAATGTGCAAAGCTGATTGTTTGTTTCAAGCTAAATTTCCTTTGAAAAAGTTTAATAAACTTGCACCCAGTTCCCAGAAGATCCGTTTCCGGGTTTTCATTTTCACCAGCCATATAAAAAGCGCTACAAAAATCTACCTGGGGTCTGAACCCGGCTTCCCACCAACCTAGGAACCGGACCGGCCACAACTGGGATCCCTAAGAAATTAAACTCAGCAGTGGCGTACTAAGGGGGGGGGCGGTCCGCCCCGGGTGCAAGACCTGAGGGGGTGCTCCCGGTCCGGTTCCCCCCCTATGCCGGGTGTCACGTCGGGAAACAGCCTGCACAAGATCGCGATGCCAGCGATCTTTGCCTGCTTCGGCTGTTTCCTTTGCCGCGGTCCCACCCATCCTCTGATGTCAGAGGAGGGGCGGGACTGTGGCAGAGGAAACAGCTGAAGAAGGCAAAGATCGCTGGCATCGCGATCTTGTGCAGGCTGTTTCCCCAGGTAAATGGTGCGGGGAGGCCGGGAGAATGAGCAGTCCTTCGTGGTCGTGGTGGTGGGGGCAGTGGTCCTTTGGGTGGGTAGCAGGCCTTCAGGGTGGGGCGGGCAAGCAGGCCTTGTGGGGGGAGGGGAGACAGGCCTTCAGGGGGACAGGCCTTCAAGGGGGACAGGCAGGCAGGCCTTCAAGGGGGGGTGCAGGCCTTTGGGAGAGACAGGCCTTCAAGGGGGACAGGCAGGCAGGCCTTCAAGGGGAACAGGCAGGCAAGCCTTCAAAGGGGGGGCATGCCTTCAGGGGGGACAGGCCTTCAAGGGGGACAGGCGTGCAGGCCTTCAAGGGGGAGGGCAGGCCTTCAAGGGGAACAGGCAGGCAGGCCTTCAGGGGGGAACAGGCCTTCAAGGGGGGGACAGGCCTTCAAGGGGGGACAGGCCTTCAGGGGTGGGATGTAGACATTTAAGGGGGGACAGGCCTTCAGGGTAGGGGGGGCCCTGGTGTAGAAAGGAGAAGGGTTCAAAGAGATGTGCATATGCCTGACTTTGGGTGGGAAGAAATAATGGGTCTGAAAATAGAGGAGAGGGAGAGAGATGATGGACCATAGGTTTTAGGGAGGGAAGGAACAGAAAGGGAGAGAAGTTGGACACGAGGTATGGTGTGGAGGGAGGGATAGAGATACTGGATAGGAGGGTAGTTGGGGAAAAGAAAGGGAGAGATGGTGGACCCTGGGGTGGTGGGGAAGGAGGGAGAGCTGCTGGATGAAAGGGTAGTTAAGAAAAGGTGGATCTGCGGAGGGAGACAAAAAAAAGGAAAGATGCCAGACATCCGGTGGAGGGAAGGGAAACGGAAGGGGAGGACAGAGATGGCAGATGGATGGTTAGCACGAAGAAAGAAGGAGACCCTGACAAGCAAGTTATCAGAAGACAACCAGAACCTTGGACTAACAAGATTTGAAAAATAACCAAACAACAAAAGGTAGAAAAATTAATTTTATTTTCTGTTTTGTGATTACAATATGTCAAATTTGAAATGTGTATCCTGCCTGAGCTGGTGTTAGACCGCAAACGTGAGCTAGGATTTAGCAGAGAGAGAAAAAGTCCTTTTTGTTTCTTTATTTTATTTACACCACAGTGCCAATGTGGTTAGGAGAAGCCAAAGGGGGATGAAAAAGGTATAAAATAAACCCACCAGGATGTTTGAAAAAAACACCCAATTGGGCAGGAAAATCGAATCGATAAACCAATTCAATAGGCTGAATCGAATCGAATTTTTTTTTTCCTGAATCTGGCAGCACTAGTTTACGCTACTGTCTTAGACTTTAGGACCTGCGATTGGGGAGAGATGGCATCCTCAGTACTTTATAATGCAAGTGAAACGAGGATTTGGTCAGACTTTTGAAGGGTCTGCAGAAGAAAAATATTGTATAGGCCGGGGACATGAGACAGCAGGAAATGGGAACTTTTCTTCCTTCTATTTTTGTGAATGGAAAGGCTGAGGATGTCAGAGAGTTCAGTTAAAATATGTGCTTTATAAGAAAATATAATAATGTGTTTTATAAAGTTTATAGCATAGCTGGCCTACCCAGTGAGGTGTTTCTAGTGGTGGTGGTGGCAATGTGTCAATGTGTTGAGAGGAAGAGGTGGTCTGGGAAATTCTGCTGAGCAAACTCCGGGCCCATTTCCATCCCCCTGTTAGTCCACTCCACTCCACTCAACTGGTTCACACACTGAGTGGGTCTTTGGGTGTTGTTTTGGGATCTCTTCCAGTGGTTTGTCAGTATCTTCTTCTGGTCCAAGGAAGGAAACTTTGTTAACCTTAGCATTGACCTACAGAATATGTTTGTAACAGCGCTGCTTGTGTGGCATTAGGCTATGATCGAAAGAAAAAACCAGATCTTTGCACATTTTTGTACTATATGGTGGGTATATGAGGAGATTCACATTTCCTGCACAGCTAAGTCCGTGTGAAGTTACCTTGTGCTGTATTTGACATCTAGCAAGGTCTCTGTTTGGAAGGAAAGATCTAAACTTAAAAATGAAGTGGCTAGAAGTTATGGTAAAAGCAGATAGTGTAGCTGGTTTTAAGAAAGATTTGGACAAATTCCTGGAGGAAAAGTCCATAATCTGTTATTAAGATATGAAGGATGTGTCTGCGTGCCCTGGATTGGTAGCATGGAATGTTGCTACTCTTTGGGTTTTGACCAGGTATTAATGACCTGGATTGGCTACCATGAGAATGGGCTACTGGGCATGATGGACCATTGGTCTGACCCAGTTAGGCTATTCTTATGTTATGTTCTCATCTGTAGGGGCCTTTGTTTTCACTTCTTATTTTAATATTTTTTTTTTCTGGGAACTTCTCAGTGTTTTTTATAAGGGGAACAAAAATGGAAGAGAATTAATGTGTGTGGAATGAGGGGGTAACTAATTTCTTTAGCTACATAATTCAATCCATCTCAACCAGACATAGGAGAATTCACGCACCATTCACACACCCTCCAACCAAAAACGTCAAAAGAAAAAACTGTTCGACAACCTCCTAGCCATTCGAGCTGCAACACTCGACCCCCAACTCTACAATCTATTGACCTCGACCACAGACTACAAAACCTTCAAAAAGAAATAAAAACCCTTATATTCAAAACACACATATAACCGAACTAACACAATCAGAACTGTCCCAAGCATCACCTGCAAGTAAATATGTACTTCTGATGTCATGACAATTCAGACATAATTTATGTTCTGTTATGTTTGGAATAATGGTTACATATATGAGGTTCAATAAAAGAAAATTTTCACTGCCTGTTTCTATTCTGACCATTTATTCCGTTTCATGGTCATTACAAAAAATATTTTTTTACATGGGGGGGTGTCAAAAAATGATGGGCCCCGGGTGCCACATACCCTAGGTACGCCACTGAAACTCAGCAAGTATTACAACACTGGAGAAATAAAAAAAGATATGCACTTCTTTCTGTACTGGATGAAGGCTTTATTTAAACAACTTGATAATCCACATGAAAATGTCTAGGACCTGATACACTGGAAACATTTGGACCCAACATGGTCTGAGTTTTGACACTATTGTCTTCCTCAGGGGTCCCTATAGGTTTTATGAACAGGCTCGTGGATTATATTCTAGAAGCAAACAAAAGACCTCTGCACTACTGAGATATACTGCTTCCCTTCCATCTCTCCCTCCCCCACCCCAGTGGATTTTAGCACACAATAAACCTAAAGCACCACTCAACCTCTTCTCCTTTTTGGGCCATCTCCCTCCCTTCCTCTCATCTTTACAGCACTTTTCCAAACCAGTTTTCTCTCTCAGAGGATTCCTGACAGGGCAGCCATTCTCACTAGTTGCACCTGAAGCTTCTCCTCTAATGCGATACAGCGGAAACAGGAAATCGTGTCAGAGGAGAAGCTTCGGGGCAGCTGTATGCAACTAGTGAGAATGGCTGCCATGTCAGGGATCCTCTGAGAGATAAAACTTTGGTTTGGAAAAGTGCCTTAAAGGTGAAGGGATGGGAGGGAGATGGCCCAACAAATGGAAGAGATGCCCAGACCATGGGACCTCCTGAAGCTGTAAGGCCCAGGGCAGCTGCCCTATTTGCCCTCCACTATCATCGGCCTTGGTCATAGCATCAAACTAGTGGCCTCGCTGTTATTTTCAGGCCTGAGGTACGTGCCTACTGGCTCTGCCTGACCCAAAGAACTAACTGGTGCCCAAAGACTGAATTTGAGTAAGACCAGGGTTACATGTTCATTGTGGAAAATGTTGACTCACATTTGTATGTTGAGCCAACATAGAAACATGATGGCAGATAAAGGCCAAACTGCCCATCCAGTCTACCCATCCACAATAACCATTATCTCTTCCTATCTCTAAGAGATCCTTTTTGCCTATCCCATGCTTTCTTGAATTCAGACACAGTCTATGTCTCTACCACCTCCTCCAGAAAACCATTCTATGCTTCCACCACCCTTTCTGTAAAAAAATATTTCTTTAGATTATTCTTGAGTTATTACTTTTCAACTTCATTCTATGCCTTCTCATTCCAGAGCTTCCTTTCAAATGAAAGAGACATGACCAATGTGCATTTACGCCATGTAGGTATTTAAATATCTCTATCATATCTCCCCTTTCCCACCTTTCCTCCAAAGTATGCATTTTGAGATCTATACGCCTTATGATGAAAACCATGCACCATTTTAGTAACTTCCTTTGGACTGACTCCATCGCTTAGAATGTTAAATAAGCGATTAATCAAATATTGAATAAACTTGGAAAAATATTGAATTTTTATATCTTTTTGAAGATGTGGTCTCCAGAATAGTACACAATATTCACCAGAATTTTATACAGGACATCAATACTTCCTTTTTCCTACTAGCCTCTCCCTATGCAATCTGGCATCCTTCCAGCTTTCATCATCACCTTTTCAACCTGTTTGGCCACCTGTTCATCATCATATACAATCACACTCAAGCCCGCTCTTCTGTCATGCAGATAAGTTCTTTACCCCCTAAACCAGTGATCTCAAACTCAAACCCTTTGCGGGGCCACATTTTGGATTTGTAGGTACTTGGAGGGCCGCAGAAAAAAATAGTTAATGTCTTATTAAAGAAATGACAATTTTGCATGAGGTTAAACTCTTTATAGTTTATAAAACTTTCCTTTAACAGTTAAAAGGAAAGATATATAAACTATAAAGAGTTTTACCTTATGCAAAATTGTCATTTCTTTAATAAGACATTAACTATTTTTTCTGCGGCCCTCCAAGTACTCTATTTTTTCTGCAGCACTCAAGTTTAAAGTTTAATATCTTTTCTTTCTCAAAACTGGCACATTTCAATCACTAAATTGAAAATAAAATCATTTTCCTACCTTTGTTTGGTAATTTCATCAGTCTCTGGTTGCACTTTATTCTTCTGACTGTGCATCCAATATTTCTTCCCTTCTTTCAGCCTCCTGTATGCTTCCTCTCCTCCAGACCTCATTCCCTCCCCCAACTTTTTCTTTCTTTCTCTATGTCTGTCTTTCTCTGATTCTGTGTCCCATTTTTTGCTTTGTTTCTGGCTCCCTGTCCCCCCTTCTTTCTTTCTTTCTTCCTGCCCTCCCCAATGCCACCGCCACCGGGGAATAGGCTGCTGCTGCTGCCGCCATCGGGAACAGGCCGAGATCTCCATGCTTTTCTTCTCCACGGGGCCGACTGCCCGACATCAATTCTAACGTCGGAAAGGACGTTCCGGGCAGCCAGGCAGCGATTGGCTAGCCAGAATGTCCTCTCGACGTCAGAATTAATGTCGGGCGGCGAGAGAAGCAGGGAGATCAAAGAGCACGGTGCCGGCTTGTTCCCGATGGCAGCAGTGAGAAGGGAAGGGAAGCAGGTTGGGCACCACTGCTCTAGATGAGCCGCACTCTAGGGAGAACAGTGGAAGGTGGCCAGCTGTTGTGGTCACCACTTTAGCCTAACACAGGCAAGGCCAAGATACAGGTGACTACAAACACAGTACTTTTTGCGTGTGACCCGGACCGGAGTCACCCTGCAGGCTGGATTGGAGTTCAAATACAAAACACAAAAAAAAACTTAATCAAATGGTTGAAAATATCTTTCAGCTTTACTCTGGATCGATATACAGGTAAGTCATTCATCAGCAGTGATATCAATGGCAATGGCCAAACTAACAGTCCCAAAACAGGTCCAAAACAAGGAAAAATAAAGTTCAACACAAACTCAGGCTGAAAACTCAGCTTCTCTTTGTCAGTCCAAAACTTTCAAGTCATTCGGGTAGCAGCACAACACACAGTCCAGTGCACTGCTTCGCAAAACAACAGTGCTTCAAACAAAGAAAAAACAAGCCTCTGGCAGGTTTGAGATAACTGCCAGGAAGAAGGAGATAGCTCTAGGTTTGCAATTTAAAGCAAAAAAAAAACAGCTTTACAAAATTCCCACCCAGCTGGAAGCAAACCTCTCCCCGCTTCTCCAAGCTTTTCCACACTAACTCCAAATTAGTGGATTAGAGAAAAACCAAAACACTACCCAAACATTTCACTGTAAATTCCACTCACAGTTTGTGGCAACAAGCTAAGTCCACCTGCATTCTTTCAGGGTAATCAACTTCCACAGCAGCACAGGTTTCTTCAAAATCCATAGGCTCTTCCCTGAGCCTGGACAAGTCCTCTGCTGGCTCAACTTCACTCCATTCCATAGGGACAGGAACATTGACCCTGTTTGGCTTGGGAAGTACCCTAGGGAGGCAAGGCACAAACTTCCTCCCTAACCTGTTGCCTTGTTTGAAAGCCACTGTTGGCTTTTCTACTCTTGGGGAGTGTCCTGACCTAGCAGTGTCAGCTGACGACCAGGGACCTCTAGAGCTCCCCTGGTGGTGATACATATTATGTTCCTCACCTTCATCTTCCCAGATCCTGGACTTTCTCTGCCGGGTTTCTAGTTTAACCCTGGGGTTTTTTATTTCAGTTAAAGCTTGGGTCGGGCTTACATCTGCTTGGTCACATACCCCCACCCTTAAATCCTGCTTATCCCTATAAGCATGGTGATTCCCGGTGTTTTCAGGTATGCGGGAAAGTACATCGACATTGGTGTTTAAACTGCCTGGCCGGTGAACGACAGTGAACCTAAAAGTTTGCAAAGCTAGATACCAGCGTGTGAGCCGAGCATTGTTATTCCTCATTGTTCCTAACCATTTCAATGCTGCGTGATCAGTAACTAAGGTAAATGGTCTTTCCCCTAGGTAATGTACTAAGGTCTGCATCGCCCACTTGGCGGCCAGACATTCTAATTCAACTACAGCATAGTTGCGCTCATTGGGGTGCAGTTTCCTGCTCAGGTATAGAACTGGGTGTTCTAGTCCCTGCTTCTCCTGACTGAGGACGGCCCCCAAACCCCACCCTGAAGCGTCAGTCTGTAGAGTAAAAGGTTTGTCAAAATCAATAGCCATCAAGACTGGCTGATGACAAAGACTTCCTTTCAAGTCCAAGAAAGCTTCCATACTACTAGACTCCCATATCAGCCTGTCTGGCCCATTCTTCCTTAACATATTAGTTAATGGGGTAGCCCTAGTAGCGAAATCTGGGATAAATCTTCTATAATACCCTAGAAGACCTAATAAACCTCGCAATTGTTTCTTGGAAGTCGGGCGAGGATAGTCCTGGATACATTGGACCTTATCCACCAGAGGTTTAATCTGACCCCGTCCTATGGTGTATCCCAAGTATTTGACTTCCTTCTGCCCCAAAAAACATTTCTTTGGGTTTATGGTAAAGCCAGCCTCCCTGAGTGAGATCAGTACTGCCGTGACATGTCTCAGGTGTTGCTCCCATGTAGAAGAGTAGATGACGATATCATCAAGGTAAGCCTCAGCATATGAATAATGCCCCCTTAAGGCCTCGTTAACTGCCCTTTGACATGTCGCGGCAGCCCCGTGCAGACCGAAGGGCATCCGTGTAAATTGATAGAGCCCATTGGGCGTGCTAAAGGCTGTCTTGGGCTTGGCAGAATCTGTTAACGGGATCTGCCAATACCCCTTGGTCAGATCAATGGTGGATAAATATTGGGCTTGGCCCAGGCGGTCTAAAAGCTCATCAACACGTGGCATAGGAAAAGCATCAAACTCAGAAATTTCGTTAACTTGCCGAAAATCAATACAAAAACGGGGAGACCCGTCACCCTTAGGCACGATCACAATCGGGCTACTCCAGGGACTCTGGGAGGGTTCAATAACACCCAGGGTCAACATTTCCTGAATTAGCCCCTTGATCAGATTTTTCTTCTCCTCTGACAACCTGTAAGGACGAACCCTTACTACCTTCCCTGGGGGTGTTATGATATCATGAGAAATTCCCCTCGTATGACCCGGTATCGATGAAAAAACATCCGAAAACTTTCCCACCAGGGTCTGTATCTGCTGGGCCTGGGTCGAGGTAAGGTCCGTCCCTATATTTACCTTTTCTTCCCGATTTAGGTCCGCCACTTGAGGGCCTAAGTCATCCTCCTGACAACGCTGCGCAATCAAGGACACGGTTTCCCTATCCTTCCAAGACTTTAATAGATTAATGTGGTAGGTCTGAAGATGGTTTTTCTCATCCTTTACCCTGTAATTAACAGGTCCCAATTTTTCCACTACGGTGGCTGGCCCTTTCCACTGGGCCAAGAATTTGTGCGGGTCGGAAGGTACCAATACCAACACCCGATCACCCACTTGCAACTGTCGCCCCTTGGCTCCTTTATCATAATATCTCTTTTGTTTGTCTTGAGCCCACTCTAAGTTGTCCTTGCTTAATGCAGCCAATTGGGCTAACCTCTGTCTCAACTGAGCTAGGTGGGACAGAATGTTCACTTCTGCCTCATTCGGAGGGTCCCAGCCCTCCTTCACCACATCAAGTGGTCCTCTGGGCGTCCGTCCAAACATCATTTCAAAGGGACTCACTCCCAAAGAATCTTGTACTTTCTCCCTCGCCGCGAACAACACATACGGCAGGAACAAATCCCAGTCTCTCATTTCCCCTTTCAACCCTTTTTTTAACATAAGTTTTAGGGATTTGTTGAAGTTTTCCACTAAACCATTGGCCTGAGGGTGATAAGCAGATGTTCTTATATGCCTAATTCCCAAATCACCCAGGAATTCCTCCATCTCCTTGGAGAGGAAGTTACTTCCTCGATCCGATAATATCTCTCTGGGAAACCCCATCAGGCAAAATAAGTTCATTAACTCTTTCATTAATATCTTGGAGGCGGTGTTTCGTAACGCCACTGCCCAGGGAAACCTTGTAGCCACGTCCATAATTACAAAAATAAAACTATACCCCCGTGGAGTTTTCTCCAACGGACCTACGATGTCCATAGCCCATCTCTTTATAGGTTCACTTACCACGGGTATAGGTATAAGGGGTGCCCGTGCAGGTTTCTTCAACGTTAGCCGTTGACATGTGGGACAGGATTTGCAAAATTCCTCTATTTCCTGTCTCAACCCGGGCCAATAAAACCTACCTAAAACCTGTTCCTGGGTGGCTTGTATACCCTTGTGACCAGCTAAAGGGGACTCATGTGCCATCCGAAGAATAATCCTCCGGAAACCCTTCGGGACCACTAATTGCTCCTGGCTACCCCGGGACTTCTCCGGGTGCATCGCCTCCCTATATAAGAGGTCACGTTTAATTTTGAGTCCGGTTTTACCCTTCGGGGACCCCGCAGCCTGTTTCCAGAGGTCTTGTAAAGTGGCGTCCGTACGTTGCTCATCTGGAAACGTAGGGAACGTAGCTACTATCTCCCGGGGCAGGGTAGGAAATTCCTGTGCCTGACCCGTCTGCCTCAAGGCCTCTGTTCTTATTTTCTTTTGCCTACGGTTTTGAGCCCTTGTGGCTCTCATGAGCCTTGGGGACGGCTTCTCCACCACCCCTTCCTGAAAAGGAAATATTTCCCCAAGCTCTTCCTCAGTACCTTCCATTGCCTGCTTCTGAGACCGGGTATTAACTAAGTTTCGTCTAGCTCCTATCATTTCCTTTAACCCCGGCCAGTCCTGACCCAAAATAAGATTATATGGGGCTCCAGGAACTAAGGCAACTGAAATGGGATATACCCTATCCCGATATAACACTGTAGTGGATCTAAGAGAATACGATACCTCATCCCCGTGGATACATTTTATGACCACCCTCCTGGTGTGGGAAGTTTCCTTCTCCCCAGGGAACACTTTCCTCCAAAACTGAATAGCCATCATGGATTGATCGGCTCCTGTATCAATCAGTGCTATTGTCTCATGTCCCCCCACGGAGACCCTAACAGTACATCCAGCCAGAAGCTCTCCTCCCCGGGTAACGGACCCAGACGATTCGGAGTGTGCTCCTCCAGAACTCTGGCTAGATAAATTTATCATTTTATCAACCATCTGGGTATGTTTCTTACACCCTCCTTTGTAACCTTTCCTATCCTTAGCTGTGTGGGGCTTATATATTTGTGTCTGGGTTGGACACCTATTTTCACCTATGGGAACATGAATCTCACGGCCAGTGTCTATCTCTTCTTCCTTCGCCAAACAGGGCAACACTCGCTCCACCCCTAGTTTGGGAAAACCCCCAACAGGTATCGCCCTTTCCTCCTCAGTAGTGTCCTTGGTTACTATTGATCCTAGGGTGTTAGGTGAAAAATCAAATAGTCCTACCGGATCTGTAACCGATACACCTGGAGGTGGCGGTCCTTCTGGGTACATAGCCCTCTGCTCCAGGAAATGCTTAAACAACTCATTCTGTTGTTGTATAGCTTGCATGAGTGCCCCTTGCCGTTGCTTCATGTCGTCCTGGTTAGCTTGCCGGCATGCGTCCCGTGCTTCCAGGATAGCCTCCAAGTCCTCCCGCTGCAGCCGATACTCCTCGGACAACTCCGCCAACAGCTGGGCTTGCTCCATAGCAAGACCTGGAAGAAAACAAAAAGAAAAAGGAACTCCAAGTGTGGCCGCTTGGTATACTTGTCCTTCCCTTTTCTCAGACCCCCCCAGCCTAGGTACTCTTACCACTAGCACTGGTGAGTCTGCGCCTCGGGTTTTTGGGCCTCCTTGACCCCCAGTCGCTCACCGCACGGCTTGCCCGTCTGACACTCCGGTCCCCTGGAACCGCTCTCCGGAACTCCGATCTTCCGCCGTCGCTCCCAGCCTCGAACTGTCCCCTGGTTACACTCCTCCGCCGGATGTGCTGGAGACCTTGTCTTTATTTCCGCTCGCCGGTCAGGAACTCCTCCTCCGAATAGGAAACCGGAACTTCAGTCAAAGAAGGTGCCCGCTCACACACCCTCAAACACAAAAAAAAAATATACTCCTCCACTGGATTAGCAAGATAGTGCAATTCTCCCATTAATCATTCATAGAAGAAACAGATAACAACCATGCTCCTCCCAGCACAAGCCAAAAAAAAAACGTTTTTCTTTTTTTTTTTTTTTTCTTTTCAAAACTCAGTTCCAGAAATGTCCTGCAGGAGGCACAAACATCCCACTTCTGACACCAATTATGTGGTCACCACTTTAGCCTAACACAGGCAAGGCCAAGATACAGGTGACTACAAACACAGTACTTTTTGCGTGTGACCCGGACCGGAGTCACCCTGCAGGCTGGATTGGAGTTCAAATACAAAACACAAAAAAAAACTTAATCAAATGGTTGAAAATATCTTTCAGCTTTACTCTGGATCGATATACAGGTAAGTCATTCATCAGCAGTGATATCAATGGCAATGGCCAAACTAACAGTCCCAAAACAGGTCCAAAACAAGGAAAAATAAAGTTCAACACAAACTCAGGCTGAAAACTCAGCTTCTCTTTGTCAGTCCAAAACTTTCAAGTCATTCGGGTAGCAGCACAACACACAGTCCAGTGCACTGCTTCGCAAAACAACAGTGCTTCAAACAAAGAAAAAACAAGCCTCTGGCAGGTTTGAGATAACTGCCAGGAAGAAGGAGATAGCTCTAGGTTTGCAATTTAAAGCAAAAAAAAAACAGCTTTACAAAATTCCCACCCAGCTGGAAGCAAACCTCTCCCCGCTTCTCCAAGCTTTTCCACACTAACTCCAAATTAGTGGATTAGAGAAAAACCAAAACACTACCCAAACATTTCACTGTAAATTCCACTCACAGTTTGTGGCAACAAGCTAAGTCCACCTGCATTCTTTCAGGGTAATCAACTTCCACAGCAGCACAGGTTTTTTCAAAATCCATAGGCTCTTCCCTGAGCCTGGACAAGTCCTCTGCTGGCTCAACTTCACTCCATTCCATAGGGACAGGAACATTGACCCTGTTTGGCTTGGGAAGTACCCTAGGGAGGCAAGGCACAAACTTCCTCCCTAACCTGTTGCCTTGTTTGAAAGCCACTGTTGGCTTTTCTACTCTTGGGGAGTGTCCTGACCTAGCAGTGTCAGCTGACGACCAGGGACCTCTAGAGCTCCCCTGGTGGTGATACATATTATGTTCCTCACCTTCATCTTCCCAGATCCTGGACTTTCTCTGCCGGGTTTCTAGTTTAACCCTGGGTTTTTTTATTTCAGTTAAAGCTTGGGTCGGGCTTACATCTGCTTGGTCACACTGTGCAGACCGCCCCACCCTTGGTACGCCACTGGATCAGCAGCGTGTCTGGCCGGCTCGTTCCGTTCAAAGCCACAGATAGCAGCTCCTTGCGAGATCTGCACCTGCGTCTGAAGCCTCTCTGATGTTGTGATGTCAGAGAGGCTTCCGATGCAGGAGTGGATAGCGCAAGGAGCTGCCAACCCACGGCTTTGAACGGAACGATCCGGCCAGACACGCTGCTGCTCCAAAAGGAAGAGAATGATCCAGTCCAGACTGCGGGCTACAAATAAAACCTGGAGAGCCTGTGGGCCACATGTTTGAGACCGCTGCCCTAAACTGTATTGTTCCTTCGAGTTTTTGCAGCCCAAATACATGACCTTGCATTTCTTAGCATTACGTTTTAGCTACCAAATTTCAGACCATTCTTCAAGTTTCGCCAGGTCTTTCTTCATATTATTCACACTATCCGGAATGTCTATTCTATTGCAAATTTTGGTATCATTCGCAAAGAGGCAAATATTACCTGACAACCCTTCAGCAATATCACTTATAAAAGTGTTAAAAAGAATAGGCCCAAGAACAGAACTTTGAGGCACACCATTGGTAGCATCCCTTTCTACAGAGCGATCTCCATTGATCACTACCCTCTTTCATCTTTTATTCAACCAGTTTTTGATCCAGCCCATCACTTTGGAGCTCATCACAAGGGCACTCAGTTTATTTTAAAATGTCTATGTGGAACACTGTCAAAGGCTTTGTTAAAATCTAAATACACCAATCCTCTGGTCAACCAGTCAAAGAAATTGATCAAATTTGTCTGACAAGCATACCTCTAGTGAATCCATGTTGCCTTCAGTCCTGTAATCCACCAACTTCCAGAAATTTTACCATTCTCTGTTTTAAAAGTGTTTCCATTAATTTGCTTACCACAGAAGTCAGACTTACTGACCTATAATTTCCTATTTCTTCCTTACTTCTGCTTTTGTGTAGAGAGACCACATCTGCCCTTCTCTAGTCCTCTGGTACAACTCTCAACTCTAGAGAAGCATTGAAAAGGTCAATCAGCAGAGCCACCAGAACTTCCCAAAGTTCCTTCAGCACCCTCTGATGTACACCATCTGGCCCTATAACTTTGTCTACCTTTAATTTAGCTAGTTTCTCATGAACACAATCCTTTGAAAATCAATCATGGTCTACCACAGCTCCATCCCTATTTGTGTTTGTCTTTTGCGGTCCTGCTCCCAACACTTCAGCCGTAAACACAGAAAAGAAATACTGTATTTGTTAAACAATTCAGCCTTGAGGAGTCACGTGATGTGGTGAGCTTGGATGGACGCATCTGTGTTGAGCTCCTGCTCCCTGAGTCTTAACCACCTTGATTTTCACTTATTTGGACAAACCGGATTTATTAAGTTGAGAAGAAGAAGTTGGTTTTTTTTTTTTAAATCTATTCAGTGCTGATACGGAAGCGAACAGTTTGAAGAGGCAGGCAGGGGAAATCAGCTGTTTTGCCAGTTTTTCTGATTACGGAACAACGCGAGTGAACAGGCTGACATGGAGCTAGACTAAACTGCGGCTAACAAATTAAAAATTAAATTTAAAAAAAAAAGAAATTTAGAAAAGGTGGCAGCTGCTGGTGGTGGAGAGAAGGAGGAGGTAGAAGGAGGAGGACTTGCCACTACAACTGCTAACAGTGAACAAACTGGATGACATGAAATAAAATTGTGAAGTTGTAACAGGAAAAAAAAAGAAATTTAGAAAAGGTGGCAGCTCCTTGTGGTGGAGAGAGGGAGGAGATGGAATTGCCACTTTAACCAGACTCAAAATGAAACTGCGGTTGACAGTTTGAAAAGCAGAGAGTTGAAATCAGCTGTTTTTTTGCCAGCTTCTCTAGTTATAACGGAGAGGAGGTGGACTTGCCACTACAACTGCTAACACTGAACAAACTGGCTGACATAAAATGAAACTGTGGTTACTGATGACAAAGAGGTTAAGATAAAGCAAAGGAAAGAGATTGAAGTTTTGAGACTAGCACAAGCAGAAAGCAGACTGCTGATAGTTTGAGGAGCAGGTGAAGTTAGCTGATATATCGGTTTCCCTATGAGATTGTAACAGGAGGGGAAAAAAAAACAGAAGAACCATGGGGTGGAAGGAGACGTACATAGATGGATCAGAAACTGGTTGGTGGGTAGGAAACAGAGGGTAGGAGTGAAGGGCCACTTCTCGGACTGGAGGAGGGTCACGAGTGGGGTCCCGCAGGACTCGGTGCTCAGGCCGCTGCTATTTAATATATTCATAAATGATCTAGAGACAGGGATGAAGTGTGAAATAATAAAATTTGCAGACGACACCAAACTATTTAGTGGAGCTCGGACTAAAGAGGACTGCGAAGAATTGCAAAGGGACTTGAACAAACTAGAGGAATGGGCGACGAGATGGCAGATGAAGTTCAACATTGAGAAATGTACAGTATTACATGTGGGAAACAGAATCCCGAGGTACAACTATACAATAGGAGGGATGTTATTAAATGAGAGTACCCAAGAAAGGGACTTGGGGGTAATGGTGGACATGACAATGAAGCCGACAGCACAGTGCACAGCGGCTGCTAAGAAGGCAAACAGAATGCTAGGCATAATCAAGAAGGGTATTACAACCAGAACAAAAGAAGTTATCCTGCCATTGTATCGGGCGATGGTGCATCCGCATCTGGAGTACTGCATCCAATATTGGTCGCCGTACCTTAAGAAGGACATGGCATTACTCGAGAGGGTTCAGAGGAGAATGACGCGTCTGATAAAGGGGATAGAAAACATTTCATATGCTGAGAGATTGGAGAAACTGGGTCTCTTTTCCCTGGAGAAGAGGAGACTTAGAGGGGATATGATAGAGACTTACAAGATCATGAAGGGCATAGAGAGAGTAGAGAGGGACAGATTCTTCAAACTTTCGAATAATAAAAGAACAAGAGGGCATTCAGAAAAATTGAAAGGGAACAGATTCAAAACGAATGCTAGGAAGTTCTTCTTTACCCAACGTGTGGTGGACACCTGGAATGCGTTTCCAGAGAGCGTAATAGGGCAGAGTACGATACTGGGGTTCAAGAAAGGATTGGACACTTTCCTGCTGGAAAAGGGGATAGAGGAGTATAGATAGAGGATTACTGTACAGCACACCCACCAAAGCCCGGGAAAATTTGAAATTAGGTCTGTATTTGGAATTATCGTGAGCAAAGATGGATCTTTGATTTAAATACAGTTAGCCCTAAGGGATTGAATGTTGAGGTAGAATGGCTATCTTTGACCTAATTTCAAATTTTCCAGGGCTTTGGTGGGTGTGCTGTTTTGATTGGCTTATGAAGTCATATGGTAGATAGATATTTAAATAGATAGAAAGATGCCGCCGCCATGTTGGAAGAGATTTAAGACTGACAGAGGGTCTGATTAATGGTAAGAGAAGCTAAAGAAGGAATATTAATGCTGAACATGAATGTTAAATTATTTATCTATTTATTTTTTGATATACTTTTTTAGGGGCATTTCCTTGAAACAGCCTAGTGAAACGTGGTTCCATGTCGGAGTCCGTTTAAGCACTTTAAGCTAAGTTAAATATTAAACCACTTATTAAGCTATTTAAAAGTATTAAAAATGTTAAAGAATATACCTTAAGAAAGGATAGGGGACAAGGCCAATGAGGAGGCTAGCTACATTGGAAATTCTGTACTTTCAACAGATTTATTCTGTACAGAAGTAGCCACTGAGGTCATAACCCATAACTTGTGGAGGTTAAAGTAAAATGATGAAAGATAAATGTGAAGTTGAAAGGTTCAAATGAAGAAGGAAAATTGCAGTATATCAAAAGACTTTAGAAGATTCCTTGTGCAAAAGATGTTTTAGATGTATGAGTTAATGAGGATATAATTATTAGAAGATATGCTATAAAAATCCTCATTGAATTTGAGAAAAAGATTTGCCAATATTAGATTTAAATACTCTTCTTCATGAGCGGTTTAAGCGTACAAATGAAACTGAATGAGTCCAAAACAAAACTACTTTGGCTCGGCCCAATTTTAGATCATTTACCTACCTCCATCCCACTACCATCTGGTCCCACTCTTCAGCTTGAGTTTTCAAGCAAAGTCCTAGGCATCGTCATAGACTCCTCTCTCTCCTTCAATGATCACCTCAACTCCTTGGTAAAAAAATGCTTCTTTAGCCTTCATATGCTGAGGAGAGTGAGATCCTGCTTTCATCATTCTCACTTCGCCGTCCTCGTTCAATCTACCATCCTCTCTAGACTGGATTACTGTAATTCCATCTACATAAGCCTAACTAAGAAAAACCTCCATAGACTTCAGCTAATTCAGAACGCCGCGGCCAAGCTTATTTTCGCAAAAGGCAAGTTCGATCACATCTCCCCACTCCTCTCCAAGCTTCACTGGCTCCCAGTATACTCCAGAGTCCTCTATAAATGTGCCTGCTTAGTCTTCAAGATCCTACATGGCGTCCTTCCTCCCGTTATCCCACTCTTTTGGAACTCCTCAAACCCACACCCCACTAGACCCTCACAAAAACTGAAACTGTCTTTCCCCTCTATAAAAGGTATATCCCGCGCAGGAAAACTTGGAACATCCCTCCTCTTTAGAACCACAGAACTCTGGAACAACCTCACACCCCCGCTCAGAAATTCAAGCTCCTTCCAATCCTTCCGCAAACACTTGAAAACTTGGCTCTTTTCAAAAATCTAATTACCTCCCGTTCTCTAGCAACCGGTCCCTCTCTATCTTCTTAGTCCCTCTCCTTTATCCCTTCATTGTAGTTCCTTTCCCCTTAACTTCTGTAAACCGTGCCGAGCTCTGCGCTTGCGGAGATGGCGCGGTATACAAACCTAAGATTTAGTTTAGTTTAGTTTTGTTTAGTTTAGTAGTACCTTTTATCACAAATTTTTGATTTTTTTTCGTTTTGGTAATCAACCTGGCCATTACCTTGCTCATCTCACAAAAACATGGAGTGGGCCTCATTTAATTTCTTCCATTCGGCTTCCTGACAGGACTTATAATAATGACCCTATTCAAATTTCTCTGATTTTTTTATGAATATTTTTCTTGCCTATATACTGCAAACTTCTCTTCACAACCCTCATTGTTGCAGTCATATTTAGAGGATTCTATTTAGCCATGTTTAACTCTTCAGATGAGAGATTCTTTAAATGCTCCGTTGAGAGCAGTAAAAGTTCAGCAGGTTATTAAATCGTTATCTGCCTGTAAAGTACCTGGTCCAGATGGATTTGTGGCTGAATATTATAAAATGTTGATTTATCATCTTTCAGGATCGTTGGTGCAATATTCCCGCTATAGGAGGGCCTTAGGTGCTTGGGCCAATCAGGCCCTAGGATCCTGTGGGTTGGGCAGTAGAGGGGTGGGTCCGCCTCATTTGGACAGAGGCGGGCCTGCTGGCCTGACGGTGCAAGGAGCCATCCAGCCAAATTAGAGGTAAGCCCAAGGGGGGGTTCCGGGGTGGAAGGGTTCATGGGGGGTCTGGAAGGAGGGGTTGGGCACCCTCCTGCTGGCAATCTTTGGGGGCCATTGGGGGCTCCAGCAGGAGAGGTTGGGTACCCTCCTGCTGCAATCATTGAGCACCTTCTTGCCGGCAATCGTGGATTTTGTCGGCAGGAGGGGTTGGGCACCCTCCTGCTGGCGATATTTGGGGGGCTATTTGAGGTGTCCAGGGAGGGGGGTTGGGGCATTTTAAACCCAATTCTGTAACCGACATTTGCAACATGGACGTTGGTTACAGAATCGGGTTAACTTTGGGCGGGTGTAGGCCCGATTCTGTATAGGATGCCCGGGACGGGCGTCCTATACAGAATCCAGGCCTCATTGTTAGAATTTTCTCATCCCATGGATTATGATAAAGTGGCCTCTGATTGGAATGTTGAGTTACAAATAAATTTACAAGGTGCTCATATTAAGCATTTTTTGCAATTATTAGATGGTTTATTACCTGACATTTCATTTTTTTGAAATGGGCTACAAATTTATTTGTCAATTGTATATAGCACCTTGGAGAGCCTATAGAGCAACTATTATATCTATGGGCTCTTGTTTGAAATGTAATCACCCAAAAGCAACATTATACCATATGTTTTGGGAATGTCCTTTGGTTCGAAGTTTTTGGGTTTATTTCTAAAGTCAGCAATATGTGGCAAGCACTATGGTATTGTAATAATTATAATCTATTTTGGATTTTGATATTCAACATCCAATACCTAAAGGTTATAATGGTTTTTTTTAAAAAAGCTATTCTTATGGGTTTAAAAACTATTCTTTATTTATGGATAAAATCTGTGGGTCCGACTTATGGTCAATGGAGAGCCTGTTTGTTGCATCTTATACGTATGGAAGCTATGGGGCTCATAATTTAAAAAAAAAGTCTAAAAAGTGGCCTAAATGGGTACTTGGACGATCAAAAAGCCTGATCGTTCAAGTACCCATAATCAAAGCCGGTTTTAGACATATCTAAAACCAGCTTAGGCCTTTCCCCTGCCTCTAAACGCACAGAGAGAAAGGCGTTTTTAGAGGAGGGGAAAGGGCAGGCGGTGGGCCGACCTAGACCTAGGCGTGCAGCAGGTATAACCAAAACTTTAGGCAGGTTGCCTAGTCGGCACTTATACGTTTTGACTTAGACCAAGTCAAAACAGGTATAAGTGCCGAAAAGGGGCCGCTGAGCAGATCAGCTCAGCGGCCCCAGCAACCTGCAGCAATGATCGCGGCAGGAGAGATGGCTCATCTCCCCTGCCATGATCCATCCTTTCCCCCCGACAACGATCAGGGCAGGAGGGCAGGAGGCACCTGTCCGTCCGACCAATGTTATTGAAGGTACGGGGAGGGGGGTGGGAGTGGGGGGTCGGGGGGTCAGCGGGGGAGGGGTCGCAAATCAGCGGGTGGGTGATCGGGTTTCAGGGTGGCCCTTGCGTTGAGGGCAGGAGGGCTTGGGCTCCTGCCCGATCCTGTCGGGGAGTTCAGAGGTGCCTGAGGCAGGAGGGCTTGGGCTCCCTCCTGCCCTGATCCTGTCAGGGAGTTAGGGGGTGCCTGGGACAGGAGGGCTTGGGCTCCCTCTTGCCACGATCTTCATTGGGGGTTCGGGGCTACCGCGGGGAGGGAGCCCAAGCCCTCCTGCCCCGCGGTAGCCCCGAACCCCATCTTTTATATCTCGAGGGCTTCTAAGGAGTTGTAGTAGATGAGGGGGAAATAGATAGGTTAGTATCGCCAGACAGTTTGGATCTGTCTCATTTTCTTGAGTCCTCTAAGGACACAATTACAAAACATGCTACATTCTTGGTAGCTTTCAAAACAAAACTAGAGAAACAGGCTATTTTGAAGTTGTACTTTACTAAGAAACAAGCTCTGTTGTGTGGCCAACGAGTGTTAATATTTCCTGATGTTTCTAAGCAGACTTAGATAAAGAGGAAGCAATTTCTATTGCTTAAGCCCAAGGTCTTAACAGGTGGTGCAACCTTCTTCTTATAATTCCCTTGCAAATGCCTCATTTGCAAGTGACAAATATATGTTTCTGGACCCAGCCCAGTTAGAAGATTCTCTGAGAGATAAACCTTTGCAGATTGTTTCTTAAAAATTATTATTTTGCTGGACAGGGTAAATGTGCCACAACTCTTTGCCTGCCAAGATGTTAAACTTTTTTACTTTACTCTTTTTTTAAGCTTTGGCACTCTTGGCCACTTAATGTGGACTTGATCATTGATAAACTATTGCCTTTGACTTTATTTGATGAGCATTTGTATGCTATGTTTGAACTTGACATACTTGTATTTTTGTTATTTAACTGTGACAAATAAATGAATAATAATAAATAAAAAGGACCATGCTTGCTCTAGCATATTTACAGTGCTTATCCTCTTCCTAATCTTCTTCCTCACCATGACTCTTATCCCTTTGTAGTCCCCTTTTCGGAAGTTCAGTGCCGTGGCAGTTGTTCTGGATCGATTATTTGTTCCTGTGGCTTGGTTGAAGTGGATCATATCGTGGTCACTATTTCCCATCGTCCCTTTTACTTCTATACCTTGTGCTGGTCCTCGTAGTTCATTTAGAATTAAGTCCAGAATTGCATTTCCTCTCGTATTTTCCTTGACAAGTTGTTCCAGGAAGCAATCACCTATAACATCCAGGAACTTGGTCTCCCTACTGCAGCTGGAGTTGCCTAGATTCCAATCTATCTCTGGATAATTGAAGTTGCCCATGATAACTGTGTTGCCTCCCTTGCATTTGTGTTTAATCTTATCCGTCATTTCTCCATCAGTCTCTTCGGACTGCCCTGGAGGTTGGTAGTAGATGCCGATCTTCGTATCCGTTCCATTTGTTCCTGGTATTTTGGCCCATAGAGACTCTTATTGTTCATTTCCGGCATGTTCTCTCTGGTGGACTCAATTCCTTCTTTTATTTATAGGGCAATACCCCCACCTTTTTGTCCTACCCTGTCTCTGCGGTATAGCTTGTATCCCAGGAGCACAGTGTCCCATACGTTGTCCTCATTCCACCATGTTTCCGTGATGCTGATGATGTCTAGGTTATTTTTTATGCCATAGCTTCCAATTCCTCCCATTTTATTCCTTAGGCTCCTTGCGTTTGTGTCTGTACACTTAAGTTTGCAGCCTGTTACTTTTTTGCATTTCCTTCCCCCTTCTGTCTCCCTCGCTTCCGTCCCTTTCGATCCGTTGGGATTTCTATCTTGCCTATGATCCGGTGAGTCTTCCCTGCAATCTTCTTGCATGGTATCCTCTGGGTGTACTGTTTCCCAAACCATCAACTCTTGGTCGAGTGTCGGCTTTCCCCTTCTTAGTTTAAAAACTTCTAAAAAAATGTTTTGTCTCCCTGTTTTACCATATCAGCTATTTTTTTCTTCCATTTGTATTTTGGATCAGCCTCTCTTTACTATTCCAGATATTTTTGCATGTCTTTCTCTTTCTGCAATCTTTTGTAGTTTTTGAAAGCTAACCTCTTATTCCTTACCTTCTCAGCTACTTTTGAGAACCAAAGTGGCCTTCTTTTCCTCTTACTTGCATCACAAAAAGGTCTGTCACTCTTACAATAATTCCGTTCATTTTTGCCCCACTACTTTTCTATTCCTTCCAGATTTTCCCATCCAGACAATTCTTTGGCACAATGTCCCATCCAAATATTGTGAATAGAGCAATTGCAATTTGCCTGATGTTTAGATATTGGGAATCATAGACAAACTTGCCTCAGAAATCTAAAATGTGCACTTCTTGATATTTCAGCTGGAGGGCTGCCTTTGAGATAGAAAACTTGGCTTCAGCTGTTCAGTCCAGTCACCAACAGGAGGAACTGAAATTGGGTTCTGAATAAACAGGAATATATGAGGGTTCTTCAGAAAGTTTCCATACTTTCATATTTTCACTGGAAATGGTTGGGGTGAAAGAAGTGGTAAGTGGGCATGTCATAGAATGCCATGTGACTAATCAATCCAGCAAAAGAGTGATTATGTGGTAAATTGATGAAATTTACTTTTGAGATATTTAATAATTTAATGTTTAAAAAAAAATAAAAATGCAGATAACTTGTAGCTTCAAGACTTTTGAAATTCTGGAAATGTTATGCAAATCCATACTGGATTATATCAAAAAAGATCTAGCAGTACCCAACTAGCAAGATTATTGTTGTTGGGAGGTGCATTAACTGATCATTAGCCAAGTCATTTGCAAATATAACAAATTTAGCTTCAAAAGCCCATCTGGTTGCCAGATTTATAATTGTTTTATCACTTTGTAGTAAGAATAAATTAAATTCATTTAAATATCCAGTCATATCAACAAAGAAAACAACAGCTCACATCTGTTTAGAATTACTCAAGAATGAAAAACTCTGCTGCTTTTTTAGATGGTGTTTGAAGAAATTCATGGATTTCATTACAAAGGCTCCAGAATACTTGAATAGTTTTACCTTTATTCAGCCAATGTACATCATTATGCATAAGATTATTAAAACTGGATGAGGCCTCCTCAAGGAATATTTGAGAAAGGTGATGCTAGAATGGAGAATTACATCAAATAAAATTAATCATTTTCACCACCATATTCATTGCATTTGCAAATTTAGCATTAAACTTTGAAAACAATCCTTTTTTTCCTGTCATAGTAGGAGATCTGTCTGTTGTGAATGATATTATTTTAAAAATTAGCAGTCCAGTTTCATCCAAAAATTTTTGGAGGCCTTGAAAATGTCCTCATTTCTTGAATTTTTATCCTTTGGAAGCAATATTAAGAGATCTTCAGAAAACCCTTCTCACTTAAAAATTGAACTTACTGTTAGGCAGGGGACTTTAGATAGTTTTACCCTTTATTCCTCACAGAACCATATGGCTGTTGACTAAGAACGTAAGAAGTTGCCACTGCTGGGTCAGACGGTGTCAAGTCAAATGTGCGCAAGTCAAACGCGCACGGACAAATGCGTGAAGACAAGTGAGCGCAAGACATTTGAGCGCAATGACAATTGAGCCCAATGACATTTGAGCGCAAGACAATTGACCCCTACAATTGACCCCAAGACATTTGAGCCCAATGACAATTGCACGCAATGATAATTGCATGCAAGACAATTGTGCGGAAGGACAAATCAGTGCAACGGCAATCACGTGCACATTCACATTACTATGGTTACGTTAGCTCCTTTTTTACGTGCTCAGAACAGCCCACCTTCATTTTGCTAGCCTCTTTGTGATTCGTTACGTTAGCTTCTTTTTTATGTGCTCGGAACAGCCCGCCCTCCCTTCGCTAGCATCTTTTTGATTGGTTATGTTTGCTTCTTTTATACTTGCTCAGAACAGTCCACCTTCCTTTAGCTGCCTGACTGTGTCCGTTATAGGTCTGGTCTAGAACTTGCTCTATAAGAGGTATTTCTCTTGCGCGGATTTCACTCGCCTTTGGTGAGAGCGACACTACTTCCAAATTTCTTCATTTGCAAGGTATGTTTATATTTTCATTTGATAACTTTTTATATAAGATGCATGCAACAGAATCGCTAGATAAGTGAGGGTATAAGAAAACGCTGTATAACTCAAGTTTCGCTCAAAGTTTCGATGTAAGTGCACCCACATAATTTTGACTCCTTTGTGGCTTCCGCGCTAACAGTAGGCCACTGTAGAAAAGCGCTAATGAAACCCTGAACACACGCTTATATGTTATAATGGAACTTTTTTAACGTTGAAAGCTGTATAAGATGCGAGCAACAGAATCACTAGATAAGTGAGGGTATAAGAAAATACTGTGTAGCTCAAGTTTCGCTCAAAGTTCCCTTGTGGCTTCCACGCTAACGTTTTAAGCTATATAAGATGTGTAGCAACGATAGGTCGCAGATCAAAGTTTTGACGTTGGTGCACCCGCATAATTTAGACTCCCTTGGGGTGCTTGTAAGATGCGCACTACTGAATTGCAAGATAAACAAGTGTAGCAAGTAATAGGGCGCTGTAGAAAAGTGCAGATCTAGGAGGGGTAAAGGGGAAGAGGGGAGAGAGTGTGGAAGGGGGAAGGGAGGAGGGGTGGGAGTTGTTTTTTTCTTTTTTGTTTTTTTTTCTAGGGGGGAAGAAAAGGGAGGGAAGGAATTGCAATATATAATAATAATATAATAATAATAAATTGTATGATTTCAGGAGTGAACTGCCATAGAGATGGAAGTAATAACTTCACAGCGTGGGAAAGAGCACTGGGTTCATGAAGGACATCGTTATCATCGTGACCGAGTTATGGCAGACGGTTCCACGTCCTGGAGGTATGTGCATCGTGACTATGTAGGCAGAAGAAAAAGGCACATGGATGGATCTTCTGTCGAGATAACGGTGCATGTGCATGCACCCAACAATGCCAGAATAGCTGCTGAAAAAATGATGGGAGAAATACGTGAAAGGGTTGTGACCACAGTTGAAAAGCCCCAACAGATCATTCTGGGGACAACAGCGGGTTCTATGTTAGAAGCATTTACATTATTGCCTGCATACTCGTCCATGCAGAGAACAATCAATCAAAAAAGAAAAGCAAGACATCTAGCAATGGGTAATCCCAGGTCACTAAGAGAGATCCAAGTTCCTGAGCAGCTGCAAAGAATCACGCATGGTGAACAATTGCTTTTGTGGGATTCTGGTGAAAATGATGAGACGCATTTTCATTTTCATAACCCAAGCCAATCTTGAGGTGTTGGAGCAACATGGCCATTGGTTCATGGATGGAACATTTAAAGTTGCCCCCCATTTATTTGTACAAGTGTTTACCATCCATGCATTTGTAGACAATCGTGCACTTCCCATGGTGTATGTGTTGTTGAATAGTAAAACAGAGGACTATGAACGTGTGTTAAGAAAACTGGTAGAATCCAGAAACATGTTGGCACCATTGACTATTCTGATGGACTTTGAGAGAGCAAGCCTGCAAGCTGCCAGCAGAGTATTTCCAAATGCTGCAGTTTCTGGCTATCTGTTCCATCTGGGTCAATCGTTGTGGTGTAAAATTCAAGATGAGGGATTGACCGCTAACTACAGGGATGATGAGAGAATAAGATTGTACACCAAAATGCTGTTAGCATTAAGTTTTGTTCCTGTTGAAGATGTCAGTGAGGGTTTTGAAGCGTTGGAGGATACCCGACTAGATGAACTGCGCCTGGTGTATGAATATTGGGAAGACAATTACATCGGTAGATGGCAGCAAAATTGGAGAGGTGCCCCACATTTTGCTATTTCTCTGTGGAATATGCACTCCCGTGTTGAAGATGGATTGCCTCGGACCAACAATTCAGTGGAGGGTTGGCACCATGCATTCCAATCTTCAGTTTCATGTCATCATCCAACCATCTTTAAACTCCTTGAGCATATACAGCGCAAGCAAGATCACACAGAACAGCTGCTTGTTTGTTTCCATGCTGGTAACTGTGCAGCACCTAGCAGTAAAAGTGTCAAGCGTGTATGTGAGAGTGACTCAAAGACTAACAGCACTGCTGCCAACATATGGACATAGAACTCTTTTTCAATATCTGAGAGGTATAGCATATAATCTGGAACTTTAGAGTTTGATATTGAAGTTCAGGTTTTACTGTTCATATACTAACATCCACTGCTCTCTCCTTCTCCTCACACCCATTTCTCTTAGTCCTCCCTTGTGCCATATGCTTGTGGTTTTGCTCCTGAAAGATTTTATGGTGTTGACATAACATTTGAACATATATGTGTATTACATGTTTCATACATATGTTATATGTTAATAAACATTGTTGAAAAAGTTTTTTCTCTTGTTTTATCTTAGTATGAAATAAATAACCATGGCATTTATTGTTACTTTTATACATGCAATTTCATAAACTAACTAATAAGGTATACAATTTAAACAATGAACTAAACACATCTAAAATCTTCCCTGGATTTTCAGCTGTTAGATGATTACTTTTATGGTAGATAAGTGAAATAAAGTGATCACATAACAGCTGTGTACATCCAATGAAATCTATACATAATTGGGTAATTATTAAAAGTGGTTATTAAACTTTGTAAATAAAATGTGCTCATGCTAACACTCCAAATGTGGAGTTCAAAAAAATCTAACTATCCCTGTCCACGTTAGTGTGGTTGCACTCACTGACCTTCAAATGTTTCTATAAACATTCTCCATCAACATTCAAATGTTGTGCATACATAGCCTATACAGTCCTCTCCATACATATGACAATTTGCTTATCTCCCTCATATCCCCTTGTGTGTAATATATTCTGCCCTTGCCCAATAGCCCCATGTCCAGCTTTCAGGCGTTATCAGCCCTCTTGAACTGTATGCCACATATCATCATGCAATCACTCCAAAGCCATGCCCAAAATTCTCCCCCCATGTTTTAACTACTACACTTATATTTACTGATTAACATATTGTGCTACCCGTTTCTTCTGCGCTTGCGCATATGCGTCAGTCTTTCATGCATCTGACTTGGCACCATTCTGTTCCATAATTATTTTATTGGGTCTCGACCAAATATGCACAAAACAATTGTGAATATTTGATAGTAAACCCCTCTACACATGCACTCTGCACATTCATATATACGCGACTCACATTTGTCTCATAAGGAAAAATAAGCCAGCGCATGCACACTTCGGACATCATCTGCGCATGCGCAATTCGGTCCCCCCCCCACATTGACACCTATGTATTCCGAGTTCTCAATAAGCTATGTTTTTGAAAGACAAACATAAAGAAATTGCACGCATTTGATGTTTAACCTTTCGATTGCGCGCTGGGAAAATCCATCAATTGCATGCAAAACAACAACTTTAAAATGATAGACATTATCACCATGCACAATGGATGCATGCTGATGTCATCATGCGATTCATAGTCAAGACATATGCGCGCCACGCTGACGCAAATTCTGTGTTTCACTAAAGTAAGACAAAACAATATATGCTTCACACATGCTCAATTAACATGCGCATTTCACTATTTGAATGCGTGCTTTCAACATAATATAATCTGTGCTTGACCTTTCAAATCAATAATGTTTGATGATTAACCATATAACACGTGTTTTACATAACCAATAGCAGGGCTGGAAGGGGAAATCTCACCATATTCACTCTCAATCAGTCATGTGAGTGGTATATAAGCTGCACAAAAATGTCATAGATGCACAGTGAATATAGCTTCCGAAGAAGCAGCACGAGGGCGAAAGCCCAACTTCACTGAGAGAGAAGTACTCCGTTTAACGGTGTACTTCTCTCTAAATGAGAAACTTTTGTTTCCCATAAGGGACAGGCACAGGAACATCGTGCAAATGGACAGGGCGTGGAGGAAACTCCAGCGCCTCTTCAAAGCCAGTGCCCTGACACTGTGCTCAGTAAGTACCTATTAAATACATACGCGGTTAATATATATTTATAATCTGCATGTTTTTTGTGTGGAAGCCAATAATATGTATGCATATTCAATCCGCATTCCATGAAATTGCGCACTGCATATTCATCCACCCGCATGAAAATTGTGCTGTACATTTTTTTAAAGATTTATAATCTGCATGTTTTTTGCGCGGAAACCAATAATATGTATGCATATTTTATCCATATTCCATGAAATCGCGCACTGCATATTCATTCACCTGCAGGAAAATTGCACAGTTCATAATTGTGTCCCTCCATGTCTTTCTTCTGTGACTTTAATATAATGTTCAACATATCCCATATATATCATGCCTCACTCATTTCTGTCCATTATATGATAGGTGGAAGATTTGAAAAAAAAGGCTAGAGAGCTCAGGCTCTATCATCCTGACTGGGTGTGGTCCGTCAGGATGAACCTGGATAACACTCCAGGTATTTTACAGTAACCTAAAGGTGGGGTGTAAGGTGTGCAGTCATAATATCTCTGTTGACTAATAATTTTTTTTTAAGCATTAACAGTTCTTCATTCCATACATATATTTCAGAAACTACATGCATTTATTTATATCTTCAGATGACAGTGAGGAGGAGGAAGAGGAGGAGGAGCGCCCCTTTATTCTCCCCTGCAGACACCCCACTTCCCAAACCCCTTCCACCTCCGCCCAGTCCCGTCCCTCTTCCCATCCCAGTACCTCCACCCATAGTCTCACCTACCGATGCCCTCGCACACCCCATCAAAGATCCCCCTACAAAAATGCCCCAAACCCAGCCCTGCCCCTTCATTCCCAATGCCCGGTTCTCCCTCCTTCCCATGCCCTACCCCCGTTTTACCATCAAAATTTTCCCCCACAACCGTCCTTCCTCCCTCATCCCTCCCACATCCCTCCCTCAGCCCTCCCTCTTCACCAATTCTGCAGCAGTTCAGAGACCTCTCTGTCGAGACTGGTAAGTGTTCAGATATTTTGACTATGTAATTGTATTTTCAATTTCAAACTGCTTATAATACTCTTTGTCATTGCAGATATATTGGCATCCACCTCCCCTACCACCCTATCCTCTGTTTCAAACCCCCCTCCCCATTCAAAGCCCCACCCAGTGTCCCATCTGTTCTATCCCCCTCTGCCGCTCCACCCGTGATTTTGGGACCAATCCCTCACCACCAACCACCCCTGTTGCAGCGACCACTATTGTGGCTCACGCTGCCACAAACACTGATCCTCCGCCTATTTCAGTAACAGCAGAGGACATTCATACGGTGATGGGAATCCTGAATACGGGTGTGGGAAGCATTTAGGACCTCTCCCAGGATGCGGTTTGAATGGTCTAAACCATCACAGGGGCACTAAAGATCATCAAGCACAAACTTGGTGCTGCCCCTCCCACCCTGCCCACCCCTTGAATGTCTCTCGCTGTTACCGAGGGAGCTGCACCCTCTTCCCACCCCTCCTCCCTTCTCCTTCCACATTCCCTCCCCTCTTCACCTACCCCCTCCTGGAAAAAATACAAAAACAGAAAAAACCAAGTCCCACACCTCCTCCCTTCCCCTTCCACACTCCATCTCCTCTTCACCCACCCCCTCCATACTCCCACTCCCTCCATATCCGTTCTCCACTTACCCATCCTTTCATACATAAAGCCATCTTGCCTCCAGCCTCCAGCATCAATACTCTCCTGCATCCCACCATCTCATTTGGACTCCAATCCTCCTGTGAGTGGCTCTCTTGGCTGTCCTTGCACCTCTCTCTCCCCAGTCCCAGACTGGTGCTTCCTATCCCTCACAAGTGTGCTTTCTTTCCCCTCCAGCATCCTGTGTTGCAGCAGCACTCAAGCCGCCACTCACTACAACCTGCAGCCATCTGTCCTCTAGCATCAGGACTCCTATCTGCAGCAGCCATCTCTCCCTCCAGCATCAGGACTCTCCTGCGTCCTACCATCTCATCTTGTCTCCAATCCTCCTGTGAGTGGCTCTCTTGCTTTGGCTGTCCTTGCGCCTCTCTCTCTCTCTATCCCAGACTGGTGCTTCCTATCCATCACAACTGTGCTTTCTTCCCCCTCCAGCCTCCTGTGTTGCAGCAGCACTCAAGCCGCCGCTTACTACAACCTGCAGCCATCTGTCCTCCAGCATCAGGACTACTACTTGCAGCAGCCATCTCTCCTCTAGCATCAGGACTCTACTGTGTCCTACTGTTTCATCTGGACTCCAATCCTCCTGTGAGTGGCTCTCTTGCTTTGGCTGTCCTTGCGTCTCTCTCTCGGTCCCAGACTGGTGTTTCCTATTCCTCACAACTATGCTTTCTTCCCCCTCCAGCCTCCTGTGCTGCAGCATCACTCAAGCCGCCACTACCATCTGCAGCAGCCATCTGTCCTCCAGCATCAGGACTCTCCTGCATCCCACCGTTTCATCTCTCACGTCTGGACTTGGCATGCCAACTCTCCTTTGATTATCAGAAAAATGTGACATCATGTGACATACTTTTAAAAAGACATTTTAAAATAGTTTGTTGAAAAGGAGCCACAACTGTGTACAGGATAAATGCAAAACCTTACCAAACATAAGTGTTAAGTTTACATGGCTGTGTCATGCCCAGAGACAGCAGCACAGCACAGAACTAGGTAGAATTTGTAAAGCTACAAGTTAGAAGGCTTATCTTGTTTACAGAGCTTTTTAATAGATCAGAACACTTATCATTCCTAACCATTTAAATATAAATTAGATGAAATGTATAGAGGTGTTATGTTATCATCTTTCCTTTCATGCACACACAATGTGATTGCTCTATTTTGTAAAAATCTGATAAACTACTGAAGTAATAGCATGAGAATAATCTTTTTCAGGAGGTATAAAATCCCTCTCCCCAAATGCCCTCCTTCATCCCCTCATGCTGCTACGCTCACTGATCCTCTGCCCAGATCTGTAACAGCAGAGGATATTCAGACAGTGGTGATAATATTGAATATGGTTATGGGCATCATACTAGACCTGTTCCAGGAGGTGGCTGGGATACTCATGTGCATCACAGGATAGTTATGTGATCATCTTTCCTTTCATAACCTAACAATATGATTGCTGTATTTTATAAAAATATGATAAACTACTTACCATTAAAACAGGGAAACAGGTCTCCTTGAAGTAATAGCATGAGAATAATCTTTTTCAGTAGGTAAAAAAATCCCTCTCCCCAAATGCACTCCTTCATCCCCCATAATGAAGTGGTTCAAAGACCTTACAGTGGAGCGTGGTATGTTTTCCCATTCTTATATTTTTTTATTTTTTTTTTATAATTATCTTTATTAGACTTTCACAACAAATCACAAGAATATTCTTGTTCCAAGTAACACAGGAAGGAAACCATTTTACCATTCAAAACCAAAAATCAAATACAGAAATATTATTTATCCCTTTCTTAGACCACAATGATAGGGGGCATGGAAATATTTTAAGGTTGGAGATATTAAAGTGGCAAGAAAAGGCTTAATGTGAAACCGGTTACTATCTTTACTCATAGTCCATCATATAATCAATCCTTGATGATATTTTTGACTTTCAGGAACTTCCTCAAGTGGTCTGGAGAAAAAAAAGTGTACTTAATTCCCAAATACCTCACCAAACACTTGCAGGGATAGGCTAATAGAAACGTAGCCCCCAACTTAAGAGTTTCTTTACGCAGAGATAGGAAATCCTTTCTTCGTTCTTGTGTAACTTTAGAGACATCTGGGTATATCCAAATCCGTTGTTCTCCATATAATTTATGAGAATTCTTAAAGTATAATCTTAACACCATATTTAAGTCTTGCTCAAAAACAAAGGAAATTAGAAGAGTTGCTCTCTCTGTCTCTGCATTCAAAGTTTGTTCCAATAACGCAGTCACATTCCCAAAATCAATCTGATTCTCTCCTTCATTTTGTTTATCCAATTCTTTTTGAGGCATCTTTTTATTTGGAAGATAATATATCTTGTTTATTGGAGGAATTTTGTCAGAGGGAATATTCAAATTTTCAATTAAATATCTATTCAAATAGACTATAGGAGAAGTTACAGGGGAAAATGGAAAGTTCAAAATACGAAGGTTCAATCTCCTATTATAGTTTTCAATTTGTTCTAATTTCCTATGAATGAAGGAGTTATCTTTAATAGCTGCATTCTTAAATGTTTGCAATTGTTTTATATCGTCCTGCATTTGTATGGTTTGGGTTGAGAATTCCAATTTCATTCCAATTTCAATCTTGGTATTAATGTTAATTACCTCCTCAGTTGTTTTGCTCGACGAAATCTCCAGCCGCTGAAGGAGTGACCAAATGTCTCCCAAGGAAGCCTCCATGGGAGAGGAGTGAATTCTCTCTCTCTCTATAGATGTTGAAGTCTTCAGCTGCCCTGCCATTACCGGCTCGTCACCCTCTCCAGGAAGCCCCGTAGAATCCCTTCCGGGATCATAGTCCTCCTGCAACAGAGCCCCAGCAGACGCTGGACATGCGGGTTTTGATGGAGCAGGAGGGGATAAAGATGTTTCAAACCCCGAGAGGGGGAGAGGTTCTCCTACGTCTTCCCCCAATGCCGGGACACTTCCTCCTGCTTGTGGAGCAACCGGGGGTTGAACCGCGAAGAAGCGATCGACGGTCTGCTGGACGGGCATTGAAAATAGGGCCGGCGAGGGAAAGGCCCTTAACACCCCTTTCCTTTTAGAATGCGGCATAGTAATATGATCTTATATTTTTTACAATGTAAATGTAATAGGTACTTACTGAGCAAGGGGTCTAAGTACTGGCGTTGAACAGGCACTGGAGTTTCCTCCACTCCCTGTCCATTGGTATGATGTTCCTGTGCTTCCCCTTGATGGGGAACAATAGTTTCTCATTGAACAAGTACTCTCTCCCTGCCCCTGTCTCTTTCTTCTTTTCTTTCTGTTTCCCTCCCTCCCACTATCTGTCTTTCTTTTTATATGTCTCTCTCCCTGCCCCCTATGCAGCAGCATTTATCTCCCCCCTCCACTTTCCTGTGCAGTAGCCACATCAGCATTCCCTCCCCCTCCATTTCCCTGTGCAGCAGCATTTCCCCACTGTCCTTCTTCCCTGCTCCCCCAGTCTAGTAGCACCTCTTCCCTGCTCCCCCTGTCCAGTAGCACCACTTCCCTGCTCCCCCTGTCCCTCTTCCCTGCTCCCCCTGTCCAACAGCACCTCTTCCCTGCTCCCCCTGTCCCTCTCCATTGCTCCCCCAGCCCAGTAGCACCTCTTCCCTGCTCCCCCCTATCCCTCTTCCCTGCTCCCCCGGTCCAGTAGCACCTCTTCCCTGCTCCCCCTGTCCCTCTTCCCTGCTCCAGCAGCACTTATTACCTGTTTCCCCGGTCCAGTATGCAGCGTTGTGAGCATCGCGTCTGGCTTTTGTGAACCTCGTAGGCCGCTCTGCCCCTCGGAAGTAAGTATGTCAGAGGAAACATTCTACTGAGGTGCTGTGCGGCCTGCGAAGTTTGGTACAGCCGGCCGCGATCCTCACAGGAGCAGCGCCCGACCCTCAGCGGCTTGAAGCCCTCCTCCTGGCAGCCACCGCTCCGCACTGCCTTTCATGCACCTTAGCGCACATGCGCACTCTGCTGACCACAGCACTACAGATCAGGGATCAGGAAACACGGTGGTAAGAGTGCGCATGTGCGCTTAGCATTTTATTATAGTAGATAATAATTTTTCTGAACATTTTTATCTTAAAAGGGGAGTAAGACAAGGGTGTCCATTATCTCCTTTGCTTTTTGACATTGTATTGGAACCCTTGTTATTGGCTATTCAGCAGGCAAGTAAGATACAGGGTATTCCTTTTTTTATATAATCTTTATTCATTTTTAAACACTTACAATAAGTGGAAACAGAATAAATTAAACATTTTACACTTTAGACATCACTTAAAATTTTACAAGATTTATACAGATCAATACCCTCCCCCCACCCAACCTAATCTTTACCATTAAACTAACTATAAAATTTTATCATAGTTTTAAAAATACACTATACACGTTTTAACATTACACATATATAACCATTTGGAATTGTTTATCAAACCTCAAAAATACCACCCTTCCCCTCCATTACCATCAGTAAAAATAATCATTTAAAATCTAATATTCCTCCTTCCCTACCCCCCTCCCTGGATGTGCATTTTATCTAACAACAAAAGTCACAACTATAATAATTCTACAAAAGACGTCAATGGGTCCCAAATTAATTTAAAGTTTTAGAATTCCCTAACAAATCAGCATTCATTTTCTCATATTTATAAATTAGACATAAACTTGCCCACCAAAATGTAAAGTTGAGATGATCTCAGTTTTTCTAGTTATGTGTAATCAATTGTATAGATGTACTTTTATATTTGTCTAGGGCAGTGTTTTTCAACCTTTTTTGGGCAAAGGCACACTTGTTTCATGAAAAAAATCACGAGGCACACCACCATTAGAAAATGTTAAAAAATTTAACTCTGTGCCTATATTGACTATATATAAAGTAATTCTCTTGAATAGGAATCAAATAAACACAAAGAAAGTATTTTATAATGCTGCCACCGCCAACAACACCGTTGGCGGCGGTGGCACTCAAGTGGCTAAAGAGCCGCAGTTTGCCGGCCTAGGGACAACACTGGAGGGTGGCCAGCTGTGCACCCCCTTGGGACGTAAACCCGGGGTGGGGCAGTCCGCCCCCCCCCACCCTGGTATGCCACTATCTGTACCTCACTCCCTCCCTATGACCAAAAATTCTCCTTTCTTCTATTCCCCGTGTACACAACCATCTCTTTCCCTCCCTTCCTCTTTCCAAAGTCCATGCCTTCTGTGTCCAAACACTCATTCCCTCCCCCACCTCAGCATCTCTTTCCCTCCCTTCCTCTCTCCCAAGTCCATTTCTTCTGTGTCCAAAAACGCATTCCCTCCCCCACCTCAGCATCTCTTTCCCTCCCTTCCTCTCTCCCAAGTCCATGCCTTCTGTGTCCAAAAACCCATTCCCTCCCCCACCTCAGCATCTCTTTCCCTCCCTTCCTCTCTCCCAAGTTCATGCCTTGTGTCCAAAACGCACTCCCTCCCCCCTTTTGTGTTCCGTGTTTGCCTCCCAGCCCATCTTTGCAACTTCGCGAGGCTTGTCTTCTGCTTCCTGCCTGCCCTGCCGCACACAAATAGCCGAACGGAAGTATTCTCCGACGTCAGCGCTGACGTCGGAGGGCAGGCTTTGCTTAAGCCCTCCCTCCGACGTCAGCGCTGACATCGGGGAACGCTTGCGATCGGCTATATGTTAGCTGCAGGGCAGGCAGGAACAGAAGACGAGCCTCGCGGCTCAAGATGTATTGAACTCCGCGGGTCCCCCGTCCAGCTCTCTCCTGTCCACGTGGGGCGGACCGCCCCTCTCCCTAGACTGGTGGTACTGCCCTGATGGCGGCCCTGACCGTACGGCACACCAGGCAACATCTCGCGGCACACTAGTGTGCCGCGGAACAGCGGTTGAAAAACACTGGTCTAGGGGATCTTTGATATGCAAAATGGTACCACAAATCACTACTTCATAAGTTAAAGGAATCACAGATTCTAAAATATTATTAATATGTCCCCAAATTGATCTCCAAACAATCAGTATCTTAGGGCAATAAAACAGTAAATGATCCAATGTTCCTATGTCTAGGTGACAGTGCCAACACCTATTAGATCTAGAATTATCTAACTTATTCAATCTAACTGGGGTCCAAAAAGAACGATGTAACAAAAAGAACCAAGTTTGTTTCATAGATGCTGATGCTGTACACCTCATCCTCCAAGACCAAATACATGGCCATCGAGATGCAGAAATATACTGCTTAATCTCAATGCTCCAAATGTCTCTAAGAGCGTTTTTGGGTTTCTTATTCATAAGTTCAGATATTAATTTATACCACTTGGCGGCTTGATGTCCTAGCATGTCTTCCTGAAAACAGAGGAATTGCAGGCTATAAAAATTTTTCAAATTACGCCAATCAGGGAATCCTTTCTGAATAGCATGCTTCAGTTGCAACCATTTATAAAATTGAAATTTTGAAATACCAAAAGATTGTTGCAACCATGAAAAATCAAGCAATTTTCGATTTAAAATAACATCCTCTAATGTTCTTATGCCTACTTGCATCCAATCCTTCCAGGCAATTTTAGACCCGCCTATTTGTATCTTAGAGTTCATTCATAGGGATTGACACAAAGACTGTTCTATAGGAATTTTAGTTAACTTATTTATATAAGAACATAAGAAATGCCCTCACCGAATCAGACCTTTGGTCCATCTAGTCCGGTGACCCGCACACACGGAGGCCAATCTAGATGTTCCCTGATGAAGACCTAGGTGTTCCCTGATGAAGACCTTATTTTCCCGTATCCCTCAATGTGATTTGCAAGGAAGTGTGCATCCAACTTGCACTTGAATACCATAATGGAGGTTTCCGTCACTACCTCCTCCGGGAGAGCATTCCAAGCGTCCACCACTCGCTGTGTAAAACAGAACTTTCTGATATTTGTCCTGGGCCTGTCACCCCTCAATTTCAGTCTATGACCTCTCGTCTGAGTCACATTTGACAATGTCAATAATGATGCTTCTTGCTCTATTTTGTCAAAACCTTTTAGCATTTTAAAAGTCTCTATCATATCCCCTCTCAGTCTTCTCATCTCAAGGGTGAACAGCTTAGTTTTCCGAGGCATTCTTTGTAGCTCAAATTTCCCATACCTTTTACTAGCTTTGTGGCTCGCCTCTGCACCCTCTCCAGCAGGGTTATATCCTTCTTTAGGTAAGGAGACCAGTATTGGACACAGTACTCCAGGTGTGGTCTGACCATTGCTCTGTAAAGCGGCATTATGACGTCCGCTGATCTACTCGTAATACCCTTCTTTATCATGCCCAACATCCTGTTCACTATATCTCAGGGTCTTCCAAGTATCCAAAATAATGTTATTATCCTTAGCATAACTAGGTAATTTAATGTCCAATACATGAGACAGATGCATTGGAGACATAATTTTCCATTCCAAAATTAACCACTCTGGATAATGTTCTATGAGGTCAGGCAGGATCCAGTACATACCCTGATGCAAAATATAGGCCTGATGATACCTATAGAAATTTGGAAAATTTACCCCTCCCTCCACAATCAGTTTTTGTAGAGATACTAATGAGATTCTAGCAGTTTTGCCCATCCAAACAAATTTGATAAGAATACTATTCAATTTCTTGTAAAAAAAATCCTTGAAAATAAATTGGTAACATTCCCATTTGGTAGCAAACCACAGTCAAAATCATCATTTTAACTGTTTGGACTCTCCCCCACCATGACAAATGTAGCGGATTCCATTGCTCACACATTTCTGTAACCTTTAGTAATAAAGATTTTTCATTTACTTTCCAGTGTCTTATAAATCCATATTCCTAAATATTTTATACCCTCTTCTTTCCAAAGAAAAGGGAACCGATCAAACAATCCTTTTTGACAATGTACATTAAGCGGAAGAATTTCTGATTTATTCCAATTTATTTTATATGCTGAAAATTTTCCAAATCTTTCGATCAAGTCCAGTAAATGTGGAATAGTAGATTCAGGATTCCTCAAATGAAGCAAAATATCATCTGCATATGCAGAAACTTTGTATTCCCGACCAGCGTAGTGCAGAGCGAGGGGTAGCGGCGAGAGGTAGCTCCGCCAACCCCTCCGACATTGGGCCTCGGAGCTCCGCCTTAAAAGGGGAGGAGCCAACGGCGCGCAACCGTTCGGCGCGCGACAAAGGCGAGTGACTAAGGCGCTCGCCTTAGCAAGATAGCCTTTGCAAAGGAGCTGTTGAAGGAGCCAGGAAACTCGGACACCAGCGGAGTAACACCAACAAACTCACACCAAGCAGGAAGGTAGATACAAATCCTAGACTTTAGCTAGCTACACAATAGGGCACACTCCCTCACATACCACACACCTAGAGAGGAAACAGAGGAAGAACAGAGTACTCACTGACTCCACCACTAACTCCAAAACCATAACATAAGCAAAATCAGAACTGACATAAGCCAGGAGACTCACTACAAGCAGGAAGGTAGCCACAAAACACAATCTTTATCTAGTCACATAGCAGGGCACACACTCCCTCACATACCACACACCCAGAGGGGAAAAAGGCACTCACAGACGCTAACACAGTAACACTAGCGGACTGAGATCAAACAGTAATACTAGCAGACTCACAAAAAGGAAGGTAGAAACCAGGAAGCTAGAAAACATCCAGACGACAGAGACAGAAGGTCCATAACCGATTTGCCCAAACAACTCAGAAGGGGAACAAGAGATGAATGCCCAGGGAAGCCAGAAGGTGAGCTTTCCAGTCTTCTGCACTGGCTGCAATATATATGACTACCTCCCTTCGGGGACTAGGGCATACATTTGCAGTCGCTGCATGGAGCTGGATAGCTTGAAACGGCAGGTCCAGCTACTAGAGGAGACAGTGCTGAATCTAAAAGAACTCCTCACCTTTGAAGAGGAAATACGCGAACAGGAAAAGCTTCTAGTCCAGTTCAGTCCAAACGAAGAGGTCAAGGAACTAGAAAGATACATCGAGGAAGCACACCAGCAGCATGTGGAGAACAGTACCCGAACAACTCTGGAAGAAAGCCTGGATGAGAGAAGAGAAGACATCCCTGCAAATTCTGGAGAAAAGGAAGCGGAGACAAGGGGCGATCACACACCAGGAGTAAGAGGGAGACTGCAGGAGGACACCCCCCCCCCACCCGAAGAGCAGAAAACAACTTCAGGAGTATCGCAGGAAGAAGATCGGCCCTATACCATGCATGTAGACTTACGACCCTCAAGGAACCACCAAATAAAGAAGATGGGGATCATCGTGGGAGACTCCATCGTACGGCATGTGGACATCTACACCGCAGGAGGGAGAGACTCAGAGGATAGAATCGTCACCTGCCTGCCAGGAGCAAGAGTGAAAGACGTGGCCAACAGGATCTCCAGGATCATAGACAGCGCAGGGGGAGAGGACACTGCTGTGCTTATCCACGTGGGAACCAAAGATGTGAGCGGACGGAAGTATGACAGGGAAGAAATGAAGGGTCAGCTCCGCTCACTCGGAAGAATACTGAAGATCAGGGAGGTGAAGGTGGCCTTCTCCGAGATCCTCCCGGTACCAAGAGCGGATGGAAGGAGGCAAGGGGAACTGCAAGCGATCAACGCCTGGATGAGACGATGGTGCGAAGAGGAAGGCTTTGACTTCGTGCGCAACTGGATAACGTTCTGGAGAAGAAGCAAGTACTACAGGAAGGACGGACTGCACCTCAACGAGGAAGGAGCAAGAGTATTGGCAGGCAACATCAAGAAGGCCATCGAGAAGGCTTTAAACTGAAAAATACTGAAAAATACTATCACAGAAGCACAAGATCTCTACATTCCGAGGATTTCCAAAAATCGGAGAACAAAGAGCAAAAGAGAACCGGCATGGCTTACCATACAGGTGAAGGAAGCCATAAAAGAAAAGAAGGACTCTTTCAAAAAATGGAAATGCATAAAGACAACCGAAGCCTGGAACAAACATAAAGATGATCAGAAGAAATGTCACAAGGCGGTGAGGGATGCCAAACAGGATTATGAGGAAAAAATAGCCCAGGAGGCCAAAAACTTCAAGCCCTTCTTTAGATACGTGAAAGGGAAAAAACCTGCAAAAGAGGCAGTGGGACCCCTGGACGACCAGGGAAGAAAAGGGTACATCAAGGAAGATAAACAAATCGCAGACAAACTAAATTCCTTCTTTGTGTCTGTCTTTACGAAGGAAGACACCTCAACAATACCTGAAGCAGAGAAAGTGTTTCCAGGAGAAATAGAGGACAGCCTCACCACAGTTGAAGTGGACTTAGACCAGATATACTATCAGATCGACAAACTTAAAAGTGACAAATCCCCTGGACCGGATGGAATTCACCCGAGAGTCTTAAAGGAATTGAAGGTTGAAATCGGAGAGTTATTGCACAAACTTGCAAACCTGACAATCAGAACTGGACAGATACCGGACGACTGGAGGATAGCGAACGTCACGCCAATTTTCAAAAAAGGATCGATAGGGGAACCGGGCAACTATAGGCCTGTGAGTCTTACGTCGGTCCCCGGCAAGATGGTTGAAGCACTGATCAAGGATAGCATAGTCCGGCACTTGGACGCACACGACTTGATGAAACCCAGTCAACATGGATTCAGGAAAGGGAAATCATGTTTGACGAATTTACTCCAATTTTTTGAGACCGTAAACGAGCAAATTGATAGTGGGAAGCCTGTGGACATAATATACTTGGACTTCCAGAAAGCGTTCGACAAAGTTCCACACGAAAGACTTCTCAGGAAACTACAAAGCCATGGCATAGAGGGAGATATACAAAGATGGATAGGCAAATGGCTGGAAAACCGAAAGCAGAGAGTGGGCATAAATGGGAAGTTCTCCGACTGGGAGAAAGTGACTAGTGGTGTACCCCAGGGCTCGGTACTTGGGCCGATCCTTTTTAATATTTATATCAATGACCTGGAGGAAGGAACATCCAGTGAGATCATCAAGTTTGCAGACGATACAAAACTATGCCGGGCAATCAGATCGCAGGAGGATAGAGAGAAACTCCAGAGCGACTTGTGTCGGTTAGAAACATGGGCGGAGAAATGGCAGATGAAGTTCAATGTGGAGAAATGCAAGGTAATGCATTTAGGCAATAAAAATAAGGAATACGAGTATACAATGTCAGGTGCAACTCTGGGGAAGAGTGAACAAGAAAGGGACCTGGGTGTACTGATAGATAGGACCCTGAAGCCGTCGGCACAATGCGCGGCAGCGGCAAAGAAGGCAAATAGAATGTTGGGCATGATAAAGAAAGGAATCTCGAGTAGATCGGAGAAAGTTATAATGCCGCTTTATAGGGCAATGGTCAGACCACACTTGGAATACTGCGTCCAACATTGGTCTCCCTACCTAAAGAAGGATATAAAACTGCTGGAGAGGGTGCAGAGACGAGCAACAAAACTGGTGAAGGGTATGGAGAGACTGGAATATGAGGATAGACTTATAACACTAGGATTGTTCTCCCTTGAGAAAAGGAGAATGCGTGGGGATATGATCGAGACCTTCAAAATACTGAAAGGAATCGACAAAATAGAGCAGAGAAGATTATTTACACTGTCCAATTTGACACGGACTAGAGGACATGGAATGAAGCTAAGGGGGGACAGGTTCAGGACTAATGTCAGGAAGTTCTGCTTCACTCAGAGAGTGGTTGACACCTGGAATGCCCTCCCAGAGGAGATTATTGCGGAATCGACAGTCCTAGGCTTCAAGAGCAAACTAGATGCATATCTCCTTAAGAGAGGCATATAAAGATATGGTGGACTATAAATTACGCCAGGTGTACACCTGGCGGGGCCTCCGCGTGTGCGGATCGCCGAACTTGATGGACCGAAGGTCTGATCCGGAGATGGCAGTTCTTATGTTCTTATGTTCTTATGTTCTTATAACTAAAGGTCAGGGGAAAGCTGACAGTCGACCACCAGTCGATGGTCCGGGCGACAGGATGTCCCAAAGAAGGAACTATGGACAACTACTCAGACACAGGAGGGGACGACCACAAAGCATTTAAGAGAGACAATACAGGAGCAAGGAAGGATACCGTGAAGGAACCAGGGGAGATTGCTAAGCTTAAGGAGTCTAAGAAGGCAACACAAAGTGAACTCAAATGTATGTATATGAATGCTAGAAGTTTGAGAAACAAAATGGGAGAATTAGAAGCAATAGCAAATGTAACCCCCTCCTTCTCAGACTAAGGTAAAAGGTATCCCTCTTGAAATAAGATTTGTTTTGTAGTCGTGCACACCGAGGGTTAAATTGATACCTTTCCCCAGGAGAAGGGGTGAATTACATAAACAAAATAATAATATATAATAATATGGTATAACCTTGAAATAAAAAGTTATTAAACATATAATAAAATAAATATAAAGAAGCACTAAGGATTCAGAATTTAAATTAGAAATAATATTTAATAAACAAATGCTGTAAATCAAATCTAAACAAAGAGATTCTACTTCCCCTCTGTAAAATTCTTCTTTTTCCTCAGATTTGGGTATTTGAGGCTTTATGTTCTTGCTATGTAGGGGTACCACGTAAGCGCGCTGTTGCTAGCAGACTCTCTCTTGCTGAAACCCACCTACTACTCTGTCTTAAACAAACCAATAAGGGAAAACCCTATCCTAATCTAATAACCCCAAATTGCCTAAATATACTTTCTAAGCTAGGAAAAAAATAGATAATTGATGTTCCCTATACTTTTTCCCTCCCCAGAATTTCCTATTTCCAAAATCACTCAAATTTCTTATATCTCAAAACACAAATAAAACCCAAAGTCTCAATAAATTTTACAGAAGATATTAAACTTCCAAAACGGTTTATCAAATTTTCTTCACCAATATTCCCTCATGACATTACACAGAAATCTCACAGACTATTTCTAACACCCAATAGTCTCACAGATAAAACAATTCTTCACATCCGCCAGAAAGAAATATTTCAACCTTGGAAGTTACCAGAATCTATGAATCAAACCAACTTCAACCACAACTTACAATTCTTATTCAAAATTCAATAAAATCAAATATAATTACCTTCACAAGAGCCACACAAGCCAAAACACCTCCTCACAGAACCAAGTCACCCTCCCAACTGTCAAATCTCACAGTTAGAATGTTCAGAAAGCTGATGCTGATCTCTGCATGAGGACAGCAGACCTGTGCAAGAGATCAGCAACAGAAAACCTCAAAACTGCACCAATACAAACAATATACAAACCATACTTCTCAAAAATAAAACAACACAGATATTTCCTAACAGATCCTCTCTGCTTCATTAAACCCTTTAAAAACTTCTTTAAACCCTGTTTTTTTTCTCAAGTAGCTATTAAATTTTTAACCCTGGTTACACAAAGAACGAAGAACTGGAAATCATTGGCATAACAGAAACCTGGTGGAATGACGAAAACAAATGGGATACAGTACTTCAGGGATACAAACTGTACAGAAGAGATAGAGTGGGGCAGAAAGGTGGAGGTGTTGCACTATATATTCGTGAAGAAATAGAATCTGTGAGAGAGACTATGACAGAAGAGAAAGAGAAGCTGGAATCCCTCTGGATAAAGATTCCCAGACACAACGGAGCTGACACAAAGATTGGCCTTTACTATCGACCGCCAGGACAAATGGAAGAAACAGACGTTTATGTATGGCCGTTTGGAGGAGGATGGGCAGGGGAGGGCTTCAATGGCTGGGAGGGTGTAGATGGGCTGGAGTAAGTCTTAACAGAGATTTCGGCAGTTGGAACCCAAGCACAGTACCGGGTAAAGCTTTGGATTCTCGCCCAGAAATAGCTAAGAAGAAAAAAAATAAAAATTAAAAATTAAATTGAATCAGGTTGGGCAGACTGGATGGACCATTCAGGTCTTTATCTGCCGTCATCTACTATGTTACTATGTTACTATGTTACGTGGAAATGATAGAGGAAATTAAACACAAATGTAAGACAGGTAATGTCATAATCTTGGGGGATTTCAATTTTCCTGGAATAGACTGGAACCTGGGAATTTCAAATTGTGGCAAGGAGGCAATGTTCCTGGAAGTGCTAGGGGACTGCTTTCTGGAACAATTGGTGGGAGAGCCGACAAGAGGAAACGTCACCTTGGACTTGGTCCTAAACGGCATTACGGGGCCAGCAAAGGAAGTAGAAGTCACAGTCCCGCTGGGGACGAGCGATCACAACATGATCAACTTCAGACTCGATGTCGGGAAGGGGAAAAGTACCAAAACCTCAACCACAACTTTAAACTTCAAAAGGGGAAGATATGATAGCATGAGAGCCATGGTGAAACAACGGATCAAGAAAAAAATGGGCAAAGTCAAAACGGTAGAACAGGCATGGTCCCTTCTGAAAAATACTATCACGGAAGCACAAAGCCTCTACATTCCGAGGATATCCAAAGCAAAGAAAACCAAAGGCAAAAGAGCCAGCATGGCTTACTAAAGAGGTAAAAGAAGCCATAAAAGAAAAGAAGGACTCCTTCAAAGCATGGAAACACACGAAAACAATCGAAACTTGGAACAAACACAAGGGTGATCAGAAGAAGTGTCACAGGGCGGTGAGAGATGCCAAAAAGGACTATGAGGAGAAAATAGTGCAGGAGGCCAAAAACTTCAAGCCCTTCTTCAAGTACGTGAAAGGGAGAAAACCCGCAAATGAGGCAGTGGGACCGCTGGACGACCAGGGAAGGAAAGGGTACATCAAGGAAGACAAACAAATCGCAGACAGACTAAATTCATTCTTTGCATCTGTCTTTACAAAGGAAGACACTGCAACAATTCCAGAAGCAGTGAAAGTGTTCAAAGGAGTAACAGAGGACAGCCTTACCACAGTGGACATGGACTTGGACCAGATATACCGCCAGATCGACAAACTCAAAAGCGACAAATCCCCTAGACCGGATGGAATTCATCTGAGAGTCTTGAAAGAGCTAAAAGTGGAAATCGGAGAACTATTCCAAAAACTTGCCAACCTGTCAATCAAAACAGGGCAGATACCAGACGACTGGAAGATAGCGAACGTCACGCCGATATTCAAAAAAGGATCTAGAGGAATATCGGGCAACTATAGGCCTGTGAATCTCACGTCGGTCCCTGGGAAGATGGTTGAGGTGCTGATCAAGGATAGCATAACCCGCCACCTAGACACACACGACCTGATGAAAGCCAGCCAACATGGATTCAGGAAAGGGAAGTCATGCTTGACGAACCTACTTCAATTTTTTGAGACAGTGAACAGACAAATTGATAATGGAGAACCGGTGGATATTATATACTTGGATTTTCAGAAAGCGTTCGACAAAGTTCCACATGTAAGACTCTTCAGGAAACTGCAGGGCCATGGAATAGAAGGAGATATACTAAGATGGATAGGCAAATGGCTGGAGAACAGAAGGTAGAGAGTGGGCATAAATGGAAAGTTCTCGGACTGGGAAAATGTGACTAGCGGTGTGCCCCAGGGCTCGGTACTTGGGCCCATCTTATTTAATATCTTCATCAATGACCTAGAGGATGGAACATCCAGTGAGATCATCAAGTTTGCAGATGACACAAAGCTCTGCCAGGCCATCAAATTGCAGAAGGACAGTGAAGAACTCCAGAGTGACATGAGCCGATTGGAGAATTGGGCAGATAAATGGCAGACGAAGTTTAATGTGGAAAAATGCAAAGTGATGCATTTAGGCAGAAAAAAATAAGGAACACAAGTATAGTATGTCAGGTACAACTCTGGGAAAATCTGAACAGGAAAAGGACCTGGGAGTATTAATCGATAGGACACTGAAGCCGTCGGTGCAATGTGCGGCGGCAGTGAAGAACGCGAATAGAATGCTAGGCATGATAAAGAAGGGAATCACGAGTAGATCGGAGAAAGTCATAATGTCGCTTTATAGAGCGATGGTCAGACCACACTTGGAATACTGCATCCAGCATTGGTCTCCATACCTAAAGAAGGATATCATACTGCTAGAGAGGGTGCAGAGACGAGCAACAAAGCTGGTGAAAGGTATGGAGAACCTGGATTACGAGGAAAGACTTAAGAGACTGGGGTTATTCTCCCTTGAGAAAAGGAGACTACGAGGGGATATGATCGAGACATTCAAAATACTGAAAGGAATCGACAAAATAGAGCAGGAAAAAACATTATTTACAATGTCCAATGTGGCACGGACAAGAGGACATGGGCTGATGCTAAGGGGAGACAAGTTCAAGACAAATATCAGGAAGTTCTGCTTCACGCAATGAGTGGTGGACACCTGGAATGCTCTCCCAGAAGAGGTAATTGCGGAATCCACCATTCTAGGATTTAATAATAATAATAATATTTTATTTTGTATACCGCCATACCCAGGGAGTTCAAGGCGGTTCACAACAGATAGATGAATTACATACAGTGCGATTCGAAAAAAGAAGAACATAACAAGGCAATCGTGGGGACATACTCGTTTACATAAACGGTTTAGGAGGGGGAAGGGCTAAATACGGGATACATACAGTGTGTGCTGCAGTAGGATACAATAGAGTTTAAGAGAGGAAATTAGATAAGAGCATATTAGATGGAAAAGGGGGGGGGCAACCAACTTGGAAGGGGGGGTGGGAAAGTAAGGGGGGGGGGGAGAGGGGAGAGGAGGGTTTAGATGGGGGAAGGGGGGGCTAAGGGATAGGTCTGTTGCAAAGGAGGGGTTTCATCAGTTTTCTAAGGTGGAGAGGGGGTAACGTTACGGCGGAAGAGGGGAGCGTTAGGGATTTGGTCCGTTAAAAAGTAGAGTTTTGAGCTTTTTTCTGAAGGGGAGGTATGAATAGCTGTCAAGTATGATTTGGGCGAGCCATGAGTTTAGTTTGGCCGCTTGGAAAGAGAAGGTTCGTTCGAGGAATCTTTTAAGGTGACACGATTTCAGTGAGGGAAAAGCGAATAGAGTTGTTCTGCGGGAGCTCTTCTTATTATAGTTCAGGTTGAAGTGGGGGTAAAGATAGGCTGGTGACATACCAGAGACGGTTTTGTAGCAGATGCAAGAGAACTTAAATAGGACTCTGGATTCGAATGGCAGCCAGTGCAGCTTGTGGTAGAAAGGGGATATGTGATCCCATTTCTTCAGGCCAAAGATAAGGCGGTTGGCGGTATTTTGGACCAGTCTCAGCTTTCTGGTGATTTTCTTGAAGGCGCCTAGATAAATGATGTTACAGTAGTCCAGGACACTAAGAATGGAAGATTGGACCAGCAGACGAAAGGAGGCGTCATCAAAGTATTTTTTAATGGTGCGGAGTTTCCAGAGCACCGAGATGCTTTTCTTAAATACTAGGTCGGTGTGTTTCTCCAGTGTGAGATGCTTGTCTAAAGTGACACCTAGTATTTTTAGTGATTGCTCAATAGAGTAGTCAAGACCATTGATGTGTATCGTGGTTTCCTTAATTTTGTCATTTGGGGATGCTAAGAAGAGTTTGGTTTTTTCTGGGTTTAGCTTTAGTCTAAACGCTGACATCCAAAGTTCGATCTGATTTAGGGTGAAAGATAGCGAATTTAGAAACTCTGAGGTAAAGTAAGAGTAAGTTAGATGTACATCTCCTTATGAGCGGCATGAAGTGACATGGGTAGGGATAGGCTAGATGCACTTCTCTTTACTAGAAGCTTGGAGCGATATGGGGACCAAAACTATGCCAGGGTACACCTGGCGGGGCCTCCGCGTGTGCAGATCGCCGGACTTGATGGACCTAGGGTCTGTTCCGGAGATGGCGCTTCTTATGTTCTTAATACCTTGAATCTCCTCTGCTTGTTGAATAGCCAAAAGTAAGGGTTCTAGTACAATATCAAACAACAGAGGAGATAAGGGACATCCTTGTCAAACTCTCCTCTCCAGATGAAAACCATCTGAAAAAATATTATTTATATATAATCTGGCCGAAGGGGAGCTATACAAAGCTTTAATCATTTGAATAAATCCAGAACCAATGCCTTCTCTGCATCCAAAGATATAGAGAAGGCCGGCTCTTCCATGGATTTTGTTAAAGTCAACATATGAAGAGCCAACCTGGTATTATGTGAAGAATGTCTATGAGCAACAAACCCCGTTTGGTACATACCTATAATATAAGGGAGAGCCTTAGCCAAGCGTAGAGCCAATAACTTAGCTTAGAGATACAGGGTATTCCTTACACAGGTCGGGAATACAAGGTTTCAGCTTATGCAGATGACATATTGCTTCATTTGAGGAATCCTGAAACTACCATTCTGCATTTACTGGATCTAATTGATAGATTTGGAAAATTCTCTGGTTATAAAATTAACTGGAGCAAATCAGAGGTTCTTCCACTAAATGTATATTGTACAAAATGATTATTTGATACATTCCCCTTTCTGTGGAAGGAAGAGGGTATAAAATATTTAGGTATTTGGATAAAAAAAATACCCTAGAAGAAACTATGAAAGTAAATGAAAAATCTTTATTGCTGAATGTCAGAGAAATGTGTGAGCATTTCCTCTTGGTGGGGGAGAGTCCAAATAGTTAAGATGATGGGAATGTTACCATTGTTTTTTCAGGGGTCCTTTTATAAGAAATAAAATAGTATTCTGACAAAATTTATTTGGCTGGGGAAAGCAGCAAGAATTGCCATGGTATCTCTACAAAAAACAATTATGGAGGGTGGGGTAAATTTTCCCAATTTTTATAGGTACCATCAAGGCTATATTATGTTCAAATCTGTTTTATTATGCAAAACAACAGAAAGCACAACTGCGATAGTAAAACATGGTATACAATGTCACCCAACAACAGCCGCGGAGGACTGGACTCTGATGTCCCCCGCGATTGAACACCGCCCCCACCCCTCAGAAGAAACCCCCCCCAGCTCCCCCCATCCCACCCCACCCTCCCAATGAACATACAACTCTCAAGTAGGGTACAGCAATGGTGTCGAGAGGAACGGACTCACAAATGGAGCCTATTCAATACGCGGCTACAACTGTCAGGGGTCAAAATGTTCAAATATGGAGTCCAAGTTTGAACAAAGTCTCTGCTCCGTCGACGAGAAGAACAGGCCAAACGGGCCTCCCAGCCCATAAGTTCGTGAAGCCGATTCCTCCAGTGCCAAAAGGAGGGGGGCTCAGGAGAAAGCCAGCAACATAAAATAAATTTCTTCCCCAAAATAAAACATTTACTGAGAAACAATTTGTCAGAAGAAGTATACCTAGACAGGAAAGAGAATTGGGCAAACAACATAGAATTCACTGAGACAGGCACAGGTGTTTTCAACAAGCCCTGCAAAAAGGAGGCCAGCGCCTTCCAAAATGCCTGAGTCCCCTCGCAGCTCCAAATACCATGAAAGTAAGTGTTAACCTCCCCCGAGCAGCGGGTGCATAATTGAGTACCAACACACCCCATATAGTAAGCCTGACTTTGGGAAGCATAGGCCCGCAAGACAGTGTGAAAATGACATTCACGTAATTCCGCACTATGTATTAAACCCGAAGTACGTTTCAGGACGTTCAACAAGAAATGGTCCCCCAAATCCCTGCCCAGGTCCCGCTGCCAGGCAGCCAAAACACCAGGAAAAACCCTCGGCGGGCGAAGAGCCATTATCTGACCGTGAAAAAAAGAGATAGAGACCCTATTATCAGAGTCAGCAGTCAAAAAAGCACTAAGCTGGGTCCCAAAATCCCCTTGCAGGGAACTCCCCGGGAGAGACGCCACGTAATGGCTAAGTTGACAATAGGCAAAGGGGAGACCAATCTCGGGAACCCCCCGTCCCACTAACTCAGCACATGAGAGGAGAGACCCATCATCCTGCAGAACATGCCTCAACTGCTCCACCCCCCTAGCCCTCCAGCGACCAAAAACTGAGGGGCCAACCCCCGGAGGAAAAGCCAGGTTCCCCACCAAGGGCAACAGGGTACTAGTATGGGAATCCTGATTCCATAACCCAAGGAGTTGATGCCACACTGTCCACAAAGATCGGAACAGAAGGCTACACTTACAAGATCTCGGCAATTTGGACAATGGGGCATGAAGGAGATACAAAAGATGAAGAGGATAGAAATGATCCCTCTCCATTGAAAGATCCGTATAAAACGAGGTGCCCATCACCCAATCACCCACATGACGTAGCAAACAAGCCTGGTTATAAACCCTGATGTCTGGCACCCCCATACCACCCCTAGAAGCGGGCCCCACCAACAAGGACCATTTCATTTTAGGTCTCCGCCCTCCCCAACAAAACCGGGACAACATGGAGTAGAGGGATCGAATATCCCTCTGCAACAAGGAAAGAGGAAGAGTCTGGAGAACGTAAAGCCACCTCGGGAACACAACCATACGAAACAAATGAATTCTACCCAACAAAGACAGCGGCAGCGCCCGCCATTTGGCCAGTAACAATTTAGTGTCGACAAGGAGTTTATCTATGTTAAGGCGATACAAGTGGGTTACCTCCAAAGTCAGCCGGATCCCCAAGTAACGAAACGAGGAATTAGCCCAGCGCAACGGAAAGTGATCCCCCCAAAACCGCTGAAGATGGGCTGAGGAGGCCAAAGCCTCAGATTTTGCAAAGTTCAGAACGAAGCCGGAGAAATCCCCGTATTCCCGCAAACTCTCCAGCAATATGGGCAAGGAACACTGCGGGTCCATTAAAAAGACCAAGAGATCATCCGCAAACGCCGCAAGTTTAAAATGGGAATCTCCCAATACCATTCCCCTAATATCCGCATTAGCCTGAATCTCCCGGAGTAATGGATCCAAAGAAAGCACGAACAATAGCGGCGACAGGGGGCAGCCCTGGCGAGTCCCCCGGTGAATATCAAAAAAGCCCGAGAGAGTCCCATTGACCGAAATCCGCGCAGCCGGATCACTGTATAACGCCTGTATGGCCCCATAAAAGAAAGGGTCCAAACCGTACGTCCTAAGTACCGCGAAAAGGTAACCCCACCGCACCTTGTCAAAAGCCTTCTCAGCGTCAAAACTAATAAGCATGGAGGGGCCACCCCCCTGTCCCGCTCTTTCCAGAGCCAACAAGATACGCCGGATATTCTTAGCTACAGGACGATCCCGCACAAACCCCACCTGAGAGTCCGAGATCACTGAGGACAGGACGCGCGCCAGGCGGGTAGCTAGAATTTTAGCTAAAAGCTTCGCCTCGTAATTTAACAGTGAAATAGGACGGTACGATTCAGGTAAAAGAGGGTCCTTGCCGGGTTTCGGGAGAACTATAATAGTCGCCAAATTCACGTAACGTGGTAAAAAGCCCTTAGCAACACTCAGATTATAAACTTCAGCCAGCACAGGTGCTATCTCCGTCACCAACAATTTGTAGAACTCACTCCTGTACCCATCCGGGCCCGGCGCCTTTCCCAACAGACTGACCCCTATCGCCCATTCAACCTCCTCAACTGCAATGGGAAGATCCAATGCGGCAGCATCTCGCTGAGAGATACAGGGCAAATCGAGGCTATCCAGATAAAGCTGTCCATCCAAAATCTCAGAGCCAGGATCCGCATACACCTCAGCAAAAAACTCCCGCATCAACTCACAAATCTCCACCGGCCGATGATGCAGCAACCCATAGGAGTCCCGAAGTGCGGAGACACCCTCCTGTCCTCCCCGCGGGCGCGCCATGCGGGCCAACAGTCTGCTACTCTTATTCGCAAACCAAAATAATCGAAACTTAAAGTACGCCCGCGTCCGCTTAGCCCGGAGGTGCAATAATTCGTTCAATTCCTGCTGGACCTCCAAAAGTTGCGTACGAAGCAGAAAGGAGGGTGTCCTGCTGTACTGCCTCCTCAGCGCAGTCGCCTTTCGTTCCAAAGCCAAAACCGTCCTGAACCTAAGCTTCGACTCTCGGGCCACATAAGCAATGATATCCCCCCTTAATACAGCCTTAGCCGTCTCCCAATAGAGAATGGGATCCTCGCGATGCTGCTGATTAGTGTATCAAGGCTATATTATACGTCAGGGTATGCACTGGATCCTCCCTGAGCTCATGGAAAATCTCCCAGACTGGTTATGGTTGGAATGGCAACTCATGTCGCCACTGAGGTTGAGTCATGTGTTGAGTATTAAGATCCTAGTAGATACATGGAAAACCTTAAAATATGTGAATAATTTAACACCTATTTCGGTTCATAAATCAACTCATCAGGCCCTATGGCTGAACTCCAAGATTCAAATTGGTGGATTTAAGGTCATCTGGAAGTATTGGATGAAGGCGTGCTTTGGATGATGTTATTTCAGATGGTAAGCTGCTTGATTTTTCACAATTGCAACACAAATTTGGTCTTAATAAATTACAAAATTATAGATGGTTGCAGTTGAAGCAGGCCATTCCGGTTGGGTTCTCTGAATGGAAAAATCTCAGTAATCAGTATAGTTTTCCGCTCTTATGCTTTCAGGCGGACTTCCTGGGACATCAGGCCGCTCAGTGGTATAAATTAATATCTGGATTTTTAAATAAGAAACCAAAAACTGGTCTTCGGGACATTTGGAGCATTGAGATCAAGCATCAAATTACTGCATCTCAATGGCCACGTATTTGGGCTTGGAGGATGAGATGTACAGTGTCTGCATCTATGAGACAAACTTGTTTTTTTCTGTTACATAGAGCATTTTGGACCCGATTTGTTTACAGAAGTTAGATAGCTCTAAATCTAATAGAAGCTGGCACTGTCATCTTGAACCTGAGACGTTAGAACATTTGTTATTCTATTGTCCACTGATACTTGCCTTTTGGAAATCAATATGGGGTCAAATAAATCGTTTGTTAGATAATCCAGTGGCATTATCCTATGACACCGTATTGTTTGGCATGTCAATGAGTTCTAAAAGTCAAATATCCTCTAATAATAATAAGCTTCTACTCATTATGACAGGGGTTGCCATACAACAGATTATGAATAACTAATCTTATAGCCCGTTACATTAACGGGTGCTAGAATATATGTGTGTCTCTCTCTCTTTATTTCTTTCTCTCTCTCTCTCCGTAGCCGCTTTCTTTCTTTCTGTCTTTCTTTTTCCTTGGCTGTCCATCACCACCCCTTGCCTGCTCCCCCTGTCCATTCTCCCTTCCTTTTACCTCCCCTGTGTCCACCACCACCCTTCACAGCTCTCCTTATGCAGCAGCAGCCCTTCTCCCTTTGTTTTACCTCCCCCCTGTCCAGCAGCACCTTCCTTCTCCCCCTGTTCAACATTAGGCTTCCGTTCCTTTTTCTTCACCCCCTCCCCTGTCCATCAGCACCTCTTTCCTTCTCCCCCTGTCGAGCAGTAGGCGTCCCTTCCTTTTTCTCCCCCTCCTCCTTCTTATCCCTATGATACACTTACCTTGCTCTGCCCCTGATCAGAGGCTCCCGACAGCCGCCCAGTTGCACCCATTGGAAAAGTTCCCTCTGCGGCATCCCGCACCCCTCCTGACATGACTCCCGCTGTCTTTCTTTCTGTCTGTCTCTGTCCCTGGCCCCCTTTGTCTGTTTGTCTTTTTGTATATCTCCCTGCCCCTGTGTCTTTATTCTTTTCTTTCTGTCTCCCTTCCTCCCTCTGTCTGTCTGTCTGAAGCAGCATTCCCTCCCCCTCCATTTCCCTCCCCCCACACCAGTTCTCTGTGCATGTGCACCTGCCCCTGTGTCTTTCTTCTTTCTTTCTGTCTCCCTTCCTTCCTCCCTCTGTCTGTCCAAAGCAGCATTCCCTCCCCCTCCATTTCCCTCCCCCCACACCAGTTCCCTGTGCACCTGCCCCTGTGTCTTTCTTCTTGTCTTTCTGTCTCCCTTCCTCCCTCTGTCTGTCTGTGCAGCAGCATTAGCGTTTCCTCTACCCCCTTTCCATTCCCACAGTCGCGACTACAAACACGGGCCCGAGTCCTTTGCCGCCCCCCCTTCCCTTCCTGTGGGCCCGACTGCACATGGCGATTCAAACAGCATGTGCACCAGTCTTCACATGCTGCTTCGGGTCCTTCTACTGCCCTGATTTACTCTGGCATGTCCAGATCAAATCAGGGCAGTAGAAGAGCCCGAAGCAGCATGTGAAGACTGCTGTACACTGCTTAAATCGCCAGTCGGGCCCGCGGTAAGGGAAGAGGGGGGGCGGCAAATGACTCTGGTCCTGGGCAGCGGAAAGTCGCTGGGCTCCTCGCTGGGTGCGCTGAGTGGCCACGATCCCTCTCCTCCCAGACCCCCCCCCCGAGGAACGGAGATCGAGTTGCCGCCATTTTGAAGATCGTTCTGCCCTGCTCCTTGCCTTAGTATATTTTTAATTTGAAAGACACTGTGGCGGCGGCTCCTCTCAAGATCCCTGACTGCATTGGACTTCCGACGCAGGTGGGGATCCTGAGATGAGCCGCTGCCTCGTCTTTCAACTTAAAAATATAGTAAGGCAAGGAGCAGGGCAGACCGAAGAACAGCAGAGTCAGATCGTGAAAGGAGCCGCTGTTACAGGGAACCATGGCGGTGGCGGCGACGGCAAAGTTACTTTAAGGGGAGGTAGGAAGCAGGTTTTTATTGAAGAAGCACAAATAGGGAACGGCGGCGGCAAAGGAAGAGAGGGAGAGTACTGTAGGGGCATGCGGCTCCTAGGGCGAGGTCACCGCGCATGCGCACTTCCTATGTGTCGCTATAGCTCACGGAAAACCGGCGCACGCATAGGAAGTGCGCATGCACTCCTAGCGTTTTATTATATTAGATTGGAAAAATTGGGATAGGCTGAATTATAGCTTTTGGTGGACCTCTTTGTGTCATATATTCAAAACTGAAAGGATAATTGCCGTGCAGCAAGGAAATTTTAAGAAATTTCAGGTTATTTGGGAGCCATTAACAAGATACTGTAAAGATTGAAATTAATGCATAGAATAAATATTCATTTTTTCCCTTTTGTTCATACACGTCCAGGGTGGGAATATTTTATGATTTCTTTTGCTTATGATTAATTGTTGGGTATAAGGGAGGGGGGATATTTGATGAGAGCTATAATTTGATTATATATTAAGTGATGTTAAAGTATAAAATGATTGTATTTTGTGTTACATTTATTGTGAGTTTTAAAAATGAATAAAGATTAAAAAAATAGGAATCTTTTTATTCCACGGTATGTACATGGCTGTCATGTATCTGGATCCTTTTGTAGAGCATTCTGTCATTTCTCATCTGTGTTCCGCTTGCATTCTTCTCATTTCCTCCTCTGTCATCTACAATCTCTCTTGGCACTCTCTCCATTCTTCCTTTAGTTCTCTTGCCCAGTCCTCTTCCATTTCTCTTTGTAGAGACTTCAAACTCAAGAGGAAGATGTAGTATTACTCGGATTTTCTTACTGATACTCACAAGAACCTACACGCATCACAGAAGCCCCCCAAAATGGAAAAATCTTGTCCCATAATGCAAAAAATGCTGCGCAGCGTCCCTAATCACACAGAAACAGAACGTATGTCACAGCAATCTGTTAGTTTAAGTTGGAATACCCTAAAATAAGGCTCTCTTCCACCAGACTGCTAATGAGGTTTTAAGAAACTCTGGGTGCTTATACGTAGTTTCCAGTAAGACACCAGCAAGCAAAGAGACTAACACTCCAAATTGCACTTACAATTAACCCTTTCAGGACCAAGGGATATATTTGTCCCATAACTTTAAAATCCTATAAATTTTGATTGGGATAGTCTACAGTTCTAAATTTGATATGTACGGATTCCATATGATACTGCCTTTATGTAAACAAACTGGTTCCGACATTCATTCATTAGTGTCGTTGCCAGATTGACGAGAAGATTCACTTGCCACACTGTCCATAAGCCAGAAGTGTGATTTTTTTTAAAAAAAATAATGATATTTCACAAAAAAAAAATCAATTTTTTGGCATCTGCAAGCCCTTTTTACCATAAAAATGTCGTCAAAACCACAAAAATTGGCCTACGATCCTTATGGTCCTGAAAGGGTTAAACAATGTTTATTGCACAAAGAAAAACTCCTCATGAATTCACTTCAGAAAGAGATCCAAGTCAAGGTGCTTTTCATAACATTAAAGTGCATTTGTAAAAGTTCATTAAGATAATATCAAAACATTCTCCATTTAAAGTGCATATTAGATAATCTAATTAAAATAATTTCCTTAAAATCACTTAAAAATCTTTATAGGAACTTTCTATTGTATATAGTGCTTAAACAATTTATCTTTGTTTCTTATAGTCTTGCTTGGAAATTTAGCAAAACTCAGGAACCTTCAGGTGAGTAACTTCTTACATTACTTTTCCCATCTTTTAATTGTTTGTTTCCATATACTGTGTCACTATAAAAATGTTTTGTCTTTTTTCTCATAGGTAATGAGAACATAACAATTGCCGCTGCTGGGTCAGACTAGTGATCCAGCATGCCCAGCAATCCATTCATGCGGCAGCCCCCAGGTCAAAGACCAGTGCTCTAAATGAGTCCAGCCTCACCTGCGTACGTTTCAGTTTATCAGGAATTTATCCAACTTTGTCTTGAATCCCTGGAGGGTGTTTTCCCCTATAACAGACTCCGGAAGAGCGTTCCAGTTTTCTAACACATAGAAACATAGAAACATAGAAACATAGAAAGATGACGGCAGAAAAGGGCTATAGCCCATCAAGTCTGCCCACTCTACTGACCCACCCCATTAAGTCTGAGTACTAATGACCTAGTTCCTTAACTCGACCCTCGTAAGGATCCTACTAGGGCATCCCATTTATTCTTAAAGTCAATAACGCTGGTGGCCTTGATCACTTGCTCTGGAAGCTTGTTCCAGTGATCTACAACCCTTTCTGTGAAGAAATACTTCCTTATGTCACTATCGAATTTCCCTCCTCTGAGTTTGAATGGATGTCCCCTTGTGACCGAGGGTCCCCTGAGAAAGAAGATGTCTTCTTCCACCTCGACACGTCCCGTGATGTATTTAAATGTCTCAATCATGTCCCCCCTCTCCCTGCGCTCCTCTAGAGTGTAGAGCTGCAATTTGTTTAGTCTTTCTTCGTACGAGAGACCCTTGAGCCCCGAGATCATCCTAGTGGCCATCTGCTGAACCGACTCAACTCTAAGCACGTCTTTACGGTAATGTGGCCTCCAGAATTGCACACAGTATTCCAGATGAGGTCTCACCATGGTTCTGTACAGTGGCATTATGACTTCAGATTTGCGGCTAACGAAGCTTCTATTGATACATCCCATAAGTTGCCTTGCTTTGGATGAGGCCTTCTCTACTTGTTTGGCGGCCTTCATGTCTGCACTGATGATTATTCCCAAGTCTCTTTCTTCTGAAGTCCTAGCTAGTGTTTCTCCATTTAAGGTGTAAGGTTTGCATGGATTTCTGCTACCGAGATGCATAACCTTTCATTTCTTAGCGTTGAAGCCTAGCTGCCATGTCGAGGACCAGTTTTCCAACGTAAGGAGATCCTGCGTCATACTATCTTGCAGATTGCTTTCGCTTACTATATTACATAGTTTGGCGTCATCAGCGAATAGAGTTACTTTACCCTGAAGCCCTTGGGTCAAGTCTCTTATGAATATGTTAAAAAGGAGTGGACCCAGGACCGAGCCCTGTGGCACTCCGCTGGTCACCTCCGATGTCTCAGAGAGGGTGCCGTTGACCATCACCCTCTGACGTCTTCCACTCAGCCAATCTTTGACCCATGCAATTAGTGTCTCGCCTAACCCCATTGATTTCATCTTGTTTAATAGTCTACGGTGTGGGACGCTGTTGAAAGCTTTACTGAAGTCTAAGTACACTATGTCCAGAGACTCTCCCGAGTCCAGCTTTCCTGTTACCCAATCAAAGAAGCTGATAAGATTGGATTGGCATGACCTACCCTTAGTGAATCCATGTTGACTAGGATCCCTTAGATTCCCCTCATCCAAAATCGTGTCTAATTTGCATTTAAGTAGTGTTTCCATGAGTTTACACACTATTGATGTGAGACTCACTGGTCTGTAATTTGCAGCCTCCGCTCTGCAACCCTTTTTGTGCAGAGGAACGACGTTAGCTGTTTTCCAGTCCAGGGGGACTCTCCCTGTACTTAGGGAGAGATTGAAGAGCATGGTTAATGGTTCCGCCAGGACATCGCACAGCTCCCTGAGAACTCGTGGGTGCAATTTGTCTGGTCCCATGGCTTTGCTTACCTTGAGTCTTGACAATTCGCTGTAAACATCAGCTGGTGAGAACCCAAGATTCTGAAATGGGTCTTCCTTGCTTGGCTTTGCTTCCAGCTGTGGCCCGTGTCCAGGTGCCTCGCAGGTAAAGACTGAGCAGAAGTAATCGTTCAGTAGTTTGGCTTTTTCGGAATCTGTTTCCACATAAGACGTACTATCCCATTTGTGTTCTTCTGCCTGTCACTAATATACCTGAAGAAGGATTTGTCCCCTTTCTTAATGTTCTTTGCTAGAGTTTCTTCCACTCGAAGTTTGGCCTCCCTGACTGCTGTTTTGACCGCTGCAGACCTTGTCTTGTATTCAATTTTAGCTTCTTTCTCCCCGGTGCGTTTGTATGAAAGAAATGCTTTTTTCTTGTCCTTGACTAGGTGTGAGATCTCATCAGTGAACCAACGGGGTTTCTTCTTTCTTTGTTGTTTATTTACCGATTTTATGTAGCGGATAGTTGCTTCGTGTAGTGTCCTTTTCAGTGTTGACCACATAGCTTCCACATCATCCGTTGTTTCTTGAGCCTGTAGCGTCTGATGGACGAAATCACCCATGCTTGCGAAGTCAGTGCCCCGGAAATTGAGTACCTTCGTTTTTGTTTGTGATCTAGGGAAGCCCTTTCTAAGGTTGAACCATTCTTAATAATATAATGGCTTCCAATCTCAGATTTCTGGAACCAGACTACTGATATAGATTGGTACTTCAAAATGTGTCAATTCAATTTGTGGAGCTCTCAGATACCTACTCCGTTTAGTCATTCAAGATTTTTCAAACGGGTTTGTAGGCAAGGGTATCAATCATTGAGCTCCACCTGATCTTAATAGTATATTTAGAACAAGTGCTGAATAATGTTCAATAATTCTTTTTTTAAATAAAGCACTTATCTTTAGTAATGGCTTTTGTCTTATGATGTACGCTCCGTGCCCTGCCCAACGGGACCCGTTTCGCCCAAATACAGGCTTCTTCAGGGGTCTCTCGGATTTCTGTTAACACAGAGAAAAACGTTTCATTTAATGAGAAAACATTTTGTAAAAAACTTTTAAGAAAGCGTGTACTCACTGTGATGGTTAGTGACAACTTCACAAAATGGCGTCAGCAAGAATCACACGCTAACGCATGCGCTTTATAGCAGTGTCAATTAGACTGTCACTATATTTCTTAAAGGGACAATTGATCGTTTTTTTGTTTGTACTACTACCGTTAGGAATGATTTAGAAAAAAAGGTATATAGATGACATCCTAATGTTATGGACAGGAGATGAAAAAGAATTGAAGTTGTTTTTCTCATGGCTTAACAGTTGTGATTCTAACATAATTTTCACCATGCAATATTCAAAAAACAAAATAAATTATTTGGACGTGATGATCATACAAAAAGAAACATACTTTGAGTTTGATGTCTATACCAAAGAGACGGATAGAAACACGTTTTTGTCATATCATAGTAGCCATCCTGTTAGTTTGAAACAAAATTTGCCCTTCTCACAATTTTTACGATTAAAAAGAAATTGCTCCACTAGAAATAGGTTTATAGCACAGTCGAAATTACTCATTAATAAACTTGAAAATCGTGGGTATCCAATCAAAATCTTGAAGAGAGCTTATAAAAGGGCAAAATATTATAACAGAGATTGGTTAATTCACAAGAACAACAACAAAGAACAAGTAAGAGAAGAAGAAATAATGACTTGTGTAATGAAGTTTTCAGCATATGGCAACAACATAGCTAGAATATTAAAAAACAATTGGAGAATCATGCGTACCAAAACCATTTTCAAAGACACAGAATTACGTATAGCGTTCACACGAGATAGAAACCTAAAAGAAATACTGTCTCCAGCAGATTTCAAAGTCAAATTGAGAGAAGACAATCTATTACCGAGAGGTTTTTTTAGATGTGGAAAATGCAGTGTATGTGAAAATATGGAACAACTTAAAGAGTTCACTAGCCAGAAAGATGGAAAAGTTTATTCCATCAATCATTTTCTCACTTGCACGACTGATCACATAATATATGTAATAACATGCCCTTGTAAAAAATGGTATGTTGGCAAATCAATAAGATCATTGAAAACGCGGATCATCGAACACAGATCAAATATCAAATGTAATAGAATTACTGCACCCTTAGTGGAACATTGCAACCAATTTCAACATAGTTTTAAAGAACTGAGATGTTTTGCAATAGATCGAGTGAAAACAAATCCACGAGGAGGAGACAGACAAAGAACTCTATTACAAAAAGAATCACGTTGGATATTCAATCTAGGCACCTTAAAACCGGCAGGTCTAAATGTGAACATGGATTGGAGTGTTTTTTTCTAAATCATTCCTAACGGTAGTAGTACAAACAAAAAAACGATCAATTGTCCCTTTAAGAAATATAGTGACAGTCTAATTGACACTGCTATAAAGCGCATGCGTTAGCGTGTGATTCTTGCTGACGCCATTTTGTGAAGTTGTCACTAACCATCACAGTGAGTACACGCTTTCTTAAAAGTTTTTTACAAAATGTTTTCTCATTAAATGAAACGTTTTTCTCTGTGTTAACAGAAATCCGAGAGACCCCTGAAGAAGCCTGTATTTGGGCGAAACGGGTCCCGTTGGGCAGGGCACGGAGCGTACATCATAAGACAAAAGCCATTACTAAAGATAAGTGCTTTATTTAAAAAAAGAATTATTGAACATTATTCAGCACTTGTTCTAAATATACTATTAAGATCAGGTGGAGCTCAATGATTGATACCCTTGCCTACAAACCCGTTTGAAAAATCTTGAATGACTAAACGGAGTAGGTATCTGAGAGCTCCACAAATTGAATTGACACATTTTGAAGTACCAATCTATATCAGTAGTAAGGTTGAACCATACCATGTTATGGTCACTGGTTGCCAGCGTTTCTCCCACCAAGACTTCCGTGACGCTTTCCCCGTTCGTAAGTATCAGGTCCAGGATGGCCTGGGCCCTAGTGGGCTCTAGTACCATTTGTTTGAGCTGTACTCCCTTCATGGATGTTAATATCCTCTTGCTACTACAAGTTGTTGCTGAGAATGTGTTCCAGTCTACATCAGGCATGTTGAAGTCCCCTAACAGGACAACGTCCCCCCGTAAGGTGATATTCTCAATGTCTTCAATTAATTCATTGTCTTTGTCCTCCGATTGTCTTGGAGGTCTGTATACCACACCGAGGTATAGGCATTTCTCTCCGCCTCTGGCCAGGTTTACCCAGATGGATTCCCCAGTGTACTTGACATCTGTGATCCTAGTTGTCTTGATGTTCTCTTTGATGTAAAGTGCTACTCCACCTCCCAACTTACCCTCTCTATCTTGGCGAAGCAGGTTATATCCTGGTATAGTTATATCCCACCCATGAGAGTCAGTGAACCATGTTTCGGATATTGCTACCACGTCCAGGTCTGCATTTACTATTTCTGTTTCTAGTTCTAGAAATTTATTCTCTAGGCTGTGTGCATTTACATACATAGCTCTCCACTCTTTGTGTCTAAACTCCTTTAGAGAGTTACCCATCTGAATTAGAGAGTCTCCTAGCGAATCTTTTGCAGCAAGGGTACTTACCTCTGACTTAGAAGTGGAGTTTTGGTTCACCTTATTAGGATTGTTACTTACTGCTCCGGTATATAAATGGGTACCCTCCCCCAACTAGTTTAAAGCCCTTCGAAGCAGGCAGGCTACTCAGTGTCCGAAGACGTTCTTGCCTCTGTTGGTCAGGTGGAGTCCGTCTGATCCCTAGAGTCCCTGTAGTACCTCCCCGTGATTCAGGAATCCGAAGTTCATTTCCCAGCACCATCGTTGTAGCCACTCATTTGTCTTCAGAATACGTTCGTCCCTGTCTCTTCCCTTGCCCCTAACAGGAAGAATTGAAGAGAATACTACCTGTGCTCCTGTCTGCTTCAGCCTCTCCCCCAGAGCTCCGAAGTCTCTAGCTATGCCCTCCATAGTGTTCTTGGCAGTGTCATTCGTTCCGACGTGGATGAGCAGCATTGGGAAGTGGTCCTTGGGCCTGAGAAGCCTATCAAGACAGGCTGTCACATCTCGTATTCTGGCTCCAGGCAGACAGCAGACCTCCCTCGACTGCATATCTGGTCTGCATATTGGTCCCTCAACATGGAGTCCCCGATGACTATTACTCTGCGCTTCCTTTGGGGATGTCGATCAGATGTCCCCGGAACTGGAGTCGTGTGATGGGCGTCTTCCTGATTCTCGTCGGCCGTTCCTTCCTGTAAGATCTGGAGTCTGTTCCTCAAGGTGAGTTGTGGGGTTGATGTGAAGCTACCCTGTGTACGAGAAAGAGAAGAAGATGAAGCTAAATAAGGTGGGGGTCTTCTGCGCTTGCCTGTGGAGGAGGTTACTAGCTGCCAGGAGTCGGCGTCTCCGGCCACCTCCTGCACCCCAATCATTGGTCTCAAAGCTGAAGGTTTGGGCGTCTCGAGGATGGACTCGTCGTGCGCCGGCACGGTGATGTGGGACAGCTCCTGGACGACCTCATCGATGAATGCCTCATCCTCTCGGATGCTCCGCAAGCGTTTCACCTCCTCCCTCAGGTTCCATAGTTCCTGCAAGATATCACCGTCCAGCTGTTCCACCTCCTCTGTCTGCGTAGAGACTGTGGTATACTGCTGGGGGAAGGCCTCGGTCTGCACAGCGACCTCTGTACACCGTCTCGGGTCCTCCTCTGTCTGAGCGCAGGCCGTGACCACCCCCTTCAACCCCTCGGTGACAGGAATGCTGTTCTTGATGGTAGTCTTAACGCTTCTTGTTCTCCCTGCCATATCCAAGTTGGATAAATAAAAAGAGAAATTAGAAAAGTCTGCCTAAGGTCAGTGTGAGAGTGACTGTGTTGGGCTGCCTTCTATATAGTTAGAGGTCTGCCTGTTTGTCGGAGTATTTTTGCCTACTTGTAAGTGAACCTGCTTGTGAGTGTGTGTTGCCTGCTTCTAAATGATCCTGTTTGTTAGTTTTTTATTTTTATTTTTTTATAGCCTGCTTGAGAGTGAGCCTGCTTGTTAGAGTGTTTGGCCTGCTAGTTAGTGTTTTTTGCCTGCTTGAGAATGAGCCTGCTTGTGAGTGTGTTTAGCCTGCTTGTGAGTGTGTTTAGCCTGCTTGTGAGTGTGTTTAGCCTGCTTGTTAGTGGGTAAGAGGGGACCTCTTTCTGCCCTAAGGTGTCCTGTAGTCTGCTCTCTGGCTCTTCTTAAGGCTCTTCGCGAAGGCGATCTCGCTAAGGCGAGCGCCTTTGCCGCTCGCCTTCGCCGCGCGCCGTTGGCACGTCCCCTTTTATGGGGGGAGAGAGATCGAGATCGGGTGTGACGTCGGCAGTGGGCGGAGCTACCACCCGCCTCTTCTCTTCTCTCTGACCCGACTGCCTCTTTCAATCCCCTCCTCCGATGGCTTTCTCAGCCCCCTCTGCTCGCCTCTCCTGCCTTCTCCGCTCCCCTTATCTCCTCCTCCGGTTTTCCTCCGCTCCTGCTGCTATTCCACCCGCCCTCACAGCTTGTTTCAGTCTGCTGCACCTAACCTGAAAAAGAAATCAGCACAATCTCCTGCTTGCAGATCCTCCGATCTGCTCCACCACGTGCTTGCTCCCCTTTAGGCTGGCCCAGTGCTGACTATCCTCCGTTGGCACGTCCCCTTTTATGGGGGGAGAGAGATCGAGATCGGGTGTGACGTCGGCAGTGGGCGGAGCTACCACCCGCCTCTTCTCTTCTCTCTGACCCGACTGCCTCTTTCAATCCCCTCCTCCGATGGCTTTCTCAGCCCCCTCTGCTCGCCTCTCCTGCCTTCTCCGCTCCCCTTATCTCCTCCTCCGGTTTTCCTCCGCTCCTGCTGCTATTCCACCCGCCCTCACAGCTTGTTTCAGTCTGCTGCACCTAACCTGAAAAAGAAATCAGCACAATCTCCTGCTTGCAGATCCTCCGATCTGCTCCACCACGTGCTTGCTCCCCTTTAGGCTGGCCCAGTGCTGACTATCCTCCGTTGGCACGTCCCCTTTTATGGGGGGAGAGAGATCGAGATCGGGTGTGACGTCGGCAGTGGGCGGAGCTACCACCCGCCTCTTCTCTTCTCTCTGACCCGACTGCCTCTTTCAATCCCCTCCTCCGATGGCTTTCTCAGCCCCCTCTGCTCGCCTCTCCTGCCTTCTCCGCTCCCCTTATCTCCTCCTCCGGTTTTCCTCCGCTCCTGCTGCTATTCCACCCGCCCTCACAGCTTGTTTCAGTCTGCTGCACCTAACCTGAAAAAGAACTGGGTGAAAAAGAACTTCCTTACGTTTGTACGGAATCTATCCTCTTTAAACTTTAGAGAGTGCCCTCTCATTCTCCATACCTTGGAGAGGGTGAACAATCTGTCTTTATCTGCTAAGTCTATTCCCTTCAGTATTTTGAATGTTTCGATCATGTCCCCTCTCAGTCTCCTCTTTTCAAGGGAGAAGAGGCCCAGTTTCTCCAATCTGTCTCTGTACGGCAACTCCTCCAGCCCCTTAATCATTTTAGTCACTCTTCTCTGGACCCTTTTGAGTAGTATCGTGCCCTTCTTCATGTATGGTGACCAGTGCTGGATGCAGTGCTCCAGGTGAGGGCACACCATGGCCCAGTACAGCGGCATGATAACCTTCTCCGATCTGTTCGTGATCCCCTTCTTTATCATTCCTGGCATTCTGTTCACCCTTTATGCTGCCTCTCCTGCGTGGACGGCTTCATTGACTTGTCGATCATAACTCCCAAGTCTCTTTCCTGGGAGGTCTCTCCAAGTACCACCCCGGACATCCTGTATTTGTGCATGAGATTTTTGTTACCGACATGCATCACTTTACAGTTATCCATGTTGAACCTCATTTACCATGTCGATGCCTATTTCTCAAGCTTGATTATGTCACGTTGCAGATCTTCGCAATCCCTCTTTGTGTTCACTACCCTGAATAACTTTATATCGTCCGCAAATAAAATCACCTCACTTGTCGTACCAATGTCCAGATCGTTTATAAAGATGTTGAAGAGCACGAGTCCAAGCACCAAGCCCTGGTGATGCTCTTCCAGTCCGAGTATTGTCCATTTACCCCCACTCTGTTTCCTATGCTCCAGCCAGTTTTTAATCCACGTGAGTATTTCACCCTCGATTCCATGGCCTTCTGAAAATCCAGATATACAGTGTCGACTGGGTCACCCTTGTCTATCTGCCTGTTTATTCCCTCAAAGAAGTGCAGCAGGTTCGTCAAACAAGATCTGCCCTTGCTGAAACCGTCAAGGTGATCAATGATGCAGTCTCTACCAGCGCCTCTACCATCTTTCCCGGTACCGAGATCAGACTCACCAGTCTGTAGTTTCCTGGATCTCCCCTCAAAACTTTTTTGAAGATCAGCGTAACATTCGCCACTTTCCATTCTTCCGGAATCTTTCCTGATTTGATTGACAGATTGGCTATTAATTGAAGCTGTTCAGCTATAGTCCCTTTCAGTTCCTTGATGATCCATGGATGGATGCCATCTGGTCACGGGGATTTATCACTCTTAAGCCTATCGATCTGCATGCATACCTCTTCTAGACTGACCATCAACCCCGTCAGTTTCCCGTCTTCGTTTCCAGCATATAGCCTGATGGGTTCCGGTATGCTGTGTATATCCTTTTCAGTAAATACAGACATAAAAAATGTGTTCAGTTTGTCAGCGATTGCTTTGTCCTCCTTTTAGCACTCCTTTTATTCCATGGTCATCCAACGGTCCCACCGCTTTCTTCGTGGGTTATTTCCCCTTAATATATCAAAAGAACAGCTTGAATTTTTTCGCCTCCTTGGCCATTTTTTCCTCATAGTCTCTTTTGGCCCCCTTTATCACCTTATGGCACCTGCGTTGATGTTGTTTGTGCTTATTCCAGTTTTTGTCCGTTCTTGACCTTTTCTATTCCTTCCACCTCTACAGTGAGCCACGCCAGTTCTTTGTTCTTTTTCCTCTTGCTCCCTTGTTGATACGCGGTATATATAGATTTTGTGCATCGGTGACTGTGTCCTTAAAAAGGGACCAAGCTTGCTCTAGCATTTTTACAGTGCTTATCCTCTTCTTAATCTTCTTCCCCACCATGAGTCTCATCCTTTTGTAATTCCCTTTTCGGAAGTTCAGTGCTGTGGCCGTCGTCCTGTTTACAGGTAAGTACCCTTTTTTCCTTCTTTTCACTCTTGTGTTCTCTGTACTATTTTTTCTAGTGTGTCTCTCCTTGAAGCTCTGCTAAATGTTAATAACTGCTTCTTTTCTTTGCAGGGATCTATTGAAGGCTCTTCAGGTAATTGAATCACTAACCAAAATTAATAACTGTGTTCACACAGAAAAGAAAAAATAAAAGAAATCTTTCCTTTTTATCAAGCTTTCTTACTGTGGCTAGTATATGATGAAGATAAACACCATTAGAAAATTGGAGCGAGACTGCTGAAACAGGAACTGTACGTAGTCTTCAATTCTGTACACTACCAAGAAGTCAGGATACAGGATCAGCCCAAAATCTTTCTGTTCTGTAGATTTTCTGACTATTGTGATTAACCAAATTGAAAAATAAAATATTTTGCCTCCCTCTGAAATGTATCAGAATGTATCTTTCTTCTTCTGGTACTTACTATCCCCCTCTTTTATGAACGCTTATGAGCGTCGGAGCAGTTACCGCCTCTGCTGGGCTAAAACCCACGCTATGCATTCGTAAAAGAGGGTGTATATTACTAGATACTTGTGTAAATTAAAATCATTATTCAGAAATCTATTATTTTATTTTACTTAAGGACCTGTCCCTGCATAACAATGTCTAGCTAAAAAGCATCTCTCTACAAGCAATGCAGCAAAAGTCTAAACAGTGCAGCAGCAAAAACTAAGTACTGCATTCTTTCAAATTTGTAGCTGACTCTACAACCAACAGTCAAGGAAATTCAGTTTACCTTAAATTTCTCTTCTCGTAATCAACTTATCTGACTATTAAATTGCTAAGACTTCCACTCTTTAAACAGAACTTTTCAATAAATCCTGCTCAACCTGTTCAAACTTCTGCTGAACTTAATTCAGAAAAGTTTTCCAACATAAAAAATTCTTTCCCAGTGGTGTACCAAGGGGGGGTGGGAAGGGGCAGTCAGCCCCGAGTGCATGCTCCAAGGGGGTGCACAGCCGGCCGGATCCGGAACCTCCCACGCTGCTGCAAACAGCACCTCGGCGTGGCTGCCGTACTTAGAGCAGAGTCGGCAGCCGCGCTGAATTGAATGAAGGTCCCGCGATGACTGTGCCATCTACCACCTCTGTTCCGGAAGAGATCAGTGACATTGGGGGGAGGGGAGACCGGCAGCCGCAGTCATCGCGGGATCTTGCCGCAACTAACTGCGTCTGCCAGCCCAGCTTCCATCGATGTCACTTACCTCTTCCATCTGGAGCAGAAGCAAGTCATCGCGGGACCTTTGGGATGGAGAAAGAAAGGAGCATAGTAGGTTGCTGAAAGGAGGTCAGGGTGGCATGGAAGGGTGTTGAGGGTGAGAAAGGGAGTCAGGGTGGGAATGGAATCATGCTGAAGAATGACAAAGGGGGATCAGGGTGGTATGGAATCGTGAATGGTGACAAAGGGGGTCAGGGTGGTATAGAATCATGCTGAAAGGTGACAAAGGGGGGTCAGGGTGGTATGGAAGGTGTGGATGGTGACAAAGGGGGGTCAGGGTGGTATGGAATCATGGTGAAGAATGACAAAGGGGGTCAGGGTGGTATAGAATCATGCTGAAGGGTGACAAAGGGGGTCAGGGTGGTATGGAAGGGTGTTGAGGGTGACAAAGGGGGGTCAGGGTGGTATGGAATCATGGTGAAGAATGACAAAGGGGGTCAGGGTGGTATAGAATCATGCTGAAGGGTGACAAAGGGGGTCAGGGTGGTATGGAAGGGTGTTGAGGGTGACAAAGGGGGGTCAAGATGGTATGGAATCATGCTGAAGGGTGACAAAGGGGGTCAGGGTGGTATGGAAGGGTGTGGAGGGTGACAAAGGGGGTCAGGGTGATATGGAATCATGGTGAAGGGTGACAAAGGGGGATCAGGGTGCTATGGAAGTGGGAGGGAGAGAAAGGGGCAGATGCTTATGGAATTGCAGGGAAAGAGACATAAGGGGGAAGGATACTGCATGGAATTGGGTTGGAGGGAGAGAAAGGGGGCAGATGCTGATGGAAGTGGGGGGAAGGGAGAGGAGAGAGTGAAATGCTAGACCATGTGGGTGTGAGAGAGGGAAGGGAAGAAGGGGGGAGAAGAGATGCCAGACCATTGGAGGAGGGAAAGGAGGAAGATGGATGCCAGACTAATGGGGGTGAAGGGAGAAATGGAAGGGGGATGCATAAAGTTTCTAGAACGGGAATAGAAAGAGAGAAGATGCCATATAGAAGGGGCAGAGAGAGGGTAGACAGTGGATGAAAGGAAGAGTGTGACAAAAAGATGAGGAAAGCAGAAACCAGAGAAGACAAGGTAGAAAAAAAATTATATTTATTTATTTTGCTTTAGGTGCGATGCATCACTGTTTCTATGATGTTGCATTGTATGCAGAGTCCAGCTTCTTGGTGCTTCAGTTTAACCTTTGTCTATAAATTTAAATTCTATCTCCCCATTTACAAAACTGTAGAACTTTTTTTAGCGTTGGCATCTGAGCTGTTACCACCATGGCTAAAAACCACACTACAGTTTTGTAAAAGGGGAGGAGTTAGTTTGTGATTACATACTAGGCGAAGGTGTTGTCTGTGTTCTGTGTATTCGAAAAGACATGGTTTTCTGTTAGGATTGACTGTGTAGGATTGATCTGTACTAGTCTGGCTTGTTTAGTTTTACAATGGGTTTATTGATGTACTGCTCACTGCAGTATGGAAGATGCTGCCTTTTCCTAGATATTCATGTGTGACATGTGGATTGTTACTAAAAATCATGTTTTTCATACAGATGGGGGGGTGTAAAAAAATGATGGGCACTGGGTGTCACATATGCTAGGTACACCACTGTTCTTTCCTAAACTTTTTATTTACCTTTTCAAAGTCTTTTAAAATTATTCTTTACCAAACTTCTTCAAGGGGTCCTTTTATCAAGCTGCGGTAGGGGTTTAACGCGCGTAATACCGTGCGTTAAACTGCCTGCCATGCTAGCCGCTAATGCCTGCATTGAGCAGGCGCTAGTTTTTTAGCCAGCTGCAGGGGTTAGCACGTGATGAAATGTCCAATGCGCTAACCCCGCTAGCGCGGCTTGATAAAAGGACCCCTAAATGTCTTACATCTTTTGCCTATTGTGAGAAACAAAAATAATAATATTTTCAAATGGTGTTAATTATTGCAGAATAACAAAGAGGACATGAACACTTAAATAGCATAACACTTGCATATGATCAGGTGTGGTCAAATATCTACACAGAAACTATAAAGATATTACTTATACATAAGAAAATAAGAATTGCCCTAACTGAGAATAGCCCTACCTGCGTACATTCTGATTCAGCAGGAACTTGTCCAACTTTGTCTTGAATCCCTTGAGGGTGTTTTCTCCTATGACAGACTCCGGAAGAGCGATCCAGTTCTCTACCACTCTCTGGGTGAAGAAGAACTTCCTTATGTTCATACGGAATCTATCCCCGTTCAATTTTAGAGTGCCCTCTCATTCTCCCTACCTTGGAGAGGATGAACAACCTGTCCTAAGAACATAAGAACATAAGTAGTGCCTCTGCTGGGTCAGACCACAGGTCCATCACGCCCAGCAGTCCGCTCCCGCGGCGGCCCAACAGGTCTGAATCACCCCTTGGTTTCTCATCGAAGTCCTATCTTCCTATCAAATTCTTGACCCTTTGTCCCCGCACCCTTTTCAGTACCCTACGATCCCTTTGTCCCTCAGGAATCCGTCCAATTCCTGTTTGAATCCCTGTACTGTATTCTGCCTGATCACTTCCTCCGGTAGCGCATTCCATGTGTCCACGACCCTTTGGGTGAAGAAAAACTTCCTTGCATTTGTCTTGAACCTATCCCCCTTCAGTTTCTCCGAGTGCCCCCTCGTACCCGTTGTCCCTCTCAGTCTGAAGAACCTGTCCCTATCCACCCTCTCTATGCCTCTCAGGATTTTGAAGGACTCTATCATATCTCCCCTGAGCCTCCTCTTTTCCAGAGAGAAGAGACCCAGCTTATCTAGCCTCTCAGCGTATGGGCAGTTTTCCAGCCCTCTTACCAGCTTCGTTGCTCTCCTTTGGACTCTCTCAAGTACCACCATGTCCTTCTTGAGGTGCGGCGACCAATACTGAACGCAGTATTCCAGATGCGGGCACACCATCGCCCGATATAGTGGCATGATGACTTCCCGCGTCCTGGTTGTGATATCCTTCTTTATGATGCCCAGCATCCTGTTGGCTTTTTTCGCCGCTGCTGCACACTGTGCGGATGGCTTCATTGATGCATCCACTAGCACACCCAAGTCTCTCTCAAGTCCGCTGTCTCCCAGCAGTGCCCCCCCCCCATTTTGTAGTTGAACAACGGGTTCTTATTTCCTATATGCATGACTTTGCATTTCTCAACGTTAAAGCACGTTTGCCATTTGTTTGCCCAGTCTTCCAGTTTGTCCAGGTCCCTTTGCAGATTCTCACACTCCTCCCTGGTCCTAACTCTGCCGCAGAGTTTGGTATCGTCTGCAAATTTTATAACCTCGCATTTTGCCTCCGTTTCCAGGTCATTGATAAATATGTTGAAGAGTAGCGGCCCCAGCACCGATCCCTGCGGCACACCGCTCGTGACTCCCTGCCAGTCTGAGTATTGGCCCTTCACTCCGACCCTCTGCAGTCTACCTGACAGCCGGTGCTTGATCCATCTGTGTACATCTCCGCCCACCCCGTGGTTCCACAGCTTCTTAAGCAGCCTTTCATGTGGCACCTTGTCAAAAGCCTTTTGAAAATCGAGGTAAATGATGTCCATGGGTTCCCCTTTGTCCACCTGACTGCTTATTCCCTCAAAGAAGTACAGTAGGTTTGTAAGGCATGACCTTCCCTTACAGAATCCGTGCTGGCTTGTTCGCAGTAAGTCATTTTTCTCGATGTGTTCGTAAATGTTGTCCTTGATCATCGCTTCTACCATCTTCCCTATAACTGAAGTCAGGCTCACCGGCCTGTAGTTCCCGGAGTCACCCCTCGAACCCTTCTTAAAGATAGGTGTGACATTTGCCAGTTTCCAGTCCTCTGGCACCTCTCCTGTTCTTAGGGATAGGTTGCAAACATGCTGGATTGTGCCCGCTATTTCCTGTCTTAGTTCCTTTAGAACCCTTGGGTGGATCCCGTCCGGTCCCGGTGATTTGCCGCTTTTTAGCCTGCCTATCTGTTTGAGGACATCCTCCTGACTTACCTCTATATGCTCCAATTTTTTCGGCCTGTTCCCCCCTCATGAGCTCCTCTGAGTCCGGTATATTGGATGTGTCTTCGCACGTGAAGACTGATGAGAAGAACGTGTTCAACCTCTCAGCTACCTCTTTGTCCTCCTTAATCACTCCTTTCCTATCCCCATCATCCAACGGCCCCACCTCATCTCTCGCTGGTTGCTTCCCCTTTACGTAACTGAAGAATGACTTGAAGTTTTTCGCCTCCCTGGCCAGCCCCTCCTCGTATTCCCTTTTTGCTTTTCTAACCTCTCGGTGACATTCCTTTTGGCAATTCCTGTGCTTCTGGTGATTTTCCTCTGTTGGGTCCTTTTTCCATCTCCGGAAGGACACTTTCTTGTCACTTATTGCCCTCTTTACTTCAGTTGTCATCCAAACCGGGCTTTTTGACCGCTTGTTCTTACAGCCCTTCCTGAAACTGGGGATGTACAGGTTTTGTGCTTCCTGCAGGGTGTCCCTGAATAGGGTCCAGGCGCTTCCTACAGTCTCCATCCTAAAGCTGTTCTTGAGCTTCCTCCCCACCATTTCCCTCATGGCAACATAGTTCCCTTTCCTGAAGTTTAGCGCAGTCGATGCGGTCCTCCTCACTGTGGGTGTCCCTCTTTCTAATGTGAATCTGATTGTGTTGTGATCACTGTTGCCTAGTGGTCCTCCCACTTCTACCCCTCTTGCAGGCCCCCCCTAATCCGTTAAGGATGAGGTCAAGAGTAGTTCCCCCTCACGTCGGTTCCTTGACTAGTTGTTCCATGAAGCAGTCCCTCACAGCTTCTACAAATTCCATTTCCCTGGTGCAGTTGGAGTGACCCATACTCCAGTCTATCCCCGGGTAGTTGAAGTCCCCCATCACTGTTACATTTCCAGTACTGCATTCCTGCTTCAGTTCCGCTTCCAAGTCGTGTCCAACTGCATCCGGCGTACCAGGTGGACGATAATACAGCCCCAGTTTTATGTTTGCACCTTTGGTTCCCGGCAATTTGACCCATAGTGATTCCAGCCCCTCTGCCTTTGTCGCCGTATCCATCCTGACTGAGTAGATAGAGTCCTTTATGTATAGTGCTATGCCTCCCCCCTTCTTGTGGGTCCTGTCCCTCCTGTAGAGCTTGTACCCTGGCAGCGCCACATCCCATTGATTGTCCTCTGTCCACCAAGTTTCTGTAATTCCAATTACATCCAGGTCCTCCCCTTTGGCCATGACTTCCAGTTCACCTATCTTGGCCCTGAGGCTTCTTGCATTCGTGTATAAGCACTGTAGGTCCCGGCGTTTGTCCCCCACCTCTGCTTTTACCTGGACCTCCTTCCCTTGAGTTTCGGGCTGTTCACCCGTTAACTGTGCCTCTGCTTTACCCTCATCCTTTACCCTCGCAAATTTCTGCCTCCTCGTGTCCCCTCCACCCCCCTTCCCCGCTTTTCCTCGGAAATTTCCTGCCCTTCCAGCCCCCTCCCATGCTATTGTCCCCTGGGCCTTGGTTTGATCCCTCTTGCCTTGTGGCTCCTCCTTATTGCCTTCTGCTTGCCTTTTGGTTCCACCCCGCCCCCCTGAATCCCCCTGTCGCTTAAGTCCCTCACAGCAAGTTGCTGTTACCTGGTGCTTCCCTCGCTGTCTGATCTCAAGCTCCATCAGTTCCCCGTCCTCTTCCCTGTAGTAGTCATCCCGTTCAGCATCCTTTCTGGATACCGTTGTCCGAAGCGTCATCAGGTTTGCTGTCGGCTTTCCCCCTCTCTTTAGTTTAAAGCCCTCTCGATCTCCTTCTTCATGTTGGTTGCCAGTATTCTTGTTCCCGCCGTGCTCAGGTGCAGGCCGTCCCGCCTGTAGAGTTTGCTCTTTCCCCAGAAGGACGACCAGTTCCTCACAAAGTGGAAGCCCTCATCTTCGCACCATTTTCTCAGCCACGCATTCACATCCTGGAGCTCGGCCTGCCTCCTTGCATCTGCCCTCAGGACCGGCAGGATCTCCGAGAAGGCTATCCTCTGTGTCCTCCGTTTCAGCTTCCTTCCCAGGACCCTGAACTGGTCCGTTAGCGCAGGCATGCTGAAATTCCTCCGGCTCACATCATTTGTTCCGACGTGGATAATTACTGCTGTCTCCTCTGTTTCGGCTCCGTCCAGGATCCTCTCGATTCTGTCGGTGATATCCTTTGTCTTGGCCCCTGGGAGACATGTCACTAGCCGGTCCTCTCTCCCTCCGGCCACATGACTGTCCACCTCCCTCAGGATCGAGTCTCCTACAACAATTGCAGTCTTCCTGCTGAAATCAGGGCTTAACATGTCCTATTGTTGGACTTTCCTGCATGCTGTGACCAGTCAGACTCTGTGCCTGACGTGTTCCCAGCTAGAAACCCTAGGAGAGGCAGAGATAGAGCTAAGAAAGTTGTTCCCAAGCTCCGCAGAGCCCAGCAGCCTAGGTTCCCTGTTTACACTAGAGAGGATTTGACTGAAGATGAGTTTCTTTCTGACCATTCAGAAGATGAGGAGATGGAAACTCAGCCCAGCTCTGCAAGGTTTGTCTCCAAACCTGTGAATATTAGGTTTAGGCAAAATGCCCCTGTGAGAAAACCCTTTCTCAGTAGCCTCCTCTGCCTCAGGTCCGTATCCTCGGTGTATCTTGGTGCTCCTCCCTCGGGGTCCTGGTTCTCCTCGGCCCCCTCTGTTTGCCCGGCCTCTCCACTGGGTCCATCCTCCAGTGGGTTGTGGCTCTCATCATCTAGGGACGCCTGTTCATGATGCTGCTGGTCCTTCTCCTCCACCCTCCTGTAGGCTTCTTCGATGTATCTCTCAAGGTCTTCTAGGCCTGCAGTCTCCCGACCTCCTTTTTCAGGCTCTCCAGTTCCCGACACCGACTGCATATGTACTCCCGCCTTCCCGAGGGGAGGTAGTCGTACATATGGCAGTCCATGCAGTACACTGGAAAGCTCCGCTGTGATCCGGCTGCCTCCATTTCAGTCTATCTGCTCTGCTCTCTGGTCTTTCTCAGCTCTCCTACTCTGGTCTCCGCTCTGTCCTGCTACTGGTGTCCTCTCTCTCTGCCTGCTGCTGTTGCGTCCTCTCTCCCTCACTCTCTGTCTGCTGCTGGTGTCCTCTCCCTGACTCCCCTCTGGTGTGTGCTGACCCTGTAGTGCCTTGGCCCTTCTCAAGGCCCTTCGCCCCCTTTTAAGGGGGAGCCCGGGCGCTGACGCTGCCTCTGCCTCTGATGCGATGGGGGGGTGGAGCTAACTCTCACCGCTTACCCCTGCTGCTAGCCTGCCTGCCCGCCTTCTGCCTCCTTCGGCACTCCCCTCTCCTGCTCCTCCGGGCCTCTCCTGCTCGTTGCCGCTCTCCTGCCTGCCTGCACGCAGTCCGAGTTGCAGGTCGCGCTCCGGCTCAACTCCTTTAAGGGGGAGCCCGGGCGCTGACGCTGCCTCTGCCTCTGATGCGGTGGGGGGGCGGAGCTAACTCTCGCCACTTACCCCTGCTGCTAGCCTGCCTGCCCGCCTTCTGCCTCCTTCGGCACTCCCCTCTCCTGCTCCTCCGGGCCTCTCCTGCTCGTTGCCGCTCTCCTGCCTGCCTGCACGCAGTCCGAGACTTATCTACTAAGTCTATTCCCTTCAGTACCTTGAATGTTTCGATCATGTCCCCTCTCCATCTCCTCTTTTTGAGGGAGAAGAGATCCAGTTTCTCTAATCTTTCGCTGCACGGGAACTCCTCCAGCCCCTTAACCATCTTAGTCGCTCTTCTCTGGACCCTTTCGAATAGTACCGTGTCCTTCTTCATATAATTCTAATAAGGCAGGGGTCACTAAAGAGGTGATATTAAAAAAAATATATTAATAAAGTCGTAATGGAAAACTATATGAAATACTGGTAAAATTCCAGAAGGAGTTTATCAAACACTGTGTGCACATACAATTAACAAGTATTGCTGACTCAAAGGATGGGAGGAAGTCATTCCTGAGACATTGAATACAATGTCTACAGTCAAATGAACATTGTATCGAGGTATCAGCAGAATTTACCATAAGGACTATTGTTTAAAAAGATGGCCTAAGCATATCATGTGAGGGGCGAGTATGTGAAAAGAGGGAACAGTGCCCATATATGGGCAGCTCTAAATATTGCCAGGGTCTGAAGAATAAGAGATGGATTGATAGGAAATAGGTGGGAAGAAGAATTTGAGAGTTTGTGAATTGTAGTGCTCTACCCAATCAGCAGACAGGCAGGAAAGGTTAAATAAAAATTGTACAGACTATATAATCAATGAATATACTATGCCAGCTGTGTCCATCTTGCCAATTTCTATGCAGAGGGCACCTATTTTGAGCCCAAAATGTAAATAAATTATATTGCTTACTTTACTCAAAGTCTCTCATAGTCTTACTCATCTTGTGGGCAGTGCCTTGTCTCACACCTATCAATTTCACTAGAATTAGCTACTTATACAACCAAATTCAAGCAATAGAATCCTCTTTTAACCTTACTCTATTAATACAGGTCCTGACTCTCTCAGTTCCTATCTCTAACTGCCTCTGAAAAATATTTAGAATTCTCTCATGCAAACCAACACTCAGAACTTCACGTGCACACTCTCATGCACACCAGTAGTATAATGGGTACACCTCATGTCAAAATGATTGACAGCTGTCAGAGATAAGGATCGACCAATCAGTGTTCACTTCCGGGTTAAGCCCAGCCCCCGCCCACTCATTGCCCCACCCATGCCCTGCCCCTCCCATAGGAATGAATTGTGGTAGCCCCACCCATGGCCCCACCCCACTCTTCACCTATGCCCCTCCCCTCCCATAGGAATGAATGGTGGTAGCCCCACCCATGCCCTGCCCCCCCGCCCCTCATGTCCCACCCCTCCCATTGCCCCGCCCCCTCATGTCCCGCCCCGGAAATGCACTTTTTGATGACATCACCGGAAATGGGGGCGTGTTTGACCCCAGAAATACGCTTTCTGATGACATCACCGGAAATGGGAGTGCCTGCCCCTACCGGAAATGCACTTTTCTGATGACGTAGGCGTAAATAGGGTAAATGAAGCGACGGAAATGCGCTTTTTTGACCACGTAGGCAGAAATAGGGGAAACAGACTTAGTCAAAACCCCCTCCCGGAAATGATGTGGCCAGAAAAAGAAGCGTCTTTATTTTAACAGTTTTTAGTTAAAAGACAGGGTTTAAGAGCTCATGGATAGAGCAGATCACAAAGCAAAAGACATTCACAAAATCTTTCCTGTTTTTAAAACAGAGCAGGGGCAGAAACAATTGAGAAAAGCTTGCATTTGCTTTTAACACACTTTCAGTAGGAATTCTGAGCTAATGGTTAATGGGCCAGCTCCCCTATTGTCATGGTAACAGCTGATAAGCCCCTTGCAGCCTCCCTCCCCTGATAAAGCCAAGGGGGAGAGAGGTGGAGGTGTGTTTAAACATGTCTGAACTTATCCCGGCCCCCTACTGTTGTCTTAACAATCTGAAAAAAAAAAACAAAAGCAACTGTCACCTAACAGGGCTCTATTAAAAAGGCAGAGCTATGAAAGAATCTTTATTGAAGCAAATTTATTATGATCCATACGCGGCAGGAAGCTATGGAGGCATTAACTCTCTACTTCAAGCGGCTAAAAAGAGTGATATAACAGTCCGGAGAAAAGATGTGGTGGATTGGGTCACCGGTCAAAACGCATACAATTTACACAGACCGGCTAGAATCCATTTTAAAAGAAATAAAACAATTGTGTCGGAAGTTGACAGACAGTGGCAAAGTGACTTATTCGACATGTCAACCTTTGCCCGTTATAACAACGGTTACAAATACATCTTAACGGTAATAGATATCCTGTCAAAATATGCATGGGTCGTGTGTTTAAAAACAAAAACCAGTCACGAAGTTACCAAAGCCTTTGAAACAATATTTAATTTAGGGCGTACACCTGAAAAACTTCAAACAGACAAGGGTAAAGAATTTTTAAATAATCTCTGAAGTATTTATTAAAACAAAAAGGTGTTAGCCATTTTGTGACCCATAATGATGTTAAAGCAGCTGTGGTGGAAAGATTTAACAGGACTTTAAAATCCAAAATGTGGAGATATTTTACAGTGTCGAGTCGGGGGGACGGGAAAGATATTTGAAATCATGGTTGTGGATTTTAACACTGCACGTTAACACTTTAATTTGGTCACTGATGAGGTTTAACAAAGACAAGTTCATCTACACCAAGCCTCCCCATTCAGATAAGTACTATCTTGGTGTTATAACAGGCTAAGAATATTGAGGGAGGGTGGGGACAGGTGGTTGCAATGATGGTCCCCTTGTTAAACCCATTATAGTGATTGCACTATTTATTGGGTAAAAGGTCTGAGCACATCACCTTAAGATATATATTCATATTATCTTATTAGTTTTAAGCAATAATATATTTAGAAGATATAACTGTGACTAAAAGCAGTGAGATATTTTACAGCCCATAATATCTTTACTTATCAAGACGTCCTACAGGCTATAGTGCACAGCTATAATTATAGTTTTCACAGAACGATACAGGCGAGGCATGTAGATGTGACACCCTCAAACTCTTTGCAGATTTGGAAAACAGTCTACGGCAGTAACATCAAACGCGATCCCACCAAGGATCTCTTAATGAAAGGAGACCATGTAAGGCTATCAAAACTTAAAGGAAAATTTCAAAAAGGTTACGAGCAAACATGGACGGATGAGATATTTATAATAAAAGATGTTTTAAACAGGGGTCAGAGAACAATATACAAGATACAGGATTACGATAGTGAAGCTATACAAGGTTCTTTTTATCCTGAAGAATTACTAAAAGTCAAGCCTCTAGAGGACAGAATATACCATATTGAAAAGGTTCTAAAGGTAAAAGGAGGGGGTAAGAACAAAATTTGTCTCGTGAAATGGAAGGGGTGGCCTGATAAATTTAACAGTTGGGTGAAAGCCTCAGAGATTCAAGACATCTGATTTTGTCTTTTGAAGCAGCACAGAGAGAGAAAAAAACAAAATGAATGACGGTGGCTTTTATATCACATTGCCTAGCAATGCTTCAGCAGCTATGTTTCCCCATAATACCAGCTCTAATTTCACCATACAAATAGCTAGGCCTTTGGAGTTACAGGGCCCGTGGGAAGCGGGGCTGGTGGAAATACAATACCCACATACTTGGGAAAATATTAAGGAAGACATAAAGTACGTTGTCACCTCTGCAGAAGGAAATGTACGCCAATTTACAATCCAGAGAGGATATTATGCGACCATGGGGAGGTTATTGGAAACCATGAATCATGACATTAGAAGCGCCTATGAGTCTGAGAGACCGCTGAGAATCATATATGACCCCAATACACGAAGAATTCATGTAAAATCAGAGGATAAGTCTGTTATTTCTGCAAGGGGTGATTTGGCAACCATTTGGGGGGTAAAGGCTAACGTTAATACAAGGCATTCTCATTTCCCAGCAAATATCGAGGCCGGCTTTAATACCCTCTACGTGTACACCGATATTGTAGAGCACCAGTTAGTAGGTGACCATTTTGTACAACTGTTGCGCTGTGTTCCAGCTCTAGGGTCAGCGGATAAGTTTATTACCCTCACGTACGATAAACCGCACTATGTACCTATGAACAAACAGCACATCGATACCATCACATTTGAAATAAAGACGGATCAGAACAGGAAAGTCTCATTTTGTTACGGGAAGGTGATCCTTAAGCTTCACCTGCGGCCCAGGAAGACTGTTGTGTTTTAAAATGTTGGTGTGTAAAGATTACGGAGACCCCAAAGCATACAAAAATTATTACACAGCACAAGCCGGTTATTGACTTTCAGGATATCACGGAGCCCCTGTCATGTACGGTGCCAGTGTAGGTGGCGTATTTCGTAGTCTCTTTAGAAAAGGGGTTTTGAAATTATTAAACCACATGTGAAAGGAGCCGCAAAAAACATAGCTAAAGATGTCATGGGCCATGTCGCAACAACCGTTCTAAATAAAATAAACCATTCCGCAGAGCAGGCGGGGTTGGGACTGGCTGTGGTTAGACGGGCTGTTAAAAGAAAGAGGACCCATCCTCAAGAGATTCTGCAAGGACCTCCAAAACCTTTTAAAAGAAAGAAACCTCAAGGTAACAAATCACAGAAGCTATCCAGCAGATCCAAGAAGAGAAGGGCCCGTTCTACGAAATGTGATATATTCTAAAAAACCATGGCTTTTGTACACAACGGCTCTGAAGAATGCGTTAAATCAGAACTAGATCTGTTTGAGCTATCCCCAACCCAAACCAGTATCGAAAAAAGCATCTATGTGGAAATACCACCATTATCAGCTTTACCGGAAACAGCACCTTTGGACTTCTACATAGTGGGGCACGGTGAAGACTACATTGATTTAAACAACACTCTCTTGCATCTGACCTGTAAAATTGTGAAAGAAGACGGTTCAGACATTGACGCAGCCACCAAAGTAGCCTTGGTAAACTACCCGATTGCATCTATTTTTAGCCAATTGGATGTTACCCTGGGAGACCAGCTGATTAGTCAGAGTAATAACTGTTACCCCTACAGAGCCCTCATAGAGCTGATCCTCAATTACGGTGAAGGAGCCCTCAAATCACAGTTCACAAGCGGCCTGTTTTATAAGGATACAGCCGAACATCACGATGTTAGAGATATAGGTGCACGTAATGTGGGTTTTATCGAAAGGGCTCACTTTACAGCATCTAGCCACAAGGTGGAACTGTTGGGACATTTACACAGCGATCTATTTTTTCAAGAAAAGCTACTCATCAATGGCATAGATCTTAAAATAAAACTGTCACGTAACAAAAACTCTTTCTGTTTAATGAGCGGTGATGCTGACCAAAATTATAAACTCCTTATCTTAAATGCTGCCCTCTTTGTAAAGAGAGTTAAAGTGGCCCCTGGAGTGCGCTTGGGACATGCTGAAGCTCTACTGAAAGCTAACGCCAAGTACGCGATAGACCATGTGGGGTTGAAGGTGTTTAGCATACCGGCCGGCGTCCGTGTGACTAATCAGGAAAATCTCTTTTTGGGGCAGTTACCAAAGCTCATCGTGTTGGGCTTTGTGGATAACGACGCTTTCAGTGGTAAATACGCTAAAAACCCTTTCAATTTTAAACATTACGATATTAATTTTGCAGCTCTGTATGTAGATGGTGAACAAGTAGCCGGAAAACCTCTACAACCTGACTTTGAAAATGGAAATTGTGTGAGAGAATATATGCAGCTTATTCAAGCGACCGGTAAACACCTGAAAGACAATGCCCTCCTGGTTGATCGTCAGGAGTTTTACAAAGGTTATATGCTGCTAGCCTTTGACCTATCACCGGACCAGGAGTGCGCTGATCAAAACTGGTAACCTGCGGGCTGAAATACGTTTTGCCAGAGCTTTACCTCACACTGTGAACATGATTGTGTATGGGGTTTTCGACAACGTGATAGAAGTTAATCATAGAAGGAATGTTCTTTTTGACCATTCTTGAACATGAACACCGTACAGATCTTCCGTGTTTTAAAGAGGGACTCCTGTGTTGCAGAATCTTTTTTAGATGTACTGCCCAGTGACTGGTTAACAGGATTAGAAATACCAAGGAAACCTGTGGGAATTGTCGTGAACACACACTCACACAACCTACCAGGTGAACACTGGTTGGCCCTCTATGTGACCGGGGACGGGACAGGAGAATTTTTTTATTCTTACGGATAACCACCGGATAGTTTATTCTTTCCTAACAGCATTAAGAACTTTTTCAATAAACACTGTAACGCTGTATTATATCATAATAGACAGTTACAGCACCCATTGTCTGAGGCCTGTGGTTATCACTGTGTGTTTTTTTTACATCATCGCTGTAAAGGGCAACCTTTTGAAAATGTATTCTAAAGATTTAATGCAAAATGATGAAATGGTACTGAAATTTGTAAAAAATAAAAAACAAGTCTTGTGTAGACCTTTTCAAAACCCGTTTCATACACCCCAGGGCTGTGTTTCCTACTATGAATGTCATGCTGTTTCTAAATAAAAAAAGTAAACCTTAAAATCAAAATGTCTGCAGTCTTTTATTTTCATTTTTAAAAAACATTATTTTATTGAAGATATGTTTTTATACACTCAGCCACCGGTAACTGGGTAATAATTTACGTCTTTTATGAGGAAGGAGTTCTTTGGTCTTGGCAGGTTTTGTATATAGTTCAGGAACCTTCATAGCTGGGCTCTCCTTGAGGCGTAACAGTACCTCTCTGTTGGCTGCGTTACCCACAACCGAGGAAGGCATATTTAATTGAGCTAAGGTTTGCATGAACGCCCCCCAGCCTAGGGGCTTTCTTTGCTCTGAAAGAGCATGGGTCTGCATAACACTGCGAACGAGGTCGAGCAGGTTAGAACCACTGATAGGTGTTCCTTGGTATACAAATGTACCATCTCCCACCCAGGATGCAACACTTTTGTTTTTTGACAGTTTGTTAAGCAGGACTTCGGCATTTTTCCTATAGCGCGTATTGATGCTGTTTAACACTTCTTGAACCACAGAGTCGGGAGGTATACTATTTTCTGGAGCGGGGGTTGTTGAAGCATCAACCGGTCCCTGTAGATACACATTTAGCTTTTCTTTTTCCATATCCCTTTGTCTGTTCAACACGAGATAACGTTGTAACACTTCTGAATAACGTTTAACTTTTTCATGGTCAGACATACCAGGGCTCTGCAGTATGTTTTTCATTTCCTCGTCTAACCTAAGTATGGTTGAGGTTCTAATATTTTCTTCCCGGTCTATGGGGTTTCTCAAGCGCTCGAGTTGTTGAATAGGGACCAGGTACATTTTTTCAGTGTGATGCATCAGCGGTTTGTCAGAAGACCCGTTATCAACGGTATAGCAAAACTTAACAAGGGCCCTATAAATCCACCCGATTGTTTCACCAGCTGCTTCTTGTTTTTTTTAAGGGTTAATCTTTTATCACACAGTCTTTTTATGGCGTGACGCTTCCCTTTTAAAACCTTTATCTGGTTTTGTGAAAGCGGGATGTTACCTTTTAGGGTGTTGAGAGCAATTTCAGCTATAGCAGCCACCAAATCATCAAAGGCTGTATTCAGGATGCCTTTTCTGTGCTGCGGCGAGGCTTGGACTAAAAGTTTTAAAAGGGGCAGGTTTCTCTTTACACGGCTAGACATGTAACCTGAGACACGCCCCAGCATATATGAAGGGATCTGGTTATGTATTCACAGCCTTTTACGGGTTGATTGTGGTTTTACACAATATACCGTTGTCCAGTCTGGCGGGAAAATATCCGTTCTCAATCTGTAAGCCTCAGGCGTTGTGGTATTTAAGTCCACACAGAGATAGCCATACGGCTTTCTGGTGGCATCCTCGAAGGCTTCTAAAAAGAATTGTGATTTTCCAGGGTACATCTGCCTAGCTAGAATGGCTACCTGTAATTTATCTCTAGGATTCTTAAAGAGAACCATGTATTTGGTGTTTAAAGTTATAGTCCAGCTTGTTTTACCCTGGCAGAAAACATTCTGAACTATATATATGATGCTCAGGTTTCTGTGATGTACGTACTTAGTAAAGGCATTCTCTATTTCGCCGCTTTTACAGGCAGAATCCATTATATCATCTATAATAACCAAGTTTACTTTATGGGTTGGAAACATTCGGTCATCGTTAAAAGTATCAGGCAAAATGTCCGTAAAAGTAATAAAAGGATATTTATTTAACATTTCTTTATATAAAGGTTGCCAACAACTATAACACCAAACAATATTGTCAGGCATGACAGACAATACACGGCCAGCGTGTTCTAACAGTTTTTTAACAAAGAAGCTCTTGCCTGAATTGGACAAATCTGTTAATATACAAGAGAAAGGGTGCGACCAGCGGGCATCCACCATTCTAGTATCCATAGGGTAGTGTGCTGAACCCATCCTCCTCCTTCACTCTTTTGTCATACACAACTTGCTGTGTTTTTTTAATCACACCGGTCTCTATAACCCACCTCTTTTTGTTTCTTATAATACCGGTTTGTTGCACCCCTATCTTTTTCTGGGGTAAACCCTCTGCACCTGGTTTGTAGTCAAAAACTAGATCTTTTAAACTAGTAAAATTGATTTTCTGGCTGTTTTCTACATTTAACGTTATCCCTTTCACTTTCATACAGGTCTTTCCACTTGTCAGTTTGTATGTTGTATGTTTTAGGACTCGCTGATACATACTCAGTTATATGTTCATCGGCAGGTATCTCACTGGTGAGCTCCCCTAAATAATCGCCCAGAGGGGGGTTCCAGTCACCCTCCCGGCTCACAAATATCACAGAATCTGTATCGTGGTACAGACAACGTTCTTGTAAATTGTCTAGAAGTTTGTACAACTCTAAACGCGCATAGGCTGTTGTAAAACAGGCTATGAAAACATTAGTGTTACCGGGCAAAGTAGTGCGGTCTTTTGAGTGCTTCCAAGACACGCAGGCTGTTTTATCATCGATAAAGTCACATGATGAAACCTCAAATTCAGGGGAAAACAGATATTTAAAGAGATCATCAGGCTCTCTGACAATGCTAACGGTAGGCAGGTTTGTCCTTTGACCAAATTTCCCCCACAGAGAATTTAAGAAAAGTTTTGCTATTTGGCGTTTAGCAGGGTTTAACTGAATATGGTCTGCCTGCAAAAGTACACCTTCTTTTCTATAGAAATCAGAGATGTACATGTTTTGTTTTTCTGTATCATTGCACCACCGGGGGTAGTCAGAAGCCTCTTGTTTTTGACGGAGGTGTATTTTGATGTATTCAGAAAAGAGACTGTCAGATTTTTGCTCGAAATGCCAGATTTCATAGATTTCAACAACCACATAACCTTTTGCAATGGCAACATCCATCTCCACCATGCACCAAGTCCCCACGAAAGCTCTCTCCTCATCCGTATGGGCACACGTTTCCTGTTGCCGTGCGTCGGCACACGTACGGCACAAAGGAAACTTAAGCTTACCCCCACCCTGATGGGTAACACCGGGATAAAGAGCTTTCTTGGAGGATATACTTTTGCTTTTATAAAACCAAAGTAATTTGTGGGTGGACCAAAGTTGTAATAAATGATTTGCGGATGGCCTGTTGGATATTCCTTTGTTTTATTGACAAATGGGTATAGGCTGGTAAAATCGTAATAGTGTATTTTTTCCCCAGGTTTTGTTTTGTAGTATAGAGAAACAGCATTTGTTCTACCCCCAAAAAGGGCATCTCGTGGGACCAAGGGTTGCGGTAATGCAGCGCTAGCCAGGAAGTCTGCACTACCCCTATCATTTTCTTTGACCATCCGCTTCCACTCATGCTCCCACAGACTTACGACCTTGAAGCCCAGGCTTTCCAGGTAGGCTGTCTTTAGCTGCTTTTTGTAATAAAGAGAGCCATAGGTCGTGGCTGCTACAGGATTCTGGTCTTTATCATTATAACAGACCGGACAGCCGTGATAAAAGCAACTATTAAATTCAAAAGCTGTTTCTACCCCATCAATGACAGCATAACCGTCAAGAAAATAAGACCCCACCTTTCTTTCACCCCCGTTCAGAGCATGTATGATCTGTATATTTTGTGCAGCCTCTTGATACAGCAACCATTGAATAGAGGGGGATGAATATCTCTTTTTGTGTCTGTGATAGTTATCCGGGGGGATGAGCGCCACGGTCTTGGGTTCTAAAAACATAAATCTGAACATGGCCATACATACAGAGGCTAGGGTTATATATTGGAAAGGGTCTAAACAATCCATTAGAATTTCTGAAGTACCCTCACGTTCTACAACCACATCTTTCTGTGTCATTTTCATGATTTCTGCTCTGTAGAGAACACATGCCTGTCGCAAAATAGCCATATCCTGTTGACAGTAATAAGCCAGCTCTTTTTTCAAATCAAACGTCTTGTGCTGGTTGTCCTTGTACCATTTTAAAAATTCCTCTTTTTCTTCAGGCATCATGTTTCTCACATCATAATGCTCCATATCCGGCATACGCCCCACATAGTTTTGATTTTCCTGAGTATTAAAAAAATGTGGGAAATAACCCTTACAGCCTGGAAAACCTAAGGCCTTTGGAAGTTTGCTAAGTTTCATAGGTAGGAAATTTAGAGAGTCTATGAAACGAATAGCTAAAGGTTCTACTGTGATTTGTAAAAGCTTACCACCTTGAACCAACAGATCTGTGCCCATCTTTTCCTTTAACAGTTGGCTAAGAACAAAATACCCGTCATAGTCTTTGGCATTATGGGCTATGAAAGTATAGTCTTTAATTTTTTTGTCACAAAAAACCTGTATAAAAGCAAAAATACACTCAAGACCCTTGAATTCCCATTTTCTTGTTTCGTACAAGTCCTCAGCATATATGTAATTAGGAATGTGCCAGCCCGTTTCCTGCATACATTCGCAATCGTAAATAATATACTTTTCAGATGTTTTGAGTTTATCGATGGGTGTCATAAACAGTGTTCCCTCTAAGCGGGCGGGTGTTGTGAGCAAACTTTTTTCACTGTGAGCTAAAAATATCGGGCGCCAGCAAGTTATGAGCCAAATAAATATGTTGCTTTCTACCACAGAACTTCCTTACGTTTGTATGGAATCTATCCCCTTTCAACTTTAGAGAGTGCCCTCTCGTTCTCCCTGCCTTAGCTACTAAGTCTATTCCCTTCAGTACCTTGAATGTTTCTATCATGTCCCCTCTCAATCTCCTCTGCTCAAGGGAGAAGAGGCCCAGTTTCTCTAATCTTTCGCTGTACGGCAACTCCTCCAGCCCCTTAACCATTTTAGTTGCTCTTCTCTGGATCCTTTCGAGTAGTACCGTGTCCTTCTTAAAGTACCAGTGCTGGACGCAGTACTCCAGGTGAGGGCGTACCATGGCCCGGTACAGCAGCATGATAACCTTCTCTGTCTCTTCAGTCCAGCATCTGCCCCTTCCATTCACTGTCTGTCTTTCCCTGCCATCCCTCCTCCTGCCCCCCCCTCCCACCCCCCAATTTGGTCTAGCATCCATCATCTTCCTTCTGTTCCCCTCATGGTCTGGCATCTCTATCCTTCCCTCCCCCCTGTGGTTTTTAGCATATCTCTCTTCTCATTTCCTCCACTCAGATCTGATCATTCTCTGCTCTCTCTTCCCTTTTCTTCTCTGGTCTTCCTTCTCTATTTTCTGCCTCCATCTAAATTAAATTCTTTCTTACTATTTAGTCCCGTTTCCCTCTTTTCACTGTGTCTACACACAGCTTGTCACCCCTTTCCCTCACCCCTCCATTATCTTACTATTTTCTTCCCCCTTTATTTATCTCCTCCTTCCATCCAGTATGTGTTCTTTCCCCACTTCCATTCAGCATCTGCTCTCCCTTCTCAACTGACATCCATCTGCCTTCTGCTCTCTCTCCCTTCTTCTCACTTCCATCATCTGTCCCCTTCTCTCTCTCTCTCATCTCCTCCATTCCATCATCTGCCCCTTCTCTCTCTCTCTCCCCCCCCCCCAACTTCCATCATCTGCCCCCCTTCCCCTCACCTTTGTGGGTCACTTTCTTTCCCCTGAGGGTGGCTCATGTCACAGGGGAAGCTTTGGCCGAGCAGAAACGCTTGATTGACAGTGGAACTTACTTGATTGATGTCGATGCTGGGGCCCGTTGCCGTTTGAAGGAAAAAAAAAAAAGGTGGAAAAAAGGAACCTGTAAAGGCGAGAGGAAGGGAAACCTCCAGGACAGCTGCTTTTTGCCCTCCTTCAGCGGCCCAAGAGTTCAGACCAGCAGCGGCAGCTCTGTATGCTTTTAACTTCGGCACAGAGCTGCCCCTAATCAATAGTTTAGCGCGGTTTCATGAGGCAGCCTCGGGGCCTTTGATAGCCGGCCCGCTTCGATGATGCGATGTGGGCCGGCCTAGCAAAGGCCCCGAGGCTGCCTTATGAAACCGCGCTAAACTATTGATTAGGGGCAGCTCTGTGCCGAAGTTAAAAGCATACACAGCTACCGCTGCTGGTCTGGAGGTGCGGAGACAAGGCAGGAGGCAAACGCGGTGGAAGGCAGGAGTCCCGGCGAAGGCAGGAGTCCCGGCACAGCGACTGCAACAGGAAGTTGCAAGTCAGCTGACGCCGGCCATTCGTTGCGGCGGGGACCGAATCCTTCGCGGACCGGCAAGATTTTGTTTGCGGACCGGCGGTTGAAGAACTGTGCTCTACACTGTGTGCGCTGTGACGAGAAACTTGTGCGCTGCGAGGTAATATTTTGTGCGCCAGCACACCCCAGCGCAGCTTAGCGGGAACACTGGTTCATAAAACATAAGTGTATGTCATCACCGCTTAAGGGTTCACAGCACAGCTTACACATCCTACCCTTACATTTATGTTTTTCGTTCACATAGGACTCACATTTCAGCCACAGTGTTTTAGATAAACACTCCACTTCTTTTTTCTGCGCCAGCTGCATATGTCTATCTATTTAGAGCGACAACACATCTTGCAATTAGGACACCTCTGCTGTATACCGTCATTGTTCAAACACGTCTGTGTCGAACAAAGACGACACCATAATGTACAGGAATTTTTTGACATCGGTTATGCCGTAGAAATGATCGTCATGTAGCAATAAGAAAACCGTTTTTGGATAAATGGGCTGGTCTGATGTTTTAAAGCAACACCACGAGTTTGTATAAAACACAACTCTTATATTTATCTTTAAATGTTGTTCTATGGTTGCTACATCATCGAGCATGACTTTTTTATGTACCGACCACCCCAAATCATTATGTAGCTTTTCAGCACCTATTAACAGTTCAGCATCTGTGAGTTTTACGGGGGACATAAGGGCTGTAAGGCTACCGGCAAAACACAGGTTATTGCCTGTGTTATTCAAATCTATTAAATACATCCTTTTTTTCTGCAAAATCTGGCTAAACAGTATAGATTTTAACACCCTATGACCCCCACCACCCTTGTTTCTTATTACAAGTACAACAACATGGAATAAATCACAGACCTGTATTTCTCTGTGACTTTGAAGGAGTTTAGTAACCTGGTCTAAGAAATCATCAGCATCTAGCAATTCGGGATTTAATTTACCAGAAAACAAGGAGTTGTGAAAAAGTGACGAATGTAGATGCACTTGTACGTAGTCACCGGGCGATACTCTGTTGCTAACATCGTCCAGGATATGTTGAATGCCTTGGCGTATAGCATTTTGAGCATCACTTAATGATGTTATCCTGTCTAAATTAATGAAACAAAATTCTTCTGAATAAAGCACACCATGAAACTTGTCCAGTTTACGATCCCATCTTTTCACAAATTGGACATAGTTGATTGGTTCTGAATCTTCAGAAGGACCTAATGCACCCTTATTTGAACCATCCTCTGACACTTTGCTGCTATCAGAATAATTATCAACTTCATAACATTCTCCTTCTTCTGTGCTGTCCGGCTGTGCTTCTGTGCTGTTAAACTTTTCTGTCGGCTTCACGGTATCTGCTTGTGACTTTCTAACATTTTCTTGATCTACAATTTATAACATAGCATGACCATTAATACTTTTTCTCCTTTGAGGATCTGTCTGTGCTTAACATTTTCTTCATCAACCATTATAAAAGTAATGACATTTTCTTTTACACTAGTCTCCTTACAAAATCAGAATACTTACTATTCAGTTTATCTTTTGGTTTCCTGTAAGCACCTTTGGACTCTGGTTCCCCGTGTAAGAAGCTTTTACTATGTGATCTTTTCCTGTTATACTTTTCCGTCAGGTTCATGGTATCTGCTTGCGACTTTCTAACATTTTCCCGATCTACAATTTATAACATAGCATAACCGTTAATACTTTTTCCCCACCCTTGAGGATCAGACTGCCTAATATTTTCTTGATCAACCATTATAAAAGTAATGACATTTTCTTTTAACCCTAGTCTCCTTACAAAACCAGGATACCTACTATTTCGTTTATCTTTTGGCTTCCGGTAAGGAGCCGGTTGTTGGTTAGAACTTGTCGATGTAGAAGGTGTCGGCTCTCCAGCCGTTTCTTGGTCTAATCATAATGAAAAAAAGAATGTTTTGTAGATGCTGTTTTTAAAAACAACATATGTGCCAGATAATACATTTGTCACTTACTGTTTAATATCTGTTGTCTTTTTCTGGTAAGAGATAGTTTATTTCTACCATCAGATCCCCGTTCCTGTTTTTAAATGCAAGGATAGATTCAGAGAAAGAAAAAATGATATCCCTAAAACCAAAAATAAAAGCCCCTTTTCTACTCACCATGTTAGCAGTTGATGTATCCGGGGTCCGGTGTAACACCCACAAAAACCAGAACGCTTGCTGGTCTTCTCATAGTTTATTTTATATACTTACCCCCCCCCCCCCTCTATAGAGGGTATCCATTCACAAAGGCTTTATTGTTTGTCTAAGGCCTCTGCTAGAGCTTGTTTGTCTTGGTTAGTCATTTTAGTTACCAAAATGACCCCTATGTGTCTAGAGCCTAGTTCCTTATAACCTGTCACACCTTCTATTGTTTTAGTTTGGGCTGATAATACATGTGGCTAGCCATTTCTAAAACACACCACACATTTTATAATTTTTAAAAAATCTTTATTTTACAACAATAAAATGTTTAAACTTTTATACAAACAAACATACCGTTACACACTGTATTTCCCACAATCCCGAGAATAAAAAAACATGTTTTAAAAAGCATTTCTTTTGAAGAATGATTTATAATCGGTGTCACGGATTAAATCATTTACAATCTCTACATATTCACCATCTCTCATGAAATTGACCAATCTATTGAGTAGTCGTGGCCCGTTTATAGAGGTCTTAATATCTCTGATTAAATCAATGATTATATTAATGCTTTCATTACAAAGCATCAATATTTTCATTTTATAGCCTACAAAAGTGACTACATTTACCACACGTCCTAGGCATAGCATGTCACAAGTTTTTTTGAGTTTCTGCTGTATTTCCTTATGTCCCCATATCAAGCAATCGTGGTGTTTTTGCCCACCAGCACGTATTAAGCAGGCTCCACAATCTTCATCCTTCACGCCTTGCAGACATTTATTTAGAATGCAGTATACAGCTACCTTTATAACTGATTTAAGTTCTGTTGGTGTTTTGGAAAGGCCTATGCCGGTCCACAGACCATAATCACAAGAATCTTCAGGTTTACGCTCATTCACCGCTGGTTCTTTTTGAAACGAGCAGAAAAAACACAAACATGATAGATTTATCATCGGTATGTACACCTTGTCCACAGGTTTCTGTGATCGTGAAGATCCGCCACTTCCCTACAAAAAAACAAACATACAGAAATAAATATTCCTTTTTAAAACACACGAACACATTCAGCTTCATAAACCCTTCAACGTGTGTGTCTCTCTCTTACCGTGGAAGATCCTGGCTTTTCCAACATGTCTGTTGCTTCGGCTTCAGCAGCGGCTTCATAAAATTCAATATCTGAAGTATTATCCTCTGGTAGTTCATAGCCTACATCTTCATTTTCTGTGTCTGAATCATATAGCTTTTGAGCATCTGGAAACTCTTGTATTTCAGAATCTGTTAATTCGTGCGTATGCTCCCTAGTATCTGCCGTCGCGTCAATTGGTTTTTCAGCCGATGGGTAACCCTCTTTCTCCGCATTACAGTCTTTAAGAAAGTTATGAGGCCTCTTGGTAGGCCTTTTTTCAGTTACCTGCGTGTTAAAGGGGTCCATATTTTCTTTGTCTGATTCGTACAGTTTTTCTGTCTTTGGGTAACCCTCTTTTTCTGTCTTTGGGTAACCCTCTTTTTCTACATCATGATCTTTAAGAAAGTAACTCAATCTACGAGCCTTCGTGACAGTCATTTTGTTTGACGGCTTGAGAACCTTTATTTCTGTTGCTAACAGCTGTGAGAACTTTTTATTTCTGATGTTAACAGCTGTTAAAGATCTAAGACATACGTCATTATGACAACACCAGGGGGGCGGCCGGGACAGGTTTAAACACACCTCCTCCCTCTCCCCCTTGACTTTATCAAGAAGGATGAACCAATGAGCTGTAAAGTCCTGTTAAATCTTTCCACTACAGCTGCTTTAACATCATTATAGGCTGTAAAATAACTCCACATTTTGGATTTTAAAGTCCTGTTAAATCTTTCCACTACAGCTGCTTTAACATCATTATGGGTCACAAAATGGCTAACACCTTTTTGTTTTAATAAATTCTTCAGAGACTTATTTAAAAATTCTTTACCCTTGTCTGTTTGAAGTTTTTCAGGTGTACGCCCTAAATTAAATATTGTTTCAAAGGCTTTGGTAACTTCGTGACCGGTTTTTGTTTTTAAACACACGACCCATGCATATTTTGACAGGATATCTATTACCGTTAAGATGTATTTGTAACCGTTGTTATAACGGGCAAAGGCTGACATGTCAACTAAGTCACTTTGCCACTGTCTGTCAACTTCCGACACAATTGTTTTATTTCTTTTAAAATGGATTCTAGCCGGTCTGTGTAAATTGTATGCATTTTGACCGGTGACCCAATCCACCACATCTTTTCTCCGGACTGTTATATCACTCTTTTTAGCCACTTGAAGTAGAGGGTTAATGCCTCCATAGCTTCCTGCCGCATATGGATCATAATAAATTTGCTTCAATAAAGATTCTTTCATAGCTCTGCCTTTTTAACAGAGCCCTGTTAGGTGACAGCTGCTTTTGTTTTTTTTTTTTCAGATTGTTAAGACAACAGTAGGGGGCCGGGATAAGTTCAGACATGTTTAAACACACCTCCACCTCTCTCCCCCTTGGCTTTATCAGGGGAGGGGGGCTGCAAGGGGCTTATCATGACAATAGGGGAGCTGACCCATTAACCATTAGCTCAGAATTCCTACTGAAAGTTTGTTAAAAGCAAATGCAACCTTTTCTCAATTGTTTCTGCCCTTGCTCTGTTTTAAAAACAGGAAAGATTTTGTGAATGTCTTTTGTTTTGTGATCTGCTCTATCCATGAGCTCTTAAACCCTGTCTTTTAACTAAAAACTGTTAAAATAAAGACGCTTCTTTTTCTGGCCACATCATTTCCGGGAGGGGTTTTTGACTAAGTCTGTTTCCCCTATTTCCGCCTACGTGGTCAGAAAAGCGCATTTCCGTCGCTTCATTTACCCTATTTACGCCTACGTCATCAGAAAAGCACATTTCCGGTAGGGGCAGGCACTCCCATTTCCGGTGATATCATCAGAAAGCGTATTTCCGGGGTCAAACACGCCCCCATTTCCAGTGATGTCATCAAAAAGTGCATTTCCGGGGCGGGACATGAGGGGGTGGGGCAATGGGAGGGGGCGGGACATGAAGGGCGGGGCCATGGGCGGGGGGGGGGGCAGGGCATGGGCGGGGCATAGGTGAAGAGTGGGCGGGGCAATGGGTGGGGCAATGGGCAGGTGGGGCGGGGCTTAACCCGGAAGTGAACACTGATTAGTCGATCCTTATCTCTGACAGCTGTCAATCATTTTGACATGAGGTGTATCCATTATACTACTCACACCAACATTTCTACAACACTCATGCATCTCTAAAACAGTTTACCTGCTCTGAAGAGCAACCTTGTTTTAAATCTATAGCTTCCTTAAATTTAAACTATAAATTTTAGCTGCAACTTCCAAAAAAATGGCTGTGCAAACAGCTTTGCTGCTCCTCTTCGCTCCCCTCTCGTGTCAGCATGATGGGCAGCTTGAGCTCACACTCTGCTCCTTCCCCCACCATTGCTAACTCAAGCCACCTATCAAAGACCGTAAAATTTGTGCCTCTTGACATCCAGGGAATCTCCTCCTCTATATCCCTCTAACTAGCATGCACATGTCTCCATTTTGTATAGGCTCAAGACCATAAAATATCTGGGACTCCTGGCCTCCCACAGCCAGGATCCAGACCAATCCCCACCACCACTGCAGTCCCAAAAACAATACCTCCCCTTAACGGGGATACCCCAGCTGACTCAGGCAACACTGCACCCTGTGGAGCACTCCCACACCAGTACAAAACCTCTTAGGTCAAGGGCTCATGTTCCCATGAGCATGTGTGTCCCATCAAGATTCCCAGTATTGACCTGGATGCCCCTGTTGCTCACCTTATCCTGCTGGGATCTGACCATCTCTCTGCCAGGTCCCTGGCAGGTCATGACCACTGGTGTCCCTTCTGTGGACGTTTACTGGACCGACCCTTTTTTGTTGCCGAGCGCGCTCCCACGCACTTTGGGCTTTCGGCCCAGAACACAGATCTTTGGCGCATGTGCGGCCTAGCATGCATGTGCCTGACTTGACTGGCTCCTTTCCTGCTCCCGGTGGCCAGCACTTTGCAGCTGCAACTGCCAGGAATGCGCTGCTCCAATGTCAGACCTACCTCTCTCTTCTCTCTGGCAGCTATCAGAGGAAAAACCTCACACAAGCACAGCCGCCAGACACTGATAACTGCACGTGAGTCCTGCCTCAGGACCACATCAGGCAGGACCCCAAAGATCTTAGTCCTCTGTAAGGCCCAGCTCGGACCACTAGACCCCCCAAATAACAATGGGCCTCAAGAGCCTTCCAGGTGGGTTTTAATTATTTAATTTTACACTTTGTTACATACACAATATTTTAAATGAGGTCTCACCAGAGTCTTATCATGAGCATCAATACCTCCTTTCTCCTACAGACCATTCCTCTCCCTATGCACGCAAGCATCCTTATAGCTTTTTCCATCACCTTTTCAACTTGTTTGGCCACCTGAAGATTATCACATACTATCACACCCCTCTCCTCTTTTATGCACAAAATTTCTGCAACACCAGGTTTTTGCATCCGAAGTGCATGACCTTGAATTTCTTAGCATTAAATCTTAGTTGTCAAATTTCAGACCATTCCTCAAACTTTGCAAGGTCATTCCTTATACTAGTATTTTTCATGGTATCATCTGCAAAAAGGTAAATCTTTCTAATAATAATAATAACTTTATTTTTATATACCATAATAACTTATAGTTACTTAGGGTATTCTGTAAGTTACAGTTATAAATGTATGCCCTGTCAGTGCCTCACACATACTCTCTATGTAAATGTCCTCTTTCCACTTAGGTACTATGGGGTTCATAATAAAAAAAAAAAACATCTAAAAAATGTCCTAAATGGCTACTTGGACGATCAAAAAGCCTGATTGTCCAAGTACCCATAACCAAAGCTGGTTTTTAGACGTATCTAAAAACAGCTTAGGCCTTTCCCCTGCCTCTAAACGCCTGATCGTCCAAGTACCCATAACCAAAGCTGGTTTTTAGACATATCAAAAAACAGCTTAGGCCTTTCCCCTGCCTCTAAACGCACAGAGAGAAAAGAGGCGTGTTTAGAGGAGGGGAAAGGGCGGGCGGTGGGCGAGCAATGAGCCGACCTACACCTAGGTGTACAACAGGTATAACCAAAACCATAGGCAGGTTGCCTAGTCAGCACTTATACCTTTTTGACTTAGATGAAGTCAAACCAGGTCTAAGTGCCAAAAAAGGGGCCGCTGAGCTGATCGTGGCTGCTGCAATCAGCTCAGTGGCCCCAGCAACCTGCCTACCCCTCCACCGCAAGCATCGCGGCAGGAGAGATGCCTCATCTCCCCTACCGCGATGCCATCACTTCGCTACATGAACTGCCACGACCCGTGGCAGGAGAGATGCCCTATCCCAACCCGGCCCATGTGCCTAAGGCCCCGCCCACATGAGGAGCCTAAGGCTCCTGGGCCTATTCTGATTGGCCCAGGTGCATCAGGCCCCACCTATGGGCGGGGTTTCAGCTGCCTTGGCCAATCCAACCCCATTCTGGAGCCGGCTGGCCTGCTGGCCGAGAAGGCTTGGCACCCGTCTGTCCAGCCAACGATTTCAGGTACGGGGAAGGTGGGTGGGAGTGGGGGGGGTCATGGGTCGGCCGGGGGGTTGCGGGTCAGCGGGGGGGCCAATCGGGGGTTTGGGAGGGCGGTCGTTGGGGGGGAGGGGGGTTGGGCTGAGGGCAGGAGGGCCTGGGATCCCTCCTGCCCGTATTGTAGTGGGGGTGGGGGGTAGGGGGTCGCCGGGGTCAGGATGGCTTGGGCTCCCTCCTGGCCAGCTCACACTCAGCGGGGGGGGGGGGGGGGGGGGGGGGTCACCTGGGCAAGCATTGCGGCAGTAGAGATGCCTCATCTCCCCTAACGCGATGCCATCACTCCTCTACCCGAACTGCTGCGACCCGTGGCAGGAGAGATAGGGCATCTCTCCTGCCACGGGTCGCAGTAGTTCAGGTAGTGAAGTGATGGCATCGTGGTAGGGGAGATGAGGCATCTCTTCTGCCGCAATGCTTGCGGTGGAGGGTTAGGCAGGTTGCTGGGGCCGCTGAGCTGATCGCACAGCCACGAGCAGTTCAGCGGCCCCTTTTTCGGCACTTAGAACTGGTTTGACTTTGTCTAAGTCAAAAAGATATAAGTGCCGACTAGGCAACCTGCCTACGGTTTTGGTTATACCTGTTGTATGCCTAGGTGTAGGTCGGCCCACCTCCCGCCCACCGCCTGCCCTTTCCCCTCCGCTAAACACGCCTCTTTTCTCTCTGTGCGTTTAGAGGCAGGGGAAAGGCCTAAGCTGTTTTTAGATACCTCTACAAAGCAGCTTTGGTTATGGGTACTTGGACGATCAGGCTTTTTGATCGTCCAAGTAGCCATTTAGGACACTTTTTAGACATTTTTTTTTTTTATTATGAACCCCTTAGCATTTATGCCTATATGTGCATACATGTGTGGGTAAAAGATAGAATTTTATAACTTGCATGTGTCTATGGTGCCATCCCACTTCCCCATAACTGGGATAGGCTAGGTATGCTGCATCATGCAATATACAGGTTTATTAACTGTATTCACTATCACCAGCTGTAGCACACTAAATTATTTTATTTCTATATAATGCTCTGTTCTTGAACAGGACATAATTGTAGGCACAGCTGCAATGGTTTTATTTTAGTTGTTTGAGAGAATTATTTTTACAGTGTTAGAGCCTCTGGTAGCAATATTAAAAAGATGGTTTCAAAAATAATAAAGAACAAGCATGAATTCATAAGTCTTGTATTAAAAGGCATGTTGAGATCTGAAGCCTAGTATGAGCTCTACATTCCAACTTGCTTGGTCATAAAGAATTTCTACTAGTCTATACAGGATAAAGAATCTTTTAAAGCTTTACTAAAGATTTAATGAAATTAACTCAGACCACCAACATGCACTCAAACAGAAAGCAGCAAATAACAATGCTAGCCATCTGAATAATATACAA